>NC_134726.1:34507692-35137500 GCF_049634645.1 Pelodiscus sinensis
GCAATGGGCTTAAACTGCAGCAAGGGAGGTTTAGGTTGGACATTAGGAAAAGTTCCTAACTGTCAGGGGAGTCAAACACTGGAATAAATTGCCCAGGGAGGTTGTGGAATCCCCATCTCTGGAGATGTTTAAGGTTAGATAAATGTCTACCAGGGATGGTCTAGACAGTATTGGGTCCTGCCATGAGGGCAGGGGCTAGACTTGATGACCTCTCAAGGTCCCTGCCAGCTCTATGAGATGGTATATCTCCATATAATATATTATTTTCAATAAATGCAGTGTATTGCCTTTTCCCCTGAAAAAGATCCTGCATGCTTCTTATAAGCATAACACCTTGGCTGCTGAATCAGATCTGTCCTGAGCTAAATTTGGCGTGTTACGGGGTAAGGGGCCTGTGAGCAGCATTGCCAACCCACAGAAATTTCATTTACGGACAAAATGGGAAAACATTTTTTACAGACATAATTTTTATACTATATTAAGACGACATAAACAGCCCAAAGTGAAAAGTAATCGTTGTCATTCCTACATCACAAGAACAATATGCGATTTAACTCACTTTCATTTTGTTATTCATGGTCTTGGAAGTTTTCCATTTTGTGGTCGTACATCCCAACAGTGACGCTGTTAACCATCTGAAGTAATTGTCCCAGCTCCGAAATTTACGGACACCTACATTTTTTATGGACTTTATGGGCAGGTCCAATTTCAGCTATTTTTTTATGGACTGTCCGTAAATTTGCTGACAGTTGGCAACCCTGCCTGTGAGGGTAGATGCTGACCAGCCATCCTATTTTAGGCCTTTCAATGGGGTCATTTCCATCCTGCTTTCATGGAAACCAAGCGGAAGTGGAGTCTCTCAAGGCAGCTGGTGGCTTTAGAGCAGACACCCTTGTGGATGGAGAGCAGCTGGAAGACCGTTGGGGAGACTGGGACCTGTCTAGGCAGAAGACGCAGCTCTTCATTCAATGTGAATTCAGACCATTGGGTGTTTTCAGTCCTTTGGAGACACTTCGTCGGCATGACCCCCAAGTTCCAGTTGTGACAGCGAGGGGCCACATTTCAGCCATGCTGTGTGGGGCCCTGGCCCCCGCATTGTGGCATCACTCCAGTTTCATCTCCCTCTCAGCAGGGCCTTTGGTTTGCAAAAGACATTCTCGATGCTTCCTTCCCCTCTTCCCGGCCCCACTCCTGATGGCGTGTTTGCAGAGGGGGCTTGGAATTCTTCCTCACTGGCCCCCAAAGCTCTCCACAACAGAGCTGGCTGCGGAAATCGCTGGCCATTTCCAGCGAGGGGTGACCTGCTGAGAGGCTGGAGCCACGGCATGTTCAAACTCCTCCACCGGAAGACGTTTGGTTTAACTTTCAGGCCGACTTTTGCTACTGGGGCTTTAATCACCGCAGCCTAACTGGACAGAAGGCAAAACCCTACTGCCAAAAGCTGTGGCTATAAATAACACTGCTGTGTAGATGTGCCCGCAGGGAGTCTGTGGCTGAGAAACTGACATGAACAGGTGTCATTTCCACATTTCCTCTCTCCCAGAGATGTTGCTGGAAGTCTGAGCAGCAATCAGCAGAGCTACTCTGTAGCCCCTTCCTGGAGTCACATCCTTGAAGGACTGCAGGGTATATTACATGGAGCATGATAATAATTCAGGGGTGGGCAAGATCCAGCCCACGGGCCAGATCCGGCCTGCCAAGCCACTGGATCTGGCCTGTGGGTTGCTCAGTCCGGCCTGCAGGCCACACCCCTGAGACCCTCAGGCACAGAGCAGCCATCTGCAGCTTTAAGCAGCTGGCTGCTCCCTGTGGCTCTCTGCTCCAGGTGCCAAGGGCAGGGGGAGGCTTTGTGTGTCCCTGTAAGCAGCCAGCCATTTGAAGCAGCCTGGGGCTGTGGCAGGCAGGGAGCCTGCGTCAGGGTCCTGCAGGGCTGCTGGCTGGGAGCTGCCTAGGAAAGTGCCTCCAAGCCTGAGCCTGCCTCTGGTGTGTTTCTCCGCCTCCCTTCCCCCAACTCCCTGCCCCAGGACACCACCCCTCCTGCCCCAGGTTATCACCCAAACCCTCTGCACCTCCCTCCGCCTGCTCACACACCCCTCCCCCACTGGTCCAGCATCCTCTCCTGCACCCATACCCTCTCCCAGATCCTGCACCCCAATCTCCTCCCCCAGGTCATAACCTCTCCTTCACCCAAACTCCCTCTCAGACCCCACATCCCCTCCTGCTCCCCAGTCTCGTATCCTAAGCTCCCTTCTGCACCCAGTCTCTGTTCCAGACACCGCACCTCCTCCGTAGAAGAGTGCGGGCCTTTGATCACTTGGCAAAATTTTGGCATGCTCCCCCCTCAGAAAAAAAATTATTGCCCATGCCTGTAAAATTAGGTAGATAAAGAGCAGGGATGGGAGAACACTGAGCAATTCAGTTTGTGGGAGGAGGGGGGCGGAGGGGGCGGGGAGGAATACAACAGGAAAGCCCTCCCAGTCCCTGCATTGCCATTGTGGACTTAGTTGTTGCACAGGGGTTATTAGCCAGGAGGCTGTTCTGTGGATGAGGGGGCTGGTTGCTTACCCAGCTACGGACAGATGCACACCTTGCATTCAGCATAACTCCGTACGTATGCATGTACTTCTCTGGCCCCTCAAGCGTAGGTATGTGCTGTTAGCCCAGCTAATTGCAGAAACTAATTAGATCATTCGCCCCTTTGCATACTGAAGTGAAGTCTAGCGGCTGCCATTTGCAGCGCGATTGCTCTGGTGAAATGGGTGGCAGTGGGCTGGATTTACCCCCCTATCGTTTTTTCTGAACAGCTGTTGAGGTGTGGGGATGGCTGGTTGTTATTCTGGTCCTCTCTGCTGCCAGCAGTTAATGAGAACACAATGCAATCGCCCTGGTGCAATCATTTGGAATATACTTCTTCATTTATCAGCGTAACAAAAGCCGTGAATACCATCTGGCCAGTAGATAGCCGAGCAGCTCGCATTCACTGTTTTATTATGTTTTCTTATTAGTGCAGAGGAATCCAGCATCTTACTACACAATCCATTAAGAGTCGCACCATAAAATAGTAACTAATATTGATCAAAGACAGACTTTTTTCATGTGCTGATTAGCTTGCGGAACTCACTGCCACTGGATATCACTGAGGCTAACGGCTTAGTAGGATTCCATCAAGGACTGGACATTTATGTGGATAACAGGAGCACGCAACTGAGTTTTGGGTGGAATATAATACCACAGGCTTCAGGGAAGCTCTAAGTACTGGGGTGAGGAAGAAACCTTCCCTCTGTGCAGGTTATTGGATAGCCGCCCACGGTAGGGGGTTGTGCCCCATCCTCTGATGCCCCCGATTCTGGCCACTGTTGGAGGTAGACAGGGCTGTCCTTACGTCTACGCGGCATATGCACCTGTGTAGGGCACTATTAAATTTGGGGCACCAGTGATGCCTGCAGCTCTAGCCAGCTCCCCCACCAGCACCCTGCCCCCTGGCCAGACCCCCACCAGCACCCTGCCCCACCAACAGTCTGCCTGATCCCACACCAGCCTCCCTCCACTCCTCCCACCCCCCACCCCCCACTACTCCTGCCCCCACAGCCCTGAGCACAGCCACGCCCCATGGAGTGGCTATCCTCTGTGATGGGGTGTACCAACCCTGCACCAGGCCTGCAAGGGTTAACCCAGGCAACCTAGCTGAGGAGGCCCCGCCTCCAGAGCCCTGCTGGGCATGCTCCAGCAGGAGGTCAGCTATAAAGGCCAGCGGAGCAGCTCACTTGGAGCTGGTTGCTGCCGGGGAAGGAGGTGTGGTCAGCCCCTGAGGAAAAGCTACAGGTGGCCCAAGATGTGGTGGCCAGTTGGTGAGGAATGGCTGGAGAAGCCCCCATTCTGGAGGCAATTGGTGGAGAAGCCTGCAACAGTGAGTCTGGCAGGAAGTAGCCCAGGGTTGGGGGTTACAGTCTCGGGAGGTCAGTGTGTTTTGGGTGGATTCCCCACTGAGCTAGTAGTGGACCACTCCATGGCTGACCGGGCTCTGAGCTGGGACCTGGTGGAGAGGGTGGGCCTGAGTACCCCCACCTCATCCTCATTAACCCATTGGGGGGGGGGGTGTGCTACAGCTGTTGACATTGACTCTGTCCACTAGGCCTCACTGCCCTGAGTGAAGGTGTATTGCTTGTAATTCTGTGGCTTCTAGAACTCACTGCCCTGAGAGAAAGGAGTGTTGCTATTGACTCTGGCCATTAGGCATGACTGCCTGTAGAAAAGGAGTGTGGCTGTTGACACTGGGCCATTGAAACTGGTATACACTTGGGGTTGAGCACTGGAGGGGGCTCAAGGGCCTGATGACTCACCCCTGAGGGGATGGGCATGTGCACCCTGTGACATGCCCCCCCTCCCGGGGAGTGGAGGTTGCAGGCGCTTGGCCTATGTAGGGCAGCAGAAATCTTAAAGAGCGCCCTGGAGTCAGACCAGACAGCCCCATGTCTGAGCTGGTGTGTGCTCTTTTGGCCAGACTCGAGAACATTTCGGAGCCTCCAGATGTGGCTGGGTGTCTAGGCTCAGGTAGCTCAGGCCCTAAGTGCCTTGATTTCACAGCGCCGAGGTGTCACGCCCCTGGATGCCAGGTGGTCTCTTAAGCCCACACATACCTTTGCAGGTCCGGCCCTCTGGCTTCTCTGAACATTTCCCCTTTGGGCACAGCTGTAGGCGCTGGCATTTAAAGACTTGCCAGAGGCCGGCGGTGGCCGAATGAAGCAGTGCGGCCGGCGGTGAGTTCTCTCTGCTTGGTTGTGGTTTGCATCAGCAAGGAGGAGGCAGCGCAGGGCAGATGCTCGGCTGGGAGCACCATCTCTTCTGGCCAGCAGGGGGCAGTGCAGAAGCAGCCGGAGTCAAGCCCTACAGTTGCATTATTGAAAAGCCAAACTGCGGCTCAGCTGTGTGGGATTGAGGGGTTCTCTGGGGAGACCCATCTAGCCCCCCACAGGCTCAAGGCTGCTGCTTTCTCTCAGAGCCTTGAGGAGGGGAAGGAAGGTGGGAGACCAGCTCTGTGCCTGGCGTTCCCATCACCCCCACCCCTCTCGGTACTGAAGCAGTGTGAAATCCTGGCTTGTCGAAATCAGTGGGGATTTTGCCATTGACCTCAATGGAGTCCAGATTGACCCCGTCTCCTTAGCGCACATTAGATCACAGCTCGTCTGCTTTCTCATCCCAGGATGTCAAAGCTCTTTACAACGGTGTTATCGTCGCTTTTATACATGGGGAAACTGAGGCGCAGAACGGTAGGCTAAGACTCCGCTCCTACAGGCTCATTGGAGGAAAGGATTTTAGGGACCGAATAGCTTGGAAGCTCTGGGCCTAAGTGACCTGTCCGCAGTGAGTGAGTTGCTGGGGTTAGAAACCGGCTCTCCACCGCCCAGGCCTGGGCTCTCAGCGGAGGGTGTTGTGCAGACAGCAGCTCAGCTGGCTCGCAGAAGGAGAGCTGGTATTTAGCAGTAATGCGGCGGACGCCTGTGGCCTGCATGCACGTTCTCAGAGCCGTAAACCCCGCAGGGACCGCGGAGGAGAGCGTCTGGTTGAAGCGGCACAGATGGCCCTGGCTGCCCCAGGCAGAGCACGCCAGCTTAGTGCGGGAAAGGGAATCCCTGCTTGACAGGCTGCCCTGGCCGTGGGTAGAGGAGATCTATCCAGGGCAGGGAGGAAGCCGGGGAACAAGGCTGGTACAGGCTCTGTGCTACGGCCGCATCTTGCTTAACTTGTTAGAGCCGCGCTCGCTTTATTTTGTGGGCGCCGCACGTGCCTACATGACAGCTGGGACCGCAGCCAAAGCAAATTCGTGTGAGGCAGCGACGTGGCTTTGCTTTAATGCAGCGTGTCTCCTTCCACTGAAGAATGCTGTGGCCAGTCGGAGAGCCCCGTCCTTGTGTTGGCACCTGCTTGGAGACCATCAGTAGCCTGGGACAGCGGTGGGCAAACCTGGGGTCTGTAATGCGCCATCTTCCATCCCTGAGAAATCGGCCAGCCTTTCAGGGTGTCTGCTTGCTGGAAGGGCCGATCTGTCCCCACTGGCCCGAGTGTAAACCAGGAGCAGTTCCACGAAAGTCGGAGGAATTGCACTGCTGCAGAGCAGGTGTCTGGGGCGAATCCACTGCTGGCCATGCGGGAATGAGCACCACTCAGGAGCGCCCCCTTCTGGCTGGTGTCTTGCCAACTGTAACCTGTTCATGTGTTAATTGTTCTGCCTCCTTTATATTAGGGCCTGTGTCCTTCCCAAACCTCAGCGCCCTCCCCTCTCCTCTGGGGTCCTCCTCCTCAGAGAACCCCCCAACCCTCTTTTCCCAGCTTGCCTCAGTGACCCTACTGCTAGGTGTCATCTTACCACAGGGGCAAGCTGCGGTCTGGCATAGCCACTCCTCACAGGCAAGGGGTGCGGGCCTGCTGCCCTGGCTGCCTCCCTGCAGTCGTAATACCCCCTCAGGCCTTGTCTCAGGCCCAGAGCCCTGCCTTTCCTCAGCACTGCTCTGTCTCAGGAAGCCACAAGCTTCCCTGGCAGCCATGTCCCTCCGGCTCCACCGCTGGAGCGTAGGTGAGTGTTTTCCTCCACTCCAGGAGCCCTTATTTATACAGCCCGAGCTGGCCCTTCATTATCTGCACCCTCTCCTGTGGCTGCCTATCCCTCAACCTCCCTAGACCGGTTTTAACCCTTGTAGAGCCAGTGTCGGGCAGACGTCCCCTCCCGCAAGGGGTGAGTGAGGGCAGGGGCGGCCCGAGACTAGCTGCCAGCGACTGGCGCCCTAGGTGAACCAGGCAATCGGTGCCCCCCCTCCAAACCGCTCAATGATATTGCGCCACCATTTGACACCCCGTTTAACTTGGCGCCCTAGGTGACCGCCTAGTTTGCCTATATGGACGGGCCGCCTTTGAGTGAGGGAGATACAGGAATCCACAAGGCCTGTGTGGGCCTTTGATGGATGCAGTAGTCTCCTTCTTCCCCCCACCCCCCGCCCTGGCATTCATCGGGGAAACTGAGGCAGCTGCCAGCCACCCTAAACGGATGTGTCCCTCCTCATGGACGGAGTGGGGAGGCGGGTGTCAGTGAGGTCAGGGAAACTTTTCCTTTGCAACCTCGCTCAGGAGACTTGTGGAAACATGCACCAGGCAGCACCCAAATTTCTTCTAGCAAAGCCACCCCTGCCTAGAAGCGCCCTGCTTATCTGGCTTGTGACAAAGCAGTTTGGAAAGTCCCGGTTGGGGGTTTTTTGGGTCAATGGTTTGGGTTTTCAGCTCAAAGCAAAAATAGGTTTTAAACAGTGGCTACGCGTCTCAGCCACCCAGCACGGAGGAGCTGCCCTCCGGAGGCAGAGCAGTGTGTGCAGCCTGGCCTATGAGGGCAGGGCCCTGCGCGCAGGCGTTGGGGTGAGGCTATTTCTGTGAGGAAATTAGATCCCAGAGCGAAGCTTCCAGGGGGGCGACTAGGAACCGGGGGGGGGGGGGGACTGGAAATAACATTTAAGACGTGCTGGAAGAGTCATGACGGTGGCCTTTTACCTTGGCTTGCACCCGAGTGTCAGCAGCTGCTGGGCCTAGCAAGTGACCGGCCACAGCTGCTTCCCAGAGACGGAGACATACAGCCCCGGCACTTGCCCTGCAGTGGTGTGAGGGCTCGGGGCAAGGAATGGGGAAACCTGAGCTGGGCCGGCTCCATCCATAAGGAGGCAGCAGTCGCCTGCCTGCCATCCAGGGCGGTGGAGGCGGCACCTGGCACCCACAGGGCACCAGTCTCCAGTTCCCCCTTCTGTGCCTGAGGGAGGGCTCTGAGGACTGCCCTTGGGAGACAGGCGCTACGGTCCACGCCAGGGCCCCGTGGGGAAGGATGGCTGACCACGTGCTGAGGGGCTGCTGGTGGCCATCTTGGAGGGGCTGGCATGGCAGGACTGCCCGTGGCCTCTCCTGACGGGCAAAGCCAGGAGCCGTGGCTCCAGTGGGCTCTCCAGGAGACACCGGGCCCAGAGGCCGTCACCTCCCTGGGGACGACTCCTGCCCACAGCAAACCAGAGCCTTTGGGCCCTTCAGGGTTCCCAGGCAGCATCACCGTGCCGCTTGCTTTCTGAGCCTCCTCCCAGCCCCCAGGACCCTCCAACCTTGTCCCCAGTTCCTCCTTCCCCCATTAGCCCTCTGTCCCCGCCTTGCTCCCTGTCTATCTCCATCTCCACAGCTGCCCACCGACCCAGTCCCCTCTCCTCTTTGTCATCCCTCTCCCCCAGCCCCCGCCATTCTTGAGAGGACCATTCGCTGCTTTGCTCCCTCTCTTCCAGCCATCAGGGCTGTGACATCCCCCCGGGGGTCGGGAGGGAAATTCAGGAAGGGAACTCTGGGCCCAGGTCCTGCCTGGATTCTCCCGCCTTGCTGACGGATGCACCCATGTCTGGCAGGCTTTGCTTCTGTCTCCGTGGGCCCGTTCCTGCGCTGGTGTGCACCAGACCGAGGCTCGTTACTCTGATTACAGGCGCAGCTTGTTCATTCCCGCCTTGGAGCCCTCCCTCCAACGGCTACACTGTGCCCCAGAACAAAGGGATCGATGCAGGGAAGCTGCCTCTCGGCTCCCTGTGGGAAGATTAAGCCATCACATGTCAGATAAAGTCAAAGATTCATAAAATGCCATGAGCTCATCTCGTCCCAGGGCAATGCAGAACCGTACCCTGCAGGGCTGGCTGCCTCCAGTCCAGCTGCACTTGCCTCCAGCATCATGGTTTCTGTACCTTCCTGTAGCGTTAGGGAGGCTATTTCACAGTCTAATCAATCTCACCATTAAGGAAACATCACCTCATGTAGAGACCAAGTTCCCCTGAGCTTCATTTCCTACCATTATCCTCAGTTAGGACACCCTAAAATATTAATCTCACTTGCATCCCTCAGGATAGCTCTCATCTCTCTGCTTTGGTTACTGTTTAAGATGACCTCTGTCTGAACTTCTTTTCATCTCCTTCCTATTGGCCTGTCCCTCCCTGAAACCCATTTGGGGCCAAGGGCCTTGTAAGCGTAATTGCTACTAGGTGGATTTGAACCTGATACCTCTGGAGCTTAGCGTAGGAGCTGCTACAACTTGAGCTATGAAGCCAGCTGGTTATCAAGCTCACTTGTTCTCATCTCTTGCTGTAACTGGGTTTAAGTGCCACTACATGGGACAGGGAACCACACTAGCTAGGGGTGTGTCTAGACTACATCCCTCTGTCGGCAGAGGGATGTAAATGAAGCACTTCGAAAGTGCAAATGAAGCGGGGATTTAAATATCCCATGCTTTGTTTGCATAATCACGTAATGGCTGCACTCTTTCGAAAAAGCGCTATTTCAAAATTGAAACCGCAGTCTAGTCGCAGTTCTTTTGAAAACGGGGTGCTTTTTGAAAGATTCTGTAAACCTCATTTTTCGAAAAAGCACCTAGACTGCAGTTTCAATTTTGAAATAGCACTTTTTCAAAAGAGTGCCATTATGTGATTTTTGCAAATGAAGCACAGGATATTTAAATCCCCTTCATTTGCATTTTCGAAGTGCTTCATTTCCATCCCTCTGCCGACAGAAAGATGTAAGTCTAGACACACCCAGGTGTGTGGGTTACATAAGCAACTTGCTAGACCGGTAGATTTGATGATGATTCACCAGTGACATTCTGGGGCAAGTGTGTTATGAGGAGCCTGGCTCCTGAATCAATTTCCTCTCCTCTCCCAATATCCCCATTCCCTAATGCTTGACTCTCAGAAGGTTTCCTCTGCTAACTAGTGACAGTGCATGGACCACAGCATGAGAACCACTGCCCTCCGAGATCATGAACTGTGTAATTTAACTGCCATAGGGCAGAGTTGAACCTGGGACCTCTAGAGCTTAGTGTAGGAGCTGTTACAGCTTGAATGATAAAGCCAGCTGGCTCTCAGCTGATGCAGTAGAGCTCCCTTGTCCTTACCTCTTGCTGTAAGAGGGTCTAAGTACCACTCGATGGGACAGTGAACCACAGTAGGGCTATGTCTATACTGTAGCCTTCTTGCGGAAAAGCGTATGCAAATGAAGTGCGGCATGGAATATCGCCGTGCTTCATTTGCATAAGTAATGAGCAGCTGTTTTGCCCAAGAGGCTTTTGCATGAAAACGAGCAGTGTAGACAACTTCTTTTTTGCACAAAACCCCCCTTTTGTGCAAGAGCTGTTCTTTTCATTTTTTGAGTGTGTGGGTTACATACATAAAACAGGCTGAAGCAAACAGACCCGATCTATGTGTTGTGACCGGCTTGTGTGCAGCGTGGCCTCTCTGCTACTGTCCAGTGTTTCAGAAAGCATGGCCTCTTTTCATTCAGGGGAGCACATGTCCTGGTCCTCGCAGGTTAGGTCCAATTTAGCTAGGCCTGACCATCCCGAAGAATTCGTGGCAGCAGACCCCGTGGCCATGCACAACGACGCATCGTCACCCTGGGATGGCGCTGCATTGTGTTGCAGTGACCCAGACATTGCGACTCAGGATGTTAAATATCAGTTCATTGAATAGTCGAGTAACCTCGTGAATTTTTATCGATTTGTCGACTGTTTTATAGTCCCCGGGGGCAGGGCCAGCAGCCAGTGCGCTCTGGCCTCACTCCGGAAGAGCCCCCTGCCACTCTGCACTGCTGCCTCTGTATCGGAGGCAGCAGCGCGGGGTGCCAGGCAGGAGCTGGTCTCTGAGGGAAGCCAGCTTAAAAACCAGCTTCCCTCATGGACTGGCTGCCTGTTGCCCCATGCTGCTTCCTCTGATACAGCAGCAGCAGTCCCTCTCTAGGGGTGGGTCTGAGCTCCCAGAGCCGGCACAAGTCAGAACTGAACCAGGCTACCTTCCCGCCTGGCTCCCAATACACTTTAAATGCAGAGGCACAGTGGGGAGGGGGGTAGGTCCTGGACCCAGCGGATGCCAACCTGCTAAAAAAATTATTGACAAGGGAAGGGAGGGAAATGCACGTAGTCTATAGCATGGACCTATAAGCTTTTGCTGATCGGGTCATCGACTACACTATTACATCCCTAATTGTGAGCACGTCCCAGCAGATGAATTCTGACCAATGATAATCTAAGACCTTGCCTTCAGCAGGTGAAGCCGTGTACCCTCAGATTCCCCAGCCATGAGCAGGGCCCCGTTGTGCTAAGTGTGGTACGTACGTACACACAACGAGAGTCTGTCCCTGCTCTGGAAATCTCCTAATTTTAGTAGAGGAGAGTGACCGTGGGTGGGAGGGCAAACAGAGCTACAAAGGGCCCAAAGTCACACAGCAGGAGCCTGGGAGGGGAGAGAACCCAAGAGCAGTGCTCTATCCACTAGGGCATGCTGCCTTCCATATGACGGTAAGATAATTTAATTTTCTCACTGCAGAAGACCCCTATACCTGATCATATGGCTTTCTCCATTCAGGATGGATTCATCCTCAGAGGCCTGGATGAAATGAGGATCGGGGGAAGGGGCTGAGAGGGTTAACCCAGGTTCCGTGACCGAGGAGGCTCCGCCCCCACAGCCCTGCTGGGCATGCTCCAGCTGGAGGCCAGGTATAAAGGCCTGTGGAGCAGCTCAGTCAGAGCTGACGGCCTCTGGGGTAGGAGGTGCCACTGGAGCTCCCGAGGAACCTGCTGACGGACCAAGCCACGGAGGCCAGCCAGCGGGACGCTGCAGGCAAAGCCCCCAGTCTGGAGAGGATTGCATGGACAAGAGACTGGTAGGCAGAAGCCCAGGGCGGGGAGTTGTACCCTGGGAGCTTGGTGTGTTTCAGAGGGATTCTCTGCCAAGCTAGTGGTGGATCACTCCTCTGCTGACGTGACCCTGGGCTGGGATGGGGTGGAGCAGGTGAACCTGGTCCCCTACCTCCTCCTCATCAATCCCCTCTCGGGGACCTACACCCAGTGTTACAGACTCTGGCGGCCAGGCCACACTGCCCCGTGAGAGAGGGGTATTAGCAGTGACTAGAGGCTGGGTTAGACGCTTGGGTCGACCGCCCCAGTGGTTGGAGATGACCATGGGCGGAACGGATACATGCAGGGTTCAGTGCTATTTGTGGGGTGTGGTGGCACGCTGCCTGCTCTCCCTTGGGAGGGGCCAAGACACCCTGTGACGGGCACAGGGATGATCCCAAAGGCTGGCAGTCGGCAGCACGCACAGCCCCCCCCCCATGTTTCATAGGCTAGAGAGCGGAATGGAACCTGGAAACAGATTAACCTCACTAAGGACAGGGCGAGACCTGTCGGCGGGGGAATGTGCCTAGCCTTCCTGGGGCCAGTGTGGCAGAGAGTCTACTGGCAGCAGAAGGAAGCCCTTTTCTCCCCTCCCCCACTCTGTTTTGGGGTGCTGGGCAGCCAGGTGGGGGTGCTGGGTGGAGGAAGTTGCCACTTCATCAAATTGCCTGGGACTCACTGCCCCGGACAGTGAGCTGTGACGGCTGGAGGAAGAGCCGATTACGTGGGGAATCACCAGGTTGGTTGTGAAAGCTCCCTGGGCTGGAGCAATCTAGAATGGCATCATGAGTGTGAGGGTAGGAGGCTGTGCTGCCTAGTGGCTAGATGGGGGACGCAGATGGGTTCTGCTCCTCTCTGTGTCTAGCAGTAGTTTCTCCCTACCCTTGGCAAGCTACCTGGTCTATGTCCAGTACAGCGCTCCCTGTGTATTGATCGTAATCCTGCCCTGGCTCTGGAGTTCTCTGCCTGGTAACCACATCCATGCTCACCCGTTCCCCCTTCGGAGAGGTGCTCGAGGAGAGGCCTTTATACCTGGCCTCCAGCTGGAGCATGCCCAGTGGAGCTGTGGGGGCGGAGCCTCCTCGGTCAGATAACCTGGGTTAACCCTCTCCGCCCCAGTGTGGGGCTGGCACACCCTGTCACAACTGCAATTCACTCTCCATGTATTGAAAGTGTTGTGTTTCCATGGAATGCAGGGATGCAACACCCCTCTCCCCACAACAGGAACCTTCCATTTCCCCTCCACCCCCTGAAACAGAATGTCCACAGCCTGACGCCACCTGATTTAGTCTGCCACTCTGAGCAAACTGCATGCCAGCCATCTAGCGTCTGGTCCTCTTTAGTTCTCCCTCTGAGCGCCGAGGCATGGGACAGTATCCATGGGAAGTGTTTGTGCTAATGCTAAACAGGACTGGCGACAGACTGTGGGATTTCCTTACGAAGTAATCCTACCACTAGATTAGCCTCCGATGCAGCCAGCTTCTCTCGAAACCAAGTTCTCAGCACAGAGTCCACCAGCACCACATCCACATAGGCAAGCCGCACCCACACACCCAAACGCGCACATCCTGTGCAGCAGGGACGGGCCGATGCCTTTTTGCCTGATTGCAAAACCCCCTGACGCTCTGGTGCCGCACCACTGGGCTTGTGCAGTGCAAAGGTGGGGCGACCGGAAAAGCCAGTGCCAACAAGAAAAATGATCCCGTGCAAATCGGAGCAGAGAGACTGCAAGAAAAAGAGGACCGAGAGAAAAATCGAAAGCAAAGAGAACATTGTGGGAGCTACGTTCTGTGTGTGGCCGAGCTATGGGGGGATTCTGTATCTAGATCACATGACCCCCAGGTGGTCTTTCTCTAGAGAATTGAGGGATTTGAAAAGCCTGAATTACTCATTGGAAAACTTTTTTGTTCACCGCTTGGAATGAATTTGGAGAGTCCAAGAAGTAGCTCTGAAGGGACCAAGTCCTGCGTCCCCATTCAGTTTTTATTCAGTCCAGGCCAAGTCCCGGTGATTCACACCAGCTGCTTCTCCTGAAATCAACTGAGCCTCTCGTTTATGCCAGTTGAGGATCAGGCCCAAGTGAGCCTCCTTTGTACTAAAGCTGAATAAGCATCAAATACATGTGTTTTCCACACATGCACGTTGGCATACATGAGTCCAGACCTAGGGCAGGCTGACACGCCTCGTATGGGCACGCTAATGTCTGAGGAGTAATTGCAGCACACGCCGACACACCTGAGTTCGCGCTGATCGAGTGCAGGTCCTCACAGCGGTGAAACGGGGGCAGGGCAGGTTTCAGAGGGCAGTCTGTGGATACCCACCCAGGGATCCTCAGTGTGTGCACAGGCAGCAATCCTCAGCTTCATGAAACTGTAATTCCCAAAATGCGTCTGGGGATCCCAAAGTGGATCACAACTAGGGCCCTACCAAATTCATGGTCCCTTTTGATCAATTTCACAGGTATAGGATTTTAAAAATGGTAATTTTCATGATTTCACCATTGTACAATCTGACATTTCATGGTGTTGTGATTATAGGGGTCCTGACCCAAAAAAGCGTTATGGGGGGGGGGTTACAAGGCTATGGTGGTTGGGGGGTGGCAGTACTGTTCCTCTGACTTCTGCACTGCTGCTGGCATGGTGCTGCCTTCAGAGCTGGGCACCCGGCCGACATTACAATCACCGCTCTCCGGTTGCTCAGCTCTGAAGGTAGCACAGACGTAAAGGTAGCAGTGCCATGATCCTCCTAAAATAACCTTGTGAACTCCCCCTCCCCTCGATTCCTTGGGTCAGGATTCCCAGTTTGAGAAACGCTGGTCTCCCCCATGAACTCTGGATCACACAGGTAAAAGCAGATTTCAGTCACTGGTGCTTTTTTGCACAGCCTGGCGTTTGGTAGGGCTCTAGTCCTGACCACGTCACCCACGGTAGCGTTACACTTGCTGGGGTCCAGGGCTGGAGCCTGAGGGGGATCAGCCTTAGGTGGTGGGGTTCAGGCTTTGGCTTCACCCCAGATGGTGGGTCCCCTGCTTGGGGCAGTAGGGTTTGCAGGGGCTCTGGCCCTCTCTCCTGGGTTCCTGCAGTAATTTTTGTTAAAGGGGCTGGCAGTGCATTGAGAACCACTGGCTGGGATTAAAGGCCTATACGTGCATCTGCCTATACGTGCTTCCGTCACACCTGGGAGGGCCGTGTAGATGTAGCCTCATGTGGATTCTTGTACATCAGCACAAGGAACTGTCTTCACTCAGACCGATAGCACTCATGCCAGATACATGCACTCACCCGGTCTGAAAACACACATGCCCCACAGGCCTAGAGTTCAGCGGGGTTGAGGGGAAGTGGCTGCCCACATGTGGCGTGATCTTCTGATGAGGCTAGAAAATGGCTCTGTGTGTGTGTGTGTGTGTGTGTGTGTGTGTGTGTGTGTGTGTGTGTGTGTGTGTGTTAAATAGAAGTTTCTGCTCAAAGAGTCAGCACTTTCCATGCCGACTAGATGCCAGGGGCTGAGTCAGCATCTCATCAGTGTCGTGCATAGAAGGTTAAAAAAACCCTGACCCACACGTAGGAACTTACAGCGTCATTTCCACGTTGGTGTAAGCAATTCCACAGAAAGGAAGGGGGGAGGGGGAATCCAGCCTTGTAAACCCTTTCCTGTCTCGAGGCTGCACCTGGAGGGAAATGTTAGAGTGGAAGAAACAGAGAAGAAGTGACTGGGTGCACAAAGCGGCCCTGCCATGTCAGGGGGAGCCTTCCTGAGTCAAAGGTTAGGTCTGGATTTGCATCCAGGATTCCCCGGAGTGCAGACCCAGGTGTTCATAGCTGGGTTTATGGTCTGGCCTGTTACTGAGCAGGGAGAGAGCAGCATTTAGACTGAAGGGTTCCGTAACCCCAGGGGAGGTCTTCCGGTCGGTGATTTGGGTTAAGGGTAGCTCGGAGGTGGTGTGATCTAGAGCAGTGTTTCTCTACCAGTGGTACAGGTACCCTTAGGGGTACTCGAGAATTCCGGGGGGTACATCAACACAACAGAAATTTGGAGAACTGAATTTTTGTGTTAAGTTTTACAGCGCTTTATTATTTTTGTACTTTTTACACCCAAAAAATGTCATCGCCCGCCCAGCTGCGATTAAGTTGTTTAAACAAATGTGTCGCAATGGTAGAAAAAAATGTTGTCTGAAAGCTGTAGGTACTGGGGGTACTTATAATTTATTTTTTTTAAAGCGGTACTTTATAAAACGTAGAGAAACACTGGTCTTGAGGATAGGACAAAGCTGGGGACTTGAGTTTATTCTCCGATCTCCCACTGCCCTGTGGTGTGACCCACTTCCCCTCCCCGTGCCTCAGTTTCTTCTCTTCTCCTCTCCTCCCCCCCCCATCCCCCCACCCGCTTGGTCTTGTCAATTTCACGTATAGCCCTCATGGGCAGGGCCTCTTGATTGGGGCCTCGAAGTGCTCATGAGGCACAGCGACAACCTTGATAGACTTGATCCCTCTGCTCCCTACCCCTTCTCTCAGGGGCCCAGATTAGGGTTACCAGATGTCTTTAAAAAAAAAAAATACCCGACACACTTGATCTCAGATCAGCAGGGGACCAGCCAGGAGGGGAGAGGACCTGGCCAGGAATGATTGGGGTGAGGGGAGGGCTAGCTCAGTGGTTTGAGCATTGGCCTGCTAAACCCAGGGTTGTGAGTTCAATCCTTGCAGAGGCCATTTGGGGGCAAAAATTCATCAGGGATGGTACTTGGTCCTGCTGTGAAGACAGGGGACTGGACTTGATGACCTTTCATGGTCCCTTCCTGTTCTAGGAGAGAGGCAATCTCCATTATTAGTATTAGAGAGGGAGAACCAGTGGCAGGAAGCAGGGCTGGCCAGGAGAGGGTTAGGGGGAGCAAGGCTGGCTGGGGATGAGATAATTGGTCAGCAGGGAGCGGGGCGCATGAGGGTGCTGCTCATCCCACACCCAGTCCTGGTGGGGTGCACTGGTGATTCCAGCCCCAAGGATTCCATCCTGCCCCTGCCTCCTTGACTGTGTAGTTGTGTACTGCCTGGCTGGTAGACATGTGAGTGTGTCTGTCAGCCAGGCTGTACACAACTACGTACTGATCCTCATCATAATAAAACTAACTGAATTAGAAAATACCAGATATTTGTGTGTCTGGGTCTGGCTGGTATTTTCTCAATTTATTAACGGGACCGAAAGCTCAAATACCAGACTGTCCGGTTCAAAACCGGACACCTGGCAACCCTAGCCCAGACAACCCTAACCCAGATTCAGCACTCCTCACTCCCTCCTTGCTCCTACTTTGTCACACGTGCTCCCAAAGCACTCCACTCAGCTGAGCTGCTCCCAGGCTGCCCCAGGATAGAATGGATCTGATTCTACAGCCCATTTACCCCGGCTGGATGCCAGGGCGCTGCCAATGGGGTTACCCTCACATGACACGGGTGAGCTCCGAATTAGGCCCCATCTGCCTCGTCTCCCATGCTCCAAAGGCCTCGCATCTTTTGTTGCCTGAAGGATGTACGTGTGGCCTTCGCGCTAAGTCAGCACATAGACAATGCTGCCGTTAGTTGAATGAATCAATGAAACAAACATAGGACGCTGTTCGATTGTGAGACGTAATACACTGCCAGGGTGGAGACGGCTCCTAGTCTGCAGAATAAGTGGTTTAGCCGCTCCTCTGCTATGTTCGTTTTTGAAGGGGTATACGCTGGCTAGATACCAGCTGGCGAAGAATCGTGCTCTGCCTTCCTAAAATCCACCTTGCCGTTTCAGTGGTGTGTTGTGTTCTGCTTTGCATCCTCTCCAGAGTGATTGTGTGGTGTTTCTGTAAGCTGCCGGACTGCTGCCATGCTGCACAGCTGAGGTGGCCGCATTGCACTGGCTAGATTGGGACCCGTGTTTGCAAAGTGCCTTGGGTTCACTTAGGATGGGGTGTGGTATGTAAAATAATAACAATTAATGACTGGTTTTATTAGAGAGATCTGAACTAGAACAGACCATCTGAGCAGCCCCAGCCTTTGGGGAAGTGCAGATCTGGGTCAGAGCTTCGTGAATCGAGGCCAACTTTACAATTGATCAAAGCAAACGAGTGACGTTTAACACCCCTGAAGTCTGGGCTAGGATCTGCTCTTTGCCGCTTGGGCCCATCTCTGATGATTACATTTTGAAAATGATGCTCTGAGGCCAGTGAGGCCTGAAAAACCTTGAGGCCCATTGTGGAGAACCAGTGTATTGAGGCTTGTGGCAGAGAATAGAAGCCAGTGAAACAGGCCATCCATGAATAGCCCTCGAGGGAGAAAACCCTGGAGTATTTGTTCTATAGCTTGGGACAAAGGGTTGAGCAACACTTTGGAAGAACAATTAGAAGGCATTTCAGTCTGGAAGTGTTCAGTTTCTCCGTGCTGGCACAGGTGACTAGCACTGAATACTAATATTAGGTGTTGCCTTGGGATGTCAAGTATCAGTTCATTAATCGACTAGTCGATGGAATTTCCATGAACTACTTGATTAGTCGATGGGGGGGGCGGTCCCTGGGGCGGCTCTACACTTTAAATGAAGTAGGGTTGACAGGTGTTTGCGACTTCTGTCTGGTTAAAAAACCTAGAAAATACTAGACATGTAAAATGTCCAGTATTTTCTGTTTTTCTCGGACGGAAGGTCGCTTGGGACATTCTTCTTCTGCCATGTCTGGTTGGGGGAGGGGGGGAAGAGAGTGGGGATTTAAAGGCACCGTGACACTTTTTTTGCGCGCGTGGTTTTTGTTGTTTTTGATCAACAACTTTGGTCCCCGTGGAGGTTTTTTTTTTTTTTTTTCTTTTGCTCAACCAATTTTTTCCCCCGCCATGTTCGGTATTTTTTGTGAAACTATCTGGCAACCCTAAAATGAAGTAAGATCCCACTGGGCTCTTATTTAAAATGCAGAGTTGCCCTGGGGACCTCTGTGGCTCTGCCTCTCCTACACCATGGAGACAGTGGTGGGGGGGACCTGGCTTTTAAGCTGGCTCCCCCCCAACACCAGCTCCTGCTCCCCACCACTGCTGCCTCTGATACAGAGGCAGCGGGAGGGGGACAACTAGTCGAGTTGTCACTTGATGAGTTGCTTACATCACTAGCGTCACCATGCCCTTTGCCTTCACCAGAGTTCTTCTAGATTGATGCTGGTGTCTTAGTAGGAAAAGGCTCTGACACAGAAGTCCACACGTCAGCGGCCTAAAGCCTGGGCTAAAGTAAGGGTCAACACTTTGCTGATATAAAGCTAAGTCAGGCTGTGAGCACGAGGCGGGCCCCACTGACAGAATTTTGCAAGCCTAGCCGATATGGTTGATATGGTTAGGCACACAACACTCTCACAAGCCCGCTCCACAACACCTGGAGACCGGCTCATTCTCCACCACTAACAGGAACATCCCGCCCCTTCCTAAAGGTGACGTCAGGATGACGGCATGATAAAAATGTTTGAATCCCATCAACACGTAGAAGGTAACGGGCGGCACCCGAATACGCCAGAGGGCGGCGCTTAGAGATGTCGGGAGTGTTATGTAACTTGTTTTTGTGGACCAGGGATGGGCAAAAACCACTTAGTGGGCTAAATCCAGCCTGCCTAGGGCTTTGATCCGGCTTGCACAGCTCTTCTAGGCCCCGCCCCCTAATGCATTGCCTGGGAGCCGCACGAGTCCTTTAACTTCTTCTATTTAAACGATTCGCGCCTCTCAGGCAACAGTCCCACGGAAGGCGCGAGCCCTTAAACAGAAGCAGTCGAAAGGGCTCCCGAGTCCTCAACTCCCAGGCACCCCGCTAGCAGTGAGGCCAGGAGCAGGGACCCCTTTAAATAGCTCCCGTCTCTGGCTAACATGATGCCCGGGAGCTGCAGGGGAGGCGTGGGCCCTTTCAACTTCTGCTATTTAAAGGCTCCGCCCCTTCTGCCCAAGGCTCTGCCTCTTCCTTCCAAGGCCACGCCCCTTCCGGGGCAGCCCGCGACCACTTCACACATTTTTTTAAGTGACCCAGGCTCAAATTATTGCCCACCCCTGGTGTTGATTTATACAGATGGATCTCAGAGGATCCAGCCTAGGGGGCAGTGAAAAGTCCTGCCACTAACTAAGCTGTGTCCCTTGTTATGAGCATACATGCATTAGTGATCCAGTAGAGTCTATGGGATGCTAATATCCTGCTTCATCAACAATAAAGCTGGCTAGGCGCCTTCGCATCCTAACAGGTGTTGTGGTCATTGGGCAGCCCCAGTGTCTGACTCTGCATTAGGCACATGCTGTTGGTGGCAGGTTTATTACCCATCTACAGGCAGGAGACTGGATGAGGCAAAACACCATGGACGTTCAGATGAGGGATAGGTGTGGGAAGGAGACTGAACCGATCAGGCTGGAGAACAGCTAACGCTCATAAGCCTCGTTAGGACGTGCAAAAGGAAATATAGGTCAGCACTTGAGGGGGACTGAGCAGGCCAGTTGGCATGGACTGGGGGAAAGTCTGGCTCTCACAATGCTGGAGATTTTAGATTTGGTTTGGTTTCTGTTTGGAGCCTGTGAGGTCCAATGAAATAAGAGATTTCCACAGGATTCTGCTTGTCCACAGCTGGGCCTCATCTTGGATCTCATGGACCTTGCTCAGTTTCCTCGGGGAAGAGAGGAGTTGGTTTTGGAAGGCATGAGACCAAGCTGCTGTCTTCCTCTCAGGGCCTAAAATGCAGGCTCCAAAGCACAGGGTCCGGGGATGGAGTGCTCATCCCTCTGGCTACAAATGGGTTACCTAAGACCCTGAAATGCTCTCCCTCAGTCAACCTGTGGAACTCCTTGCCAGAGGATGTTGTGAAGGCCAGGACTTCAGCAGGGTTCAAAAAAGAACTAGATAGCCACTGACAGACTGATCCTCCATGAATCTATTAGCCAGGATGGGCAGGGATGGTGTCCCTAGCATCTGTTTGCCAGAAGCAGGGAATGGGTGACGGGATGGATCACCCTGATTCCCTATTCTGCCCATTCCCTCTGGGACACCTGGCCACTGTCGGAAGACCGGATCCTGGGCTAGATGGACCTTTGGTCTGACCCAGGATGGCCATTCTTACAGTCTTATGAGACAAGGCTGGGTTGAACTGAATGGAGTCTTTGCAGCCTGTTGGAGCAGTCTAATTAAATGGGTTGGCAAGAACACCTTTAGCTAAGCAGTGCGATTCCACATGCAGAACTCCCTGCACTACTATGAAAGCCATGAAAATAAAAATAGTAAGTCAAATTACTGCAAATTCTCCAATAGGGAAAGTAAGAGGAAAACCACTTGGGCCATTGACTTCAGTGGAAGCAGGGACAAGTGGACAAGACTCCTTCACTGGTACAACTAATAGCTGAGAGAAGAAGTTTATTTTTCCTGGAGGAAGTCTCCTATTTCTTCTCAGCACAGTATAATAGTTCGGCCGGGCGTGGGAACGGTAGTGGATGTGTTGCTTTGCAGATGGAACATGATTTAGGGAAAGCCATGAGCTCCTAGACTTGGGGGCATTCGGACTCTTCCTGATACTACAGCAGATTCCCAGCAGCTACCGCCCCAGCAATGACAGCTGTTATTTGAAAAAAAAAAAAAACCCTGCCAAATGTGCGTGGGTGACGGAAATGGTGCTGCTGTCGCCGTGATGACTCAGGCGTAAGTCTGTGACTTCGGGGAACGCAGGTACATGGAGACCTTGCAAATGATTCGTGTGGGTCTGTGCTGCTGGTGCTCGAAGCAAGTCTACGCATGCGATAGAATCCAAACCCAACCTCGTGCTAGAGTCTGGCTCCATTAACAAAGAAATGATCAACAGCGTAAAGATCGACTCCGACCTTCTCTCAGGTGCGCCAGTGACTACTGCTAAGCTCCTTTGTCTCTTGAGAGCGGTTTCCTCTTGTGACGGCGCGTCGGGGTTCCCCCAACTCCTGCACCCCCGTAGTGGCACTAACAGACTCCACCAGCCAGTAGAATAGAGGGAGTTTATTGCTTTTCCAGGATACAGCACAGCACAGATATAATCCGGTTACAGGGCAGGCCTAGGATGCCTCAGCCCCCCTTGAAATGGGGGAGACCGGGCCCCTAAATCCCAGCCCCTTGCTTAGGCTGTTTCCTCCATGGTACCAGACAGAAAACTAAAAGCTCTCTTCCAGCCCTGCCCCCCAGCCAGGTGCTGGTCTCTGCCTTCCTCCCTTTGTCTCCCTTCCTGAGAGGCTGAGCATAGGTGTCTGGGTTAATATGCATTTGGGAGAGTTAGTGAGAATCTCCCATCACAGTGCAGGGGGACCCTGGGTCACAGAGCAGACAGCACCCCTACTATGCCACACCCTTCCATCCACTTCAAGTCTAAGGAGGGTGATAATCCCAATGGCCTGTCTTCTCCAGTCAACCCTTTCCCAGCAGAATCAAAATGTGGTAACAGCGTAGAGCAGGGGTGGGCAATAATTTTTGGGAAGTGGTCAGGGGCTGCAGGCTCTGGGATGGAGGCTGGGCGCAGAAGGGAGCTATGGGATAGGGCACTGGGGTGCAGGAGCGGATGCTGGCCTGGGCAAGGGGCGTAGGAGGAGGTGCATGGTCTGGAAGGGAGTTGTGCTCTGGAGGAGGGGGACACAGTGGATCAGAGGGTTTGTGCGGTGACCCGGGGCAGGAAGTTGGGAGGGGCTGGGGGGCCAGAGGCAGGCTGTGGCCGGGAGGCACTTAGCTAGGCAGCTCCCACTGAGCAGCCCTGCAGAACCCTGAGGCAGCCTGGCTGCATCCTCCAGCTGTTCAAAATGGCTGGCTGCTCCCTGTGACCCTCTGTTCCAGGTGCTGAGGGGAGGGGTAGGCTTCTCATGCTGCCCCCACCCCCCAGCAAAATCTCTCCGCTCCCATTGGCTGCTTTCCGAGCTCCCGTTAGCCAGTCTCCGAGCTGAGAGATTTTGCTGGGGGGGGGGGGGAGGGAGGGCAGGGCGGTGTGCAAAGCCTCGCCTCTGCACCTGGAGCAGAGAGCCACAGGGAGCAGCCAGCTGCTTATAGCCACATGAGGCTGCTCTGACATGGCTGGCAGCTCTGAGCCTGCGGCTCCTGGCAGGGCGGCCTGCGGTCTTGCCCGCCTATGGGTTAGCCTGTCGCAGGTGTGATTAGAGTTACAGAAGCTCTGCAAATGGGATCCAGAGCTTTCCCAGCACCTGTTTATTGTAGCGATCTAGGCTTAGAGAAGAGCACTCCAGTGTAATGAATATAAAGGGATTCTTGTATCTGAATTCCTCCCTGACTTTCCAGCTCTAACCCACCCTACCATTAACTACCCACAGCCAGCTCTGTCTGGTGTCCCCACCTGACCAGGACTCAGCAGTCACAGAAGGGCCTGCTGGTTTAAAGAGAAGCTAGATAATTTCATGGAGGTTAGGTGCATAAAAGGCTATTAGCCAGGGGATAGAAATGGTGTCCCTGGCCTCTTGTCAGAGGCTGGAGATGGACGGCATGAGACAAATCGCTTGATCACTGTCTTTGGTCCACTCCCTCTGGGGCACCTGGTGCTGGCCACTGTCGGCAGACAGGCTACTGGGCTAGATGGACCTTTGGTCTGACCCAGTACGGCCGTTCTTATGGCCGCACTACGGCCATTTGTGGGGAAAGTCATTCTGGATTCTACTGGACTTTCTCAGTCGCTTGGACAACTCTACGTCCAGTCCTCCAGGTGGAAGTTCTCTAGACGAACTGCTGCCTGGTCTGGGGGAAAGCCCAACAAGAAGACAAATCCGGGAAATGTACTACTATGCCAGCATGCACTAGGGCCGGGTGTCAGAGCTGCAACTGGGCATAAAGAGGCAAGCAACACTGGCTTCCGGAGCGACTGATTTTACTCATTTAGGTCAAAGCGCAGCCACTGAGCTCTGCCTGTGTACATGCTCCAAAGGGAAAGGAGGGAAGGGGTGCGGGAAAGAACAGAGCCCTGTGTAGACTTCCCGGCCAGTGCCAGTGCAGATGGAATGAGTCAGCTGGTGATGACAGCCCTTGGGCTGGGGGGAGGGAGGAGAATTACTTGCCTATTTCCTTGGGCCGAGAATGCTTGTGTTCTTGCATTCCCGGCCGAGCTGCTAATAATCTGCACAGCAGGCGTAGGGTGAAGGAAGAGCGAAACAGACTGCTGGCTGCGGGCCCAGGCTCGTTATCATTCACGAAGCGCCGGATGTGCTGTTCAATCCGGCAGAATCGGAGCACTGTATTCCTCTTGAAGTGATCTATTCAGAGGGGAGATGTGGAAGAAGATACAGAGAGCAAAAGGAAGAGGGAGCACTAAAGTCTTCTGTGTCTTACTATGACATGGATGCAGGTGCAGCTACCCGTTCCAGGGTGCTTTGATTTGTAGGTACCACCCTTCCTGAGCCGAAAGGGGAGACGGAATCAGCCAAAAGCCCTTTGACCTTTCCAGGGGCAAACCCTGAAGTCTGTTGCTTAGTTTTCAGATTTATTCACGCTGCAGCTATGTTAAAAGCTCGGTGGCAAAGCTGAGTTGCTCCAGCCAAGGAGATGATCCTTCAGATCTGTGTTTAAACCGAGATTTTTGCCTGAGACTGAAGTGAAAATTGAGCAGAGACCATAGAATTTGATCCGCTATGTTTAAGCACTGCCAAACTTTTCAAATTCGGATCTCTCGCACCCGATATGTAAACCCAGTATCATTCCATTGAGGTCACTCCAGATTTCCATTTGTGTAAACGGCCTTGGGAATCGCCCTTCTATTTTAAAGGAATGTTGCTGCATAGTTTAGATGAGGACACTGGGATTGATGGACCTTTGGTCTGGCCCAGTATGGCCGCCCTCAGGTTTTAAGTGTGACTTGAAGAATTCCTTCAGTCTCCATCACCTAATATACTTTCACTAAGACAGGCAAGGATGGGTTTTTTAATATATAGATCAGAATGTACCTTTCAGTTCAGATACACAATACTTCTCAGCGCAGCTGGCGAAAGCATCTTAAATGCAAATCTGTATCTTGTGTGTGTTTATTTCACAATATTTATGGAAAACTCGAAGGATGAAACACGGCCCTTTCAGGTGCAAGCAGTCCTTATCCGAGCCAGATACTCCCATTGATTTCAATGGGATGACTTTGAGTGAAGGAGGCAG
This sequence comes from Pelodiscus sinensis, assembly GCF_049634645.1. Taxonomy (NCBI): domain Eukaryota; kingdom Metazoa; phylum Chordata; order Testudines; family Trionychidae; genus Pelodiscus; species Pelodiscus sinensis. The sequence goes on from NC_134726.1 coordinate 34,532,519, forward strand.
GATCAGTCCCTGCCTTGGAAATACTACCCATCATTAGTCATAAGCTTAGCCGCACCAGAGCACCCTGCCATCTCCAAGCGCTGACACTTAGGGTGACAGCTGGATGTAACAGCAGGTTGTGCGCACGTGTTGTCTTGTTGGATTAATGTCACCGGGGAGCTTCCTGCTGTGTTTGATCGGCACTGAGCAGGTTTCAGAGAGGGTCTGTTGTCTGGAATGCAGCACCACTGAATGTGTCTTGTTCCATCCTTTAAACTCCAAGGAATCGGGCTTCTCTTCGGGCTTGCCAAAGGGCAGAGGGTTTAAATACAGACAGGGCACCGGGGACGTTGAATCCCTGCAAAGACTCTTCTCTTCCTTTTCCATCCGAATTTTGAACTGGGGTGACCTCTTGCCCTGGCTTCCAGCTGAACAAATGAAATAGGGTGCACATGGGGGGCAGGCTAGGTTATTGTCCTCCACCCCAGAGCTGGGCACTCTAAATCATGGTGCAGAGGTACAAACTGAGGGAAATAATAACAGCATTGGCCAGGTGGCTCAGAGATCTAGTTTGAAATTATGTATTGCATCGGGGCGTTGTGTAAGCTGGCGAGCAGCTGTTATGTTCACCGCTTCCATAGTGCCCTGGGTATAAAAGGCTACAGCGACCCCCTGAAGATGCTGTCACTGGGGCTGGTGTCTCTTCCCAATTTAACTGCACAACATGAGTCCTGTGATCCTTCAGCTGAAGGCAACGGGCATCTGGCCATTGACTTCCAGGGGAGCACAAGCAAACCCTGAAAGGCGGCAGACACAGAGCTCTGTGGCTGTTGGCCATCGCTGATGGCCAGTCAGTCGAACAGAGTGAGTCAAACAGCAGTGACTGTGCTCTCTGAGGGTGTGTCTACGCTGCACCCTTAGCTCGAAATAAACTCCGCAAATTGTGTAGCTTATTTGGAGTCAATTTCAAAATAGCTTATTTTGTAACTTGACGCTGTCTACACAGTGCCCAATTTAGAAATAACCCGCTATTCTGAAACGTACTTTAATCCTCGTGGAATGAGGTTTACAGGGATGTCGGAATAGCAAGCCCTTTGTAGTTCGAAATAACGGGCTTACTTTAAAGATGCAGAAGAGCTATTTCGTGATACCGGAAGTATCCTAAAATAGCGCCACAGTGTAGACATACCCTGAGTGGGCTCCTTGCACAATCCTGAAGCCAGCACTTATATTACCATCTGTTATTTGATGAGGCTATTGGAGTTAATAGAGTTGCACCAACTTGTTTGCTATTGGAGATTTTGACCCTGGTTTGTACATTGTCGCGATCACTCCCCTGTCCCTGAAATGCCACTCCCTCTTGGGTGGAACTCAATAGCACCTGCACACAACAAGCGATAGGAGGGGAATGGAAGAATCGATTACTGAGGAGAAGCCAGGCCAGAATTTAGAGAGGTAAACTGTAATGCTTTTGCCTAGAATCTGGTGGGAATAATGGCGTTAATACACCCAAGTCTTATAAATAAAAGCACTTTGAGCTATTTGAGCTCAAGAGGAGAAGACTTTGGTTCTAAGAACAGAAGAATGGCCATCCTGGATCCATCTGGTCCAGTAGTCTGTCTTCTGACAGTAGCCAGTGTCAAATGCTTCAGAGGGAATGAATCCGTGGTGGGCAGCCTGTGGACCTCATGTGGCCCATTAGGGTTCTGTGTGTGGCCCCAAGATGCTTTGTTTACCATTGCTCATGTGCAGGGTTGCCAGATTCCACTGGCTTCCATCCATGTAGGTTTTTCCTACCGGCATTACCAAAGTGATACCCCATCAATACAGGGCAAGTGCAGTGAGGTGCGCGCCAATTGCACGCAACGTTGACTCTGAGCCGTGCGCCCCCTGTGCCTCCAAAGCGTTGCTACGGTTCAATCGGCACCGGCCCCCCCTTGCAAGTCCCTATGTACGCAAGTGCCGCAAAACTGCCCAATCCTGGGAGACCGTCTTGGTTACAACAATCTTGCAGCTCACCGTTGACTCAAGCAGCCCACTCACTAGCCTAGGTTGCCGATCGCTGGAATGCTCAGAACACCGCAGTTATCAAGAGACATGTTCTCTCTTGTCCAGTAAGAGCAGAGGGTGGGGGGCAAAAACCGCTCAGTGGGCCAAATCTGGCCACCTAGGGCTTTGATTCGGCCCACACAGCTGTTCCAGGCCCTACCCCCTAGCATGCTGCCTGGGAGCCACATAAGCCCTTTCAACAGCTTCTATTTAAAGGGCTCGTGCTTGTCAGGCCACAGCCCCAGGGAAGGCACGAGCCCTTTGAACAGAAGCAGTTGAAAGGGCTCCCATGTTCCCAGGCACCCCACTGGCAGCGAGGTCAGGAGCAGCGAGCCATTTAAGTAGGAGTTGAAAGGGCTCGCAGCTCCCGTCTCTGGCTAATGTGATGCCTGGAAGCTGCAGGGGAGGTATGAGCCCTTTCAACTCCTGCTATTTAAAGGCTCCGCCCCTTCCACCTGGGGCCCTGCCCCTTCCTTCCAAGGCGCCCTCCCCCTCAAAAATTATTGCCCACCCCTGGGTAAGAGGTGTGGAGACACGCAGAGCATTCTATCTTTCACGAGCAGGGCAGCACACCGCTCCCTCGCTACCATCTCCTATGTGGGCTTTTATGCCTTGTCTACACTAGGGGTTAACCCGCATTTTCAGCTATCTGAGGCCTGCAATCAGTGGATCTGCACTGACCCAAACAACGCACGCCACTTGTCACACCGTTTGAGCTGCCCAGATGCCAAGCTGACAACTGAGGTCAGAACTAACCTGCATGTAGAATGCGTCTCTCCTGCATCCCCAGCAGCCAGTACTCTGGGTTTTCCTGGGAGGTTTCCCCTCGAAGTAGGGACTAGGCCCGACCTTGCTTAGCATATGAGAGCTGTGGAGTTCACCATCTGAAAGGATCCGGCCTCTGGAATGCAGATGCGGGGTTGTGTTAATGCAGCCCATGGGGCAAACAGCACTAGCTTTCAAGACTGTAACAATGTGGTGATTGATACCGGCTGCGTTACTTGCAGAGAGCAGTTTTTGAATGGCCATCTAATATTTCAGTAACATTTTAGGCATCCTGTCTATGGGCTAGCACGCTTGTTACAAAGGGTGGTATGCGGGGAAAGGCCGGCTCATAAAACCTGGCCCATATGTTTTAAAGGAAGGGAGATTTCTAACCTTTCCCTACCTCTTTCTGCAGGGTTCTGCCATCTAGTTCCTTGATGCCTTTCAGAGCTCTCTGCTGAAACACATGCATTGGCCAATATCCTGGTGAAGGGGGATGCTACATCTTTAAGGATCAGGCTGACCCCTACAACCAGCTATGTCAATGGAAACTGGAAGCTGAGCTAGCTGGAGAGGGTATTAAATATTATGCAGGCTTTTATGACAAGTCTCAGAGGGTTTGTCTGTATCTGCAAAAACGAGGAGTCCTGTGGCACCTTAAAGACTAACAGATTTATGTGGGCATCAGCTTTTGTAGGGAACACCCACTTCATCAGATGAATTGGAGTGGAAATGACAGAGGCAGGGAGATATAGCTGCAATTCATTTGCAAATTTAACACAATCAAATGAGGACTGACTAAGGATGTGGAACGGTTCACACCTCTCTATCAGCTGCTGTGGTGAGCCACATCCACCCTGATTGAATTGGCCTCATTAATACTGGTCTTCTGCTTGATGGCTGTGTCTACATTGGCATGATTTTGCGCAAAGCGGCCGCTTTTGCGGAAAAACATGCTGCCTGTCTACACTGGCGGGGAGTTCTTGCGCGAGAACACTGACGTTCTAATGTAAGAAATCAGTGCTTCTTGTGCAAGCTTATGTCCGAATAATTCTGTTTGTTTTTGCTGGCTTTTATGGCCCTTTCTTGCCCAAACTCAATTTGTCTCCTAACAATGAACTGATGCCATTAGAGTAGGACCACACAGAAATTCTGCAAAGGTCGGAGTGTTTCTGAGCTGCAGTATGCGGAGTTGGCACTTAACCTTTAGTCTCACAGCTGGTTACGCACCCTCATCTCTGCCAGGCTGGGTTGGATTCTTCATTGCAGTGTCCTTTAAGTCCCAATTTTACAAATCATTCTGGCATGCATTTAAATCCACCCCTCTTCAGGAGAGCCTGTAAAGTAAAGAGTGCTTCAGAACCTTACTGCATCAGGGTTTAAGAGACCAGTGCAAAGCATCACTGTTTGGCTTGCTCATGTTTGATGCTCACTTTGTAGAGGAGTAAAATGAATGCACAGAATCCAAGGCTGTGGAGAGCTGGGCGCTGCCAGATCTGGTGAAGTGGATCTTTGCCGGTGAAAGTTTATGCCCAAATCAATCTGTTAGTCTTGAAGGTGCCACAGGACTCCTCGCTGTTTTTGCAGATTCAGACTAACTCAGCCACTCCTCTGAGATTTTTAAAAAAGATTTGAAAAATAATCCAGGCAGGGTTCATTTTGTTTTCTGCATTCTGAGGCTCAATGGGCTAGAAATTTACTCTTAAAAGACAGCCGAGGTTCTGATGCAGTCACAGGGTTCCAGAAGCAGGGGCTCTACAGAAATGCCATGTATCATAAGACAAGAGTTGTCGATGCTGATCCAGGCTCGCTGTTTATAAACAGCTAACCAATGAGATATTGCAAGTAGGGCTGTCAGTGGGCATGTGTTAATGTCTGTGATTAATGCAGTCCTGCATTAAGGCGATAAAAAAATTAATGCATTAGTCACATGCATTAATGCTGCACTTGTAGCCAGACAGACCAACCCCCCATATCATCCATCTTATTTGCCTCTCTGAAGCATACAGGGCAGAGAAGGAGCAGTAAAATCAGCATAGTCTATGCTGGCTCATCTGATCCTGAGAAGCTGAAAAAACAGATATGTGGAGAGAGACCGATTAAGTCAACAAGCTGGCCTCGAGGCTGTGAGAACTGCCCCGGCTGGCACCCATGTTGATTCGATCACACACAGTCCCTGGGAGAGGAATTTCCCACTGAGAAAAGAATGCCCAGTACTTCCAATTTAGTTATCGCTCTTACAAGTGTAAATTAAGTTCACAACTCCCTTGTAAGAACTGGTCTCACAAAAGACAGACCAGCCCCATTTGGCATCACAGATAAGAAAGAGAAATACGTGACCCCATGGGTATAAAGATGGGTCCAGCAGCACACTCACTTTGAGTGTCAATCTACCCTCTACCTGCTGGTCGGGTTAGGTGTTTGACCTCCCGAGGTTCTATGGGGACGCCCACCTCGTATTTTCGTCTTTCCTAGGAATTGAGGGACCGGCCCTGGCCTGACACGCTGGAGTCGAGAGGCACAGAAGGGGGTAAAAATTGTACCTGGATGTGGTCCTCTGTCTTAAGTGTACACATAGACTTAGAGCTCTTTAAAGATTAAGCTGTTACTTGGTACTATTATTTCTATTTTACTATCTTTATCTTTGTAACCATTTTTAAGATCTATATTTTGCTAGCAGTTAAGAAATAGAACAATAGCCATTGTAACCACATGATTTATAAGCTTCCTCAATAATCCTGTAACTGTTTCAGTTTTAACCTGACTCCTTCAGTTGCTGTAACAGAACCAGGCACAATTTAAAAGAACTTCAGCCGGTCTTAAGGGACAGCTATAGGGAGCCCTGACCGTCGGCTGACAGCACTGCCCCTTTGAAGCACTGCAACGGCACTTCAAAGGGGCAGCGCATCAAGGAGCCCAAGATCAGCTGGTGCCCAGGCTCCACTGCCCCTTTGAAACGTGCAGAGGTGGCCTTTCAAAGGAGCAGCCATCTCACAGCTGAGCCGGGGATCAGCTGTGAGCTTCCCACGAGCGTGGGATCCTCAGCTGATCCCACGCTCTGCGTGGCATTTCCCCAGAACTGCCAACAGTGGCCAATACCAGATGTCGGGATCACAACAGGTAATCCTCACGTGATCCTTCCCCTGTCACTCATTTCCAGACAAACAGAGGCTGGGGACACCATCCCTACCCATTCTGGCTGATAGCCATTGATGGACCTAACCTCCATGAATCTATCTAGCTTCCCCCCCCCCCCAAGGAATTATGGTATATCTCGGGCTATGGCTGCAAGACAGCTTAAGTCAATGTAAGTTATGTTGCTCGGGGTGTAAATTAGCCGCCATCCCCCCAGCGACATAACTTATTCTGACTTAAGCGTTTGTGTGAACAGTGCTGTATTAGGGTGTGTCTAGACTACCGAGTTTTGTCGATAAAAGTGGACTTTTGTCGACAAAACTATACCAGCGTCTACACTACCGCTGAGTTCTGTCGACATAACGTCGACAGAACTCAGCAGTTTTGTCGACGCTGGTATACCTCATTTTACGAGGCATAACACCTTCTGTCGACAGAACTCTGTCAACAGAAGGTGTTATTGCCTGTAGGGTTGCATCCAGACTACGGGGTTCTGTTGACAAAGCAGCTTGCTTTGTCGACAGAACTCAATGTGTCCGGACGCTCTTTGTCGACGGAAGTTTTGTCGACAGATACTGTCGACAAAACTTCCGTCGACAAAACCCAGTAGTCTAGACGTACCCATAGTGGGAGACCTCTTCCTGGGGCTGGAGTAAGCAAGCTGATAAGTAGCTCTCTCCCATTGGCTTAGAACAGGTACACAGAGAGCTTACGATGGTGCCGCTGCATTGGAAGCTCTCTAGAGTAGCTATAGCCTCAGCGTAAAGCAATTAGAAGCCTAGTTCAAGCGGTGTCCCACGCTTTCTTCCAGTTGAGTTGGGATTTTCAGTGCCTGGCCAGTCCAGGTTTGTCTGTACTGTCCTGGTTACCACCTTTGCATCAAAGCTTAGACCACACTCAAACCATTTTTAACATGGTTAAAGCCTAACTTGGCTGTAATATCGCTTGCATCCATGCTTAATGTTCCTTAATGTGCCTAGCAATGGTTTAAAGAGACTGCTTGTGGGGGTTAGGTCTGTCTATGGTCAAGCCTACTTGTTGGACAGGGAAACTAAACTGCAAAGCTGTGTCTAGACTGCGTCCCTTTTTCGTAAAAGGGATGCAAATTAGACATATTGCAATTGCTAATGAAGCGGGGATTTAAATCTCCCTCACTTCATTAGCATAAAAATGGCTGCCGCTTTTTTCGGCACGGAGCTTTGCCGGAAAAAAGCGCCAGTCTAGACGCAGATCTTTCGGAAAATAAAGCCTTTTCCGAAAGATCCCTTATCCCTCTTAAAATAAGGAATAAGGGATCTTTCGGAAAAGGCTTTATTTTCTGAAAGATCTGCGTCTAGACTGGCGCTTTTTTCCGGCAAAGCTCCAAGCTGGAAAAAAGCAGCAGCCACTTTTATGCTAATGAAGCGGGGGAGATTTAAATCCCCGCTTCATTAGCAATTGCGATACGTCTAATTTGCATCCCTTTTACGGAAAAGGGACGCAGTCTAGACACAGCCCAACAGTGCTAATAGGAGCCGCTGATGCTGGGGGCTGACAAAACTGCCCAGTTATTTGGCAAGGAGGTGGGGTCAGCGCTGTGCTTCCAAAAGGGGTGGGGCCTCAGACAAAAGGGGCGGGGCTGGGGTAGAGCTCTGGCAGTGCTATCCATGGCTCTGGGGGCAATTTAAAGGGCTCTTTTGAATCACTGGTCCCTGGGGTGATTGCCCCCTTTGCTCCTCCCCCATCAGCAGGCTTGCACTGAAGATGGTGGCAAGCAACTCGCATATTTGCCGCAGAAACTTGTTTTAAATACAGTTATTTTTTTAGTACAGCTGCAGCTATTCCTGGAGCTAGGGTTGCAAGGTGTCCAGTTTTCACCCGGACTGTCTGTTATTTGGGTCCCCTGTCTGGTTTAAAAAAAAAAAAACCCAGAAAATACCAGACATGCGAAATATCCGGTATTTCCTGTTTCCCTCAGATGGAAACCCAGCAAGGACAATTTTCCCTGTCGTGTCTGGTGGGGGCAGGGGAGTGAGGACCACGGGGCCATTTAAAGGTGCAATGCCCCCCTTTTTTTTTTTGCTTAACAAAAACAACTTTGGTTTCCCCCCCCCCTTTTTTTTTCTCAACAGAATTTTTTCCCGGTGTTGTTTTTTTGGGGGGGAATGGGTGGGAGGCAGGCGGTGGTCGGTATTTTTTGTTAAACCATCTGGCAACCCTACCTGGAGCCCTGCAAACCCACAGCTGTCCGCTTTCTAAACCACAGCTATTTCTGTGGGTGCAGTTGCATTGTTTACGATCGTCACGCATTGGATGAAGATCCAAATTCTCGTATTCACCCAGGGCTCTAAGATAAGGTGCTGATGCAGGTGTGGCTCATGGGGTGGATTCAAGTTAATTAACCTGGGTGTGGATTGGGTGCAGCTCCAGCAGGACTCTCACTATCATGATTCAAGCTCCATCAGAAACAGTCATGTGCTGCCAAAGCTGGGTCCCATCTGTGCTGGCATTTGACCTTTGCTTCTAATGATCAGTGCTACACGTGGTTTTAAGGATTGGAGGAGATGCATATTCTCTCCTGTCGAGTCAGGAAAGAAATCTTGCGCCTCTCCAGGCCACTCAGTTCAGAAGAATGTGGCAGCACGTGGGTGCGCCAATTACAGCCAATTATAACCTGACCAACCAGCCCTGGCACTCCAGTACCTACTAAAACTTGCTGTCATGGCAAGATAAAGATTTTTCTCCTGTGCATGTCTGAGCCAGGTTTGAACTCATTGCTTCAAGGAGAAAGTGTTGCAATCATTCAGCGGGAGTCATCCGAACTGAGGCTCGCCCAAATAAAGCATTGGGGCCAAATATACACTATTGCTGCGTTTCTTGCCTTCTGTGTTGTCCGGTTCTTGTTGTCCCTGTACCTTCCTGATGGCTTACAGTGACTCTTTTCCAGCCTGTGTCCTGAATTTTCAGGCTGCTTGTGGAGGTTTAAGGATGGTCTGTTTGTGACTTACCATACTCAAAGAGGCTCTGGGAGACAGACCCATAGTCTCCTATAGACAACCACCTAACCTCAAGATGATTCTTAGCAACCACCACAGGACATACCACACTAATACCAACCCTGGTACCTTCCCTTGCAACAAACCCCGTTGCCAGCTTTGTCCACATATTCATTCTGCTGATACCATTATTGGACCTAACCAAGTGAGTTATAAGATCAAGAACACATATTCCTGCGCATCCAGAAATATAATCTACGCTATCATGTGCCGAAAGTGTCCGTCTGCTATGTACATTGGACAAACATCTCAGACACTTCGCCAAAGGATTAATGCCCACAAAACAGATATCAGACAAGATCACAAAGAGAAAACAGTTTCTTGCCACTTTAACCAGAAAGGACACTCTCTAAATGACTTAGCCACCTGCATTCTGCTACAAAGACCTTTTACATCTGCACTTGAAAGGGAATCCTCTGAACTGTCATTCATGTTAAAATTCGACACTTACCACCAGGGACTTAACAAGACTTTGAACTTTCTCACCCATTACCAAGACAGTTTCCCCAATTATCACCTGTAATACCATTAACTCACAAACATCCCACTCTCCCTACCTTTAATATCAGCAATTCACAGACACTTACCTTCCTTCCTCCCCCTTCCCACCCCCCCCCCCCCCCGCATCCCCCTTCTGTTCTGCAATGTGATTTGTCCTTTTCATATTTGTTCATTTTTTTTAATTGTATCCTTTGGTATATATGGTTGTGACTATTTTCTTCCACTATTTGATCTGAGGAAGTGGGTCTGGCCCACGAAAGCTCATCATCTAATAAACCATCTTGTTAGTCTTTAAAGTGCTACATTGTCCTGCATTTTGTTTGTGACTTGACATTATTATTTATTTGTGCTAGAGGCTGTACAGAGTGAAAGTCAGTCTCTGCCCCACATTTGCATTCCAGGGACTCTTATGGGTGTATTCAGTGGGAGAGTGAAAGGAGGAGTCCTATTGAGTGGTGAAGTTAGGATTTTGCTGGGCAGTCACTAGGGCATTGTGTACATTAGGATTATTTTGCTAAAACTTTCCCCTGTTGCTACCAGTGTTTCTGCTCCACTGTCTGTAGCCATGTTGGAGATACTAGTATAGAAAGGTTTAAAACTAATAAAAGAAAGCTCTCCTTCACACAGCGCGTAGTCAACCTGTGGAACTCCTTGCCAGAGGAGGCTGTGAAGGCTAGGACTATAATAGAGTTTAAAGAGAAGCTAGATAATTTCATGGAGGTTCGGTCCATAAAAAGCCAGGGGGTAGGAATGGTGTCCCTGGCCTCTGTTTGTCAGAGGCTGAAGATGGATGGCAGGAGACAAATCTCTTGATCATTGTCTTCGGTCCACACCCTCTGGGGCACCTGGCAATGGCCTCTGTCAGCAGACAGGCTACTGGGATCAGACCGAAGGTCCATCCAGCCAGTACGGCCATTCTTATGTTCTTATGTAAGGGTGCCAGCTACCATCATGTCATCAAGTCCTGGGTGAAATGACATGGTGCTTAAAATTTCAGTGGCTTCCAACACCTTGTTTACACTACGGTTCCTAGAGTTGCTGCCATCAAAGGAGCAGAAACGGTGGGAGCAACCGTGGGAAAGGAAAAAAGAGGGTGTAGAGTAGACCAAGCCTGTCCCTGGGGTTATAAACCAACATTGTACTCAGGTGAATTTGCAGGGCTGGGGATGAGAGGCTGAGAGTGAGTGAGGGTTGATGGTGCACTTTTATGCCCCTTCTTCCCCATGCTAATCCCCTTTCCTTTGATCTGCATGATGTTCCACCCTTGGAAACTTGAGAGCTCCTAGCACAGCATCCGCTTTGGAAGGAAGGAGTTCAGCTTGTTTTCGTCAGTGGATTTTCCATCAGGCAAGGGGCATTTAGACTAGAGCCTCTTTCTTTTTGTTTTACAAGTCCTGTTTCCTTATTGCAGCGATGGGGGTGGTTTTATGGTCCGTCGTGATAACCTCAGGGATGATGCAACTGATGCAAAGAAGTAAAAGAAAAATGCACACCCCCGACAGAAAGGGGGAGAGGGGCTGAAACGATTTTTATAGTGGGGCTGCGGAGCCATGGAACCCCGTTTATAATTGAAACTGCTTCTAGTGTGTGTGGGGGGAGGAGGACTGCTGAAGGACCCATTGTTCTCCTAGTTCCAGCACTTATGGAAAGGTAAGTTCTTATCTATACTGGGGATTGGCTCCTAATAGTGTTGGTTCACTATTGGGGTAGCTGCCCCAGTCCAGCCCTTCATCTAGACAGGAAAAGCCCATTATTTGCACTGGTAGAGATGGCCCCTACTCGCAATCAGGGTAACCCATGCCTACTGGAATTGTTTTATCCTGTCTACCCCAGGGCTTTGCACTGGGATGGCTCACTCTGATGGAGCAAACTATAATTGGGGCAGATCTCCGGTACAGAGGAGACTTAAAACTCTTTTCTTTGCAAATCTTTCTTACTATTGGAGCACCTAAAGTACGGATTGTCCGTGTTTCCCTGTAGATAAACACCAGCAAAAATCAAACTCATACATGATGTAAATACATGCAAGTGATGAAACATGATGGATAGAGACAATACTTTCTTAAATGTTAAGGAATTTTGGAGACACCCAGTTGCTGTGGTGATGGGCAAATTAGAGGAAAAAAGATGCAAACATTTACCCAGAAATCTAAACCAAGTTAGTCTTAGGTTCAAAAAACTCTGCTTAGCTCTTTGGTTGGCGGGGTACTTTTGCCATGGAAACAACGTGGCTTCGATAACCACAATGCTACAGGAATGACTCTATTCTTGTGTAATTTTTTCCCTTGAGCAAAAACAGGATGTACCAGAAATCTCACCAGATTCCCAGCTTGACTTTTGGATGAAAAGGTTTGGTTATATCTACTGCTGTTGTATGTATAATGGTAGCACTAAGGCTGTGTCTAGACTACATAGCTCCATTGATGGAGCCATGTAGAGATAGGCAAAGGCAAATGAAGCCGCGATTTAAATGATCGCGGCTTCATTTAAATTTACATGGCTGCCGCGCTGAGCCGACAAACAGCTGATCAGCTGTTTGTCGGCTCAGCGCGCTAGTCTGGACGCTCCCTTGCCGACATCAAAGCCCTTTGTCGGCAGCCCCGTTATTCCTCGTGGGATGAGGTTTGCCGGGGCTGCCGACAAAGGGCTTTGATGTCAGCAGGGGAGCGTCCAGACTAGCGCGCTGAGCCGACAAACAGCGTGGCAGCCATGTAAATTTAAATGAAGCCGCGATCATTTAAATCGCGGCTTCATTTGCCTTTGCCAAAAAAACAAATCTACATGGCTCCGTCAACGGAGCCATGTAGCTTAGACGTACCCTTAGTGACCATGGAGTTTTAGTACTAGGTGCTGTACATACACTCTGCACCACTGAGGTTTGCTGACCACTACAGAGCGTATTGCCATAGCTATGCATTTGGAATCACTTCTCTGATTCTGGTCAAACTGTGGCAGTAATGTGATGTGAAATTCCATTCTGGTTTCCATCAGAATAAATTGCAGGGAAGTCTCCCCAGGAGATGGAGTGGATATAGGCCCCTGTGTCTTTGGGTAGGTATTTGGTGTTATTGCTGCATACTTTTATGAGTTTATGCTATTCAAATTCTTGTTCCACACTATGCTAATTGAAGTCTGGGATTTGCATGGTGGATGATAGCAGAGCAGTTAATGATGCAATAGGTCCTAGATACCTTCCCTTTAGAAGCAATCAAGAGTCTCCTGTTACTTACTTATATCCCTACCTCTGTGATTTTCACACCATGCATCTGACAAAGTGTTTTTACCCACAAAAGCTTTTGCCCAAAGAAATCATTAGTCTTTAAGGTGCCACACGATGCCTTGTTGTTACTTACATGAATATTACTCCTAGAGTAACCAGGTTGACTTCAGGAGCATTACTCTGGATTGACATCAGTGACGACAGGAGACTCAGGCCCTTAGTCTTTCTTGTTGTTAAGATATTTTCTCCTGGGTATTAGATTTTTATGGCAAAAGCAAGGCCTCCTGTGTCCTCTCTTATCTGTAGGTTCACTGGTGGTCACTGCGAAACTGCTCTAATGGACTGTGCTGCAGTATGTATGGTTGGCTGCTTGATTAAAATGCACACCGAGATAGCATTAAGAACAGCCCCAGGGGCATGGTTACCTGACCAGCTCTGATCGATTGTTCATTAAGCTCTTCTGCTTGTCAGTCAGCCGTGGTCTTTTCCATGTCCCTCGCTGCACAAAGCCTTCCATATGCCTCTTCTTGCACGATATACGATCAGACTGAATAATGAGCACAGTCGCCATCCTGCCACAGTGATAGGAGATCAATTTCTGGGAAGTGCTATACGGCAGGGAGTTCTGTTCTCTCTTCCTTTTGCTCTGCTGACTTGTTCACTAATATCGAGTTTCTATCTTTCTCAACAGAAAAGTTTGGGGCCAGGGAGGTTGATGGACTAGCTGGCCTCTCATGGTCCCTTCAGCTCTACATATCTAGGGTTCCATAAACCACAGTCATGTGAGATACCAGTGGAACAAAACAGGTCATCTTGCGCTTACCTCCGCCTGGCCTTTGTAATGATGGAGTAGCCTGAGGACAGACCCAGGGCAAGGTGGGAGCACCTTGCTCAATGCTCAGGACATTCTTTGGTAGAAGAAGCTCTAAAGCTCCAAGGGCTCTGTGAGGTTGACAATCTGGAAACATTGATAGGTACAACACATACAATCAGTGGACCACTGGGGCTCCTCATAAATTTTTACACATGTAAAGGGCTCCGGAGCTCAAAAAGTTTGAGAACCACTGCTGTAAAGGAAACTGTATCCAGCCCTCCTTGCTGGATGGACGCTCTCTTGGGTGTAGACCAGGGCTACTCAACTTTGGAAGCCCCATGGGCCACAATGATACTCTCAGCACATACCAAGGGCCGTGACTTAAGTAGTTGCATACACATGCAAATATATGCAAATAGCTTCTTTCACACTGATGGGCATGAATACAAAGCACTTCCCACAATGCCCCAGCACCTCCTCCCTGTGGGTAGAAACTGTTTCAGCCATCCCGTCCACTTATGTCTTTCAGTGCTCACCCCACCTAAGTAGGGTTGCCAGATAGTTTCAACAAAAATACAGGATACATTTGACGTTACATCACAATCTACATTCCATCTTATTTAGAAAATACCGGACATGTCTATTTTCTCATTTATATTTTCTCCATTTGTTTCCCGAACAGAGAGCTCAAATACTGGACTGTCCGGTTCAAAACCAGACACCTGGCAACCCTACTCCTAGGAGACACCTCGCCATTGTGGAGTGTGTTCCCATTGGAAGTCATGTTCAAAGGGTCCCACCGTTGGGCGGTGTGTTGAGCCCAAACTGCACTGCAGGCTGCAAAAAAATGGGTCATGGGCTGCATGTTGAGTAGCCCTGGTGTGGAGCCTTGGGAAAATGGAAGTAAAAAAGTCTTAGATCTAGAAGATGCAAACTCCATAGAACTGGAAGAGACCTCAAAAGGTTGTCAAGTCCAGCCCCCTGCTCTAGGCAGGACCAATTCCAACTAAATCAACCCGGCCAGGGCTTTGTCAAGCCGAGACTTAAACACCTCTAGGGATGGAGACTCCACTACTTCCCTAGGTAACCCATTCCAGTGCTTCACCACCCTCCTAGGGAAATAGTTTTTCCTAATATCCAACCTGGACCTCTCCCACCACAACTTGAGACCATTGCTCCTTGTTCTGCCATCTGTCACTACTGAGAACAGCCTCTCTCCATCCTCTTTGGAACCTCCCTTCAGGAAGTTGAAGGCTGCTATCAAATCCCCCCTCACTCTTCTCTTCTGCAGACTAAACAGACCCAAGTCCTTCAGCCTCTCCTCATAAGTCATATGCTCCAGCCCCCTAATCATTTTGGTTGCCCTCCGCTGGACCCTCTCCAATGCGTCCGCATCCTTTTTGTAGTGGGGGGCCCAGAACTGGACACAGTACTCCAGATGTGGCCTCACCAAAGCCGAATAAAGGGGAATAATGACATCTCTGGATCTGCTGGCAATGCTCCTCTTAATGCAACTTAATATGCCATTAGCCTTCTTGGCTACAAGGGCACACTGTTGACTCATATCCAGCTTCTCATCCACTGTAACCCCCAGGTCCTTTTCTGCAGAACTACTACTTAACTGATTGGTCCCCAGCTTGTAACTATGCTTGGGATTCTTCCGTCCCAAGTGCAGGACTCTACACTTGTCCTTGTTGAACCTCATCAGATTTCTAGTGGCCCAATCCTCCAATTTGTCTAAGTTACTCTGGACCCTATCTCTGCCCTTAAGCGTATCTGCCTCTCCCCCCAGCTTAGTGTCATCTGCAAACTTGCTGAGGGTGCAATCCATCCCCTCATCCAGAAACCACAAGTTCATTTTATTCCCTTCAGTAAACCTAAAGGCATGGAGATTATATCTCCCTTTCCTCGCTCTTTTTTCCGCCCATTAAAAAGGAATGTAAATGCCCCTAAAAGCTTTGGGGCTGATTCTGCAACTTTTATTGATCCCAACAGGCCCAGAGAGACAGCCTGGGTGAGTGCTACCCAGTGTGTGTAAGGGCTGCAGAACTGGGCAATTTAGGAGCAACCAGGGACTTCCATTCATACCAGTGATGCAACAAGGAAAAAGGCCCAGAGCACTGTAAAGTGGGGACGGCTTGTGGGCCTGCAACTCAGGGAGACCGGATAAGGAAGGAGCACAAAGCTGTGGTGGTAGGGTGCAAAGTCCCCCTGAGGAAGGTGGCGCAACCATAGATCAGAGTGTCTCTATCTCTTCTAAAGAAGCACAGTGCATCATGGCTAGAACTAGGCACATGTCTCAAGTCTTTGGTGAATCTGCCTTCCAAAAACACATTGAACGTGCTTTGGCAGTGTTCTCACGTTCCTTCCAGTCAATGGATGGGGGCAGAAAGACTATTTAAGGAGGTTGAATTTGGAACTTGAAATCCAGTTTTAGTGCAAATATTCCTATTTCTAAGTGCTTGTCAAGACTGTGAATGAAGCGGAAATAATGATTATAAAACGCTGTATTTCGATAGAATTTGGGATAATTCTGGCTTAACAAAGGGCAAATCTAGACTTAAAACACTGCTTTAATGAAGACACTTTAAGCCAGGGCTACTCAACTTTGGAAGCCCCCAGGGCCACAATGATACTCACAGCACATGCCAACAGCTGCAACTTTAGTGTGGTTGCATATACATGCAAATACACATGCAAATATATGCAAATAGCTTCTTTCACATTGACAGGCATGAATACAAAGATTAAGTCTTAAGCCGCAGCACTGGACCCAAAGTGGCCAGTGTGAGCCAGTCAGCACCTCTCAGGCTCTGCCCACAAAGCTAAGCAGCCGGCACTTCCCACAATGCGCCGGCGCTCCTGATACCTTCTCCCTGGGAGCTAGAAACGCCAACACCCTGTACTTGTCTTTCAGTGCTCACCCCGCGTGGGAGACTCCTTGCCCTTGTGGAGCGTGTTCCCAGTGGAGGCCATGTGTAAAGGATCCCGTCCACGTGTTGAGCCCTGCGTAAACCCAAATTGCACCTCAGGCCGCAAACAAATGGGCCATGGGTTGCATGCAGCCCGGAGGCCACTTGGGGTACGTCTAAACTACATGCCTCCGTTGACAGAGGCATGTAGATTAGACAGATCAGCAGAGGGAAATGAAGCCGCGATTAAAATAATCGCGGCTTCATTTAAATTTAAATGGCTGCCCCGCTCTGCCAATCAGCTGTTTGTCGGCAGATCGGGGCAGTCTGGACGTGCCGTGTCGACAAAGAAGCCTTTCTTGATCGGCACAGGTTTGCCTCGTGAAACCGAAATAACTAAGGTTGTGTGTTACAACTAATATATTTATTTTGGTTACATGTAAACAAGGCCCTAAGAGTTAAGCTCATCCAGTCTGGGAAAGGGAATATACTTTTTCTCATGGAGCTGGACAGGACCTTGAGAGGTTATTGAGTCCAGTCCCCTGCCCTCATGGCAGGACCAAATACCATGCCTGACAGATTTGCCCCAGATCCCTAAATAGCCCCTCCAAGGATTGAACTCACAACTCTGGGTTTAGCAGGCCAAATCTAACCACTGAGCTATTCCTGTCCCCCCTAGATCAGTGGTCCCCAACCATTTGAGGTTGCCGGATGCCAGGGGGCATGGCCATTTGCCCGCCAGGCGCCAGAGGGCGGGGACACTTGCGTGCCAGGGGGCGGGGCCCCCCCATAGCCACGTGTCCAGGGGCGGGGCCCCCCAAGCACCGCGCGCCCAGGGCCAGGCCAGGCCAGCCCCGAGCAATTGGCGGGCGCACATAAATGCCCCCGCGGGTGCCACGGCGGGCACCGTGTTGGGGACCACTGCCCTAGATGATGATACTACTACCACCATATGAAACTGACATGGCCAATCAAAACAGACCACAACATAGCTCAGATTTTGAATAGTGATCACTTGTAACCAACTGCTTGTGAAGAATTTACAGAACTAATTGGGGTGGAAATTACTGAGAATTGAAATAAAACATTCATTCAATAACTTTGTCAGCACCTTGTTGACAATTCAGAAAGCCAGAAAGAGGCTGCATTTAAATCAAATTTATTCCTTGCAAATTATTCATTGAGTGCTAATGATAACGGTCAAGTGTACTTACTAGCATTTTGTTGTTGTTTCATTTTTAATTAATTAGCTTTGGTCAGCATTTCTAAACCTCAAATCAGGCTCTTAAATCCATATTTAGCAGCCTAGATAGGCCTACTTGTTTAGAGATGCTGATGGACTTGGCTCCCACTGATTTTATTGGGAGCTGAAGATGTTAAGCACCTTGAAGATTCAGGTGGCTTCTGATTAGGAGCATAAAGACAACATTAGGCACCTACATTTGATAACATTGGCCTCTGTTTTTAAATTTAGGGTTTTGTTAATGACCTGTAGGTTAGGAGTAAGGAAAGTGAGCCAGTAATGGAGCAAAATGACTTGTGCTTTAGAGATTGAATTGCACACAGCTAGAATCATGCATCAGTATAATGAGATTCAATCTTGTTTGGATGCAAGGACTGGAGACAGGAGAAGAAAATGTGATCTGCCAAGGCAGCTCTCAGGAAATGGGAAACAATAGAATGTGGAAATCAAATTTCTACTGCAGGGTTGTATTGATCAAGTTTTCCTTAGAATTTGTACAGGTTTATTTTGTTCTGGCCTGGTTGACATATGGCCAGAAGATCAGATCATAAAGTATTGTTGTTTGTAGCCTATTCATTAATGCTAAGCTGAGGTCACTTTTTGAGGGGGGGGAAATGCTTTTCCCATTGTGAAATGCTTTCAGGATGCTGTGCCTATTGTTACTTGAGCCATGGCCAGACATTCTAAAACAAACTCATTAGCTAATTAGTGGCTGTCCCCAGCCCCATGTGGCTGCACTTGCTGTGTGAGCAATATGTATATCATCACTGGCTTCAGGAATAGGGGCCCTTTTGTGGCTCTCTAGCAGCTACTGTGCTAGGCTAGCTACCAACGTAGCCTGGGCTGGGCTGAGCCAGCAGTTTCTACACCCATTTTTCCTTCTGAGATTTTCCTACGCACGGTACCTTGCCTAGTGGTCCCTTTAGTTGTAATTCTGTAGCTAGTACAGTCATTGGAAAAGTCTGTTTGCTCCACTTTCAAACTGCTTTGCACACATGGGCTATGTCTACACAGGCAGTTTATTTCTCCAGAACGGCCGTTCTTCTCCAGAACGGCCGTTCTTCTCCAGAACATCCATACTGCCCACCCGTTCTTGTGCAAGAAGATTTACAGTAAAGAGTGGTAAGAGAAGGCTTCTTGTGCAAGAGCTATGCTCTTTTCTAACAGGTGTAAGCTCTCTTGCACAAGAGGACAGTGTGGACACATGGCAGGCGTTTCTTGTGCAAGAAAGCCCTATGGCTAAAATGGCCATCAGAGCTTTCTTGCACAAGAGAGCGTCCACACTGCCATGCATCCTCTTGCGCAAAAGCACATCTTGCATATGGCAGTGTGGACGTGTTCTTGTGCAAGAGTTCTTGCACAAGAATCCTTGTGCAAGATATTCTTGCGCAAGAAGCCGCCAGTGTAGACATAGCCATGGATTGCTCTTGGGCTGTGTCACCTGCTGAGGTAATACATTGGTTCTGGTGAAAAATTGGTCTTGTGAAGAATGGTATTTCTCTGTGACACGCCCATCCCTTGAGATGTCGTGAGCTCTCTGGTACTCAACAACGGCTTACTAAGCACAGTTCCCATGTGTTTCCAACAAGGGACTGGATTGGATGGAAAACCTCTCATGACTGAGTCACAGGTCCAGATCCCAACTTAGGACAATGGGGACCATATATGGCCTGGGTTGTCTGATAAATGGGATTGAACCTGGGACCTTAGGGGCTAAAGCCATGTGTCTTTATTTCATGAACTAAAAGCCAGCTACTTCTTAGCTAAGGCTGTAGAGCAGACCTCACTCTCCTTTTCTCATACATCTCAGTGCCTCAGGGTTACACAGTCCAGAGCCTCAGGGTTACACAGTCCAGAGTGAGGGAGATGGAGTGGGAGAGAAAAAAAGGCAGCATGAGGAAACTTGTTCTTCACATTTTCTGTTAATGGAGGACCTCACTACCCATCTCCTTTTCCACAGCATCAAATTCACCTGCATAAAAGTATACCATTTCCATACGTCTTGGGTTTCATCCTCCATTTACCCACTAGTGGTTTTTCGAAAGAAGAAAAATTGGACATGTTCCTTCAGATACAGTTCACTGGAGCTACTTTAAACATTTTATTCTCTCACTAGGTCTCCTTCCATTTGGATTTAGTGACGCTTAGCACCTCGTACTCAAGGTCTCACTGCGAGAGTCGGCATCACAGCTGGCATGAGAACTCAGGATTCCCAAGCCATCTTCAAACCACTAGACCAGGCTGCTTCTCGGAAGATCTCACTCTTTGGGTATGTCTAAACTATAGGGGTTTTTTTGAAAGAGGATATGCAAATTCCACAAAAAAGTAGTATGGATGCGTTTTTTTTGGGAAAAAAACTTTTTTTTGAAAAAAACACATAAACCTCATTTTTAAGGAAGAACGGTTTTGTTGAAAAAAGGTTCCCCCCCCAAAAAACCACATCCAGACTACTTTCACTTTCAAAAGATCCTTTTTCGAAAATAGAACGTAGTCTAGACATGGCCTTTGTGTGATTTGTAAGGCACTAATAGCCGTAGCTGGAGCCAGACGTAGCAGAAGCAGAGCGCTGCAAATGTACTTTATTACCGACCAATACCAGCCCTGGCTCTCTCCTGATCAGAGCTGGCACTTGGCATATGAAAACTAATTGCTTAGCGCCCTGAGCAGCTCTAAAGAACCCCCTATTTGCTTTTCATTGTGTAGGCGGTGACCTCCAAAGAAGTCCTCCTTAAGGCCTCAAATAGGCTAGCACTACCTGTACCAGAGATGACGAGATGTCTGGAATTGTCTAATAGTTGGTGACGGGAATCAAGGTCTAAAGAAAAATAAAATGAGACTACTCAACTCCTTCAACCTGTAATCCCGGGCAAGGATTATTCTTCAAGGTGAGAGACAAATGCTTTAAGTTGCTTGGCTCATATTTAGATGACTGAAGCATCCTGAGCTCTTCCTCAAGTGAGCTCCCATCATAATTATCAGAGATTGTGAAATACATTTGTATAATGTCAGCTCCATTAATAGAAGCTTCTTACTGTGATTCTGAACGCTGCCCAGATGCATACTGCTGTTAGTTTGTACCAGTGTTTCCCAATTTTATTTGGCCCTAGAACCCTTTTAAACTCGAAAGAATTTTGCGGAACCCCTAGTTACAGTCTTATAAATGGAGTGGAAAAAGTAGATCACAAATAAGTAAGGATAATAATAAACAAATGCTAAACAAGATCATGAGATCAACACTTAGTTCAATTGCACATTTTTAAAAACAAAATCACATTTAATGTGTAAATTTTTTTAATCATAAAATGTTATTGTAATGGAATTTTCTCGTGGAACCCTTATTTTTACTTTGCGGAACCCCAGGGTTCCACAAAACACCATTTGGGAAACTCTGGTTTGTACAGAGTAACTTTGCTTGGGAGGAGGAAGATTATGTGAATTTATCACGGCTTCATGTATACAGATACCATGGTAGTCAACTAAGCACCTGCCGGCCCTCCCACTATATACCTAGTACCTTCACGTACCTCTGGCCAGTCATGAACTGCCTAGCTTGAAAAATAAACCATGGTGTGTATGAACTCTTTTTTTCCTCTTGCCAGTGCTTTTTCTCCCTTCTTGATGAAATCCTTGAGATGCTCTCCCAGTTAGCAACTCCTCTCCAATTGCTAAAACCCTCTGGAATTCCTGGCAGGCATCCCCCATTCTTTGAACCACCCAGCTGCTCAGCCTTTCATTCCCAGATGTGCTATGTGTAACAGAAGTCTGTCTGATATCCTGCATATCTTCCTTTATCCACTGCACTGCAAATACCAGAGCTATCCTTGCATGCTTGAAGCATCTGGAAATAGAACTTATGACCTTCAGCTCCCAAAACATGGGCCTCTCACTCAGTGATCTAAGGACTTGGCCAGTCCGGGGAACTGACACAAACACAAAGGCTGTGTACTATCTTAGAACTTTCCTCCTCTGTGTTGTGTTCCCATTGGTGCAGTATCACAGCTCAGAGCAGGTCCACATGCCATTGTGAGGAATGGTAGTGGTTCTCTGCATTAGCACTCCTAGGCTACCACTACATTGCATCCCTCTTGCACAAAAGCCTATGCAAATGAAGTGCAGATTAGCATATTGCCACACTTCATTTGCATAATTCATTAGGGGCCGTTTTTGTGCAAGAGGCTTTTGCGCAAAAGTCATTCTTCCTGGAAAAAATGAGGCAGCAGCCTGGGAAAGGGGGGAGGTGGCTCTCCTTGAATACTGGGAGCCTACTTGTAACTATGAGGGTTAACTGATTAGCTCAGGCTCATAGGTTAACCGTGTACATTGTTATGCTTTCACATCCCTAATCACAACTCAGGTTGTTTTGGTGTTTGCTGCACTAGACACAAAGGGACAGGGGATTAAAATTATTTTTTCTCCCCTAAGTGAAATAAGGAGGAAATTGTCAGGGGAAAACATTGTTTTTAAGTGTCTGAGGTGGGGGCAGGGAGCGTGGGAGATAGGGGAGAGATTAGCTGTGAGTAGGGATTGACTAGGGGAGTGATTTTTCAGTCACTTCTGGGAGTGGGTGGGGTGGGGTTTGGGGAAGGGAATTAAGAACCATGCTGGTTTGTAGTCACTGCCCAGGCAGGGTGGGGCTCACAGGCTGTCACAGTGGGAGTGACTTTTGCAATGTCTTCTTCCAGCACACAGAGCAAAATCCTTCTTTACAAGAGGGCAAGAAACTTAAAAAACAAACAAGCCTGCCTTAGAGCTACTGCAATAGATGGTCCTTCAGGGTGGTCCCCCCAGGTGAGTGTGTTTTCCTGGTGATGGGGAGCTGGGGTAGGGGGTGGCCATCTGCTGGGGTGGAAAAGGGGAGATGGATTCTTGTCTATTTAAAGGAGTGGGGGAGAGGAAATCAAAGGCAGGTGCTTTGAGGACTTGGTGATTTGCCCTCCTCTCTGGAGGGAAATTTCCAAGCCTGCCTGCAAAATGACTGAGCCCCCCCCCCAAATTGTGCATTGACAAAGTGGGGTCTCTGGGGAGGTGAGAGGCTGTGATTTGCACCCCCCCCAAAGGGGGAAGGATTTGGGATTTCCACACATACACCCCACAAAAAGCGGGGGAGGGTCTGAGTTCAACACCCCCAAAGAGGGGAGCACCTCTGTGATGTCCACAAACCCCCCAAAGGGGGGCGGGTCTGTGTTTTCCAACCCCCCCGGGAAAGGTTGGGGATCTCCCCCCCCCCCCAAGGGGCGGAGAGTCTGAGCTGTCATTCAACGCCCCCGCCCCCCACCAGGGGGCGTGTCTGTGACTCCTCCCTCAGGTGCGGCCCCCGCCCCGCGGCTCGAGCTCGGCGAGGGGCGGGGCGGGAGCCGGGCGGCGCCGCCTTTCGCGCTCAGCGCTCGTGCCCGCGGGGAGGGCGCCTCGGGGGCGCGCTCGGGCGCCTCCAACCCCCGCCCCCAGCCGCCGCCATGTTGGATGGTGCGTGGGGGTGTCAGAGCCAGCCAGAGGCGGCGGCGGCCGCGCAGCCAGAGCCCCGGGCCCCGCTCCCAGCCCCGCGGCGGAGGCGGCAGCAGCGGCAGGTCGGCGGGGGAGGGGGGGCTGGAGGGGAGAGCGGGTGTGGGGGGGGCCTGCGGTTCGGGGGTACGGCGTGTGGGGGGGGGCTGGAGTATTTGGGGGGGCTGGGGTTTAGGGGTGGGGGTGTAGCTGGATATTTGGGGTATGGAGTATTGGGGGGGCTGGGGTTTAGGGGTGGGGGGTGTAGCTGGATATTTGGGGTATGGAGTATTTGGGGGGCTGGGGTTTAGGGGTGGGGGGGTAGCTGGATATTTGGGGTATGGAGTATTTGGGGGGCTGGGGTTTAGGGGTGGGGGTGTAGCTGGATATTTGGGGTATGGAGTATTTGGGGGGCTGGGGTTTAGGGGTGGGGGGTGTAGCTGGATATTTGGGGTATGGAGTATTTGGGGGGCTGGGGTTTAGGGGTGGGGGTGTAGCTGGATATTTGGGGTATGGAGTATTTGGGGGGCTGGGGTTTAGGGGTGGGGGTGTAGCTGGATATTTGGGGTATGGAGTATTTGGGGGGCTGGGGTTTAGGGGGTAGGGGTGTAGCTGGATATTTGGGGTATGGAGTATTTGGGGGGCTGGGGTTTAGGGGTGGGGGTGTAGCTGGATATTTGGGGTATGGAGTATTGGGGGGGCTGGGGTTTAGGGGTGGGGGTGTAGCTGGATATTTGGGGTATGGAGTATTGGGGGGCTGGGGTTTAGGGGGTAGGGGTGTAGCTGGATATTTGGGGTATGGAGTATTTGGGGGGCTGGGGTTTAGGGGGTAGGGGTGTAGCTGGATATTTGGGGTATGGAGTATTTGGGGGGCTGGGGTTTAGGGGTGGGGGTGTAGCTGGATATTTGGGGTATGGAGTATTTGGGGGGCTGGGGTTTAGGGGTGGGGGTGTAGCTGGATATTTGGGGTATGGAGTATTTGGGGGGCTGGGGTTTAGGGGTGGGGGTGTAGCTGGATATTTGGGGTATGGAGTATTTGGGGGGCTGGGGTTTAGGGGTGGGGGTGTAGCTGGATATTTGGGGTATGGAGTATTTGGGGGGCTGGGGTTTAGGGGGTAGGGGTGTAGCTGGATATTTGGGGTATGGAGTATTTGGGGGGCTGGGGTTTAGGGGTGGGGGTGTAGCTGGATATTTGGGGTATGGAGTATTTGGGGGGCTGGGGTTTAGGGGTGGGGGTGTAGCTGGATATTTGGGGTATGGAGTATTTGGGGGGCTGGGGTTTAGGGGTGGGGGTGTAGCTGGATATTTGGGGTATGGAGTATTTGGGGGGCTGGGGTTTAGGGGTGGGGGTGTAGCTGGATATTTGGGGTATGGAGTATTGGGGGGGCTGGGGTTTAGGGGGTAGGGGTGTAGCTGGATATTTGGGGTATGGAGTATTTGGGGGGCTGGGGTTTAGGGGTGGGGGTGTAGCTGGATATTTGGGGTATGGAGTATTTGGGGGGCTGGGGTTTAGGGGTGGGGGTGTAGCTGGATATTTGGGGTATGGAGTATTTGGGGGGCTGGGGTTTAGGGGTAGGGGTGTAGCTGGATATTTGGGGTATGGAGTATTTGGGGGGCTGAGGTTTAGGGGTGGGGGTGTAGCTGGATATTTGGGGTATTGAGTATTTGGGGGGCTGGGGTTTAGGGGTGGGGGTGTAGCTGGATATTTGGGGTATGGAGTATTTGGGGGGCTGGGGTTTAGGGGTGGGGGTGTAGCTGGATATTTGGGGTATGGAGTATTTGGGGGGCTGGGGTTTAGGGGTGGGGGTGTAGCTGGATATTTGGGGTATGGAGTATTTGGGGGCTGGGGTTTAGGGGTGGGGGTGTAGCTGGATATTTGGGGTATGGAGTATTTGGGGGGCTGGGGTTTAGGGGGTAGGGGTGTAGCTGGATATTTGGGGTATGGAGTATTTGGGGGGCTGGGGTTTAGGGGGTAGGGGTGTAGCTGGATATTTGGGGTATGGAGTATTTGGGGGGCTGGGGTTTAGGGGTGGGGGTGTAGCTGGATATTTGGGGTATGGAGTATTGGGGGGGCTGGGGTTTAGGGGTGGGGGGTGTAGCTGGATATTTGGGGTATGGAGTATTTGGGGGGCTGGGGTTTAGGGGTGGGGGTGTAGCTGGATATTTGGGGTATGGAGTATTGGGGGGGCTGGGGTTTAGGGGTGGGGGTGTAGCTGGATATTTGGGGTATGGAGTATTTGGGGGGCTGGGGTTTAGGGGGTAGGGGTGTAGCTGGATATTTGGGGTATGGAGTATTTGGGGGGCTGGGGTTTAGGGGGTAGGGGTGTAGCTGGATATTTGGGGTATGGAGTATTTGGGGGGCTGGGGTTTAGGGGGTAGGGGTGTAGCTGGATATTTGGGGTATGGAGTATTTGGGGGGCTGGGGTTTAGGGGTGGGGGTGTAGCTGGATATTTGGGGTATGGAGTATTTGGGGGGCTGGGGTTTAGGGGTGGGGGTGTAGCTGGATATTTGGGGTATGGAGTATTGGGGGGGCTGGGGTTTAGGGGTGGGGGTGTAGCTGGATATTTGGGGTATGGAGTATTTGGGGGGCTGGGGTTTAGGGGTAGGGGTGTAGCTGGATATTTGGGGTATGGAGTATTTGGGGGGCTGGGGTTTAGGGGTGGGGGTGTAGCTGGATATTTGGGGTATGGAGTATTTGGGGGGCTGGGGTTTAGGGGTAGGGGTGTAGCTGGATATTTGGGGTATGGAGTATTTGGGGGGCTGGGGTTTAGGGGGTAGGGGTGTAGCTGGATATTTGGGGTATGGAGTATTTGGGGGGCTGGGGTTTAGGGGGTAGGGGTGTAGCTGGATATTTGGGGTATGGAGTATTTGGGGGGCTGGGGTTTAGGGGTGGGGTGTAGCTGGATATTTGGGGTATGGAGTATTGGGGGGGCTGGGGTTTAGGGGTGGGGGTGTAGCTGGATATTTGGGGTATGGAGTATTTGGGGGGCTGGGGTTTAGGGGTGGGGGTGTAGCTGGATATTTGGGGTATGGAGTATTTGGGGGGCTGAGGTTTAGGGGGTAGGGGTGTAGCTGGATATTTGGGGTATGGAGTATTTGGGGGGCTGGGGTTTAGGGGGTAGGGGTGTAGCTGGATATTTGGGGTATGGAGTATTTGGGGGGCTGGGGTTTAGGGGGTAGGGGTGTAGCTGGATATTTGGGGTATGGAGTATTTGGGGGGCTGGGGTTTAGGGGTGGGGGTGTAGCTGGATATTTGGGGTATGGAGTATTTGGGGGGCTGGGGTTTAGGGGGTGGGGGTGTAGCTGGATATTTGGGGTATGGAGTATTGGGGGGCTGGGGTTTAGGGGGTAGGGGTGTAGCTGGATATTTGGGGTATGGAGTATTTGGGGGGCTGGGGTTTAGGGGTGGGGGTGTAGCTGGATATTTGGGGTATGGAGTATTTGGGGGGCTGGGGTTTAGGGGTAGGGGTGTAGCTGGATATTTGGGGTATGGAGTATTTGGGGGGCTGGGGTTTAGGGGTGGGGGTGTAGCTGGATATTTGGGGTATGGAGTATTTGGGGGGCTGGGGTTTAGGGGTGGGGGGTGTAGCTGGATATTTGGGGTATGGAGTATTGGGGGGGCTGGGGTTTAGGGGTGGGGGGTGTAGCTGGATATTTGGGGTATGGAGTATTTGGGGGGCTGGGGTTTAGGGGTGGGGGTGTAGCTGGATATTTGGGGTATGGAGTATTTGGGGGGCTGGGGTTTAGGGGTGGGGGTGTAGCTGGATATTTGGGGTATGGAGTATTTGGGGGGCTGGGGTTTAGGGGTGGGGGTGTAGCTGGATATTTGGGGTATGGAGTATTTGGGGGGCTGGGGTTTAGGGGTGGGGGTGTAGCTGGATATTTGGGGTATGGAGTATTTGGGGGGCTGGGGTTTAGGGGGTGGGGGTGTAGCTGGATATTTGGGGTATGGAGTATTTGGGGGGCTGGGGTTTAGGGGTGGGGGTGTAGCTGGATATTTGGGGTATGGAGTATTTGGGGGGCTGGGGTTTAGGGGTGGGGGTGTAGCTGGATATTTGGGGTATGGAGTATTTGGGGGGCTGGGGTTTAGGGGTGGGGGGTAGCTGGATATTTGGGGTATGGAGTATTTGGGGGGCTGGGGTTTAGGGGTAGGGGTGTAGCTGGATATTTGGGGTATGGAGTATTTGGGGGGCTCGGGTTTAGGGGTAGGGGTGTAGCTGGATATTTGGGGTATGGAGTATTTGGGGGGCTGGGGTTTAGGGGTGGGGGTGTAGCTGGATATTTGGGGTATGGAGTATTTGGGGGGCTGGGGTTTAGGGGTAGGGGTGTAGCTGGATATTTGGGGTATGGAGTATTTGGGGGGCTGGGGTGGGGGTGTAGCTGGATATTTGGGGTATGGAGTATTTGGGGGGCTGGGGTTTAGGGGTGGGGTGTAGCTGGATATTTGGGGTATGGAGTATTGGGGGGCTGGGGTTTAGGGGGTAGGGGTGTAGCTGGATATTTGGGGTATGGAGTATTGGGGGGCTGGGGTTTAGGGGTGGGGTGTAGCTGGATATTTGGGGTATGGAGTATTTGGGGGGCTGGGGTTTAGGGGGTAGGGGTGTAGCTGGATATTTGGGGTATGGAGTATTTGGGGGGCTGAGGTTTAGGGGGTAGGGGTGTAGCTGGATATTTGGGGTATGGAGTATTTGGGGGGCTGGGGTTTAGGGGTGGGGGTGTAGCTGGATATTTGGGGTATGGAGTATTTGGGGGGCTGGGGTTTAGGGGTAGGGGTGTAGCTGGATATTTGGGGTATGGAGTATTTGGGGGGCTGAGGTTTAGGGGTGGGGGTGTAGCTGGATATTTGGGGTATGGAGTATTTGGGGGGCTGGGGTTTAGGGGTGGGGGTGTAGCTGGATATTTGGGGTATGGAGTATTTGGGGGGCTGGGGTTTAGGGGTGGGGGTGTAGCTGGATATTTGGGGTATGGAGTATTTGGGGGCTGGGGTTTAGGGGTGGGGGTGTAGCTGGATATTTGGGGTATGGAGTATTTGGGGGGCTGGGGTTTAGGGGGTAGGGGTGTAGCTGGATATTTGGGGTATGGAGTATTTGGGGGGCTGGGGTTTAGGGGGTAGGGGTGTAGCTGGATATTTGGGGTATGGAGTATTTGGGGGGCTGGGGTTTAGGGGGTAGGGGTGTAGCTGGATATTTGGGGTATGGAGTATTTGGGGGGCTGGGGTTTAGGGGTGGGGGTGTAGCTGGATATTTGGGGTATGGAGTATTTGGGGGGCTGGGGTTTAGGGGTCGGGTGTAGCTGGATATTTGGGGTATGGAGTATTTGGGGGGCTGGGGTTTAGGGGTGGGGGTGTAGCTGGATATTTGGGGTATGGAGTATTTGGGGGGCTGGGGTTTAGGGGTGGGGGTGTAGCTGGATATTTGGGGTATGGAGTATTTGGGGGGCTGGGGTTTAGGGGTAGGGGTGTAGCTGGATATTTGGGGTATGGAGTATTTGGGGGGCTGGGGTTTAGGGGTAGGGGTGTAGCTGGATATTTGGGGTATGGAGTATTTGGGGGGCTGGGGTTTAGGGGTAGGGGTGTAGCTGGATATTTGGGGTATGGAGTATTTGGGGGGCTGGGGTTTAGGGGGTGGGGGTGTAGCTGGATATTTGGGGTATGGAGTATTGGGGGCTGGGGTTTAGGGGTAGGAGTGTAGCTGGATATTTGGGGTATGGAGTATTTGGGGGGCTCGGGTTTAGGGGGTAGGGGATGTAGCCGGGTATTTGGGGGGGTTGGGGATTAGAGTGTAGGGGTGTAGCTGGAGGTTTGGGCGGTCTGGGATTAAGGGGTGTATTTGAAGGGAGGAGGTTATGGGGTGTGTCTGTCTAGAAGGAGGTTTGGTGAGGGAGGTTTAGGGGGTCTGTCTAGGGGCAGTTTGGGTACTATGGGTGTACATTTGCAGAGGGTGGGTTGTGAGTATTTCGGGGGGGAGGTTGGTGTTTGGTGTGTCTGAAAAGCAGTGGTGGTGCCTCAGGTTGAGACTAGGATATATGTAGGTCTGGGTTTGGAGGGTGTGTGGCTGGCAAGTGTGTGTGTGTGTGAGAGAGAGAGAGAGAGCGAGCATGTGGTCTGTGATTCCCAGGGGTGATTTCTAGGGTTTGTTTGAATGTCATGAATACCCTTTGGATTCTAAGTATCAGTGTTGTCTTTGTTAGCGTCCTAACAACTAGTTCTCATCGTGGCAACTAAGTCTGATCACAGATTTCATGCTAGGAAAAGCATTGGGAAATTTTCTTAGTTTTTCTTTAGTGACATGATATATATATTCTGGTACAGTACTGATTAAAAACTGCTTGAAGAGATTTACCATAAATCTCCAAACTGCATATGCCACAGTGCCAGCTTCATGTTTTAAATTCGCCAGGCTACAGGTTTCACTTGAATGTTGTTGGTTAATTTGTTAATTTAAGAGCAGTTCAGATTTTGGAGATAAGTTTTGAAAACTGTACTTTGTTCACCAAAGTAGACACATGGATAATATCAACCCATTGTATGTTTTTCTAGATAAACTAATATGAAGGTGTTGAGTATCTCTCCCCTCCTGTTTTATCTGTAGTGGACCTGTTGCTGTAGATTACTTTTAGGTCAGCAGAAGCAAAATACAGGACTATTTAGGTCAGCAGTGTGCATAGTTTTGCTTGAACTATGTTAAATTAAATCTTATTGTCCTTTAAATAAAGGATTATTGCATATTAGCAAAGGTGAACTTCTTAGGTCTGAAGTTTAATTATCTATATATTTGAGAGAGTTTGTTCAAGAACTCCTAAATGGTAAGCGTTAAGACCACCAAATTCAGTGTACAGCTTCCTCTTATCATATCTGAAATCAAGGTAAGGGTTTGGTTGTGCCAGGAAAATGGGATGTGCCTGAAATGGGATTGCTTCTCATAAAATCATACAGAAAAGAGACAATCACTAGGCAGGTAAAAGGGACTGGCTGGGGCGGGCACACCCCACCTCCTTATCCCCCAGCTGAGACTGCCACAGCTCTAAACCTCCCACTTCCTGAGGCACCTTTCAGGGAAGGGGGGGGGGCCCTGAAGCCCCTCCCTCCCAGATTTGTACTGAAACATTGCTGGCTTTTCCATTTCATCAGGGAGTGAGGGAAAAGTGCACAGTTTGCTGCAGTCCTCTCTCTGTCTAGGAAGCTCAGGAGAGAGACAAGCTATGCACTTTGCTCTTGCTCCCTGACAGGGATGGGAAGGGGAAGAGCAGGCAGCCCTGACAGGGATCTTGGAAGTGGGGGAAAGGCTTTGGCATTCCCCCTGCTCATCCTCTTACATACACAGCCCCCTGTCTAGAGCCTCTCCTCCCCCCTACTCTGATTTCACACACACACACACACACACACACACACACACACACACACACACACACACACACACACACACACACACACACACACACACACACACACACACACACACACACACACACACACACACACACACACACACACACACACACTCCCTGCCTTAAGGTCCCAAGCAACACTGTGCTGGAGTGGGTGGGGGTGTGTGTATATGTATATATAATTTTGTTTAAAAAGTCTGAGGGGTTGCCATTAACTTTAAAAACAAGTAGTCCTGTGGTACCTTAGAGATTTGACAAAAAGATTTAGTATCATGAGAGTTCATGGGTAAAACCCACTTCATCTGGTTTTATCCAGGAAAGCTCATGATAGATATCTTTTTGTCAGTCTCTAAGGATGTCTAGATTAAAGGTTTTTTCGGGGGGGGGGGGGGGTAGCCTTTTTTCAAAAAGTCACCTGTGTCTAGACTGCAGCCGCGTTCTTTTGAAAGTAAATTGAAAGAAAGCAGCGGTTTTTTCAATCACGGTAAATCTCACTTTGTGAGGAATAACGCCTTTTTTCGAAAGTCCTCTTTCGAAAAAAGGCACTATTGAATGCAAACTGCTTTTTTGAAAGACAGCGTCTAGACTCTTTCGAAAGAGGCTTGTAGTCTAGACATAGCCTAAGGTGCCACAGGACTATTCATTCTGTGTGTGTTTACTTGATAGTATTTATAATTTGTTTCTGGTAGTATCAACAGTATGCGTTTCTCCACTTAGACACATCAGATATAACACTAGTTAAACTTGTGGTTTTCTCTTTAACTTTTTGATATTGTT
Source organism: Pelodiscus sinensis (assembly GCF_049634645.1). Classification (NCBI taxonomy): domain Eukaryota; kingdom Metazoa; phylum Chordata; order Testudines; family Trionychidae; genus Pelodiscus; species Pelodiscus sinensis. The sequence goes on from NC_134726.1 coordinate 34,563,814, forward strand.
CTTGTTTTTTCAGCAAAGATATACATTGTGTATTTAAGTATCACTGTTTCCTCTGACTCTTCAGATCTCTTGCAGACATTAAGAATCATGTAGACTGGAGTTTCTGGCTCAGGATGCTAGTAATTCTGATTCTGTTAGTTTGAGCTTTGCGTAATGGTTATTTGTCCAAACATGTTTTTCTTTTATGGTAATATGGGGCTTCTTTTGGATGATTTTATACCAAGTATGGCGAACATGGTCTTAGAAAATTGGGATGTTTAAACCCTAAGTTTAAACATCCTTTTTTAGTCTATACTTAGTTGGACAAAATAGAAAAAGTAAACCTTTTGTAATAGTGTTCATTGCAGAAAAGTATAGTTACACACTTATTTTCTAAATGTTTTCACTCATTTTGCATTAAATTATTTTCAGACAAACTCAGATGTCTTCTTTTCTTTTGATCTTAAATGCTTATTGCATTGGCTTTTCATGCAGAAGAGCACTAATATATACCAGAGAATGGTCAAAAGTTTTAGGTATTGATAAAGCAGGTTGATAAATTTTCAAGGAGTGATCAATATTGTAATGAAACTTTCAAGGATATCAAGATATAAATTATCTGTAACTATGAAGGTCCCTAGGTTAGCTTGAGTTCATACCAGCTAGAAAGCGTTGTGATGAAATTGGTACCTATATGTAGGTCCTTTTGCTGAGTGTGACTTATCTGACTGATATATAATAGAAGCATACACTAATATGGGATATTGTATCCTCTGTGGTGTTACAGAACAGATAAGACTGATTATTTTAAGCCACTCTTAAAGATACTGAACATTTTTCCCTTCTAATTTTTTCCATCCATCAGTGGAATAAATTATGTGCATTAAGGCACATGTGGATGTGCGCCACCAATAGAAACACATACTGTCAACTGTAGGCATCCTGCTAATCATCTGGGTGACATTTGAATCACTCCTAAGTAGCCACCCAAACTCACAGCTTACAAGGAACACTGATATTGACAAATGAAAACAAATTTTAAGATTTGTAAGGGTCACTGCCAAGCTTGCTATGTCCCATATATCAAGATTTTTGAATAATTATTAATGATAATCTAGAAGGGGGAAAAAATCCAATCCTTCATGCTTCCAGACCCATAGTTACAGAATGCCACCTATTTTCTTGGATGACCCACAAGTAGAAAATCCAGCATGTCTGGCTCATACAAGTGCAGTTATTCTTTCTGCTTTGCCTAATTTTGATGTGAACAGGCAAGGTATCAAAATGTACTAGTATCCTGCCGTCTGAAGTGCTTCAAAGGGCAGGATTTTAAGTATATTTCAATACCTTGCCAGCTCAGAATACTGCAACAGGCACAGTGAAGAGGAACATTGTGCATACTTTTGTAAAACAAAATGGATAGGTCTAATTTTAGGCCTTCCAACTTTAATGTCCTTTTATTGGGTTACAATATCAGAGGGCTGCCTAGTGTACTTTGAAGCTCCCAGATTTCATGATTCTTGTGTTGCTGGTATAATATTGCTGTTTCTATTCTCTGAAAAAAATCTTTTCAAGTCATGCACTTATTAGACATTATGTGAATTAAATGACCACAGCTTTCTTGATCCTACCCAGAAATACCGTTTTAAAAGTTGAGCCCAACAGCAAAGAAGGTAGCACGAGTGAAAAATAAGCAAGCACCAACTTCTTTTGTACTGGCACTATACTGTTGCAATTGTAACTTTAGATTTAGAGATCTAGGTTTGTTTGGCTTTATTAGATAATATTTCTGAAGTGTTGATAAATAGTTCCATTTTAATGGTGGCTTTTGCAACCCAATCCATCAAGCTACTGTCCTCAACCAGATTTGTCTAAGTAAAAGGGCTCCCTGATAAAAGAAATGTAAATGTTGTTTTGTCCAGATCTCAAAGCTTAAATGTTTCTCAACTTTTGCTTTTGAAAAGAGCACCAATTAAAAAAAATACAATTCAGCCTGAAAATACTTTTCCCTACCAGTGTTAAAAGAATTCCTTATGGTTTGTCTACATTTGAAAGTTAATTTGAATTAAAGTAGGTTTTACATTTTTGAAGCTCAATAGCTATTCCTGAATAACCCCATGTATAAATAAGCTTAGAGAACCATAACTGAAAGATTAGAGGGAAAAATTCTCTTTTCAGTTTCTGTGCATTTGTCTATGCATTTGTCAGCACTGTGTGTATGGTTAGTTCAGTTTTTGCCTTGTATGTATGCCTTGTATGGTTAGTTCAGTTATTTTTAGAGCCCTGCAAATCTGCAGATATCTGCTTTATACCCACGAATATGGATGTGGATATCCGTGGCTCATTTTTGCGGTTATGGATGCAGATACCAACTTTTATGCACACAGAGCTCTAGCTATTTTCCTGTTGTTAGTAATGATCTTTCACACATTAGATGATGAGAGAGTATTAAAAATAGGCAAATGTGATTTTGTAAAATCATAATCATTGATGTGATACTTAGGCATGTGTAATACCAGTAGCTAGTTTTAACGCAATGTTTTGAACTTGATTACATTTCAAATTATTTCCTTTCAAATGTGTAAACTTACACGGGTGAGCTGTGATTCTGCAAACTTTAATATGTGCTCAAATTTCCTCATGTGTAAAGTTACAAATGTATATAATTTAATGTCATTGAATTATTTTTGTGTATTTCCAGATTACCATGCCATTATGGATCTAATAACATTTTAATTTTGATTGTAGTCTACCTTTATAGTGTTTTTATGTGGAAAGATACTTGTCAAATATACATTTCAATTTATCAGCTATATAATATATGCCTCAATGTGAACATTTTTATATATTACAAGCATAAACAATTTGAACTAGTTCAGCCTCTCAAACAATATTCTTTGGCTCTCTTCTTTTGTTAATAGCGTTTTATCTTTCTGGTGGTGCTGGGAACCTAGAGCTGAACAGTGCAGAGTCTAACAATTCATTTTCTTACCTATACAGAATTTTGTTTTCATTGAAATATATTTCTGAAACTTGAGGTGATTTATCATCTGTTCTCATTGAGACCAGGAGATATTAAGCAATTCAATTTCCATATCAGACTTCTTCCTTTGTTGCACTGTTCTTCTTGTAAATCAGTGGTCTCCAAAACCTTTTTATGTCCCGGATCACTTTTTGAATTTAATTGCAGCTTAGGCTCCAACCCCCCTCTTTCCCAAAGCCCCACCCTGCTCACTCCGCCGCCTTCCCTCAAGCAAAATGCAGGACTATGTAGCACTTTAAAGACTAACAAGATGGTTTATTAGATGATGAGCTTTCGTGGGCCAGACCCACTTCCTCAGATCAAATAGTGGAAGAAAATAGTCACAACCATATATACCAAAGGATACAATTAAAAAAAATGAACACATATGAAAAGGACAAATCACATTTCAGAACAGAACGGGGATGCGGGGGGTGGGGGAGAGGAAGGAAGGTAAGTGTCTGTGAGTTAATGATATTAGAGGTGGGGAAAGTTAGATGTCTGTGAGCTAATGGTATTAGAGGTGATAATTGGGGAAGCTATCTTGGTAATGGGTAAGGTAGTTGGGGTCTTTGTTCAATCCCCCCCCGGAGAGTGTCGAATTTTAACATGAATGATAGTTCAGAGGATTCCCTTTCAAGTGCAGATGTAAAAGGTCTTTGTAGCAGAATGCAGGTGGTTAAGTCGTTGAGACAGTGTCCTTTCTGGTTGAAATGGCAAGAAATAGTTTTTTCTTTGTGATCTTGTCTGATATCTGTTTTGTGGGCATTAATCCTTTGGCGAAGTGTCTGAGACGTTTGTCCAATGTACATAGCAGATGGACACTTTCGGCACATGATAGCATAAATTATATTTCTGGATGCGCAGGAATATGTGTTCTTGATCTTATAACTCACTTGGTTGGGTCCAATAATGGTATCAGCAGAATGAATATGTGGACAAAGCTGGCAACGGGGTTTGTTGCAAGGGAAGATACCAGGGTTGGTATTAGTGTAGTATGTCCTGTGGTTGTTGGTAAGAATCATCTTGAGGTTAGGTGGTTGTCTATAGGAGACTATGGGTTTGTCTCCCAGAGCCTCTTGGAGTATGGTATCCTGTTCAAATAGGCTGTAGTTTATTGATAATGTTTTGGACAGGTTTAAGTTGGGAGTTGTAGGTGATGACAAGTGGTATTCTGTTGTTGGTTTTCTTGGGTCTGTCTTGAAGTAGATGGTTTCTAGGTATTAGTCTGGCTCTTTCAATTTGCTTTTTTATTTCTCCGGGTGGGTAGTTGAGATTTATAAATGCTTGGTAGAGATCCTGAAGCTTCTGGTCTCTGTCAGTGGGATTAGAGCAGATGCGGTTGTATCGAAGGGCTTGGCTATAGACGATGGATCGTATGGTGTGTTCTGGATGGGAGCTGGAAGCATGTAGGTTACTATATGAGTCAGTGGGTTTTCTGTAGAGAGTGGTGTCTAATTTTCCATTGTTGATTTGTACTGTGGTGTCCAGGAAGTGCATATGGAAGTATATATGGTTGTGACTATTTTCTTCCACTATTTGATCTGAGGAAGTGGGTCTGGCCCACGAAAGCTCATCATCTAATAAACCATCTTGTTAGTCTTTAAAGTGCTACATAGTCCTGCATTTTGTTTCAGCTACACCAGACTAACACGGCTACATTTCTATTACTATTCTTCCCTCACTCACTTTCACCAGGCTGGGGCAGGGGTTTGGCGCTTGGGAGGGGGTGAGGAGTTCAAGCTCTGAGAGGTGGGTTTAGGTGCAGGAAGGGGCTCTGGGCTGGGGTGGAGGGGGTACAGGGTACTGGCTCTGAGTATCTTATTGCCCTTATATAAATCCATGGTACACCCACATCTTGAATACTGCGTACAGATGTGGTCTCATTTCGAAAAAGATATACTGGCATTAGAAAAGGTTCAGAGAAGGGCAACTAAAATGATTAGGGGTTTGGAACAGGTCCCATATGAGGAGAGATTAAAGAGACTGGGACTTTTCAGCTTGGAAAAGAGGAGACTAAGCATGGATATGGTAGAGGTATATAAAATCATGAGTGGTGTGGAGAAAGTGAATAAGGAAAAGTTATTTACTTGTTTCCATAATATAAGAACTAGGGGCCACCAAATGAAACTAATGGGAAACAGGTTTAAAACAAATAAAAGGAAGTTCTTCTTCACACAGCACTTAGTCAGTCTGTGGAACTCCTTGCCTGAGGAGGCTGTGAAGGCTAGGACTTTAACAAGGTTTAAAAGAAAACTAGATACATTCATGGAGGTTAAGTCCATAAATGGCTATTAGCCAGGATGAATAAGGAATGGTGTCCCTAGCCTCTGCTTGTCAGAGGGTGGAGATTGCTTGATCATTGCCTCTTCGATTCACTCCGTCTGGGGCACCTGGCATTGGCCACTTTCGGCAGACAGGGTACCAGGCGGGATGGACCTTTGGTCTGCCTCAGTATGGCCATTCTTATGGTCTTATGCTGAGTCCCCTATGCACCTCTTCCGCGGAGTCACGCTGGGCTCTTCCAGGAGCGGTGTGGGTTTGGGTCAGGCAGGGAGCCTTGCTTAGCAGCAGCCCCACTTCATGAGCTTGTACTACATTTAAAATGGAGAGACGCAGCGTCTGCATGAACCGGCACACACGGAGTCCAGTAACCCCTGTCCACTGTGAACAGGGGCTGTTGCTGGAGTAGCCTCAGTGCATGAAGGCCAGGACTGGCTGCGGGCAAGGGCTGCTTTGGCAGCAGCTCCTGTCTGACCAGCCCTGGCTGCTGCGAACAGGGGCTCGTGCTGGAGCAGCCTCTGTTCCTGGTGCCAAGGGTTGCTCTGGCAGCAGCCCCTACCCACAGCCAGCCCTGACTGTCTGTGGGGGAGGAGGTCACAGCTCCTCGCTGGGACCCCTGTGGGATACAGGCTGCTTTGCAGCAGCCACCCCATTCTCTCCCCTCCCCTGCTGCCCTGATAGAGGCAGCAGGAGGGGCAGGTGGCACCCCAGAGTTGGTGCTGGGTGGATCCAGATTGTAAGCCTGCTCCCCCCAGCATTGCCTCATGTCCCCCCCCCCCCCCCCATTCTGCCTCTCATAGACCACTTGTGCCGTTTTCCTGCTGTGCCTCTGCTTCCACTGCCCCTTGTGGAGTCAGTGCTGGGGGGAACCAGCTTTTAAGCCAGCTCTCTCTAGCACTGGCTTCCCCCCAGCACTGGGTATTGCTCCCTCCCCTTGCTGCCTCTGAGGGTGTATCTAGACTACATCTCTCTTTCCACAGAGGGATGTAAATGAAGCACTTTGAAAGTGCAAATGAAGCCGGGATTTAAATATCCGGCACTTCATTTGCATAATCACATAATGGCACTTTCTCTAGACGTAGCCTGAGAGAGGCAGCAAGGGGGAGGGGGTAGATATTAGACTAGTCACTACTAGACTATCCGATAAACTTATGCTTATCAGCTAGTCGACCAGTTGGTTATATCCCTAGTGCAGCTGTGCCTGGCTGTTTAAATCACTTCCTCACACTTAACTATAAACGTCTCATTTACTTTTTGTCTGTTTTCTGTCAATTGCACTTTATCCCCTTCTGAATTTGTTTTGTAACTTAATAACTTTTATCCTAGTTGTGCAACCTTGACTCATATTGGCGAGCAATTATTCTCTTTTTTTAACTTCTGTAGGACTACTCACATGAGTAATTGCTCATCAGCTTGAGTAAGGATTGCACAATTCACAACTGAGACCTTTATTTGCAGTGATTATAATAGTAAAAAATTCATGTTACTATTTATGCAGTTCTGATATCCCTTAAGGAAAGGCAAACCAGTGTGTGTTAAAGATGGCTTCCTTTTAGATTTTTGTCTCCTAAGTTCTACATACTGTGATATGAGGTAGCGTCTTTCTTCTTGAATCACCTCTTAATCTATTCACATTTTCTACCTTGGATTCCCCATACAAGAACTGTTCATGAAATGTCTAAAAGCACACTCCATGGTGTAGCTCTCCTTTGTTTTTTCCCCGAGTTAGTGCTCTTGGGGCCAGTTAAATAGCCATTCTTGATACCTTCTGTAATTTTTCTTCTGAGGGAAGAAAGCCTGCCCCCATTCACACAGTTGTGGCTTTTGCCCAGCGAAGGACATACACATCAGCAAGAACCTGGGTGAACAAAAGCTTTGCCTTTATCTTTATTTTCTTAAAGGTTGCTACTGCTTGAACCAGCAGTGATTGTCTAGGCAGCTTCCTGTTGTCCCAGTTGATTTTCTTCCCTGATATTCAACACTATCTGGATGGGGTAAGGCTTGCACCAGCAAGAAGGCAGAAATAGGACTAGGTGGGTTGGAGGCCTCTAACCATATAAAATTATCAGAATAATTAAAAAAAAAATCAAGATTGGCTATACATTGATCTTGAGTCTCACTTTTAAATATGTACTTTTAATACGGCTGTATTCTCTAATAAATGTCTGTGCACAAGATGATCTGTCATAAATATATGTAAAGGAAAAGAATATAATAATTACTTGAAATCCCGAACTTCAAAGCTTTTAATTATTCAGATAGCTCATCAGGAGTACACTTCACCAGCTTGTGATACTGCAGAAATGTGAATAGGAATGGCTGTTTGGGATGCAGAAGGGGACTGAGGAATGTATGAATTTTACACCTACCCATCAAGTCAGATTAATAGAGGCTTTGTGAGCCGTAAAAGGACTAGTGTCCAGGTATTTCATCATTTTAAAAAAGTGTTCTCTACATAACAATCAGTTGGAAGTATATGCAACTGACATCTGTTCTCTTATTTACTTGAAGTATTTTCCTCCTAAAGTATGAACTGGCTAACTTTATGATTGCTATCTCATGTTGTGTTTCATGCTTGACTTTTTAATAAGCTTTCAAGCATTTGTTTTGGGGGTGGGAAAACTAATTTTTGTTTTTGTTATGCAGAGTTCACATAAGTTAAATGATCATTCCATCAGGCTTATAGTGCATTTCTCAGAAAGTAAGGATAATGCTTTTCTTATGTTTGCAGGTTAACAGAAATAGGTGCCTAGTACTTTTCCCATCAGGACTGCAAATATAGACTAGAAATAATTAATTAGCACTTTAACCATTACTTCTGAAAATCTGTGTAATGCATTCCCATCTGGTTTAATGCATACGAATAGCTGCATGTTGCTCAAAAGATCCAGAAGACTGTTAAGTTTTGTTGCGGTAAACTTCGTAATGGTCCGGCCTGCTTTTTGGCTACTTTTTGGAAGGGAAGAGGGAACACTTTTATCAACATTATAAATCATTTTACTAGGGTGGCACCTTAGTGAGTTATTTTTTGTTTTTAGGTTCTCATGGAAGCTTGAGAGAAGGCAAGTATTGTTTTGGGGTCTGTCATTATGTGGGATAGCTAATCAAAATGGCTAAAATAAAAGAAAATTATATTTTGAAGATTCTGAGATCAGCAATGGACTGTTACATACCCAAATATAGAAACTGTTTGTTTTAAATGCTATGAGAGAGTTCAACCAGTTGTTTTTTAACCTTTTACTGGTCTGTTTGCAAGGTATGTGATTCTTCTTCAGTCCTCCTTTGATCTCCTGAAATCATATCCACTAACTTTTGTTAGGGATGCTAAATGGTTAACTGGTTAACTGTTTTGACTCAGCTCCTGCCATCTGGGCTGCTGCCCAGCTCATCTGCAGTCTTGACCCTGGCCAGGGTCCTGCCACAGCCACGAGGTCCCACTGCCGGTCTGACCGCTGCTAGAGCTCACTACCAAGGGTCAGTAAACTGGTAAACATACCAATAAGCCTCATGCTTATTGGTAGGCTTACTGGTTAACTGTTTAATATCCCTGTTTTCTATAAAGGGTCTCTTTTCTTATGCTATTTTCTGTCATGGCACTGCATACATGAAATATCTGTCAACATTTTTAGGGATTTTTAACAGAAAATCAGAGACTGATAGTCTAGCAGATGGGAGGGGAAAGGATTTTCAGTAGGGCTTATCTCTATACTGAGAAGCTGTCCTTATAACTGTGCAGTATAGTTAAAATGCTACAAAAGTGTAAATGAAGTTATATTGGTATAAAAGACCTTTATACTGGCATAGCTCTTCCCATAATGGGAATGGGAATAACTTTACTAATGTGTTGTCTTTATAGCCAGTGCAGTACACTATTGCACCCTAGGACTTTTACAAGTCTAACCATATCGATTAAAAAAAATCAGTCCTAACTGACACAGTTATACAAGAAAATTGTTAAGTATATTCAGGGGCTTTTGTTTTGACTCTTTACAAATAAACCCCTTAAGATTCCTTTTTAACTTCAGTGCCTGAAACAGGAGAGAAAATGTTAAATGCGATGCTGATATTTGATATCCGTGAAGATAAACCTCTTCTGTATATTTGTTAAAACTCCTGTTTTAATTATTTGTTTTAAAAAGAGTGATTCTCACATTGATTTCTGTTCATGAAATATCCAAGTAGGAGGGATTTAAGCAGTCCAGCTGACACAATTACTGTTTACATGTTAAGCAGATGCAAATAGCATTCCCCTCTTAATCACACCCTCTTTACTTATAGGTTGCTACTTTGTTTTGATTAAAGTTACATTGCTGCTCCTAGCCTAGAGGGAAGTGGAGAGGAAAAAACTCATTACAGTTTAGTGATTAACATGTCTGTGGCATTTATAATGTCACTGTTTCACAGTTTCACTGAAGACAGTCTCTGGAGCTGCTGAGAGCATAGGGGTGTGTTAGAAAAGGCAAACATCAAGGAAGAATGCAAGTCAGAATAAAATATTTGAAAAATTATAATGATTTAAAAAGTACAGGCTTACATATGAGAGCTGTTAACATCCAACATTTTTTGAGTTTTTTACATTTAAAGATTTAACACTTAATTGAATCAGGCTTCTCTGATGTTGTGAAGACCAGGACTTTAACAGGGTTCAAAAAAGAACAAGAAAAATTCATGGAGGATAGGTCCATTAATACTTATTTGTCAGGATGCATAGGACTGTCTGTCAGAGGCTGGAAATGGGTGACTGGGAGGGATCACTTGACGATTACCTGTTCTGTTCACTCCCACTCCCTCTGAGGTATCTGGCATTGGCCATTGTCAGAAGATGGGATCCTGGGCCTGATGGACCTTTCTTCTGACCCAGTATGGCTGTTATGTAATTAGGATGTGGGAGCTCAGGATGTGACCCACACAGTATCTTGTACACTGAGACATTGTCTGTTCAAAAGAAGTTCTTGAAAATTTGGGAGTGCTAATGTAGTCAGCCTGTTTTAGTGACACTATTTTCATCACCATGTTGATTGATCTTGTGAGCTGAATTAGGAGGCCTGGTGCTGAAAATGATTCCAGCAGCAGACTTCCTTAGTACTTCCATTTTCCCCCACAAGAATTTCCCTGATGTAGACAATGCTTTACTGTACACTAGGGATGTTAAACACTGTATAATTGAATAGCTGTGTAACTGCATCAAATTTTAGCAGTTACACAAGTATTCAATAGTCCTCTGGGGCAGAGCTGGCAGCCAGTGTACTCCTGGCCCCACTTCCAGGGAGCCCTCTGCCACCGCACGCTGCTGCCCAGTATCAGAGGCAGCAGCTCGGGGTGGCAGGTAGGAGCAATCTGTGAGGAGAGCCAGTTTAAAAACCAGCTCCCTGTGCAGATCAGTTCCACCTGCTGCCCCATGCTGCTGCCTCTAATACAGAGTTAACAGTGTGGAGCGACAGCAGCCTCTGTCTGTGGGGAGAGGGGAGCAGAGTTCCTGCACACAGATGCTGCTCTGGCATGGAGCAACTCCTGTTTGCGGGCAGCTCAGACAGATTAGCCTCTGTATGTAGCGACATTGGACAACCCCCCGCAGACAGGGGCTGCTGCCACAGAGCAACCTCCTCTGCCCTCCCCCCCCCCCCCCCAGCGCTGCTGCCTCTACTTTTCAAGTCATCTTTAAGACAGTGGCAGTTTCCCATCTTTGACAATTTGTTCTTCCTGTTTCCATCCTAATGTTCCGCTCCTGCTGTTAAGAGTAACAGTGATTTGTAAAGTACTTCTGCCTTTCCATTACTCTACTTTTTTGAAACATCAGCAAGCGTTTATTTTAACTTTAGCTGCTGTCTTGTGTTTAGAACATATATTAGCATTTAGGAGAAAACTTGCCTTGTGGTATCGCAAGGAGGTTCAGTCCATAACTCTGTAAAATGGATAATGCAGGCTGATCTGAGATAGCTGAGTCAAAATCCAAGCCACTGCAACATTTGCAACAGTCTTGTATTAAGGAAACAATGAAGTACTTGTTTACAAACTGAAATCACAAATCAATTTAATATGTAACAATATTTAATTTAAACAGTGTCAAGCAGAGTAAGGTATAGTCCTCTATATCCTTTACAGGTAAATAGATGATGTGAGCTTCTGAAGAGCATGCTGACGATCCTGGTAAGGAATAAGATGTCTGCAGCTCTTTGGAGAAGGATTTGATTGGTATGCAAATGCTACCAAGCGCTTCAAAGGGGATAACAAAATTGAGGGTGATCTTAATACATCCATTCCCCCTCCTTTAATGAAATAGTTGCTGTTAGCTTAATGCACAGATGCTGGAATTTTACTGGCTCAAAATACAGTCAGTAGGAGGTTCAGCATGATATTTTTGCATGCACACATAGGGGCAGTATTGATGGATTCATAGCTCCTCGCTAGTAGATGGATGTTAATAGGTTAGAGCAGTGGTTCTCAATCTGTGACTCAATCAGCACACAGCTGCTGCTCATGTGACATCCTCAGAGCTGTACAGCTACCATATATATATAGAGAGAGAGAGGAGGGGAGGGGGAGAGAGGGATGTGGCTCTCATACCACACAGATAATGGCATATGTGGCTCTCAGTGGTAAATAGGTTGAGAATCCCTGGGTTAGAGACTCCTGTGCAATTTGACTGGATGTAATTGAATACTCTTATGTGGAGGGGCAGAGAAATGTGGGAGAAGTCTTTAAGCAACAGAGTAAAATGACCAAAAGCACAAGAGCAGGTTTGATTGTCCCTTCCTCCTTTGAGGAGGGGAAGAGTTCATTCAGAGATGGAGAGATCTACAAAAGTCAGCAAAGAGTATTCTTTCCTGAATAACACAAATCAGTGATTGAAAGAATAATTTACACTCTGGAAGTATCTTTAGAATGAGAGGAAGAGAGTGAAAAAAGTTTTCTTTCTAAATTAAAAAAGAAAGTCGTCATGCTTGTCCATTCCTTACTACTACTATTTTTCCTTATTCTGTCTGTTTGTGTTCATTGGCTCTTCTTCATTTCTAAGTGTTCTTCTCAAAGGAGTCTTCTAGGCTGATGACAGCCTTCACATCCTCTTTTTCAGAATCTCAAACCACCTTTTTCTAGGTCTTCCTTATAGTCTGTGTCCTGTGTCTGTTTTTAGGTCTTGTTTTTTCTGGCCAGCATATCCCATAGCTCATCTCATATGATCCATCCATCTCTGTCGTCACTCCTTCAGATTTTCTGTGGTGGGAGCTTCCTGCCCTATGGCTTAAATTGTGTTGTTTTGTAGTCTGTCAGCTCTTAATTTACCTAACACCCACCTGAGCATTCTCATTTCAGAAGTGTGAAGTAGATGTTCTTTGCTGTTCCTCATTGACCAGCTTTCAGACCCATATGCCTTGCCTGGCCTAGTCATGATCCAGCGCACTTTGCTCTTAGTTTCCTCAACACATTCTTATGAATGAGAATCCAATCAACTCTCTCCACTTACATCAGTCATTTTTCACAAAACCCCTAACACTCTATTGACATTCCCATCATGGTCAACACTGAATCCAGATATGTCAATTGTTTCACAGACCTTAATTTTGTATCATTTAGTTTTGTTGGCTGCATGTCCCTCTCAGCAAAGCATCGCATGTATTCTGTCTTTTGTTGGCTGAGCCATAAGCTAGTTTCTTCCATTGCAGCCCTCCGTAATTCTAGGACCCTTTCCAGATCATATTTGTCTTCATGGTACAACCTAATGGCAAAAAAAATGTTCTGTGGAGCCTGTCTGTGAAGGTTTCACCCCTGCCCCCATGCTTTATGAAATTGACTTATGGATGCAAATATGCATAATTTGAAGATGCTTTGGACAAAATACCTCCTGTAACCTATCCATTTTAATGTCACAATCTGCTGGATCTGTATTATATCTTATTTTGAGTATGTATCATTCTTGTATATAAAGTTAGAAATATGGAGTGGTTTATGGTTTTCAATGTGTAAATGAAAGCCATCCAGAGTGTTTCCCTTAATATATGGGTGATGACCTGTAAAAAGCTTTTGTCCTTTAAGTCTTAGCAGTGGTTACTCTTAGGAGGGCATATGACCACCCTAACTGGTAGGGTCTGACCAGGTAATTTTTCATGGAAGGGTGGAATGTAGACACAAAGAATTCCCACCTAAAAAGGAAGGCTATTTAAGGTGCAAAGTTCTTTAGTCTCTTGGTCTTTGGCTGGCATGTCATTCCCTCCTAGAGAATGAACCAGACACCCCAGGGAAAAAAGATCTTCCCTGGCTTGGAGGTTTAGCTGACATATGAACAGTTTTAGGGTGAGTTTGTACTGAGCTTTTAGTGTTAGAACTAGCTATGTGTTTTCTGTTATTTTAAATGAGTAATCTACTTTGTTCTACCCATTTTCACTTACAACCACTTAAATCCTACTGTTTTCACTTAATAAAATCACTTGTATTTACTATCAAGCCCAATTGAAATAATTGTTACTTTGGGGAGCAATCGGTGTGTACATCCTCCTTTCATTGTTAAAAGGGGCTTACCTGAATGATTTATTTGGGGTTCTGATTCCATTTGGGGGTTAGATTCCTCAAAGCTAGGCCTAAAACTACATTCTTCTTAGACCTGAAAAAATTCAGTGCCTGTATTGCTTGTTGGGGGGGCAGTAATCTCAGCTCTGTGCCTTGGCTAGGGGAGACCAGGAGACCTGGCCCAACAGGACAGGGTGGCAAGAAGCCTCAGAGAGCACAGAGGTGAGTGTCAGTGGCTTTGTCAGCACACTGGGAAGCACCTCCAAGGGGTCTTCTGTGACTGCACCCCATCACACTCTCCACTGATCTCATACATTGTAACGTCAAGTGCAGTCACAAATAGGACTGGGATTAAGGCTGGACCTTGATGTAAATCAGGGAATGAATTACTGTAGCTTCAGCTTCACTGCTATTGTGCTACTCATATATATGCATGGTCATCTGAACATGTGTCTGACAGATTGCACAACCATAGGTGCCACCATAATAATTCTTGAGGAACTTTTAGAAGCCTTCTCTAATCCAGACAAACAGTGCAATTCCTTCGGTTTCTCTCCATACTTCTCTTGAAATTTTTGGCTGCAAACACTGCATCTGTTGTTGGCCTTGTTGGCACCAATCCTAATTGGTTGTCAGTTACTGGATGCTGCAACTTCTTCTGAAGTCTTTTCTTAATCAGCCTTCTCCATTCTTCACTAGTGCACATAGTTATTCTGAATGATCCCAGTTGGTATTGAAGGCAGATGACTCAAAGCTGCTGATAAAGCTTTTTGAAATTCAGTCTGAAAAAATAGGACTTTATGATAGTCACATACATACACATACAACATTGATCGGACTGATCTGGAGGATTGCATGCATGAGTCAGTCAGCTTTTAAAGACAGATCCTTTCACTTCAATGTTAATATTCAATAATAAATATTTCTCTTAGAAACTGTTGCGGATAATATGAAACTTCCAACCACAGTAATATCAGCTAGTGTACCTACTAGAATCCAGTAATTGTCTGAAACTAGTCCTTTGCAAGCTTTATCTAGCATAGTATGTAGTAGAAAGGCTTGTTTTGGTGGGACCTTGGAAAAATTAACGTTGGAATCAGGATAGAAGTGTGTTTTTAGAAAGCCAGAGACACTCCAAACATATAACATAGGATACTGTCCATACAGTCATGAGAGATTAGGGATGTTGGATATTGTGTAACTGAATAGTCATGCAACTGCATGAAGTTTTAGCAGTTGCATGACTATTCAATAGTTCCTGGGGGCAGGGCTGGCAGATTCTGGTCCCTCTCCCAGGGAGCCCCCTGCCACTCTGCGCTGCTGCTGCCTCTCTATCCAGTTAAAAAAACAGCTTCCCAGAGGCAGCAATGTGGGGTGGCAGCAGCCCCAGTCCTTGGGGCTATGAGCTCTCCATGGACAGAGGCTGCTCTGTGGGATGAGAGGCAGCCTCTGTTCATGGGGAGCTTGGACTCCTCCTTCCTTCCCCCCCCTCCGCCCCCCGAGACAGGGGATGCTGCTGGAGCAGTCTCTGTCTGCAGCGGATTTCAGGCTCACCATGGCCAGAGGCCACTCCATGGGATGTGGAGGTAGTCTCTGTCCACTGGAGCTCAAGGCTGCCATGGACAGGGGCTGCTTTGTAGCAGTCCCCCCTCCCTCCTGTGCTGCTGCCTCTGATAGAGGCAGCAAAGGGGGGAAAATAGGTGTGGTCAACAAGATTAACTGATAAGCCTAGACTTATCTGTTAATCATGTAGTCGTCTACAAGATAACATCCCTATGAGAGACTTAAAAGAAGCAGCCGGATTCTGGCATAGGAAATGCAATATGTCGTCATAGGTGACCAAAGCTTAATATCTGGTAAGATTTCTGGAGATCTCATCTCGGATGAGTTATAGAGGGATAGGAGTATGATACTGGAGCTAAACTTTAGCTTCCACCAATTTTTTTTCCTGTCTTGTTCGTCAACAAGGAAGAAGGACCAATGTAATCTCACACATGAATAATAGCTGCCAAGTATGTACAGGATTAATCAATAAACATGGGTTTATTGGTTAATCCTGTCGAATGCAGGCACCCTCCTTGCTGCCATTTTAGCAGAGCTGGCTCCCTATGAGCACTGGATCCTGTGGAGCTGCCTCTCCCCCTCTCCTCCCCTTGCTGCTGTCTTTGATAGAGAGGTAGCAGTGCAGAGCAGGGGCGGGGGGAACCAGTACATGTGGGAAGCTGGCTTGAAAGCCAGCTTCCTGCGCATGTTGGCTCATGCTGAGCTGCTTCTCCTCTCCCCTCCCCCTCTCCCCCTTCCTCCTAGCGTGGCGGGGGCTCTCTAAGAGTAGGGCTGGGAGCGCACTGGCTGCCGGCCCTGCTCCTGGGACCATCGAATAATCATGTAACTGCTAAGATTTGATGCAGTTACACGATTATTCAATTAATCACCATCTAACATCCCTAGTACAAGAATAATGTTGTGTACTAGTGAGAACAGTGTTGGATTTAAATGCTGAACAAATACCTGTTTGTGTGAAAATGCTAACATCAATATCTCAAGGGATTTTATTTATCTCTTTTAGATTTACAAATCTTTGATACTAACCCTACTTTGAAATATCACTTCCATTGAAAATCTCTAACATTTTGGTATTGAAATGCATTCTGCCAGTACAGATCGTCTAGTTACAGCACTAAAGTTATTTATAAAGTTGCTAGTGACAAAGTATCAAGTCTGAGAGGATGGAACATGTGTTTCCTACAAGAGCCAACTCTGGGGAAAGCGACATTTAGCAGTAGAACAGGCAGCAGATGATTTTTAGAAGCAAGTATTTGTCACCAATATCGAGAAGAGCAGGCTAACAAGCAGGGCTGGATTAACTCTTCTGAGGACTGAGGCTAGTTGATTGTGTGGCCTCCTAGGCTTTGGGATGGGGCCAGATACAAGTGTTCAGTGTGTGGGAAGGGGCTTCTGGGAAGGGGAGTTGGTGTACAGAGTCTGGGCAGTAACCGGTTAACTGGCAGCCTGGCTGGGCTGGTACAGCCCCCTGCCCAGGCCCACTGCACAGCAGGCTGGGGGCACTTCAGCCTGGCTAGGCCTGCCTTGTAGCGGGCTCAAGGGGCCCTCTAGCACACTTGGGCTGGAGCAGCTCCCTGCCTGCAGTGTGGCGCCTACCCCCGCCTGGGCAGTCCTCCGCCTGTGGCGCAGTGTCATGTGGTTTGATTTATTTTAGATCTGAGGGAAACCAGGACACTCCAGAGAGACTTAACAACTTTCTTATTTATTGCAAGCTTTATCCCGTTAATAGCTGTTTACGTTTTATAAGCCTTAAAACCATTACTATATAATTTAAACCTTAAATACTATAAATTCTAAAGCAATTAGTACAGCACAGAACAATGCAAAAGCAATTAATAAAAGATTTATTATTACATTAATTAAGCCTACTTCATTTACACATCATCCATATGCTACCTACGGTACCAGGCAGCAGGTTGTGGTCCCTTTGATTTACCCCGTTGGGATACTGTGTACTGTTGTAGCTGGTGTGAAGGGTCTGTTCCTTCTAGTTACAACGAGCAGGACCTGTGGGTCAATCCTGCTCCCTTCCTCCCACAAAATCTTTTTACGAAGCCCATTTTACAGCAGAGTGAGACTTGGTCATTCTAATATTTACCAATTGATAACGTACTGTGTAAGATACCTAAAATGCCCAATGCCCTTATTTTGAGGTACATTCTGCTACTCTGGATGTTGCAAAAACTGCATGAGTGTTTAATAGTTTTATGGCTGTATCAAGAATTTTTGCCAATCAGAAATAGAAGTATCAGTACACGGTTGATTGCCTTGTGTTCTTGATGTGGTCTCTCTGTACCACTGAATCTGCATTATTGTACAAAATATTCCTGCCTCCGCTTCCCCCAAGCTTGCCTGTGTGCTTACGTGCACCAGACTTTAGACAGGCCTGGGTTTTGGTTTTTAGAGATCCACGCTCTGGTCAAGGCAGACATCACCATTTATTGTCAAGGCAGGGCTGTCCAGGCTCTCATATATGCAGTGCAGCAGGGCAGGCCTGGCCCGGCCTGAACAGCCCCTACCTGCGGTAGATTTGGCCTGGCCTGGCTGCAGCAGCCTACTGCCTGTGCTGTGCTGTGTGTGGGGGCTGCTCCAGCCCGGCCAGGCCAAAGCACGGGTTTGGGGGGGGGGGGGCGGAGTGGTGTGGGGTCTGGGCAGGAGGTAGGGTGCAGGAGGGAGCAGAGGATTGGGACACTTAGTGGGCACAGCTCCTGGGGGGAGCAGGTGGTTCTGCATGGTCCTGTGCTTGCAAACACCACCCCCTACCATTCCATTGGCCGTGATTCCCAGCCAACGGGAGCAGCAAGTGTGAAGCCTGCAAGCAAACATCGCTACCAGCGATGCACTGAGTTCCAGCCTGGAGGTGGGTGGAGAAAGAAGGGGAACGGTAGCACACAGGGCTGATTTCCCACCCACCTATGCGCTTTGGTGGTTGCAGTCCAGGGTCACAGGCTGCAGGCCTTAAAAGCCCCTTTTATAATCTGGCCACCTACTCAGAAAATACTTCATCTAATTGTCCCCAGTAGATAAGAGAGCAGGTAGAATATTTCTGCTGTAGCACAGATGAGAAAACTTCAAGAAGCATTCTCATGGCAACCAAAAATAAGTACACATCCACCAAAGAATTTGTGGAAATTAATGTCATATCTATGCTAGGGAATCTTCTTTCCCCTGCCTCTCAATTCACACAGGGAAAAATTAACTAGTCTGTATAGCAACCTTGTGTGTTGCCAAAAATATCATCCTAATAACTGGCAAGACTTATTAATTCAGGGTAGGGATGTTAAAAATCGCATAATATAGTAATCATGAATCTGCTAAAATTTTTAGTGGTTACATGGTCACATATGCACAGTCTCTGAAGTATAAAGCTTGTCTTTATACTGCAGAGCCTGCAGCAAAGTCTCTCTGGGAGCAGGGCTGCAAGTCCCTGCCGGTCTGGCTCCGAGGGAGGAAGCTTCAGTGCCCTGCCGCAGCGAGGCCACCTCACCGGGAGCTGGCGGAGTTTAATAGAGACTGTTAACCAATACGCTGATGCTTAGTGGTTAAACGGTTAATCGATTAAACTCTAACATCCCTAATTCAGGGCCCTTTTGTGTGTAGTATATACATAACACTGACAATCTGTTCCTTCTAAATAGGCGCATTGCATACCAGGTGGTCAGATCCCATCTTCTAGCAGATCATCCCCTTCTGAAATGTCTTAAAGAATACGGTTAAGATTGGGAAACTGGTGCACTGCAGGAGGAGGTCAAACTAAGCATGTAAGCGACTGGTTGAGTCACTACTCGACTAGTCACTTCTCCCCATTGCTGCTCAAGTGGGGTTGAGAAGGAGCCAGTGCTGAGGAAGCTGGCTTAAGAGCCGGTTACCCCCCAGTACCATCTCTGCAAGGGAAGGGTGACAGGGAAGGCAGAGGTGCAGCCGGGGATCTAGCAGCTCCTACTACATTTAAAAAGCAGAGCCGCAGCGGCCCCCCCCCCACCCCCTGCTTATTGACTAATCGAGTGGTCAATGGAAATTCCATCGACTGCTCAATAGATTAACTTACTAACTGCTATTTAACATCCCTGGGTCAGACAGGTTCCTGATCTTTGTAATACTGGCCAGAACTCCTTTATATGGCATTTCTGATCCTGTTAAGAGCAGTAGCAGCATCTTAGGCAGATTGGCTCTCTTTTCAGAGAGAGTATGAAAAGCTCTCCTTGATTATGTTTTGGTATCTTTGCCAAGTGCTGATGTTTGACATTCTTTCTGATTCTTATGTCTGTAAGAAGGTGCTTTGTTAAAGCATAGTGTGTCTGTAAATGAATTGAGTTTTACTCAATTTATATGTTTGAGTTCAGCGAAACAAAACAAAAACACGCTTTTTTTTGGGAAGTGAAGAGGGAAGATGATTTCACTGAGTTTTTCCCCCCCCACTGAGTTGCACGTGATTAATTTACTTTCTGTTGGCTATCTTTTTGTAAAGGACATCTTTGAAGATAAAATTGAGGCTTAATTGTTACTTTCCTTTTTATTGGATGAAAGCAGGGTTTCTCAAACTTCATTTCACTGTAACCCCCTTTGACAACACAAATTTCTACACAACCCTGGGAAAGGTGACCAAAGGCCAAGCCCTGCCACACTGCAGGGTACCAATACTCGGGGCAGAGTTAGGACTCATATTTGTTTTTTGGATTTATTTTTTTGTTTGTTGTTCAGTATACAGGCTTCCCCAGAGGAGGACTACCCCAGCCCCCTCTCATCGCAGCAGCTTGGGGCCAGGTGAGAAGTGCCTCTCCATGCCTGCTGCAGCAGCTGGGGGAGGGGTTCATGTGCCCTGGCTAGGACAGGTTCAGGTTGATTTACTGTTTGCGCTCTCCAGCTAGAGTGAGGAACGCAGCAAACTGTGCGCTTTCCCTTCACTTCCTGACACAAGGGAACAACCATGAGCTGGGAGGAGAGAAAAGTTTCACTGCCCCCATGCTCCCTAAAGGACACCTGGTGGGTAGGAGGCTCAGGGCTGGGGCGGTTCTGGACAAGGGAGAGAGGCAGCCAGCCCCTTTCAGTCTGCCTGGTGATTATATCTTTTTTCTGTGTGGTTTTATGTGAAGCAATCCCATTTCCCTGGTACAACCTAGGGATGTCAGATCCCATTTTAAACATTAGCTGAAAAGATACATAATTTCCAGTGGTAACAATTTTGGGCTAATTATATGATGTGAGCACACTAAATATGTGTTTTCACATTTTCATTATAGGAAGTTTACTTTTGAGTTGCAGGCATCT
The DNA here is from genome assembly GCF_049634645.1 of Pelodiscus sinensis. NCBI lineage: Eukaryota > Metazoa > Chordata > Testudines > Trionychidae > Pelodiscus > Pelodiscus sinensis. The sequence goes on from NC_134726.1 coordinate 34,584,431, forward strand.
TCTGAAATGACAGACACAGTTCATTAACCATTTATGTATTCCAAGGGAAATGTCCTCTTGCAGATATATTCCCAACATATCTTATTTTTCTTTCTGCATGTTCTTTTGAGAGACCCTCTCCACCTTTATTTCAGTCTAAAGCATCACCCAAGTAATCATGGTAATATGCATTTATTTTGTATTTCTACACTTTTTTCTAATTTCTAATCCTTATCCTTTACTAACTATATTAAGGGAAACTGAAGTGCTCTCATTCGGATGGATAACCCCCAGAGAACAAATTCTGATTTGATGGGAGTCTGTGTAGATATTTTCTATTGTGCTATACTGTTGCATTCATCTGGATTTAGAATATTTAGCTTGGTGTATAATGATTTGACCTATACTCTTCTGCAATTCTACCGTGTTCTATTATTCATTACCTATCTAATATCTCTGTATTACTAGTGAGAAATAAAGTGAGATATAAAAAGAAGCTTGTGTGCAGCCAATGACACTTGACCTAGCTGTAGGCAAAGGAACATGTTATTTTCAAAGAGACTCTGCCAAAGCTTGTAAGTATAAAATTAGACCTAGTGTATAGCTGTGACTTGGATCATTTGTCCTAATCTGCTCTATTCTTCCAGTGAATGTTTTACTCTATTCATTCTGGAACATAGTTGCTTTTCTTGTTGATAATCTCAGTTGTGTGACAGGTTGCAGAATGAAACATACAAATCATTGGCATGTTTCACTTCTTGCAAGTTCAGAATCTCAGTGGCCAGGTTATTCATTTATGCTCAGTCATAAAGCAAAGCTTGCCATTCTTCTTTTTTTTTCTTTTTTACTTTCAGTAAACTATACAGGTATGTAGAGATACTGTATAGAAAGAGCTCAGATATTATAACATGATGGGTGCTTTTAAAATTGCATGTAATAAAAGTGGTTTTGATAAAATATCTCATTAATTTTTATTTCAGTAAATGGAGGTCCATGTTGTACCTAAATCCCTACTCAGGATGTTAGCATATAGTCAAGTAAACAATTAACCGATAAGACTGGCTTACTGGTTAATCCAAATGACTAAACACGCTCCCCCCCCCCCCCGCAGCTGCCTCTGGATTAGAAGCATCAAGCATGGGGGGAAGGGGAGGTGGGAGCCATTGCCAATGAGGAGCTGGCTTTTAAACTAGCTCCTCATGAGCACTGAATCACGTGGAACTGCCTGTCTTCCCCTCCCGCCTCCGTGCTGCTGTCTCTGATACTTTGGCAGCAGAACGGAAGGTGGGGGGCAGGTGGGAGCTGGTTCATGTGGGAAGCTGGCTTTCAGGCAAGCTTCCCTCATGTATCCGCTCACACAGTGTCACCTACTCCCTTCACCCCCCTTGCTGCCTCCCAGAGACGGGGGGAGGGAGGTGGGAGCTGGTGCTCAGGGGAACTAGCTTAAAAGTTGGTTCCCCTCAAGCACCATCTTCAAGATGCCCATATAGAGGCAGGTGAGATGCCGGCACAGCCCCTGTCCATGGGGAACTCAGAACCCCTGTGAACAGGGGCTGTTGCTGCAGAGCAGCCTCGGTCTGCAGCAGGCCTGGGCTTGTCGTGGACAGAGGCTGCTCTGTAGGATGCCATCCATATGAGGAGCCATTTTTTAAACCTGCTCCCCTTGCTGACTGGCAGGGGGATCCTTGGGAGTAGGTCCGGGAGTGCACCAGATGCTGCCCCCACCCCCAGAGACTATCAAATAATCATGTAACCAATAAGATTTTATGCAGTTACATAATTATTCAATAAAATATCTAACGTCCCTAGAAATGTTGGTAATATCTCTAAACAATATCCAACTCCTATGGTTGGGCAGATTCTCTGGTCAGGTGGTCAGAATTGAGAGGTTCAGCCTGTAGTTATTGATGGGATCAAGTTGCAGAGTCAAGAGCAATATATTTAGGGACCAGTTCATAGAGGGTTTTGAATATCATGGAGCATGCCTTGAACTAGGTCAGTGTTTCTCAACCTTTTTTTTAATAAATTACCCTTAAAAAAATAAGTACCCCCAGTACCTATGGTTTTCAGACACAATTTTTTTTCTACCATTGCAATACATTTGTTTAAACAACTAATCATAGCTGGGAAGGCAATGACATTTTTGGGTGTAAAAAGTACAAAAAGAATAAAGCACTGTAAAACTTAAAACACAAATTCAGTTTTGTCCAAAATTCAGTTGTTGACATACCCTCCCCCCCCCAGACTTCTCTCGAGTACCCCTAAGTGTACTCATACCACTGATTGAGAAACACTGAACTAGGTTCAATATTCAACTGGTAGCCAGTGAAGAGGGGCGGCAGAATGATGCATGCAAATTAACCTGTATAACTTAACAGACCCAAGGGAAAACACTTCCTTCCTTCCTTTGTTTAACTGACATCACTATATATCTAGTAGAATCGCTGTTTTTGCTGGATGGGAGCACATTTCATATAGCACAAAGGAAGGACTTGTTTTAAATGATATGAAAATGCAATTATAAATCCAAAATATTCCCAGGGGAACTCAAGTGTAAACTTCATAAATGGAAAACCTTTTAAATTTTTTGAAGATGATTAGATTTCAGATTGGCAGAAGCCCATTTAAACTTTACAATGCATTACTTGAGTGAACAGAAAGTCAGATATTTTTCCTGTATGTTTACTGTCAGTTATAGTAATATTAATTATATCCTTGGATTTTCAAATTGAAATTATTTTTTTAAATGTTTTATAAGCAACAAATTAAACCAGTTGTTTAAATATTTAAACACCACCTGATTCCATAAGGAAAAAAATTACCTTGCTGGTAGAACAAGGGTTGTACTTTTAAAAATCTTCTCCAGACATGTACAAGTAACTGCACTATCGCTAACAAAAAGGCGTGGGTGAAAACTAGCACGCTGGTTGCAAAATTAACATTACCATCATTCTTCAAATTACTATCATGCCATTTGAATGAAGGCAGAATTAAGAGGGCAACTTTTCAAAGTAAATAAACGTACAACTTTACAGGAGTGAAAGAACAGTGCAAAATAATGTCCTTTTAAGAATACAATTCTCAGCAAATAAGTTCAATGACAACAGGATAAATTTTGGAATCTTTTAATCTGTCTCAGTATTAATTCTTGGAAGAAGAAAGATTAAAAACTGATAGCTTAAGTATTGCAGAAAATTAAGTTGGTCATAAGACCAGATCTGAAGGAAACCTCTGTATAAGTTTGAAAGCGTGTCTTTCTCCAACAGAAGTTAGCCCAATATATTATTAGCTCTAGGGATGTAAAATCCTGTTTAATTGCTTAACTGATTAAACATAATGTTTAAGCAGTTAACCAATTAAAGAGGGTGGGTGGCAGCAGCGCCCCCTCCCCCCCCCCCCCCCCCCCCCCCGCTCGCCATGGGCAAGAGCTGCTTTGGCCAGCTGGAGTATCCATGTCTGTGGCATGCCTGGACCCTGCAAAGCTGCTCTAGCCCCCTGCCTGCAATAGGCCCCGTGGGGCTGCTCCAGCCTCCAACAGTTAGCCAGATCTGGTAGAGGGACCGGTTAACCATTCCCATCCTCAATTACCCCACACACCTTGTCTCTAATAAGAATTAAAATCAGACTTGAAATAAAATGCAGCAGTATAGCATTTTCCTTTACATTTATTTAATCCAACTCCTAGGAAAATAATTTTAATTTATTATGAGACTAACACCAGAAAGAACAGAGTCCGGGAATATCCTCTGTTCAGGAAATAGAGATTACACTACTTCTAGCTGGGGTTGCGCAGCTGAGGATACTCTGCGTATGTCAGAGGAGTCACCATCTCAGCATCTGAATTCCACTCCTCCTGTAACTGGGGGGAAAAAACTGGTGAATTTTTTTTTTTTGGGTGGGGGGAAAAGAGGAAGGAAGGGAAGCGAAGAATGTAGCAGCATTCAGAAAAGGTTTGGATAACAAGAACTTTCAGAATTCTAAGTAGGCCTAAAACATGAATGAAATACCTGGATATAAACTAAAGTACAAAGTAGGCTAGCAGAGGGAATTATACTATTCCAAGAAGTTGCATAGAATATGATGAGACAATTTTGCGAGGAGAGAAACAGAGAAATCGGAGAAATTCAAGTATACTAGAAGCATTATGTAACTGGCTATCTGATCAGGATATGGCTATTAGGTGCCCAATTTTATGAAAAAAATCAAGTTATAAAACAGAACAAGTAACTTCAACTATTTAGATATACAGTGATAGCATCACAAATGGATATGGTGTGAAAATTAATTTCAACATCCTAAATCTGTGGTCTCCAACCTTTTTACATCCAAGATCACTTTTTAAATGTCAGGGCAAGCCAGGATCTACCCTATTCCTTCCTTGAGACCACATCCCTTTCTTGAGACCCCGCCTTCTCTAAACCTTTCCATGTACTACCCGTTGCTAATAGAAACTCACCGTTAATTACATAATTACACCTGAGCCATTTTGCTAGTGCTGCATCTGGGGAGAATGGTTTAATTTAAATTATTAAACAGATTAAGGCAAGCATTTTAACTTTCTCATGTTCATTGACCAAACTTCATTTTAAATAAAGTTTATGTCCAACACAAAAGGTTTGTGTTTTCTTTATTTATGGCAGGTGTGAGGAATCTTTTTTGGGTCAGGGGCCACTGACCCACAGAAAAATCTTTTGGGGACCACACAAGTGAGAAGCAAAAAAACTCCTCACAGAATCCCCAACCCTCGCTGATGTGGCCCCTAGCTGAGAAACCTCACTCTTCTGGCATTTCAGCCCCCACAGAGTGAGGGGAGGGGGCAGGGAGGACTGAGGTTCATGGCTTCCCATAACCCAGATTTACTTTTTTTGGGTTCCAGAGTTAGTGGATTTTGTGGACACCCTCAAGCTCTGGGTTGGGAACAGAAATGAGGGGCTCAATGTGCGAGACAGGGCTTCCAGCAAGTGGGATAGGGGTGCAGGATCTGGGTGGGATGTGGGGTGCAGGGTCTGGAAGGGAGTTTAGTGGCAGGAAAAGGTGTGGAGTGGACTTTGGGGGTGGTGAGAATGCAATCAACTAGTTGGGGAAGGAGGCAAAGAAGAGGGAATAAAGGAAAGTGCAGCTTCTGCAAAGTAAAATTGTATCCCCTTCAAATCTTCCCTTTGCTCCAGCCTCGCTCCCCTGCATCTCCCCATTCCCCTCAGTGCAACCCCTGCCCGCACATCCTCCTTCACCCCTCCCCGCCATATCTCTGTGCCTCTAGCGCACTCACCAACAGGACAGCAGCTCTGGGACTTGCAGTTTCCAGGGAGCAGTGCTGAGGAGAGGAGGGGGAAGGGGTCAGAGTCTCTTCCCTGCGCAGCCCTTTGCCTGCAGGCAGCAGCTGCCGGGCTGGGGCAGGCAGAACCTGGAGCTGCCCAGGGCTGGCTTCAGCTGGGCCAGGCACAGCGGGGTGCTGGGGAAGGGGCTCCCTGAATCCACACACAGCCCAGCTGCGTGCAGCAGGATCCTGGGGAAGGTGGCTTTCTGACCCCACATGCAGCCCTGTCCCCAGCGTGCCACGTGTGTCAGCTGCCCAGTCCCCTCCCGGAGTAGGAGGTAAGAGCGGGGATGCACGTGTGTGTTTGCGTGCATACATCTTCTCCCCTTCCAGTGAGCAAGTTAACAAAGAGGGGCAGTTGCCCGGGTGGCTGCCCCTCTTTGATCCAGCCCAGTTGGAGCACAGCACAGCCTTGGTGGGCTGAATGCCATAGCCAGCTGGGCTGGAGCAAACAAGGGCAGCCACCTGGGCTGAAAGCCCTGGCCAGTGGCTGCCTGCTGAGGCTGCGCTGCACTCCAGCTAGAGTCAAAGAGGGGCAGCTGGATCAAAGAGGGGCAGCTGCTCAGGCAGTACTGTATGTGTACATCCTGGAATGTGATGGGAACTCTATTTCAGGGGTGGCCAACCCATTAAACAGAGAGCCGAAACAGTGGTGGGAAAAATGCGAAGAGCCGCACCAGAATTGTTGATGTCCCCCCGAAAAGGAAGAGCTGCCCACCAGCCAGAGTTGTTGGGCAAAACAAACAAAAAAGGACGCTGCCCCTTTAAAAACCAAGGGTTAGGCTTTTTGGCCACATCAGGCTCCTGCCAGCTAATGGCATTTTGCCCTGCTGGATGGCTCCCCTGCCCCTGGTGAGCACTGGGGGCCGTTTGTAGGGGCGCGTGGGGCAGCTTCGTGAGCCACACTTTCAGGGATGAAGAGCCGCGGGTTGGCCACCCCAGCTCATTTGATTAGCCTAATTCTCTAGTTTGAAGGATTTGCTGCAGTAGCAACAAAATGTGACATATGCCTGTAGCATAAGTGATAAACCTACAGTAGAGAACACAGAATAAAGGGATCTGAAGAGGAACAAACAATATAGAAAATCATTTCATATTTATCAGTAAGTGCAACAGAAATTGTTGCTCCAAATTAGGTGCAACAGAAACAGGTGTTCTTAACTCTGCCACAAAATTACAAATTTCATTTAATTTGCACTTCTATAGCAATTATAAAATAGCTAGTGTTTGCACTGTGCAGCATTCGTATATTTTACATATTGATACCTTGAAATAATTATGCAATTTCAGTTGCTAAGTCAGTAGCTTACTTTGATATGAATCAGCTAAACATGGTGGTACTTTGACCCAAAGCTCATCTTAGAAACATTTTTGCTTCTTTGGTTCATCTATTCTACATTTTTGCTATTAAAAAGCCAAGTATAATACTTTGAGATGCTTCATTTTATTTTATTAAGATGGCAAAGAAGGGCGTGGGAGGAGGGACCCCTTTTGTTAATGATCTGTCTAAAATAAAAATTTTGCAAGAGTTTAATTTTTATAGCTTTTTTGGCACTAGCAATAAATCAAGTTGGGCACTTTATAAAGCAAACACTAAAAAGGTACACAACTCACCTGCTTCCCCACTCCTATGAAATTAATATTTTACTTGACCTTAACATTTGGGGACTGAGAACAGCCTTTGAGATGAAAGTGAGAAAACATTTTTAATGCATGATTAGTTATTTTCATAGAAAATTTAGGATTCTTTTAAGAGGCATTAGTGAATTAGCATCTCACCAATGAATCAATATCAAGTACAATATACTTGCAACTTCAGCAAAAATCGGAGTCTTCATTGCAAACAGTAGAATTACAACTAGGGATGTTAACAATAATTTAAAATGGTAACACTGTAATCCCTAAAAATCTTAGTAGTTACATGTGCTGCGGGCTCTGCAGTATAAAGCTTAGCTTAGCTTTATACTGCAGAGCCTGCAGCGAAGTCTCCCAGGAATGGGGTCACCAGCTCCTGCCCACCTGGCTCCCGGGAAGGAGGCTTCGCTGCCTTGCTGCAGCAAAGCCACCTCTCCAAGGGTTGACCAAGTTTAACTGATGCCATTAACCAGCACGCATCAGATAATCGGTTAAATGCTAACATCCCTAAATACTTCCACTGCTTATTTAGCGCTAATTTACCCCAACTGTCTTAAGAGCTCAGTAACAGCACAAAACACTGAACACCAGGACTGGTGGTTGTAAACAACTGTGGGAAACTTGGCCACACCCATGATAAGTGGACATCTGGCTAACTGAAGTCATGCCAGACAAAGGATGTTGTTGGACTAGCGGAGTTCAACCTGTACTATAGAACTCAGAAGTTTCAAAAGTAATTTCATGGCTAATAGTTTTGGCTTTACTTTACCTCATTGTCAATATGCATGTTTGTGATGAAACAGCTTATAAAGAGAGTATAGAAATAATTGTGCTCTATTCTAATGCTTTTTTTCTTTTTATATTGCTAATTTAAATGGTGTGAATTTCCAGCAGTTAGTCTTGAGATAAAGAGCAAAACTGGGTTTCTTCTACATAAAATGCATTAGGGGCCTTGAAATCACCTTCAGTTAACTTCAAAACTTTGGCAATTTTGCTGGACATTTTTATTGACAAAGGAATAGTTAAAGCTATAACTAATTGTTTTGTTTTTATTTTTAGGTTATGGTTTCCTGTGTTATGCACCTTTCTCTGGAAGGGAGGAAATGATTTTAGCAGCACTTGTTTCAAATTAATCAGTAATACGAAGTCGTCTTCACAGTCCAGAAACTAGCACCGGGGAAAACAGTTAATCTTTTTGAAGGTTTTTTGAAGTTTGTATTATTAAAAGGGGAGAAAAATGACTACTTCGTCTATTAGGCGGCAAATGAAAAACATCGTGAACAATTATTCAGAGGCCGAAATAAAAGTTCGGGAAGCAACTTCCAATGATCCCTGGGGTCCTTCTAGTTCCTTAATGACTGAAATAGCAGATCTGACTTACAATGTGGTAGCCTTTTCTGAAATTATGAGCATGATTTGGAAACGGCTGAATGACCATGGCAAAAACTGGCGGCATGTGTATAAGGCCCTTACTCTGTTAGATTACCTGATTAAAACTGGCTCCGAGAGGGTGGCACAGCAATGTAAAGAGAATATTTTTGCTATTCAAACATTGAAGGACTTCCAGTATATCGATCGAGATGGAAAAGACCAGGGCATCAATGTAAGGGAGAAGTCTAAGCAGCTGGTTTCTCTTCTGAAGGATGATGAGCGACTCAAGACAGAGAGGGCCCAAGCCCTGAAGACCAAAGAGCGTATGGCTCAGGTGGCCACTGGAGTTGGTAGCAACCAGATCACATTTGGACGAGGTTCCAGTCAGCCTAATCTATCCACTAGCTATTCAGAGCAAGAATATGGCAAGTCTGGAGGCTCTCCTGCATCTTACCATGGCTGTAAGTACATACAATCAAACGCATGTAAAAATGAGGATGATTTTGTTCTGTAAATCTGTATCTGTTCCAGAGCTTTCAGATTCTGATTTGTGGTTGGATGAGTGTGTCAGTAGAGCTTTCTAGAGAATTAGTATACAGATCACAAAGCATTTTTGCAGTGGCTGAAATTCTGTAAGTCTTCTGGGAAGTACTAATGCCTTTACAAATTACTAGAATTAATTGCTAGTTAGGGAGAGGATGAATATGTATATATGAGAGTTTCTGTGTCTATATGTGTGTTCCAGAACTCCTAAATGGTAAAAGCTAGGACCACCAAATTCAGCATATAGCTTCGTCTCATCATAACTTTGAACAAGGTAAAGGTTTGATTGTGCCCAGAAAATGGGATGTGTCTGGAATAGGATTGTTTTTCAGAAAACCATACAGAAGAGAGACAGAAACACCAGGCAGGTGAAAGGGACTGATTCCCCACCTCCCGCCCGGGACTGCCTTAGCCCCAAGACTTCCACCCCCAATTTGCCCTTTAAGGAGGGCTGACGCTCTCCCCACCCCTCCCAGATTCTTATGGGGACACTGCTTGCTGTTCCCCTTAGGGAGTGAGGGGAAAGTGCACAGTTTGCTGTATTCCTCACTCTTGCTGTGTGGCACAGGGAGCCGAAGAACCTGGAACTGCCCCAGCTGGGGGACATGCATTCCTCCCCCAGCTATGCCCACCGGATCTGCTGCGCTGATCCCTCTGCCATTTGAGCCTGACTCCTCCCCCCCCCCCACTACGGCCATGCTGGGTCCCCTCCACCATCCAAGTCCACATCTGCCAACCGAGCCTGCCCCCCCCATGCTGTGCCGGGTCCCCTCCACCAGCTGAACATGACCCCCCTCCCCTCCCCGACAGACTTGAGCTCTATTCTCAGCCACTGTGGAGATGCTGACACTTTAAATAATCTTACTTCACAGTCCTGTAATTCTGAATCTACCTTTCCTATTTCTTTTTCTGGTATTGCTAGTACATGTTCATGTTAACAAAGTTAACAGTGTGTGAAATTAGACAATATAGAATTTTTGTATTCTCATGAAATCTCTCAGCTTTGCCTAGAATTCCCAGAGATTTCCCCCCCCTCCTGTAGTTTGCTGTCTCCATGTCAGTGCTTGGGGAAAAGTTATAGAATACTAGAATTGGAAGGGACCTTGAGTGGTCATTAAGTTCAGTTTCCTGCCCTCATGGCAGGACCAGGCACCATGGCATAAGTGGCATGTGAGTCCATTTTGAATGGTACATGCTGGCAAGAGCTCAGCCCTCCCTCCCGGCAGCGGCGGCAGCAGCAGCAGCAGCAGCAGCTGTGTGGTGCACACAAGGCTTGAGAACCAGTTCTGGCTTCCTGCTGGAAGGGCAAGGGGTATGGTTGGTGTGTAGGGGCCAGGGTGGCCTGGAGCTGGCAGCATGACCCTGCACTGGGCTTTGCGTTCCTGGGGCTACTCCTGCCCAGCCCGGGCATGCAGCTTCCATGAGATAAGGGGTTAACGCCTCCCCCTCGCTACAGGCTCCACTACCTGCTCCGGGAGCGGGTGGGGCTGGATCTGCTCTGCACATCCAGGCTGGGCGGCTGGTCACAAGCTTCTGCCACCTCCATGGGGCCCCTTCCCCAGCACCTTGCTGTGCCCAGCTGGGCTGGAACCAGCCCTGCGCAGCCTGGGCTCTGCCTGCTTCAGCCCCTGAGCAACAGCCTGCATGACAGCTAACAGCTCGCACAGACAAAGCCAGGAAGCTACAACTGAAACTCTTCTCCCTCAAGAATACCATACGGCTGGCTTCGGACTCGCAGCGCTCCACTCCACCCTGGCAGCCCTCTCCATTGGCTATATCTGAGAAGGCTGCTTCTTCGGCTCCAGCATCAGAGACTCTTCCTCCAACAACCTAGGAAGAGATCCCATTCTTCAAGTGAGGGTGATTCCTCTTTTTAAAAAAATGCCCAAGATAACCCCTGCACTGACCTCATCTAAGGTACCGGACCAGAAGCTACCGGGACTGTCAGGCATTGACTGCTCCTGAGTGTCCAAGGTCCTTACTAAAGCGGGCATCTGAGAAGCCTAAGTTGAAATTGATGCTCGCAGCACTGGCTGGCTCAACTGTGATGCCATCAAAGACAAAAGCCAAACCAGGGCCTTCTGACACACCATTGGCACAGAAGTAACTGAGGTCCCATTCAGTGCTGTCAGCACCTATTCTGCCCCCGGCACCAACGAGACACAAGCATGCAGTACCAGCGACCCCGTATATGAAACCGTCAGCACTGCAGATAGCAACACTACCACCCTCGGAACTGCCATCGGTACCGGTGATGCTGGCACTGTGGCCTTTCACTGCGACAGAAGAGCTGAGAGTAACATCTGTGCCAACAAGCCCATTATTTGGCACCGACGGTACACCCTCATCTAGCAGCTTCACTCTTTCCACTCCTTCAGGCTCGGTGCCACCACTTTCGAGCGATGACGATGAGGAACCCTGGTTGGTACCCACACACTGGGGCATTCCTCCCCAAAACAGCCTCAGCAACAAGCACTGCCTCAATGGCAGCCCCTTCCAGTGCCAGTGTCAGCCTACTGGGATTCCCGGGCGCCCTTCAGAGCCCAGCAATCACAAGGGCAACCTCAGGCACCTCCCTCTGCTCCATTAAGGTCCATGTCTGTACCCTCCCTCAATAGATCTGCTTATTAGGAGGAGGAGGAGGAACCAGATTCAAGTGATGAGGAAATCTCTGCCTCCTCACCTCCACCAACCCACATGTCGTCATCTTCCCCTGATGACACCTTGATGCCCCCTCCTCCCACATCAGGAGACTATTTACATCATTCCAAGAACTTTACAAGAGGGTGGCTTATCCCTGGTGAGCCTCCCCGAAACAGAATATGGCCAGACCCGCACCTTATTTCAAGTGATGGAAACACCTGGACCCCGTGGGGGGAGAGGCCTATTCTTTCGCTTCTCTTCAACTCTGGATCTCCAGCTGCAGTGTGGTACTCGCAAAATACACGCACTACACTGTTAAGCAATTCTCATTCTTTATTGATAGCCTCAACTCTGAGGCAAACATTTTCGAAGTTCAGGTTGAGAGCCCAGCAGCACCCCTCTAAGGCAACCACATCCCTACGCCTAGCACTTTTCTATCCCCACTGGTCCCCCATCATGATGGACAGATGGGTACTGGACATTACAAAGGGACTGGTTATCGACTCTCTACCTACAGGACGCATGGTTTCCCGTATCCATTCACCTGGCGCATTGCGAGTAGCTCAGATTTGCAGTGGGAGATACTCTTCTAATACACAGTGCTTTCATTTGGACTCTCCACAGCTCTGAGGGTCTTTTCAAAAGTGCTTGTGGTGTTTGCTGCACATTTCTGCAGATAAGGGGCCTTGATATTCCCAAAGCTTGACAACTGCCTGATAGGAGCATGCACAAGTCAAAAAGTGGAGAACGTGGTCTCCCTAATCAGGACACTTCCAGACCCTCGGCCTGCAGATAAATCTACTCAAGTAAGCTCCAACCGCTTCAGACAATAGAATGTATTGGAGCACATCTCGGTTGCATAGAGGCTGTAGCCTCACTGCCACTAAAAAGCTTCCAGACTATACAGGACGTAGGCATATTGATCCAATCCAGCCCACAAGCCGCCTCAAGGACATGTCTCCAGTTACTGGGGTACATGGCAACAGCCACTTCATTAGTACAGCATGCCAGACTGAACATGAGACCTATGCATTTGTGGCTGAGAACTGTATACAAATCACACTACCATAACATCAACAAGCTGGTATCAATCCCAGTAAGGATCAAACAGTCCCTGGACTGGCGGTCAGACCAAAGAAACGTGTGTCTTGGAGCACCTTTCACAACCAACCCCTGTCCGTGACCATCCCAACAGATGCGTCTCTTCTCGGCTGGGGAGGCACACTCAGGCTCTCTCAGAACTCAGGGTGATGGTCCCCACAGGAATCCAACCTGCACATAAACATACTAGAGCTCAGAGTGGAATTTTATGCATGCCAGCATTTCCTACACCTCATACGTAACGACACGGTACAAATCTTTACGGATAATCAGGCAACTATGTATTACATCAACAGGCAGGGAGGTACCAGAGCCTATGCAGGGAGGCTGTCCGCCTCTGGACATGGTGCATCGCACACAGCATCTATCTGCATGCCCATTTCTACCCAGAGAATCTCCAGGTGGATAGCAGACTTCATCAGACTTGCCTGCTCCACCTTTAGCTGAGATCCTCTGTTGTAGCTACGTGCACACTCTACAAGGGCCATAGCGGCTTCTACAGCTTGCTTCTATAGCATCCCTTTTACAGGCATTTATTGATCTGCAGTGTGGTCCTCGAGCCACCTGTTGTCAAAGCATTTATGCTCTTGATACTTACCTGTCCCGTGATACTCGGTTTGGGCACCGCGTTCTAGCTACTGTGCATGATACTGATTAGCTGAAGCACCCACCTCCGATCACTGATACTGCTCCATAGTCACCTAAGGTGGAACATCCACAGGGACACTGGAAGAGGAGGAGAGGGTTACTCATGGAATTTCTTCGAGATGATTGTCCCTGCGGGTGCTCCACCACCCACCCTTCCTTCCCTCTGCTTTGGACATAGATTCAGGGCACTGCTACCTAAAATCTCTGACTGGAGGCGCAGCAATGCTCCAGACACCTAAGGTGGATAACCATCCTGAACAACCTATGTTACTGCACACATTGAGTAACCCTCTGTGTCCTCTCATTTGGTCCTATACTATGATTTGAACTTGGGAAAACTGACGCTTGATGCCTGCATGTATCATTCTATTTCTGAGAGAGCCATATTACTTTTATCATGATTCCCAATTTTTAATGTACTTATTTCTTACAGGCTTGTAGGGTGGTATTTTAGTGAATAGTGTATGTGGTATGTTATAGTCAGTAATGAGCTGACATTTTACTTTTTACATACATACCTTAAATATTATTTCAAAGGGAAATGAGTAACATGGTGAGAATTTGAGCAGTCTCCATAATATGAAAGATGTTACTTAGCCTTTTTGAGAATGTGTTATAAAGGTTCTGTTTCCAGACTTCCTTCTGATATCTTCAGCTGATCCATTAACAATCCACTATTTCCAGTAAAATCCTTTCCCCAAAGCTTTACTTCAGATGTCCTCAGGGGCTGTTGTACTATGATATTGTAAAACTGGAGTAATCCTAGGGATGTATGATAGTATCAATAGCCATGTGTTATTTGTAACAACAGTTAGTGTTTGTATATTTGTTTTATTTCCTATAAAGACATCTATCTGCATATTAAGTCTAGCAAGATAGTGTAAAATTTAAACAAAATAAATAAGCAATCATGTTGACAGATCCTGCCTTGATACCAAAGATGATTTCCTGCCTTCTAATTTTTAATCAGCTACGCTTGATAATTTATAGGTTTTGGGGAGTTGCTTAAAAATAAACATATGATGGAAATATTTGGTGGCACCATTTTAAGGTAATTGTGGTAAACTTTAAAATCCTGTATATATACTGAAGTGAGTTAAGTGAACTTTTATATCAACATTTTACTTTTTCATGTGAATTTAATATTTTTGATTTAGGGCTGGATTGATGGCACTATAAACCAAAGCTGCATCGTGACAGTTACTTGCAATGCCTCCCCTTACCAGTATGCCTCATTCCTGACCCAGTGGACCACCTCCAGGAATGAAAAGGAAAATTAGTTCAGGAGATTGAAATTACTAAGAGCTCCTTGCCCCAGGGCTGGGGCTGCCGCCGGCTCCTGGCCCTGCTAGGGCAGCCCTCTGCCAGCAGCAGGCTGTGGGAGGGGGCTGCTCCCAGGCATCAGTTTAACCGGTGCTCAGTAAGCATCACCCTCACCGGGTGATGCTTACTGTGTAACCAGTTACCTGTTCACATCCCTCCCTTAAACAGGAGTCTAAATTAGGCATTAGACTTCCAGAATCCTTCATTATTCTGGGATTGTACTGGAGTTCACCAGCCATCAGCAGAATGTTGGTCTGTCCGCGTGTGGTACTCCAGCTGGGACATGCATGCAAGATCCTCAGCTGCTGCTAATGGACTCAAGAAATTGTCCAGGTGTTAGGGAGTCAGACCTTTTTTTCATCTCAGACTAGCCCCCTTTCCCTTCCCTCTCCCTTCCAGCAGCAACTGAGGATCACATTGTCTTTTCATCATCATAGCTCCTCAGGATTGTCATTGTCAATCTGCTATGGCTCCTCAGGAATTAAAATAGGCCACAGCAGGAGTTACAAGGCGTGATCTGGAATATGAGGAGCGTTTTAAGAGATTTTCAAAAATTCATAGAAGTGTGAATCGGAGAAGTCAAGTCAATTGCTTCATTTTATGGTGAATATTATATCTGTATTATGTTTAGTTAGGTTGGTAGCCAAAAGGAACTCTGCAATAAAGCTGATGTCTTTCCTTTCCCATCTTGTCCTATGAATGAAATAAATGTTATCTTGCTTTAAAAGGACCTATATTAGGCCTATGACGAGGTGTACCCTGTTTCATTTTGATTGCGTGCAGCTATGCTTCCTGTACTTTGCCTATCTGATGCCCCTTTCTGAATAATGACTAGGCAGTGTGTCACAATGTACTAAAATCCTGCTCTGACGCACTTGCAGAGCAGGATTCTTACATATTTTAACGACCTGGCCCAGCCTATGTAAACTAAGCGGACAGTATGGTGTGCACATGGTAGGCCCAGTTCTTGCCTTGAGGCAGTAAGTGGCTCTCTTAATTGAGAAATTAGTTTTGTTTTATAGTCCACTTTTTAACGAGATAATGACAGGAAAGATGCCCTAAAAAGAGCATTTCTGAAGTTTTAAAAATGTGGAACTGTCTTACAGTTGTTTTAAGGGTGTTCCTAAGTAATCTTAGATGTATTTTTCCTGAAATCTGTGTGGTTTTAACATTGCCTGTTAGTCATATGAAATTTTTTTATCTTAAAGTTTTGCTGCTCTAATTCAGCCTTTTTTCCCTGACTATATACAAAGAGAATGTCAATGGAATTAGTTAATTGGACTTCTCACCAAAGGAAATTCAGAATGATTGTGTATATAAGCTTTTTTCCCTCTTGGGTCTTATGCTAAAGCTTCACCAGGCCAAATTCACCCCTTATATGCAGTAGTGAGGAAGATGGACCAGCATGCATAAGAACAGCTTGATTAGTCCAATGTTGTGTGAAGAGTTTTTATTTTCTTTGGCTATGTGCCTCTGTTGACACATCATAGAATTGTAGGACTAGAAGCAACCTCGAGAGGTCATCTAGTCCACTCCTCTGCACTCATGGCAGCACTAAGTATTATCTAGAAAGACCACTCCTGACAGGTATTTGTCTAAAGTGCTCTTAAAAATCTGCAGTGATAGAGCTTTCATAACCTCCCTGACTAGTTTATTCCAGTGCTTAACTGCTGTACCAGTCAGGAAGTTTTTCCTGTTGGCCAGCCTAAACCATCATAAGCGGCATGTGGGTGTAAGGCAGGCAGGGAGCCTGCCTGAGGCTTCTGCTGGGACATGGGCCGGATCTGGCCCATGAGCCGTGTTTTGCCACTCCCGCCATAGCATATAAAATGGCATGGGTTAGACTGGAGACTTTCCAAGAACTGTAGTCTAAATATTTGGGTGAAAATGCTAAACCTATGCTGTGGCTGATTTTGTATTAGTGTCATTGATGTAAACAATAACACTGCTGTGTATCTGTTTTCTCTAATATAGTAACTGAAACCTTTAGGGTTCTCCAGCTGGCTTGTAAGTATAGCCAAAATATAGTAAATTAACAATAAATATGTATAAAAGACATAGCTGGCAATAAGGACAGATGGTAGAACAGAATCCTGCTTTAGTGATTAATTGAAATTGGAAATTGTTTCTTTATACTGTAGATGGACATGGGGAGAGAACAGGACAGTGGCATTTATCACCGTAACAGCAAATATCCCACACAGTTGTTTCCATGTGGCCTAGAGATGCCTGAATCTGAAAATGCTCAAAGCAGTAACAAAGCAGGGCTTAACAGGTCAGAATTGATCTATTCAGTTCTATCTTACATAAACATCTGAGTTAATGGTCATGTGCTTTGGTGTAAGAGATTCTTTGTGTGCCAGAGATATTGTAACTAAAGCAATAACCTTTATACTGGATCCTTGCAACTAAAACATTATGCAGTATTCAGTCAGTATACAGCAACTGTTCTGATGATGCAGGAATTTAAAAAATGGAGTTGATGGACAAAAAAGTTAATGCTAGATAAACACTGGTGTACTTTATTTTAATTATTTCGTGAAAAATGTATTTATACCACATCTGTGTGAATGCAGTTCTTCACGTGCTTGCTCATATGTATTCCAGTTAGGTGTGAGAATGCTGCATGTATGACTGTGAGAGAGCTTTTCCCTAGTTGCTACCTTCCAGGTCAGCTGTGGAGCTCCCTGGAGCATCACCAGTACAATGCCCTATATGACCCGCCCAGCCCAACTGCTCCTCTGTTTCATCTCACTGCCAGTGGCAACTGTTGGAACTTTGGCTCTCTTGCTTTGCAAAGTGCCATTCATCATTAGTTAGTACATTTGCCCTTCAGTGACTTGGGGCATGCCAGAGCCTCAGGGCTTTGTGCAGTGCTTGCCTGAAATGCATGCCAACAAGTGACCCCCACGACTTGTCTTGGGTGTCTGGAGGAATCTCATCAACCTGATGGGTGTAAGATCTGCAAGGCATTTAAGCCTCATGCCAGAAGAGAGTGGGACATTCATTTAAGATAACTCCTCATGGAATCTGCCTTAGATCCACATCGCCTGGAACTGGCACCAGGCGCACAGTCTTAGCCTATTCTAAGCCATTATAATTGTAATGCCTGGTCGTTCCAGGACCCAGCTTCCCCAGGACTCCTGTACTGAGTTTGACTATCGTACAGGATGGCAAGGCAGTCTCCCACACCTGCATCCAGGCACCCTTGGACGCTAGGGACTTGGCAACACAGGTTTTGGTCTCTGGTACTGACATGAGGTGAGTGGCGTGTCTCCAACCTTTGGGCCTTCCCCTAGAGGTGCAGCAGACCATCCAAGACCTTCCCTTCGACAAGGGGGCCTTTTTGCAGATCAGACCAACTCTGGCCTTCACAGCTTCAAAGACTCATGCAATACATGAAATCTTTAAGTATGCACACTCTGGCTCCCAAAGGAAGATCTTTAAGCCTCAGCCTCCACAGAGGCCCTTCCCATTCAGACCCAGAACTGATTTTTCATGTTGGCGGCCTTGATACCCCCATCGCAAGCCATCTTGGACCATGGTCTGATAACAACCAGGGCCAGCCCAAGTCTCCCTCTGGGTTCAAGCAGGCCTTTGGAAGGTGTGCCTGAGGACGGAGTACCGATGCAACTGGATCATTTCCCTTTCAGAGACCGACTATCCCATTTCCACTATGTCTGGTCTGGAATCATTTTGTGTCTGGCTTTTCTTCCTCACATTTGTGGAAAGAATATGGTGGTCCTGACAGACAACACGACCGCCATAAATTACAAATAGGGTGGTGCATGATCTTCCTTGCTTTGCCAGGAAACCCTTTGCGTGTGGGACTTGTGTGTAGCTCACCCAGTTCACCTGGAAGTGTCTTACCACCCTGGAACCCAGGAGCAGCTGGTAGATCGCCTCAGCACGTGTTTCTTTGCCCATGAGTGATTGCTTTGGCTGGATGTCCTCCATAACATCTTCCAGTGGTGCGGGTTTTTCCTGGTTAGACCTCTTTGCGATTCAGCAGAACTGGAAGTAGCTGGGACAGCCCCTGCCTGTGGCGGAGGGAGAGGGGCCTCCAGACTGGCAGGAATGATCCGCCAGCCCTTCCCTTTATTATTTAACTGGTTAGCCAATTAAACAGGATTTTACATCCCTAGTAAAAGACAAGAGAAGAGATACGTAGGGCTATGATACCAGTAGTATACTGATGATATGCCTTTGTCCTTTGTCTGGCCTAGGCTGGATCAGGAACAGCTAGTTTAAAATATCAGGTTAGGCTAGACTGATGCTGGTTGGAAGAGAAGTATTTTGAGGATTACCCAGGGGGTATATGGTACTATGCAAGTTCAAGATTGTGAGCAGCTCGCCTTGCCCTGTACTGATGTTGATCATTTAGAATGGCTTTCCAACTTTGGGTAGCAAGAACACTCCATTTTTTTTCTAACAGTGACCCAAGTATATCCATTCTCAAATAGCCATGTATTTCAGGCCATACTGTTGTCATTCACTCTCTCTGTGATTGTATTAGATGTTTAGAAAGAAGCTGCAACTTCTGCATTGCATATTTAGAACAAAAATACTGAAGAGAACATACTACACTAATGCTACTCACAGGTTTCCCCGCTTGTCACGAAAGTCACTGGTAGGATATTGCTACCACTCTGCAGAGCCCTTAACATGGGTGGGGAACCTCAGGCCTGGGGGCTGGATGTGGGCCCTGGTTTGTCTGGATTCGGCCCTCAAGGCTCCCCTCAGCACTGGGGAGCCTGCCCTGGTGCTCCAGCTTCCCCATCATCTCCCCATGGGGCTGAAGCACACACACTCTACTAGCCTGCGGGCCCCCCTCCCACCCAGGCTCTGGTGTGTGAGAGGAATGAGGGGAGTGTCTTTCTCCTGGGTGTGTCTAGACTACAAGGTTTTTTCGAAAAATTGGCCTTTTGGCCTCAGTGGCCTTTTTTCGAAAAAACTTCCCCTGCGTCTAGACTCCTGCTGCATTCTTTTGAAAGTAAATTGAAAGAACGTGGCAGTTTTTTCGATCATGGGAAACCTCATTTTACGAGGAATAATGCCTTTTTTTTGAAAGTGCTCTTTTGAAAAAAGGCGCTATGAAATGCAAAAACTGCTTTTTCGAAAGAGCATCCAGACTCCCTGGACGCTCTCTTTTGAAAAAGCGGCTTGCTTTTTCGAAAGTACTGGTTGTAATCTAGACACATTCTTTTGAAAGAGGCTTGCAGTCTAGAGGTAGCCTCTGTCAGAGTTTTTTTGTTTTTGTTTTGTTTTGTTTTGCGCTGGTGGGTTGCTTCTCACTTGTGTGCGGCCCCTGACTGATTTTCTGTACGTCAGTGGTCCCTGATCCAAAAACGTTTTCCCACCACTGCTTTAGCATGGGACTATCCTGTTATCTCAGGCTGCTTTTTTTCAGGATCTTGTGTGGCAGCTGCAATTGTTTGGCATGCTATATTTAACAGAGCCCAAATATAAACTTAGAGAGGCAGAGATTGGAGTGCATGACTCCCTTCTTTACCAAAGCATCTCCAGAGAACTAAAAGAAAACTCAGGCAGCACATCAGAAGGTAGAAGCTGGAATTTTTTTTTTTTTTAAAGCAAGAATTATGTGGTGATTAAGAATGAAGTTGGTTATTTACTTAGTGTCTTATTTAGTATCTTTTTGCTTCCCCTTTGCCATTCATGCACTTGGCAACATTTTGGAGCCTTTTTTATATGTTCAGAGCTGGTCTATCTAGAACAGTAGCTTTCAATCTGAGTCTCATGGATCTCTGGGGATCTGCAAACTATGTCCAAGATTTCCAAAGGGGCCTTCATCTCCATTCAAAATTTGTTAGGCATCCACAAATGCAAAAGGGTTGAAAAATCAATGATCTAGAACAGGGGTCTCCAAACTTTTCAGCCCGAGGGCCGCATTAACTATCAAACAGCAGTTCGGGGGCCGACTACACACTTGAGGTCCAAATAAAAAACAATCAAAACATGGATGTTGTTTTTAATTATTTATTTAATATTATTTTATTCAGTTATTATTTAATAACACATTCATACACTACACATGAACACCTGTATTAGTGTGAATGGTGAAATTGTTTCCTGGATGCCAAAATAGCAGACATTTCTGGCTTTAGATTTGTTGTCCCTAACATCAACAGTGACCTGAGATTATCATCGGACAAGTTTGTTCTTAAATTGTTCTTCACGTATTTCATTCTTGAAAATGTTTGTTCACACAGGTATGTTGTTCCAAAGATTGAAAGGTACCTTGATGCAAAAGTTTTGACATTAGGAAAGTCTTCCTTGGGCAAAAACTGGTAAAAACCCACCAGTCCTATTTTGAACTTGTCCCTAAGGAGGTCATTTGCTTGCAACTCAATGACTTCCAGCTGCAGTTCATCTGGGCAACTGGCCACATCTGCTTCAAATGGGTTTTGAAACAATCTCACTTCTTCTGCCTTTGAATCCAAAAAGGTCTCCACGGGCCGGATGAGAGGGCCTCGCGGGCCGCATCCGGCCCCCGGGCCGTAGTTTGGAGACCCCTGATCTAGAAGAATTATGTTCTTACCTCCAAATGTAGGGACATAAGGATGCAACTCCTCTGAAATTCAGATGAGTATGTGTATAACTGAATGAGAAATGCATTTAAATGAAGAGTGGAGATCCATTTTCTTAGTGATTGCCATGCTATAATCTGTGGAGGATTGGACATTCTTTCTGTGTAAGATTTTGTTTGGCCTTGTTTTTTGAAAGAGTAGAGTAGTTGTGATGCAAACAAAACTTAGGTGTATGGAGAAGAGGTCTGAGAATGGGGTAAGATTGCAAAGATTGCCGTGGTTAAATAACGTAAATATCACTGGAATTGAAAGTGGTGGGCCTGGCTGAGTGGTTTGGCAGTCCAAGGATCAGTATAGTGTAAGAATATGTAGTTCAGGTCTTTAAATTCATCCATCACTCCTTTAGATTTGGAATGCAGTGGAAGTGGTATGCTGATTCTGTGAGTAGGGAGGTAAGGATTAGGTGAATTTCCATCCAAAAGAAGGATTGGGGGAAAATTGCCATTTATATCAATTCAGGAATGTTATTGGCTTGAATCCGGTGAAGGGGATAGTTCATTTATAAAACGTGACTAAAAACTGTGTTTAAAAATTAGACTGATAAATGATCATTAAAACACTAAGCTGTGCTATTTAGAAAAAACATAATTTTACCAAGACACAAGTTATTTAACAGTAGAAATCTTCCATAATCTGTTAGTATTTTATTTTAAAAAGTAAAAGATAATTTGCATATAAAGCTGGATTACCCATATAGCAGGAAAAATGAATGTTTAAATGTACACCGAATAAACCATGACAGACTACAAAAACTCAATAATTCAATGAACATAATGGAGTCCCAAACCTGATTGGAGAGTCTGGTTGCTCCTGTAATACAAATGTTATAATTGTAAAAAGGCAGTTTTGACACAAGTATTTATTTTTTAGCGCAGAGTCTTTCATCTCTGTTTAAAGACCTGCCAGTCTAATTTGCAACTAATTCTCAGAAGATAAATTCTTGACATTTTAGATAGAATTCTGTAGTGGTTATAATACAAATATCTATCCCTGCTATTATTTTCTTTAAACGAGGATTTTATAAAATATTGCATCCTATCTTTAAGATATTTCCTAATACTAAACTTTTAATCTTTTTAAATGATCATTGTTTGAAATGTTTTTTTGCAGAGAATATTACTATTTTATAAACTGTACGTGAATAGATTACGTAAATGTCTAGACCAAGACTGTATATTAGCTTATAAAAATGCAGCAGGTATCCCCTTCTTACCTTCATGCTGGCTGACTCTCAGCAAAGTCTGACTATACTGTAACGTTTGTACATGTTACAGGTATTTAAAACATCTCTTGAATGATTAACCACAGATTATGAAACCAGCGACCCCTATCTCTAAAGCTTTTCATTTGCTGAAGTGATAAATCCAGCTGTTGTAGTCAGTTATTCAGTATTTCTTGATATTATTATCCTTGTAAATAAATTAATTCTTTGTTTTCCAAGCACAATTTTCCTGTAAGCTATCAAACTTTCAGAAAGCTCCCATTAGAATGTCTGTCATCTTGTTTGTTGACATTAAGGAAATAGAACATGCTCAGCTCCTTGACAGATCACATCCAAGGATCCTTCAAGGTGCGGAGCATATTGTACTCTCATTTTACACCAGTAGGGCTATGTCTAGACTGCAGGCTTCTTTTGAAAGAGGCTCTTTCGAAAGATCGCGTCTAGGCTGCAGGCGGATCTTTCGAAAGAGAAATCCGCTTTTTCGAAAGAGAGCACCCAGCGAGTCTGGATGCTCTCTTTCGAAGACGGCCTATTTACATTGAAGAACACCTTCTTTCGAAAGAGGGACTTTCGAAAGAAGGCGTTCTTCCTCGTAAATTGAGGTTTACCGCCATCGAAAGAAAAGCCGCGTTCTTTCGAAATAATTTCGAAAGAACGCGGCTTGAGTCTGGACGCAGGGGAAGTCTTTTCGGGAAAAGGCTACTTTTCCCGAAAAAACCTCTGAGTCTGGACACGGCCTAGGTGTGGCGAGTCCTTAGTGTCTCTTAGGATAAGGACCAGTGTCTTGGCTTGTAAGAGCAACTTGAACTCTTTGCACTGCCTTTCATTTCTATAATCAGGTATGCTAAGAGATATCCTAAGGGGGGTGTGTGTGTGTATGTGTATGCGCGCACACACACAATATGTTTTTGTTCTTTCAACAGCTACATCCCCTCGAGTTTCTTCAGAGCTAGAGCAAGCACGACCCCAGACAAGTGGAGAGGAGGAGCTCCAGCTGCAGCTTGCATTAGCAATGAGCAGAGAAGTTGCAGAGCAGGTCAGTATCCTGTCTATTATAATCATTCTCTGTCTATGCACTAACTGCAAAGAGGAACACCATCTTCCAAGAATGCTGTTTGGTCCCATTCCACTGGGAACTATGCGAGGTAATAACTGTTAAACCCATTGAGAATAAGACACGGCAGCCATTTTGAAATGAGACCTCCTCTCTGGAAGAACATTATTCTCCTGGACTCTCATTTATGAAGAATTATTGCCAAAAAAAAAACAAAAAAAACCCCAAAAACCTCCTGCTAATGTGGCAAGCATACAAAATTTCAGTGAGTTGTAACTATAAACTGCTAAAATTGAAGAGTGTGGTGTTCTGTTAAGATCATTTGGGACAAATAAAAAGGTGACCAGTAATGCTAAATTTCTTAAAATGCTAATTTTTAATTAATTTTACCTCCAGCTAGTCTGACTTTTTTTTTTTTTTTTTTGGTAATTCACAGAAAATGTATTTTGTATTCACAGTAAATGCTGTAGTATTGGGGAGACTATATATAACAAAGGGGTTGCATCTCAACTATACATTCAGAACTTATCCTTAATTATGGAATCATGCCAGATACTTCCATAATGATCTTCAAACATCAGTTTATAACTGTACATTCAATATAAAAGTCTTTGTTCGAATAGGGATACAACAAGGAAGATGATTTTTTTCTCGCTTAACTATAAAGCTAGAAATAATTAATTTAAACTAAAATAGAAAAGATACAACAACTAGGGAACAAGATCAAATCCAGAAAGTGGTGATGGAATCAAAACCATTTGAGATGAATTTGATATGAACCAATTAGAAATGGCCCGAAGATTTTAGACTCCCACAAAAAAAAAATGGATCTCACTAGAGTGATTCTTGGTTCCTTGTAGTCCTAACAATTCTATCAAATGTTGAGAGAGAGTGACAAAAGCTAGGAAAACTGAAGTTAAAACGGCTGCCCCATAATAATGGTTCATAGTAGTTTGAAGATGGAATATTGGCTTTTTCTTTAAATTCTTTCTTTATCAGTTTAAGCAAGCCATTTTTGGTTTCTCATTCTGGGAAAGTTATAAAATCAAGTTTTCAACTGAGATTTCAAGTGGACTGTATATTAGAGAATGAGTGTTAGGTAGTTTCGGCCTGTGCCTAAGTGAGGAGAGATGCCCAAGGAACTCTCATCATGTCACATGCAAGGGACAATCTGTCCTTTGTAACCCACTGTACATCTCTGATGCAAATTGTTCCAAAGGGGGTTGGCAAGAGTTGAGGCTATTGTAGGCTTTCTCCCTGCACTGGCCTGCCAAGTGGGCTAAGCACATGGAGGGAGCAGACTGCACCATTTTACACAGTCTAGCCCAACAGTATCAACAGTGTGTCTTCTTTTGCAGGAGGAGCGCCTCAGACGTGGAGATGATCTGAGATTACAGATGGCTCTGGAGGAGAGTCGCAGAGACACTATTAAAATTCCCAAAAAGAAGGAGGTAGTGCCTTCAATTAAGAAATTCCTGGTTATGCTGCAAAATGATGAGATACAGTCAAACATAGCTTAATCTGAGCTTGTATATGCTTTTGGGATTTTGTTGTGGTAGATGTGATTCATTCATGCAGGCTAAAGACAAGGCAGCTGATCAGTGAAGGTGTGTAACAGAACAAAATATTGCTTTGTGGTATGATGGACATGCTACTTCAGGGTAGAAGTCGTCTTGATTAAAGCCTAAAAATATTTCTTCCCACAGCATACAACTTTGTTGGATCTCATGGACGCACTGCCCTCATCAGCACCAGCCCCCCAGAAAACTGAACCTTGGGGACCCACAGCTGGAGCAAACCAGAAAGACCCCTGGGGAGGATCTGCAGCTACAGCTACTGCATCTGACCCATGGCAGTCATTTGGTAAGAGTAAACACTGGCAGAAGTAGTGTTGAAAAACACTCGTGGTGCTGACGTTGCCCAAGATTTTCTATAAGTGAGCAGGTTGACGTTCTCCATAACAAGTATTTTGATCTAACGTGGTTGATTTTTCATAAACCAGCTAGGTCATTTCATCCACAGGAAACTGTAATGGAAATTTCAGTCTGTTTAGTTTGATTTTATGCCATTATAGTTAGGCTTTATACCCCCCAAGGGAGGGAAGTGGAAATTGAGTTGGTAGCAGAAACCGTGTGTCTCATGTTGGAGATACTCATTCTCTGACTTGTAGTTGTATTCATCATCTTAGATTCTTAATCTATTAGGCAGTGACAGGCATCTAAATCAGGTTCTTATAATCTGCAATCCATTGCAAGTGGATTTCAATGTGTTACTACTGCTCTTAATGAAGAAGTGTGTTTGTACTGACAGTCAATAGTAAATCAGTTAACTTGTTTAAATCTCAGTGATAGCTGTGTTAGTCTGTAACATTAAAAACAATGAGCAGTCCTGTGGCACTTCAGAGACTAATAAATATATTATGAGCTTTCATGGCTAAAACCCACTTCTTCAAAAGACGTCCGTGGTGGTACTCCACTGTTGGTGTAGGTACGTCCCAGCGCCTGAGGTGCTGGGACGCACCTACACCTACTGTAGAGCACCCCCAGGGATGCCCATCTCGAAGAACGTCAGTTTCAGGAAGGTAAGTAACCTCCTCTTCTGATGAAGTGGGTTTTATCCATGAAAGCTCATGATGTAATATATTTGTTAGTCTCTAAGGTGCCACAGGACTGCTCATTGGTTTAAATTAGGTATTTTTTCAATAGATCTATAATGGGCAAAATCTAATGTTAAATTTATTGTAATCCTTTATGAAACCCTGAAGATGTCTTGATTTGACTGTTAATGTGTATGTATTTGATGCAGAAAGATCTGAACCTGCACATGTTAGAGAGCTATATATTTAATTTCTGGGTGTCTTTCCTATTCTTTTTATTGCCTCTGTAGTATGCCTCCCAGCTAAGTCCTTTTGGATTTGCCAGACCTATTTGGCAACCTGCTTTTAGGGCCCATGGACTCCAAGGCTATCCAAAGAGTTTATTCTGTTGTATAAGAAAATCCAGAGCTCTTACAGGGGTCTTCAGATAGCTTCATCTTTAGGGACAAATCCAGACAGCCTGGGCAGAAAAATTTCCCATTTCCGTGAAGTGTTTGACTTTAGTTATGCTGCTTCAGCTGCATGCAGGTGTTTCCAGGATCCTCTTCTACTGAACACTGGGAAAAAAGTAATTAAAACAAATGATCCGCAAACATTACTAGTTAAATTGTGAGGCATATGATCTGGGTTGATTTGCTGAGCTGTGTAGTTGAATGAAGGACGTATTTCCCAGAAGCTTTCCGAGGTTTGTTTACCAAGGTTCAGAAATAGAATGAGATGTGTGGGAATGGCAGAAAAACCCTGAAAGCAGAGGAAGGCCAAGGACTGCTTCTTTCAAAATCTCTCATCATTGAATGCATTGATGGGGGGGGTGGGGCTCTGAATTTTCTGTGATCTGCAGCCAGGAGCATCTACACGATTTCAATCCAGTCAGGAGTTACTCAGGCAGGAACCAAATTAGCCTAAATCAGAGATCCAGGAGAATCAGCTAGAGGTTCTCTTCTATTTCCTCTGGGCATGAAGGAAGCAGACAATTTATGGAAAGGTGTAAAACTGTTGAGGGTCACATCCCAACAGTCACTGTTCCTGGCTGAAGTCCTAACCCACTGTCTACTCCACTCCCTCTGCTCCTCAATCAACTGGTAACTGTTATTTTAGGGATGTTAGCATGTAGTTGTTTACAGGATTAATCCTAATGATTACATGCACTTACCCCCCTTGCTGCCTCTCTATCAGAGGCAACAAGGGGAGTTGGGAGCTAGTGCCCATGGGGAGCCATGCTTGTTCTGTGGAGCCACCTGCCCTCCCCTCCCCCTGCTGCCTCCCTCGGGCAGCAGTGCGGGTGGTGAGGGGGTAGGCAGGAGCCAGTGCACACAGGAAGTGGCTTTTGCCTGTCCTCCTCCTCCCCCTTCCCGTTCCCCCCCCCCCACCGTTGCTGCTTCTATATCAGAAGAAATGGAGTAGATGGCAGACTGGAGCTGGTGCTCATGGGAAGCAGGCTTTTACTGGCTCCTGCCCTGGGTGTGTAAAAATGTAATCACTAAAAAAATCCACAAATACCTGCTAATTAAGTCTCTAGTTCATATACCAATTCAAACCCATACGATCTCAAGTACCAGTAAAGGACATACTGAGTATTCCCTTCTAGCAATATACACCTATTTTTCATGGGTCAGCTATTAACCAGATGTTTTACTCAGTTGGCTCTTACTCAGAGGCTCTGTCACTTGCAGCCTGTTTCAGAGCTGTCATCTATAGGCTGTTTTCTCTGACCTGAAACCAAAGGCCTGAGTTCTAGCTTCTGCCATCTCCTTTGATGGACTAGAGTCCTCCTTTCTCCAGATCCTGATTTATAGGCCTCAAGTCCCTTTATCTCCAGGGTCTCCTGTCTTGTCTTAATGAAGTGCCAGTAAAATAAAAGTAACAATATGAAGATTCCCTAAAAAGCCAGCATTGTCATATCTCATTCTGAAGATGACACGGAGGATTCCGCTATTTGGGGATCGGTGTGGGGAAAAGGCAACACCCAGTGCCATTGTAGATTTTTTTTTTTTTTAAAAGGAACACAGAAGCAAAAAAGACAATCTCTCTTATTCGTTGGCGTGTGACACACAAGACTCCTAAGAAACACCATTAAAAAGCAAAAGGGACAAAGCAGGACAAGTCTGGCGGGTATTTGTGGAAAATGGCTGTCTGTATAGGTTCTTGTGGTCCTGATAGTGACACTTGTGTGAGGAAGTTCATGTTTTCTCCTTCATAGACATCTTGCGCAGGGCTCCCTGGCCAAGGTAGTGGGGAATTAGCAAATGTATTTCAGAAATCTGGGATAGGAGCCAGAGATCACTAGCTCATTTTGTGCCTGGCGTGGACTCAGATTGACACCATACAACAGTGTGCCTAAGAAGAGCGGCAGAATAAGTTGAAGAAAATGCTTCATTCAGGAGTCTATTAGCTCCTTAGAAAATTTTTCTCTTGACTCTTGTGGACCTTATTAGGATTATGATCGCATGCGTAGATTCTCCATTGGCCTAGATTCCATAAGTAACCCCCCACCTTTCGGACATCTCTGTTGATCAAGATCCCACAGAAAGTTATATGACTTGAATGATGGTAGACAAACCTGATTGGCGGGTAGTCAAAATCAATTTTTTTCTCCTCATCCTTTCCTTCCCTATGATCATGAGGTCCGCATGGCAGTTGTCTCCACGGCTACCCCTCTGATACTTGAAGCATTGATGTCTTCTCATTTTAGCCCAGTGTGCAGCTGCTCAGCCATTGGGCCAGCCACGGTTCATTGTTTTGTTTTAAACAGAGTTTGCATCTTCACTGTGATGAGCAGTGAAACATGAGATGAGAAAAGGTCAATCAGAGTTCTAGAGTTTTCAGACAGTTTTATGTTTATAAGGAATATTACATCAACCTTGTGTTTTAAAGTTACAAGCAAAAACTTGTCAATTGATGGTATTAGCTGCAGCTGTCGAGTTTCCTGTCCTTGGCTCCCAACTTTATTAATGCTATGTATAACCAATCCTTGTTCTTGCTTGCCAACTACTTGGCTCCCAAGGATAGACCTTGAAGATGTCAGATTTATGAATCTTGATTGCTAGTGGAACAGTGACTCATTAAAAAAGAGGATTTTAGTTCTGCCTAACTCTGCTTTGACATTTCAGTAGAGAGGAGTGGGGGAAGGTATTTTCCTAAATGCTCTTAGTTTCAACTGTTCAAATTTTGTGATCTATCTTATGAAAGAACAAAAGACAGTTTGAAAGCTTCCATTTATTGAGTGTAGTGTCATTAGCATTTCTTGCATGGCCTCATTAATCGTAACTCAACACACAATGCAGATGAAGGAAGTGTGAGTGCTAGATTGAGAGTAGCTGTATTCACACGAGCCCATAAGCATTTCCTGTTCTGTAGATGGGACAAAAACATGCCACCTGTTGAGGAAAGTGAGCGAACCCCTCTGCAAATCGGAAGTCAGGCTAGAATGCTTATCTCCTGGTTTCCTAGTTGGCTTGTGTGGTGCTACTCTTTAAACTGAGGATTTGCTTGTGAACTGAAACAGCAAAGTGAACTGAGGTGATACAGCTGTCTACTACAAGAGGGCTCTGTCCTGTTCTTCTAATAAAGCGTTTAGCTTCTTTTTATATGTTTACATTTCCTCTTGGTAAGTATATCTTGGTTTCTGTGGAAATCAAGATTTTGGAAAAAGGGTGGAGGTGAACACACAGTCTAACCTGAAGATAATTGTTAACTTTAAAAGGTTGTGTGGCTGTGCTATAAGCAAATAATTTTGTTTTTATATTAGTTTTGGCTGGTAAGTAAAATTTTCTGGGTTCCCATCAGTGCTTCCTCTAATTTTTTTTATGTTCATGTGCAAAATGAATTTTATGTGCACTAATCTGAAAATTATTTGAGACACATCAGTGCCATATTGGTGCACATAACAAAATTCGCTCTGCACATAGATGATCGGTGGAGGGACTGGGGCCGAGGGGTTCAAAGTGTGTGTGTGTGGGGGGGGGAAATGAGGGCTTCGGGTTGGGATGCGGGCCCTCAATTGAGGATGGAGATGAGGTGTTTGGGCTCCGAACTGGTGCAAAGGGGGTTGGAATGTGGGAGTGGGCTGAGGACAGGAGGTTGGGGTGGGGATATGGAGTCTGGGCAGGAGTTAGAGTTCAGAGTTGGGATCTGTGGTCTAGGGGGGAGAGGATGGTGCAGTGGGCTCAGGGCTGAGATGTGAGACCTGGGAAGGAGTTTGGGACTTAGGTTGTAGGTGGGGGCTCAGGGCTGGGGCATTGGGGTGTGGGGCTCTTATCTGGGACAATTCCTGTTTGGTGTGTGGTTGGGGAGGGAGGGGGGAAGACAGCTGGCTTCATGCAGCCCACGTTGCCCTGCAGGCACTGCCTATGGAAGCTGTGGGGGCAGAGCCTCGAGGTGAGGGTAGCATGGGGACAGAACTTCCTGGCGCTTGCAGTGACATGCTTCAAATAGGCAGGGGGAATTGGCAACACCTCAAACCACCTCCCTCTCTCCTTATAGCCACTGCCAGATAGGGTTGGCAGAGAGCACAAGGTGTTGAGTGGCTGCAGCCCCTAGAGCCTCTTTCTTAATCTGGCCCTGCTGCTGTGACCAAAGGAGCGCTCCTCTCTCCCAGTTGCAGCAGCTCCATGCATGGCAGCCCTAAGTCCCGGCTTTTGGGGAGAGGTCTGGAATAATTCATTCTGACAAAAGTGCAGCTTTGCTAGTACAGTGTAGCTGTCAAGTATAGTCCTCACCTGAGCGTGATGCCCTGGCTTGACTGAAATCTTGTTTGGCTTCTTCAGTGGCATCACAAGCCTGCGTGTTTTCATATGATGGTGGGAGAAGGTAGGAGGATATGGGGCTGAGCAAGTGAAGTTTGACTGGCACTTGGTCTTAAGGTGGTTAGTAGGGAAAGGGATTTGTGAGAGGATGAAATTAGCAAGAAATCTGACTTTGAACACATTGACATTTTGTTGTTTGTCTTGTCAGATCATAGATTCTTTAGGATAGGGACTATCTGCAATTCAGCCCCCCGTTGGGGTTTTTAGGTTTTACTAAAATATAAATAATTTGGGAGGTTTGTTCTGTGGGAATGAAGAATAAGGCTTGAATTAGTAATGTACTGAAATGGGATGGATCAAATTCATTGCATAGGTTTCTTTCATTAAACTTGAACTTGCAGATCATATAAGTAAAGGACTAGAGAAGAGATTTGTATTGAGGGTGGGGATAATTACAGTCAATAGTGACATCAAAATGGGGGAAAAGAACAGGATAATTTGGAAATAGATGGGGACAGTTTAGAGAAGGCCTAATCACAAATTGGGATGAAAAGTTGTAGCTCAGAGAAAGTTGAATTTTTTACAAAATTATGGTGGAAACAAGAGAGTTTCAAAATGGCACATTTGAAGCTGTTAAGTAGGCTTTTCCTTGAACGCTGAGTGTTTACATTAAGTCCTTGATTTCTTTTAGATAATGGCTTATAGAAGCACTAGTTCACTTGAAGTTATTTTAAATATAACCATTATTTATTATGTCACTTTCTGTCTGCACAATAATTCAGTGCTATGATGAGTGACAGTTTGCCATGAAAGCAAATTGCAGCAAGTTTAATTATTCAAGTGGGAGCATGTTTTTATTTTTCTGGAGTCGTCCATAGAAATTAATTGTCTGTGTATATATAGCATGGTAAAATTGGGGTAACATAGCATCCAGTATTTTACAATGATCTCTTAGTGCTTACTTTGCAGGGGCAGTGTTTCTAACTTAATTAATTTCTTAGAAAACTTTGCAAAGTGACTGTATGCCTGATCTGTGATCCTGCCCTCTCTTGTTGCAGGTGCCAAACCAGCTGCTTCTGTTGATCCATGGGGAGCACCAACTGGATCCACTACTCAGTCTCTGTCCAAAAATGTAGACCCTTGGGCTTCTTCTCAGTCATCCTCCGTGGCAACAAAAGCTACTGTAGATCCGTGGGGACCAGCACCTGGAAACAAAACTCTTTCCACTTCTGGTAAGAGACTGTGTTTACATTTGACATCCTTTCCAGTAAATAGGCTGTACTGAACTTGTGGTGTAAGCGTGCATGCCTTTTTTTTTTTTTTTTTTTTTTTTATTGAGGAGTGATTTTTCAACTTCTATTCTAGACTAACTTAAGATGATATGTGGGTGATGGTTAAATGGAGTGGATAAAAGAAATAGTTGCAGTTAAGGACTTAGAGCTGGATTTCAAAGTAAATAAGACCCACAATAGACTTTTAGAGCAGACATTTCAGTGCTGTTATTTTGAGTCAGAGCATTGCATTTGTGTGGCTTTTTCCTCCTCCACTCCCTTCCACAACCTCTTCAGTCTTTATATTCACCTGCTACACACAGTTATGCAATGGACCTATGACAGCAGTGCAGTCACAACTCTCTTAAATTTTCTAAAAGCTTAATTTCTAAAACCTAGAGAACTAAAACAATTTGAAAATGTCACTTGTTTTGAAGCTTTCAGTGTGGTAACTTGCTGTGCAAAAAGATGTCTCTGTGGATGTTAACTACTAGTTCAGTGTTTGGTCAGCATTCATTGTTCCAAGGAGGAGGTTTTCAAAAGTGCAAATGGGAGGTTGGTGCTTTCCTGCCATTTAGGCGTTAGAAAAGATTCCTCCGTAAATTTTTCTGTAACAGTGCAGAGCCGTTACAACTCCTTGCCTATGCCTTGAGGCTTTTACTGCTCTCAACAGTCACAATAGCAAGTTGGTTTGGGGTTGGTGCCATGACTGTCTGTGCTAAATGAAATGTTTGCAATCATTCCTCTGTGTACATTTTATAATAAATGAAGGATGTGTATGTGGAATGATAGGAGCATGTCTAATCTAGCTTTCTATGGACAAAGAAAGATGGAATGTTTCAAAATGGTTCTGTAAAATTAATGATACTAAAGATGTTTTATAACACTTTTTTGTGAGATAAATAACATTTGCAACAGAATCTTTACTTGCATTCTGGTTTCTCATTTTATCTCTGAGCTAGTTAGACGCCTCTAGAGTGTGGTGATTCAAGATGTAATGCAGCTTAATGCTGATTGCTTTTAAAAGGGGCTTTCAAATTCTACCACCTGTAGGTTTTGGGTAATATAATGACTATTTACATAGGTGTTTTCCCCTCCTTTTTGTTAAAGATGTTTCCATATCTGGTTAATGTCTTCTTCACTAATTGCAGAGCAAGGGTTAGGCTCCTCTTTGCTTAGCACTCTAATGCCACGATCTCCAGCCAGTTCTGAAGGAGTAGCCACTATAGTGGCTACTGTTATAGCGAACTAGCCACATTGTTCTGAAAATCTAAATAATTTTGTCCTCCAACTAGCCACGCTCAACCAACCAAATAGCCAAATGTGGCTAGCGTGTTGGATACCATAGCTCTAGCACCTTATCTTCGTCAAGTACTGAGCATGTCTTTTCTGTTGCTCTCCAAATTCCTTTAATCTGTGAAGCAAGAAGCTGAATTGGGGAACCAAATTCTTACTCCATGTATGGCCACATTTACATTCCATTTTGTTTACCACTGTACTATATCCATGCTTCTAGTTCCAATACTACATAGAATTTGTGATGCCCATCACCCCAGCATCTGGATGCACACTTGATTGAACTGCTGGTTAATATATATGCTACCTTCTGTTTTGGGCAGTAAAATCACTGCTGCTCTCATTTCCTAATGGCACTATTTGATATTGCTGCTACATCCTAAAGACACTTAACCACACATGCCTTGGAAGGCCTCCGTACTGAGAAATCAGAGGAAGATAGTACCAGAGGTAAGGGCCAGATACTGAAAATGCACTGCTACTAGTCATAAAGAATTGGGTCTTGGGTAATGACAGCAGCACCACTCCAGCTGACCTTAATGGTCATGACAGGACAGAGAGAGAAATGGATTCTCAAGTAACATGAGTAGTTTAGAAATGGCTTTTAATAGCACTGGACATAATGCAGTTGAAGAGCTATTAATGACAGGTGTCTTTTGTTCTCCTAAACAGGAAGTACGTCGTTTGACCTTTTCAGTAATTTGAATGGTACTGTTAAAGATGACTTTTCTGAGTTTGACAACCTTCGAAATTCCAGAAAGCCAGGTATGTGCCAAAGGGCAGTTTGATACAAGTTTTCTAAACCAACGGTTTTAATCTTTTTGGCTATGTCTACACAGCATCATTATTTCTGAATAACTGACGTTATTCTGAAATAACATAGTCCGCGTCTACACAGCAAGCAGTTATTTCCACACAATGTTGAAATGGGGACTTCTTACTCCTCCTCCTGTAACCCTCGTTGTATGAGGAGCAAGGGAAGTTGATAGAAAAGTGCTCTACCTTGGACTTCCTGCTGTGTAGACAGCACCAAAAGTGGAAATAAGCTATTTCGACTTAAGCTAGGCAATTGAGACATAGCTCAAGTTGCGTAGCTTATTTTGGCTTTTGCCCTGCTATGTAGGCATGCCTTTTATGACAGAGCAAGATGCACCTTTCCCAGTGAATAAGTTCAACCCGGGGAGTGCATAGAACTTGTTGCAGTTTTTATAGATAACATAGTAATAAACCAGTTACCACCATGATATAATCTAATTTCCATAGTGTTTCATCCAGTTACCCCTATAAATTTAGCCCAATAACTTATGCTTAACTAAGCCACATCTTCAGTGTGTTCTCTGGGTATGAGTCATGGCGAGTAGATGAAGGCCATGGTAGAAGGCATGGAAACAAAGCAAGTTGAGTACATGTGTATTCAACGCTAGTGGAAGAATTATTGAAAGTTCACTTTTGGGGAAGTTTGTCACTGGATGAAAAAGAAACTGCTAGACTTTAAAAATGTGAATGTATTGATACTACTTCTTTATAAGGGGTAAGATTGGTGACACAGGTCAGTGTTGGTTCATGTCTCTCTCAAAAGAAATCTGTCAATTGGTGAATGGGTTACACTGAATGAAAACATCTATCAAGATGATAGTTCAAGGCCAGAGTTCTGATGCTTACAAATATCTTCTTCATAGAGGTTATTAATCCATGTCTATATTACGGATGTAAAAATTCTGGTTAATCAGCTAACCAGTTAAACATTAGGGTAACTTAACATTTAACCAATTAACCGACTATAGTGGGATTCAGGCTGCTGCCGGCTCCCAGCTCCCATGCTGGGGCTGACGCTGGAGGTGGCAGTCCCTGTCTGAAGTGAACCTGGGCTCCTCAGGGACAGAGGCTGCTCCATGGGAGTAGCCCCTACCAGCGGGGCACACTGGCCAATTATGGACAGGAGCTGCTCCGGACGATGGGTCCCCTTGCCCACGGCAGGCAGAGCTGCTCCGGCCCCGACCAGTTACCAGCTATCTGGTTAACCTTTCACATCCCTAGTCTGTCACAGCAGACTAGAAAGATACCAAAGTCAGTTGTGTAGAGCTTTGTTTATATTACCCTGCAATTGTAGGTCTAGTGTTCTACACTTCTGTGGGATACTTAGGATTTAATAAAATGCTAAGTGTAAAACATGGCAATTTAAACAAATTCTAGCATAAAATCAGATTTAAGAATATATTTTCAGTAGTAAAATGAAATCACTTGCTTCTTTCACATACTTTTTTGCATGGTACTACATAGTGAACCCACAAATAACAGGTTTTAGTAAACTGTAGCATTTAACTTTGTGAAATCTAACAGATTGTTCTTGACTTTTTGTAACAGCTGAGTCAGATTCCACTTTGCCATCCCAGCATAGTGGTACAACAAGTCCTGATCTCTTTGATTCTCAGCCCATGAACATGACATCGGGCAAACAAAATGCAGCTCGGAAAACCCCCGAGTCTTTCTTGGGGCCCAATGCAGCTTTGGTGAATCTGGATTCGTTGGTGACTAAGCCACCAAAGCCTGTTCCATCGTTGAATCCGTTCTTAGCTCCTGGTATGTCTCACTACATCCCTTTCCGTTATAAAACTTTGTTTATAGCTTGTCTTCCAAATTTGTTCTTGTGGAAGAAACCCCACTCATCTCTGGTGACCGTAGCTCAATCTAAGTCTTGCACAACAAGCAAGCCAGGAAGTACTAAACTACTTCGGACAGCAGGACTTTCACTGTTGTAATTAGAAGGGAAAGACAGCATGGTCTTTGGGAAGGGTAATGAACTGAATGAGGACTTGGGCTCAATTCCTGGCTCTTCTGTGTTATCTTGGGCAAGTGACACATACTCATTATTTATTATTTGTATTACTGTCGCACAAATGAGCCCTATTCATGACATAGGACCGCCTTGCACTTGATGTTTCACAAAACCAGAACAAAAAGACAGTCCCTGTTCCCAGGAGTTTACAATCCCAATACAACACAAGAGATTACAGATAGGGGAATAGAAAGATATGAGTGCATATTGTTTAAATAGACAAGACTAGGCCTAAGGTAGAGGAAGTGGTAGAACACACAGAGTGAACAGTGTGAAGGTAGCAAGCAGCATGGTAGTTGCATGGTTTTTTTCCCCCGTTTCCCCTTGTTTGTTATTCCCGAGGGAATTCTGTGCCAAACAAATTTAAAATTGTGCAAATTTTCTCAGTCAATACATGTGGCTCCAGCATGTCAGTGGGAAGCACTGGCTGCATTGGGGTGGGAGGTCACGCTCAAGCCCCCACTGCCACTGTACAGAGACTCACCAGTGAGGTGGCACCTGAACTGACATGGTGCAAGGGCTGGGCCTGCCCCTCTGTGCAAGGCAGAGCACGTTTTGTCGGGAAGGCTCAGCCCAGCAAGATCCAAGTGAGAGCTTAGTGTGGGGAGATCCAGGTGTGGGGCGTGAGGTTTCTCTGTGGGGGTGGCTCAGTGGGCGATCTGGATGCACAGGGGCTCATTGTAGGATTCTGGGTGCGGGGCAATGGGACTTTACAGGGGATCCAGGTGATGGTGGTTGGCACTCAGTGGAGCGTCAGGTGGGCGATGGGTCTCGTCTTACCTGTGTGGCTCCTGGTCAGTGGCTTGTGCCTGCCTCTTCTGGGGCACTGCAGGATGTTCTGGAAGCAGCCAACAGATCTGGGCCCGGGTCCTGAGGGGAAGAGGGAAGAGGCTCCATAGTGCACTGTGTATGCTCTCCTCGCCTGCAAGCACAATTCCCCCCCCTCCCCCCAGTTCCCATTGGCCTGTTCCTAGCCAATAGGCACGTGGAGCAGGTGGGAGCAGGTGTTCATGGTAGAAGTAGTGCACGGTGCCCAGCGGTCTCCTGTTTACAGCTTCCCTACCAGCCCCTAGCATGGAGCTGCCCCACCTGCAACAGCTCTGTGCCGAGGGGGCGCCTCCCTTTTGGCTGCAGCAGCTCTGTGCTGGGAACAGGGCAGGGGAACCTTTCCCCTGGCAGCTTTGTGGGTTAGGGAGAGGCATCTCTTCCCTGCTGCAGCCCTGAGACCCTGCACGGGGCTTAATAGTGCATGGGGGTTAGAGGAAACGTAGGAGGTGAAACCTGGAAAAAACCTGTGTTCACTCCAGTTTACATTTCAGTAGGATGAGACTGTGCCATAAATAGGCTAGCCATGAAATAACCTCATCCGATCAAAAAGAAACTATTGGTATACTTGGAAACTAATCTGCTATGATAGCTCTCCTTCAGAAATGCCTGTGTTAAAGTAGCATTTATGACTTGGTTCATCCCTGGTAAATAAATAGACAAACACTTTTGAATCTTTTATATGCACTGAAAGTTCTATAGCATGGTAACCTGGTGAAGATTATTTAATGTGATAGTAATTTGTCTTAAATATTTTTAAATGTGTTTATGGAGTTCTTTAAAATACTGGAGTAAACAAAACCATGAACAATGATACTGCAACTTAGCATTATTCAGCAACAGGAAGTCTACATATCTATCATTAGCAGTCACTACACACAGTTTACAAGTATCTAAACATATATGGTATAAAGAATGTATAGTGTTGGCAGTGGTCCAGAGGCATCAAGTGCTGGGAAAGTTCTTTTCTGAATTACAGTGAAACTGGAAAAAGCAATAGTTCGTTTACAGCATGAATTCCTGACAAATCTTGGAGTCAAATATGGGAGCAGCTTCTAAACAAAGTGAAATGGCTTATATCTTGAAGTGAGAGGGTAGAAGGAACATAATAGACAAAGTGCTATAAAGGAATAAAAATTACCTGCAATTATCTGTTGCAGTGTATCACCAGAATATCATGGTCGGGCACACTCCTAACAGATGAATTCAGAATCTGTTTGCCAACGTGTCTGACTGAAAGTTGAAAACTGCCCATCGGTGTTGTGGTGGTCTGTCAGCATTCATAAAGATAGATAGGGGGACAGGTTATACATATCTCTTCACTGAAGTAAATGGAATTTGTGCTACTGAGATACACATGTGACTCAGTATATGCCAGTGATACAGCTTTAAGCTACCTGAAGGGGGGTTCAAAAAGAATGGAGCTAGGCTGATCTCGTCTGCCACCATTGAGACAACAAGGAGCAATGGTCTTAAGCTGCAGCGGGAGAGGTGTAGGTTGGATGTTGCAGGGGGTGGGGAGGGTGTTTCATTAGGAGGGTGTTGAACATGCCTGCTGGCAACGGGAGAGAGAGGGGGCAATTGTCCCAGAGCCCAGTGACTCTAAAGGACCCGGTGCTCTTACCAACACTACCACCTCTGTAGTGGTGGCCCGGAGCCCCAGACCTTTTAAATTGCCACTGGAGCACTGTGCGGCGGCGCAGTCTGAGCAGCTCCGAGGGCAGGGGGTGGGTACCGTGTGGCATGGTCCTGGCAGCTCTGAGGTTTGGCTGCCCCAGCCCTGCCCCTTCCATCTGAGTCATCACCTCTTCTGGAAGTGTGAAGCTCCCCACACCTTGTCCAGGAGCCCAGTAAGTTGGTCCGCTCCCTGGCGGTGAAGCACTGGAATGGGTTATCTTAGGGAGGTGGTGGAATCTCCAGTCTTAGAGTTTTTAAGGCCAGACTTGACACAGCTCTGTCTGGGATGATTTACTGGACTCGGTCCCGCTGTGAGCAGGGAGTTGGATTAGAAACCAGTGTTTCTCAACCTTTTTTAAATAAAGTACCTCCTTTAAAAACAAAATTATAAGTACCCCCAGGACCTACAGTCGTCAGACACAAAATTTTTTTCTGCCATTGCAACACATTTGTTTAAACAACTTAATCGTAGCCCCGAGGGCGATGAAATTTTTGGGCATAAAAAG
This sequence comes from Pelodiscus sinensis, assembly GCF_049634645.1. Taxonomy (NCBI): domain Eukaryota; kingdom Metazoa; phylum Chordata; order Testudines; family Trionychidae; genus Pelodiscus; species Pelodiscus sinensis. Next base: position 34,623,627 of record NC_134726.1, read on the forward strand.
TACAAAAATAATAAAGGACTGTAAAACTTAAAACACAAATTCAGTTTTCTCCAAATTTCCATAGTATTGACGTACTCCCCAGACTTCCCTCGAGTACCCCTGAGGGTACCTGTACCACTGGTTGAGAAACACTGGACTAGAGGATCTCCTGAGGTCTCTTCCAACCCCAGTCTTCTGGGATTCTGAGTTTTTCTGTAGGAGTGTGTGGTATTCATTTAGAGGGGTGTGTAGGGGGAAGTATCGTGTAACCTTATGTGTAAATATACATGGCATGCCTGCAAAGCTCTGACCTTTTTGGAACTGCATTCTTTTTTTTTCTTTTTTTTTTTCAAACTAGGAGCAGCTACAGCACCCACTCCAATCAACCCCTTTCAAGTGAACCAGCCTCAGCCCCTCACACTAAATCAGATGAGAGCAAGTCCTGTGATGGGCACGAGTCCTTCTTTTAGTGCTGTGCCAGCTATGGGCATGGAGCCAGTACCTCTGTCTTCCATGGCACCAGTGGCTGTGGGAATGGCGCCGTTACCAGCTATGGGCCCCATAGCATCTATCACTTGTATGGGCCAGGGGATGAACATGAGCATTGCAGGATCAGTGACCCAGCCTCTTCATAGTACAGGAATCCCTCCATCAGGGGCCCAGCCCACAAATACAACTAATCCTTTCCTCCTATAAAGACCCATTCAAAGGAACTTTCTTTTCATAATATTTCCAAGCTGAAGTCTTTGGGGAAAAATGAACAGGATCTGCTTGGACTGAATGATGTGTAAGCGACTTGGAAGTAATTTGCAGTTTACAGTTACGAACTTTGAAGAGTTATGTCTACTTACCAGTTAATCTAAATCTAGTCTTTGCTACAGATGGTACCTTACTTTGGCTTGTTGAGCATTACATGAAATGTTCAGACTTTTTGCCAAAGTTAGATTATGCCCATTTTGTTACTTTGTTAACCATTTCAATACACTTTCTAGGGAGAACCTACCATTTTAAACTCCATTTGCTATTTTGTAGATGTCAGATGATGTGCTGGATCCTAAAATTACTGTTACCTACATCTATCATTTCTCATGTTCGTATGATAGACACGAGACCCTGAGTGCTAGTGAATGTTTTTGCACATAACTATATACAATTCTAGACTGTTGGTTCACCCATAGTCCTTATTCTTAGAAGAGAGCTCAGAAGGCTGGTTTTACGCATTAAACATTGCAACATAAAATCTCACCGCTTTCTTATCGGTGGTTTGACTGAGAAAGCAAGCTTGTCTCGAAAGGAAAAAAAAGCTGAAGAAAATTCTCAAGTTGTCAAGTATAATGTGTGCTGTTGTATGCAGTGTTGAATTCGTACACTACTATCTAAGGACTATTAAGGAACTTCCTGTGAGTGGCATGCTGCACTCGTGCTAAATGAGTGTTCTGCTATGTGCTTGTCCATTAGTGACTTCATTTGGAAGTTATTGTGCGTATTTTATTTTTATTTGACTTACAATGTGAGATGAAAGAAAAACAAAATACAGTAGGACAACTTCGAATTCAGTTTCATCGGGGCAAGCTTTAAAACTAATTCAGGCTTAACATTGCTATATGCAGTTACTCTTGTATACTTTTGCACATATTTTGTTTTTAGTACAGTTCCATATTTGAGTTTGCAGAATAATCTAATAGTCATTTTTTGCTAATTTTTATAATGTGGTTCTTATTTAACTGTCTAGTTTTGATAGACTTTTATCAGGTCAGGCTGAAAAATTAAGATATTGGCAAATGGCATTTTTATGGTTTAATGCCCTCCTTTTATTTATGGTTTTAGCTCTTTGTTTCTGTAAAGAGAATTTAAAAGGGAAGATTAACACTAAAATATTTTATTATTAATTAAGAATTCATAATGAAATTTAAAACAAATCCTCATGACTAATTACTTTTTAGAGGAAATGAATTTGAACTTAATATTAGTTAAGACTACATTTAGAAAACACTAAGGATGCCTTCCCTTTAATTCACTCCTCTTTTTCTGATGATGACCAAAATGGACGGACTTCTGTCCTCTTTAAGAAGATCACAAGGCTGTTTGTTTTTGTCCATAGTGACTTCTTGAAATAAAAAAAAAAAGTAAATCTATGAACACGTGACTCATTAACCTGATCAGCTAATTTTTTTAACTAAAAGTGCACTCCATGTTCATTACCGGTTCCATTTACAGCTGTTCAAATGTATAGTTCAGTTTAACTCCCATGTCTTGGATTCATCAGCACTAAACTGTACACAGGTTTCAGTCGGTGTTACTGGTGTAAACCTGGCCTTCTCTGCGATAGCAACATTTTTAAAGCTCTACTTTCACAGGGAATGCAAACATACACAACGCACATATACAGGAGCTTGTAGCTTCTTTGATTGGGGCATCACTGCATATGAATTGATGCATTTTGGTGTCCTTTCCCTGGTTTACAAAAATGCTGAAACAAGTTAATGGTGGAACTCCGTGTTCTGGTGGATTGTATCAGCCAACATGAGTGTGCCACAAAATGTTTGGTGTGAAAGGAACTGGATTTATATGCTTTTGCAGAGGACAGAGAGGCTGAAAAACTATTGAAAATGGGATAGTCAGACATTTTAGATGTGTAGGTTGGAATAGATGTCGTCAGTGTGTGGAAAGCTACCTGCATGGGTGTTTCTATGCAGACTGTTCTACCCTCTCATTGGGTTTACAAAGAGGAGTCGAATATTAGCCTTCTCATATTTAATATAGGAGGGGAAAATACTGTGCATACCCAGAAAGTCTTGAAAAAGAAATCATTTGTGTTGCCTTTCAAAATGAGAAAAAGAGACTTTTTTGACATTATTGATCGCTATAAAAGCCAGAATTGGCACGGTTCTTGCTAGCAGTAGGAACTTTTACGGGTTGTGATATAAGCAAACAAAAAAAACATTTTTTTTTTCAACTGGGGTCTGTGGCAAAATTCACTCTGTTTTGTTCTCCACTATGGAGTTACTTTCTTTAATATTGTCCCCGGCTTCAATTGGTCAGTTGCTTGTGTAAAGCTTAGATGAGGGCATTATCCATTCAGTCAACAGGTTCTGATTGCAACTTCTGAAAGCCATTCGATAGCATCAGGATGGAGCTGGTCATACTTGCAATTCTTTTAAAACCACCTGCAACTCAGAGCAATGAGCTAGCCTTACGGGGTGATAAAAATGTACTGTTGGCCTGGTAGGGGGCTTTCCTGCACTGGTTGAATGAAACTGCTGAATGACAAATTGTAGCTGTTACCAAATCGCTTTTGTAAGAGCTATGCTACTTTATACATACATTGCACAGCAAACCATGACAAGACACACTGTGTCTGAGCAGTGATAAGTATGTCTCATGGTGCTACAGAGCACTGGGCCAAGGAAGTTAACAGCCTTCAGATCCCTGGCCTGAAGTGTGTTGGGATATGAAATGAAATAAAAACACGGGGATGGTTTGGTATATTCTATGCATAGCTGTGTCTGCAAAGATCCCATGCATACCTGTGGCACTACATAAACCACAATGAAAGACTGTTTCTGCCCTAGCCGATCAAAGCATCGGTTTTGTCAAAACGTTAAATCCATTTAATCATCATATTCTGATTAGGAGTTAAACTGTTTTTTTTTTCTTTTGATGGAGCACATCATGTGTATCTGATCTCATTCACATTCTCATTTCTCCTGGCACCCCTGTCCTCCCCCTAGATAAGACGGTGCTTTGGATTTAAAAAGTTTGTATCCCAAAATAGCCTTACTGGTCAAATTGACCAAAGACAAATAGTGTTAATTATTTTGTAAAGGTATCTTGGTATAATTTTAAGCCCAAAAATAAGCTCAGTTATTTATTCAGTTTTATACTGTGTAGAAACTAAAATGTCTTGAGGGGACCGGGAAGGGAGACCACAGTGGGTTTGCTGTGTACAGTCTCTTTGAAGTCCCTTAGCTAAGATAGTGTCTGTTACCCCTCTTCCCATTTACTGTTGCCGTTTCTAATGTGTACTGTATGTATTAATATTGCACAGATTGTGGAGAAATCTATGGTTTATTTTTCACAGCAGAATCTCACAAAACTTGCTTCCTTTACAAGTGTTACAATTGAAATATTTACCAAACTGTTTTCATAATACTTGGGAGCAGCTGCTTTTTATGAATTTGTGCTGACTATTGACATTATTTACTGTATAAATATAATTTATCATTTGTACTATTGTATCATAATGTTCTGTATCTTCGTGTCATTATTTTCCCTAGCGATGTCACAAAAATGTGATATTTAATAACGCCATCAGAACAGTGGAAAGATGAGGGATTTGTAGGTGGCTGGTGAGAATTAAAATTGTATTGCTTATATTCTGGAGTTGCATTCCTTTTCTAATCTCCAGGGTAGCATTTGTATCCTATTTCAAAGGGATACATTTTTTTAAAAAGATGTCATTTTAGAGAGTGGTCCCATACTCATGGAAGTCAATGGGTTGGATCCTGCTTTGAAAAGCAGATTAAGCTTGGCACCTGGATTTTTACTGTGTAACAGTGGTTTAGAGCGGTAATAGTTCTCATTTGCGAGTCTGGGTTCCCTTGTACGTCTTGGTCTCTTGCAGAAGCAGAAACAGCAAGCCCTAGGAAAAGAGTATTTAAAGAGATCATCCTCATTTAATTCAAATTCCGTGAAGTCTTTGGTAATCCCATAAAACAGAAATATTGGTAGCCTGGCCCTGGCTACACGGCTCAAGTGATGTTCCAAATTGTACCATGTTTTAAATAACATTTTCAAAGGGATATTTAACTCTGTCCAAGAAGCCCTAAATAGTTCTTCATATACCAAGGGTGAAATGTTAAGTCTAAGGAAGTCCTGGGTTAGGTCCAACAGTTTCCACAGAATCAGGGCCAGGGCATCTTTCAGTGACACAAGTTACCCACTCTCTGACCTGCAATAGGAAAAACTTCCCTTTTTTCCTTGTGAACCTGTGCTGCCCGTGGTCAGTCCTTTGTATTTATCCTCTCTTTAGTGTTGGCATTGCCACGTTGATGACCTTTACTCAAGTGGCCTAGCAGACCCCTTAGCACGGAGCCTACCTCTGTTTGGCTGGTGATTGCAGTTTCTAATTCTGGCTGTTCTAAATTGAAGTGCACTTCATTACCAGGTCATTTCAAGAGCTCTTTGGCAGGAAACCCTCCACGTTTCCTGTCATCGCTGTTTGCTGCTAATCAGGCCAATCGGCAATCAGATAATGTTAAAATTACTGTGGTGTCAGGAATTCGCTTGTTAGGAAGGGGCGCGGGGGGAAGGGAACGGGAGAAATGTCAGTTTTCTATGTAACAATTTCTCACATTTGTAGAGGGTGGGGCCGTTAAAAGCCACTGTCACCTGTGCCTGTGGATGTGATTGCCACAAATCCGTCACTACAGTGACACTCCAATTCCCCTGTGCCATCTCTGCTCACCTCTGATTCATCTGACTTCAGTCTGTGCATGTGAAATGAACCGATGAGCAAACCATCTGCTACCAAAGATGACAGCTTAGATATCTTTCACTTCTGGTGCTGGGCTGTTAGTTCTCACCATGGACACATGCCATTTTATCTTCTGTTCCTGTGTAACTTTCTTCTATGGCCATAATAATTCCTCTGCCATTTTCCCCCTTCTCCTGGTGAATGCTGTTAGCTGCTTTGCTTGGATCATCCCATCCCCTGATATTTCCCTGTCATGCGCTCTACTATGGGAATACATTTGAGATGCACATCAGCTAGGACTTGCCTACTTAAAATGGTTAAATCTTTCCTTCAGCGGGCTCGGTGTCCCAGTTATCAAGGAAGGACTTGAATGGGCAATTTGGTGATGACTTGTAACATTTTTTTTAAAAAAAAGCTGCTGAGCATAACAATCCTTTGTAAGCCAAAGTAGCTACTGGGGTGGGAGGAGCACAATTGAATGGGTCAGGCAATGGAATAGGGGTCAGGTTTGTTCTGTACCCAACTGAGACTGATCTGCTCTTAGACAAGTGGGCAAGGGCCTTGTCAGTGCTCTGTTTCCATTTCCCCTTGGAAGTGTGATCACTCTCACTGTGGCAGCCCCACAGAGGCCCAGTGATACTTGCTGCTTTGGCAAAGTGTTCTTACCCTCGGCACTTTTCTTCTGAAGACGTAGGTCTGTACAGCAACTAGACATCTGCAGCTGGCCCGTGCCAGCCAACTCCCTTCCGGGTTCAGGTGGAACCTGGGCTCTGGAATGGGAGACTCCCAGAGCTTGGCCTGAGCCCGGTGCCTACACAAAAGCCCCAGAGCCCTGGGTGTCTAAGTTGGCAAGCACAGACCAGTCCTGGGTTTTAATCTGCTGTGGGGACACCCTCTGAGTTATCAGAAAGCTCTCCCTCAGTAATACTTCTCTGGCTTAAAATAGCTTCCTCTCTCTCGGTTAAATTAGCACAATTGTTCTGTTTAATTTTACGTTCAGATTTGATTCATTCCTTCCTTCGGTGTCCTGGCCTCATGTCCGTGTCCATTAAGAGAACCGAAAATCCCTTCCATCGGCAGGAGCTAATCATTTGGCAAGACATTCACAGCTGGTTGCAATGTACATTGAGAACATTGAACCAACTTGAATTCACATGCATCGCTGAGATTCAAAGCTTTTTATTCTCCAATAGGCTGCCGGTATCCTTCCAGGTAAACATCACTGGCACAGCTTTGAATTTGGGCATTGCGGATCTAATACAGAAAGTTTATTTTAGAGCAAAGGATTATAAATAGCTAACCACCAGAGTTGGCATGGTTGTAATGATCCCAGCTCGTAATGTATGACTAGCAATCGATTGTGAACTGTAATTGCTGGGGACGTGGCATTTAAATGAATTTAAATATCCTGACCCCATGCCCTTTGGTGCTTTAAAAATCCCTGGCAATTACTCAGGATCAATAGGGGTTTGGCGATCTACCAGTGACATGCAGCTGAGTTTTCTGCAAAGGTCAAGTGGACAGGAGAATTGGAAATGTGAGTATTGAACTATAAGTATCTGATAACAAGCATGTAAGAGCTGTGCAAATCTCCAATTTCCTGGATGCTTTCACAAAAAAATGCAGTACTATAATTTTAGCTATTTGCTCTCACATTACCTGAAGGGGAATACTTCTGAGATGAGGTTACAGGAATAGGCATCTTCTCACTTCAATGGAGGTGGGCCCTGGGGAGGTGGGGCATGAAAAAACAAATGGCTGGAGATTGCAATGGTGTAATTAACATGATTCTCTCTCACTGGCATCATGTTAGTGGAGCTGTGTGTTAGAGATGCATCTTTCATGGCACGAGGTGCCTTCTCTTAAACAATATAACTCTTCTGTAATGTTTTACCAGCTAAATCCTTAAATACTATTGGTGATTTCTTGTGCCTTACTGTTACGAGGGAATATTTAAGTAGTAACTTCAGATCTTAAGGGATTCCAGAAAGAAGCTTTCCACATCTTACCCCTGCTGCTTAATAGTCTGTCCCAACTTGTATGTAGCTCAGATGTCCTCCAGAACTAATGAAAAGCTCTGTGTAGTTTCAAAGCTTGTGTATTCCAGGAAAAGATACTACCTTACCCACCTTCTCTCAGAAGAGAATGTGACGGGTTCATGTGTCAACCAAATATTACCAAAATCTTGGAGAACAATATAATGCTTTGCACCTCTATATAGCATATCGGACCTGAGGGTTTCAAAATACTTAGAAGAAATTAAGTATAGTAATGTCCCCCTCTGGAGTAGGACATGTAGAACAGTCCTGCAGCTGTTCAGTAATGCACATGTTTGGGGCGGCAAATGGAGTGTAGTGCTGTATCCAGATGAAACTGCAGGGGAAAGGCAGAAAACTGATTCTATTTTAGCCTTGTGCATTTTAAAAAGCACTTTGGAAATAGTAATGCCTCAGTGCTTGAGGTCAGCATTTTCCCATTCTCAGATGGAGAAATCAGCCGAGAACTTGGCCACAGCATGTCAGTGCTAGAGGCAGGATTAGCACCCAGCTCAGTGTGAAATTGGACCAGGGTTAGCACTTCTATGGGTAAAGCTCTGGGACCTTTAACATTTGTGGATCATTTGCTCCGTCTAGCAGGCCAGTGTCTCCTGGTGCTGTGCTTGGATATTGTCTGTGCTGACTCAAAAGGAAAGAGTAACCTCTAAAGAGGATTGGGATCCTAGCCATAGATCAGAGCCACCGATTTTTGTCATGCCTCTGGATAAAGCTGAGACCTGGTACAAAGCCCCTAATGCGACCGCAGCGTTACAAGGCAGTGGCTGGCTTGAACTGTCCGTAGCACCTGACAGCGCAGAAAAATGTGATTATATAACAACTGTGGTGCCAGTCAGTCCCCGTCAACACTCGAATCCCAGGCTTGGCTGGCTTTACAGTTCCAGCACATCCAAAATTGTGCAGCGCAAAGGGACCTTAGCTGCTCCCCACAAGTCGGGCACAGCCACGTTCCAACAGGTGCCCTGGCTGCTGCTGGCAGCATAGGAAATGGACCTTTCCTTCATCGGGGTCCAAAACCTAGAACTTATTTTACAGATGGCAAAACCGAGGCAGAGGGAGGCCTGACTGGTTTGAGCTACATAGGAACTCTATGGCAGAACTGGGAAAAGAGGAAGTGTAGCCTGGTAGTTAAGGTGCTGGCCTGGGAGCTGGGATCCCAGGGCTCAGATCCTTGCTCTGCCACAGATTTCCTGTGTGACCTTGGGCAAGCCACTTAGTCACAGCCCTTCCAAGGTCCGCAGCGTCCGAACTCCCATTGATGTCAGTACTTTGAGGATCTCGGCCAGCGGTTCCCAACCTCTTCCAGATGGGGACCCACTTTGACAATTCAGGAAGACTTGGTGACCCAAGGCAATTCAAAAACCGGGGGAGGAGGGGGCAGAGCCACCTGGGGAGACACTGGGCGACCCTTTTGAAATGTAACAGCGACCCCTATTTGGGTCCCGATCCATAGGTTAGGAAACCCTGATCTAGGCGGCAGGGCAAGTCTAGGCTACAAGATTCACTATTATGTTGACGTGTGGCCACGGCAGTAGTGAAATCGCTCGTGCGTGGCCACACTGTGATCCTTGTTTCCACGGTGTGCCTCTTGACCAGGAGTGCTTGTGCCAATTGAATGGTCCACGGGGCCTGTTGTGGGATAACTGACGGGCAGTGCCAGTCGGTGCACGCCACCCTGTTTACACCAGTGCTCCACCCATGGCCACTCAGCACAGAGTTGCGGCCCATGTGACATCCTCCGGGCCGTGCGGGTGGCGTAGATGTGTGGCTGTCGCCCACGTACCATGCAGAGCTGTGTATCAGCCCATGAGGGCAAGTAGGTGGAGACCCGCTGGCCTCCGTGGACGCTGCTTTGAACTAGCTGTATCGACTTTGACTCTGCGCCTCTTGTGGAGGTGGCGTTAAGTCGGGGTAGTGAGCAAGTTACATGGGAACATTTAGTGTTGATGCTTATGGAGGTAGGTTGATGGAAGCTGCCTTAGGTGTTGCTAACTCTGCAGTGCACACCAGGCCTCTGTGCCTCAGTTCCCCAGCAGTAGGGAACCTTACCAGGTGATGCTTAATGGAGCAGCCCCATGCCATGGTCTACTGCCAGCAAAGGGTTGCTCCATCCCTTCAGGGGTTGGTAGCCAGCCTCCCATGGCGGGAGCATTGGCTCCTGCTGCTGACAGCTCCAAGTGTGGGGCAGGGGAGAGGGATCCTGTTGAATTAGCTAACCTACAGTTTAACCAGTTAACTGATTAACCAGGACTTTACATCCTTACCCAGCAGTGACAGGAGGAAAACAGCCCTGCCTTAATTCATAGCTGCAGAGAATAAAGATTACGGTGCCTAGCTTTGGACCTGAGGGTTTGGAAATCTTTGGCCGCAATCAAGTAGCTGGTAGTGGAATTTGTTAACCGGCTTGTCTGGCTTTGCTCTGAAGGCTCCTGGCCCTGGAAGGACTTTTCCTAAAACTGTCCTGTGGCGTGTTCCACAGCCCACGCTCTCCCCCTAGTGGAATACGTAAGCCGAGCTGAAATCTCTCCCAGTCATGCGGCTCTAAAAAGAAAATCAAACGTGAAGCTGGCGGGTCCGGCCTCGCTTACCACCAAGCTCTGTCTTTGAAAGGTGGAGGGAACCGTGCGGGCCAGGCCACGCGGCCCTTGAACATGGAGGGATTCTAGCCCTAAGGACGGCTTCCGGTCTAGCCCTGCGTGTTGTTTAAATGAATCCGCAAGACGCCCTGGCAGGTTCTGTGCCTGAGGTGTTGGTTACAGCGTGTGTCTAACATTCTGTCTCTTTGTCTTCGGCCCGCAGGGCTGGGGAACCTTTTTAGGGTCAGGGAGCTACTGCCCCATAGAGAAATCGGTCGAGGGCCGCACACAAAAACCCCTCGCTCATGTGGCCCCTGACAGAAGGAGAAAGACCCTCCCCACAGTCCCCTCGCATACGAGAGCCTGGGGGGCCCAGCCTAGTGGCTTTTGTGTGTTCCAGCACTGTGGGAGGTTGCAGGGGGGCTGGAGGGCCAGCACAGGGTCCCCATTGCGGGGGGGGAGGGGGCGAGGGGCTGAGCCTCAGAAGCCAGATCCAGGCAAGCTGGGAGCTGTATACGGCCCCTGGGCCTGAGGGTCCCCGCCCCTGCTTTAGAGAGTTTGAGCATTAGAACGCGTCAGGAATTCCTAACACAGACAAACTCGACTTCGACTCCTGAACCCATTCATGTCCCCCGGGCGTTGGAGGCCGACTTTGCCTCCCCAGCTCGATCTCACAACCCCAGGCAGCGGTGGCCGACCTTGGCCTCCTGAGCCCCATCACAGGCCCTGGGCTCTAGCAATGGCCCTCGGGCTGCCGATCCCAGTAACAACTTTGGCCATGTGAACCTGATCGTGGCCCCAGGGCTGTGGAAGCCAACCTTGGCCTCCTGAGCCTTATCAGACACCCATGGGCTCTTGGGGCCAACCTCGGCCTCCTGAGCTTGATATCACACCTCTCTGGGACCAGTGGCTAACCTAGGCCTCCTGAGAAACATCATGGCCACCCAGCGGTCAACCTCACCCTCCGTAACCTGATCACACTCCCCTGGGCTCAGGTGACCCATCTCAGCAGCCTTAGCCTGTTCGCTCCCCCTCCAGGATCCAGCAGATTCCCACAACCTCCCACATCTGATCTCACACCCCTGGGCTCTGGCGGCTCACCTCATCTTCCCGAGCATGATCACGACCCCCTGTGCCCCACCTCGGCCTCCTGAGTTAGATCAAGGTGCTCCGGACTCCAGAGCCCTATCCAAGGCCTCCAGCTCCGGCAGGCCATCCTCCCAAACCCTGCTCACAGCCCCCAACATTCAACATCAGCCTCCCGAGCCTTCTCTCCTGCCCCCTGGCTCCGGTGGCTGACCTCGGTCTTCTGAGCCCAATCGTGCCCCGTCTGGACTGCCCTGTCTTGACAAAAAATAATCATGTCTGCTTTGACCACAGTAAAACAAAAGGGGAAAAAAAATGAAGTAGCACTTTAAAGACTGACAAGCTAGCGCGACATCATGTTTTCCCTTTTGTTTTACTAAGATCAGACTCACACAGCTACCTCTCTATTACTTGACCACCGTGCAGATCTCTTACAAAGCAAAACCCAGGCCTGTCTCACGTCCGGTGCACATAAACACACAGGCAAGGCTGGGGGGAAGCTCTGAGAGGCCGGAATATTTTTTTTTGCACACCCATGCAGATACAGCATGCTACCATTCAAGATACAGCCATGAAACTATTAACCAAGTAGTTTTTGCAACATCCGGAGTAGCAGGGTGTACCCCAAGAAGGGCATTGGGCATTTTAGGTACCTGACACAGTACGTAATCAAGTGGGAGATAGTATTAGAATGACCAAGTCTCGCTTTGCTAGAAAATGGGCTTAGGAAGAAGAATCGAGGGGAGGGAGGGAGCAGGATTGACGCACAGGCCCTGCTCGTCGTAAGGAGGAGTAACTAGACCCGTGAGCCTATCCCATGTCACTATGAGGGTGTCTGGGTTGGACGCTGGCCACAGCCCCTCCGGTCTCCTTAGCCGTGGGCAGCCCCCATGTGGCTCGTCCCTCTGGGCTTTTCCAAGCTGTCTTGCCTGGATGGCTGAGTGCAGCTGTCGTGCTGCTCCCCGGCCTGCAAACTAGAACGGAGTTTGACTGCGGAGGCAGGGCCGAGAGGCAGCATTACAGGGAGCTGGCCTGCACTGGCCAGGCACATGTGCTCAGCCCTGGGCTGGCTGCGGGCAGAGCAGTTAGTGGCTCTGAGTAGTGACCACAGGGAGCCTGCGGGCAGGAGAGCTCAGAGCTGGGGCTTTTAGCTGTGGCTCGAGAATGCGTTTGGGGACAACATGTTCACCTCCCAAGTGCCGGCCCTGTCCTGGCTCGACTTCTCCCCCACGCTCTGCCCTGTTCCTGCCTGCAGGTCCCTCAGCACGTGCCAGCCTGCAGCCCTGCCCGAGCTGATCCCCTCTCCCTGCCTGTTTACACCCGGGGTCCCATGGCACGGAGAAGCCGGTGCTCAGCACCCGCCGAAAGGAGCTGAGGGTTGAAATCAAGGCGCTACCCCTCTGATGTCCTCCTCGCCATGGAAACGGGGGCTGCACGTCCTTTACCTTGGCAGGGAGGCAAGGGGGTATGGGGGATTGGAGCAGTCGGAGCCTCTGGCAGGGGAGATGGCTGAGGGCCCCTGCTATGGGGGTGAGCACAGAGTCCTAGCCATGGGAGGGGGCGTGAGGGGTACATCTACCTCCTGCTGCAGGCGCCGGGACTCTTTTTTGCATGGTTGCGTTTATTTTTTGCCTCAACAACTTTGGTGTCTCTCCCCCTCCCCCCCTTTTTTTGCTCGACCAATTTTTTTCCTGCCATGTTTGTGAAACTATCTGGCAACCTACCTGCACAGGAGGTAACAGGGTAACTGGGCTCTTTGGGAAAGTGTCGCCTGGGACGGAGCAGGTCCAGCTCCTAGGTGGGGGGGGGGGAGCATGGGGCTCAGTACACTGCCCCCACTCCGGGCACCAGCTCTGCACGTCTATTGGACAGGAATGGGCCAATGGGAGCTGGGGAGGCGGGGCCTGTGGGCGAGAGCTGCATGGAGCTGCCTGACCTGAGTGTCAGACCTGCGACTGGCTGCTTCTGGGGTGCAGCGCAGGCTGCGATGCCAGGAGAGGCAGGAAGCTGCTTTAGCCCCCAGCTATGCCAGGGGCAAGCTCAGGCCCCAATCCCCTGCCCCAGCCCTGAACCCCCCCCCACTCAGCCCTGATCCCATGCCAGAGCCTGACTCTCCATCCCTGAGCCTTGACCCCCTCCCACACCTCAACCCCCTGCCTTAGCTCAGAGCCCCCTTCCACACCGTGAGCCCCTCGTTCCCAGCCCCATCCCGCAGCCCTCACCCCTGAGACTCTCAACCCTCTCCCCCTCCCATCCCCCCTCAACCCCCTGCTCTGTTGTAGCCAGAAAAAAAACGGTTTGAAAACCGCTGCTCTAATGCCGTGGCCCCGCGTCCTCCCTGCACGGCCCAGAGTGACACCTCGGACCGGGGGCTGGTGCTGATAGCACGAGCCGGGCTGCACCAGGATGCCCGTGTGCAAACGAGACACCTGCGCCATGCCAGCTGGCTGAGGCGCTGGGGGACGGGCCCCCTGGCAGGGTGCCCTGGCTCTGAGAGGACAGCAATAGAAACCGGCCGCCGGCCCCCGCCAGCGCCCACCCTGACGAGTGGCTGGAAGGAAGGTCTCCCGTCAATACCCTCTGGGCTCAGGCGTGGGCTTCTCAACCAGCGTCCCCACTCACCGGCCTGGAAGGCTGCGCTTAAGGCCGGGTCCTGCTGAGGCCAGACTCAAGTGTTTGACCTGCGGTTGCTTGGCCGTGGAATGAGGGGACCAGCTGTCCTGTGCATGTTCTGTCCCCCCCCCGTCCCCCCTCCCGCCTACAGCTCCTCAGGGCTCCTGGCTCCTGCCAAGGCTCCGGGGGCAGGGAGGGGAGGTGATTCCCTCCCCAGAGGGCAGAGAGCTGGAGGGCTCTCACACATGCCTGTCAAGGCGACTCAGAACAAAAGCTCCTCCGGCCTCACAGGCCCGGCCCCCAAAACGCTGCAGCATTAAGACTCATAGGCCTCAGGCGCTCTGCAGGGGCCACCACTGAGCTGCTGCCTGGCCTTCGAGGTGCCTAAAATGCCCCCCCTCCCCCGGGACCCGTTTCTGCTGGCAAAGCCGCCTGCCATCCTGATGCCACCTCGCAGCTACTGGGCGGCTCGGGGCCCTAGCTCAGCCTGTGCCCTGCTGGGTGGCTTAGCGCTGGTGTTCTCCACAGCAGGGCCCATGGCAGCAGGGAGCTCAGAGCTGGTCTCCCGGGCTGAGCTCTGCCCGGTGTGAGGGTTCCTGGGGCTGGCAGGTGGGCCCAGCCCAGATACAATTTGCTCTGAGGTGAGGGGGTCGGCGATTCAGGCCCAAAACCTTCCTTTGCCTGAGCGGAAACCATGGTGGGCCCCTCTGGGCGAGCCTGGGTGTGTTGCTCCCTGTCTGAGCTGTTCCACGGGGTAGGAATAAATTCCTATTCCTGTTCCGTGTCACCCTTATTCTCTGGGATGAGCGGCCAAACCACTGGGCTGTCCCGTCCCCCCTCCCCTTCCAGCGCTAGGAACTGTTAATTCGCTACACAAAGCGGAGCAGCGCGAGTGAGAGAGGCCCCCCCTGTCCCCCCCCAGCCTGGTGGCCGCAGCCCTCGCCTGGGACAGGGGCCACTTGGCTCCAAGCGGTGCCCAGCAGGGATTGGAAGCAGGGGCTGCTTGGCCACGCAGTGAGGGTGGAGGCTGGACGCACGGACGCGGGCGTTGTGTGGCCTGGAGCCAGCGAGTCCTCCCAGAACAGACCCAGAAGGGCCGTTCGTCCCTCCAGGGGATGCCACGCAGCACTGTGCGGGGCTTGTTTGGAGGAGTTCCTTCCCCCCCCCCCCCCCGGCACTGCTCCTCCAGCTGTGCCATGCACTGGTGAAAGCCGCACGTCCTTCCCCGTCCCGGCTGTGGGGCCGTCCCTTGAAGCATGTTAGCGCCGTTGGCCCAGAGAAGGCGCTGTCAGCGTAAGGGATGAATCAGATGTGAGTTTACAGCAGCGGCCGACCAGCCTGACTGGCCCTGTGCACGCTCCTGGGGCTCAGGCTTCCGGGAGGCTCCATTTCACCCCGTCCCACCTGCTTTCCCTCACGCGGTTCTGTATTTTCCCCCTCTGCCTGGGTGCTGGGAAGCGCCTGCCTCTCCCGGGCCGAGCGGGCCTGCCGGCGCTGACTGCGAACAGCACTCAGTCCTGTGTCCGTAACGCTCACCAAGGCACACGCCCCCGGCGCGTGGGTGTTTTAAGCCCTGCCGGCCGCATGGGACTGGAGCGTCGGGTACTTCTGCACTGGCTGGACTGGGCTGTCATTGGCTGGCCGAGCACCGCACCACGCGCTAGGAAGGCAGCTCTGTGAGCAGCGAGACTCACAAAGCATCGGGAGGGGAGCAGCATCAGTGGCCGCTGAGGAGAATAAGCAGCGGAAGAGCCAAGCAGCCTTCCAGGTATGGCTAATTGCTTCCTTTTCTTTGCCCTGGAGGGCTCGGTCGGCGATAGAGGCCCGCGGTCGCGAGGGCAGATTATGAAGGGGGCGGGGGAGGAGTGCAAGTTGCAGCCTTTTTATTCTGTCCTGTCCCAGCGGCTCCCCAGGCCGCGCGTCCCACGCCCGCGCCGACACGAAGCGCGATGTCTGTCCCGTGGACCCAGCCGTGGTCCCCACTGGTGCACGCCACGGTGCATCGCTCGTTTAAACACGGGTGCTAACCACCACAGAGCGCTCCCACCCGCGGTAACAGCGGTTCCTTGTGCATCGCCGACGCCAGGTCCCGCATGTAACCCTTGCATGCGCCGCTGCTCACCACCCGGCCGGCTCGCTTCAGGCCGTATCCTGCGCTACCTCCGCCCTTTGGCTGTTTAAATGAAAGTTTAGCTCAGACCTACCCGCCCTGCATACAAAAGCCCTCTTCAAAATGAGACGGTCACTGTGGCTTTGGTTTCTTTGCAAGTTGCCTTTAACATCCTCCCCCGCCCCGCAATGTTTTGCAAGCTTCCCTATAATGCAAACATGTTTTATGCTTTGGACTAGCTTTTAATCACTGGGAAAGATGACTAAGTATGTTTCTGGGCTTATGTGATGACTCAAAGCCCCTTACACCAATAGAACTGAGTGAGAGAGAAAACACACGCAGAGGATTAAATGGTGCGCAGCGAGGTCACTAAATAGGAACGAGCTAATGGATTATTACAGGACTGTTTTCTATGTAGGAGGCTTGCTCTAGTTTGCTTCGATTTTTTCGATGGTGACATTACTCTGAAGTCAGTGCCTATTAGGCTATATTTATGCTATGGGTGCACTGCTGCAAGGGCTCCTGGGTAGCCTGTTGGCATAATTAAACCACCCTTCCAGAGCAGCAATAGCTATGTTGAGAGGAGAGCGTATTCTGCCGGTTTAGCGCTGGTCACATGGGCACTTTTGTCGGTGAAACGTGCATCAGTCGGGGGAGGAGACTTCACACCATTAAAAGACACAAGTGCTAGTGTAGACAAGCCGTTGTGAACGGTGGGATCCCCAGGTACAATTGCTGCTTGTGTAGGTCCTATCCAATTGGTCCGGTGTCCTGTGGGAAAGCGGCATGATGCGTAAGGAAGAGGCACTTCACTTAACCACCAAGAGCCTCCCAGATCACCAGCTGCCTGCTCTTGTGTCCTAGGGAGATGGCCGCGCCCAAGAGCGATTTCTTCAGCAGCCTGTGGGGTTCGAATGATTCCAACGCGACGGCAACACCGTGGGCAGGTAAAAAGCCTTCCCTTTGCCTCGTGTTTATTGCCCGTTCCTGCCTCGTCTACCACGAGACTATGTGACCGATGCCATGCGGCAGCCAGCTGTCCCACTGGGGTGCTGTGCAGCTGCGACGACATCCGTGGCGTATTTCTGAGGGTGTTCTGTCTACACGCTGAGACGCTCAGCCCCACTTGCCAGCAGGGAGAGTAACTTCACCTTTCTTACAGGTCCTGTTCTATTGTGACCTGGGCCCCGACCAGCTGTTTAAATAGCTCCCTGCTGGCTCCTGCCACAGCCCAGCCAATTCTTGCTGGAGCGGTGCACCAGGGCGCCCCTGCTTCCTTTCACCTCTGCTTGCACCACAATACTGACGCACAATGGAAATGCTGTAGTCAAAGCTCCTTGTGGCCCGAGATTCCTCATTTCTCAGTCGCACGTTTAACGTTGTTCCAACTCTGCTTGGAGGCCTAGCGAGATCATGACACTGTTTAACACCCGGGTCTTACCTAGCACCATGCCCCGAACCTGCCGACTGCACAGCAACCCCCAAGACAGGGGCATAGCACCTCCAGCCATGCCTCTCCCACACCCCCCTCCTGGGCCCTGTCGCCAGGGAGCACGGGGCTGCATCATTACCCTCCTCTGCTGAGGCTCCTCTCTGGCCGTGTTTGCTGAAGCCCCTGCAGTCGGATTCCCTCATGCACTATCATCCTGCGGTAGCCAGGACGTAGCTGGGTTATGGCGGTGGCTAGCAGCCGCCTGGAGGGGTTTCATCAGGAGATCGCAAAGCACGTCCCGGAGCAGGTCAGCGTCATTTAGGGATGTGAATGGTTCACTGGTAAGATTCACCTGTTTACCGGTAGTGGTTAGCACAGCCCCTGTCCATGGCTGCGGTAGGTGGCGGCACCCCCGGCTGACCCCCTCTCCTCTTTTAATCAGTTAACGGGTTAAACATTATGTTTAATCAAACAGGATTGTACATCCCTCCTATCATTATAGTGGGGGGAAACTGAGGCACAGCAAAGCGCAGTAACTCCCAAGGGCACCCAACAGGCTCTTCCCCCAGCCTCTAACATCCGCATCTGGCAGCGGAAACATAGGCCCCTGCCACCCTTACAAGGCCTCTGCACCGCTGCAGAGCTCCCGAGAAGACGCTCCCTACGCCAATGGGCGCGCGTCTCCTGCCGGCTTTGCTACCCCACGGCCACGCACGACAGCGACAGGGGAAGCCGCCCACCAGCAGCGCGCTGTCTACACCGGGAATTGGGTCCCTATAACTGCAACGCGCAGGCCCTGCCCCCGAAACACACGGGACCGCTTCCTTCTGAGGGAAACAGGGTTGCCAGCTTTGACTGGACTATTCCCGGAAGTTTCCTCACGCGACCGAATCTTTAATACAGCGGCCCCCAAACTTTCACAGTGCGCCCCCTTTGCCCCCGTCTGTGCCCCTCTCCCCCGCCCTCAGGAGCCTCGGTCAGGAGCTGGGAGCAGGTCCCCAAGGGAGGGTGGGACTCAGACGGGACGAGGGTGGGCGTGGAGCAGGGTGTTAGTCATTACAGCAGGGCGGTGTGGGCAGTACAGGCGTGGGTTGGTTGCAAGGAGGGAGAATAGGGAAGATGTCCGTGTTGATACAGAGGACTCCTTTGCTTTGAACTCACAAGGGGGTGCGTGCGTGTGTGTGTGTGAGAGAGAGAGAGAAACATTTCACCAAGTGCGTGTGGCGCAAATTGCACCACGCAGCAATGTAATTAGGGGAAATGTTTATGGCATTAGGTAATTAGCTCCCACAAACACAGTCCCAGACAATTATATAACAAGGGTGATTCGCTGTGTCCCGCACAGCTCAGAAAGCACTCTGCTGTGTGGACAGCACATGGAGTTGGACCCCACACATTCGCTCCTGGCCTTCCCAAGTGCCCTGGCTGAAGGAATGGCAGAAGGGAACCATTCAGATACAAGGATGGGGACTAAATGAGTGCTTACCCCTCAAGAGAGATCTTGGAGTCACTGTGGGTCATTCTCTGAAAACATCCACTCAGTTGGCAGCGGTGGTCAAAAAAGCAAACAGAATATTCGGAATCCTTAAAAAAGGGATAGAGAACGAGGCAAGATGGCTCGCTTAGTCCTGGGCCCCAGATCTGTGTTCCAGCCTGCAAATAAACGCCCAGTGGTCCCCTTTGAAGACGGTGCACAGATGTGGTCACCTCATTTCAAAAAAGATATCTTGGCTTTGGCAAAGGACAGCAAAAATGACGAGGGGCTTGGGATGGCTGCCCTATGAGGAGAGATTAAAAAGACTGGGACTTTTCAGTTCGAAAAGCGATGATTAAGGGGGGATATGACAGAGGTCTATAAAATCATGACTGGTGCGGAAAAAGTGACTAAGGAAGAGTTATTTACTTGGTCCCATAACACAAGAACTAGGGGGGTCACCAAATGAAATTAATAGGTAGCAGGTTTAAAACAAACCAAAGGAAGTGTTGCTTCACGCAATGCACAGTCAACCTGTGGAACTCCTTGCCAGAGGATGTTGTGAAGGCCAGGACTTTGAGGGTTCAAAAAAGGATAGATAAATCCATGGAGGATGGGTCCATCAGTGGCTATTAGCCAGGATGGGCTGGAATGGTGGCCATCGCCTCTTCACCTGAAGCAGGGAATGGGTGATAAAGGTTAGAGCACTTGATGATTCCCTTTTCTGTCCAGTCCCTCTGGGACACCTGGCATTGGCCACTGTCGGCAGACAGGACACTGGGCTAGAGGGACCTTTGGGCTGGCCGTTCTGATGGTGTTAACAGATTTAGCAGCAGGGGAAGGGAGACACGACCTCAAATCTACTAGGTAGCTTCAGCGTTCCGGTCACTTCACATTGCTACTGACGCAGAAGCAGGCGGCATCAACCAGGCATGGGCCCGGTTGTGTGCTACAGCCACAGAGTATGGGCTAAGCTTTACAAAGGGACCTCAGGGACTCGGACACTCCCCCCCGCTTTGAACAACAATGGGATACAGGCTTCTAATTCCCTTTGGTGCCTTTGAAAAGCCCAGCCCAGCCCTGGTCCTGGCTCACGCCTGGCACAGGGAGATGTCAGTAGCAACGCAAGGCGTTAGCGCAAATTGTGAAGCAAGCTAATGATGCTTAATGATGCTACGCTCATGTACCAAGGAGATAATGGCAAAGGGGGGTTTGCATTGCAGGGCAGGTTTCCCAAAGGAGGGAGAACTAAATGCTTTTTTACTTTTAGCAAAGGGACTGGCAGCAGCGCTGAGTTGCTGGACTTCAGCAAGGCAGGTGCCAGACTTGGCCAGGCTCTGGGCAAGGTGTGTGGGGAGAGCTGGCCCTGGGCCCTGCGAAGGGGCGGGGGCCTCGGGTGGAAGGGGTGGGGCTGGGAGCATGTCACCTTGAGCCAGGCCTTCAATGCTGCCTGGGACTCCAGCGGCGATGAAACGGCCGAGCGCTCTGGCTGCTGTAATGGCGGCAGCAGCTAGGAACTCCAGGCCCTTTTAAGTTCCCGCCCCCCCTGCAGTGTATTCTGAGAGAGGTTTTTAGTTGCCTTCCTCAGCGGCGTCCGAGGTATCACTGGGTGTTCTTGCCCTCTTCGGTGCTTGGTTGGCTGGGCCTTGCTCATATGCTTGGGGTTACCTGATCACCACCGCGGGGGTAGGGGGGGGGGTCAGGGCCTACTCCGACCTACACTCAGCAACCTATAGACCCATTCTACCCCTCACAAATGCACAGTGCCCTGCACACCAACCCCTCCCCGGCCCAGTCCCACCCTGCTCACAGCCCCACCTCAAGTGCATGCCACACAGAACCCCCCTGCAACACATACACACCTCCCCCACGGCCCAGTGCCCCCTCCACCCTACCAATTCTCCCAGAGAACCCTCCCGCCCGGCCCACATCCTGCATTCACTGGCTCGGCTAGGAGGTGAGCGTATCTGCTGAGCTGAGCTGAGCTGGCAGCTCGGCTGGGGCCAGTCCCAGGGCACGGCTTGGTACTGATGCACTTTGGGCCCTTGTAGGGCTGCCTGTGGCACTTAACAGTGGGTCTCATTTTGGGTGATGTTGGTGGCCTGTGGGCAGACCAGAGACTCTAGTGGTTCCTTCTGGCCTTAAGCTCTGTGCCTTGAACCCAGGCAGAACCTCCCTGAGGCAGAGGGGTGTGGCCAGTGCTTTTTTTTTTTCTGATGGTACGACCCGGGACCTATTTTCCCTGCATAACTTAAATGAATTGCACCCCCCTCGGGTGTACCGGCACCTCTTTTCCTGGGGCGACGGGGTTCTCATTGGAAGCACGATTTTTTTTTTTGCTCAACAACTTTCGCCCCGGAGTACCGGCACCTTTTTCCTTACCAAAAAAGCACTGAGTGGGGCCCTCTGCCCCCTTGACCGCTTTGTGCTTGCATCACCTCCTTCACGGCCACTGGGCATGCCAGACCGTTAGCCAGCGGGTAGCCACCAGCATAGTTACGCCAGGTTGAAGAGGGCTGTTCTCATTCCTGAGAGCATTTTCTTGAGAGCCCAGCAAAGCCTGAGGCTGGGGCTGAACTGCGGAGAGCCAAGCTGGAACTTGAGCCAAGTTGAGACTGCCTCAAAATTCAGGGGGTTTTGAGGGTCTGGTGCACCAGTACACTGCCCAGTATAAGGACTGGGCCGCAGGATGTCTGGGTTCTCCTCCTCCCTGTGAGGCAGCGAATGGGCAAAAGGCCATTTCCAAAGGACGTTCTTTAGTGAATGTGTTGCTATTGCAAGCACTGAGCAAATGGCTTTTTCATAGCATTTCAGGCTTTCAATGGGCTAGTGGCACAGCGGGTTAGAAAGCTGCTGTTTATCGACGGGGGGCTTTGGGGGACAGCAGGCAGGGGTTGGCCGGAAATCATAGAATAATAAAACCAAAAGGGACCCTGAGAGGGTATCAAGTCCAGTCCCCTACCCTCACAGCAGGGCCAAGCATCGTCTTGAGAGCTTTGGGGTTCAGAGGAGATGCTCCCCTAGGGAAGGATTGCTTGACATCAGAACGCCAGCTTCACACCTACCGGGGCGTGATCCAAAGCGCAGTCAAGTCCATCCGTCGTTCTTATTGGATGCCGACAAAAGGGGAACGATTCCAAACGTCCTGTAAGCACTTTAGGCCTGTTCCCAAGCCCACTGAAGTTCCATTGACTGTAACAGGCTTTAGATCACATCCTGTAAAGTGCCTCACATCAGTCAGAATGGACCTTGCAGGTTTTTTTCTATGACTGCCGGATGGCGGTAGAGCAAGTTCTCTTAATCTCTCCACCAAAACACAAGTCTGCCATGTGACCTCAACATCTGTCTGCACACGCAGGATTATAGGATTGACCCCAGATGGATTTGCATGGGGAAGTCGTCTCATGGGGGTTAGAAGCTTGTCATCTGAGCGCATGGGAGTTAGAGCATGACTGGACATTTGGCCCCAAAGCTGCCCTACAGGTTGGCTAATAAAACAGGGCAGCCTTGTGTGCCCAAGCTACCCCCTCTCCTGCGTCTTAAGGTTTAGGGATGTTAAATGTATTTAATCAACTAGGCGATGGACTTCCCATCGACTAGTCGATAAGGGGGAGCTGCAGCTGTGGCTCTGCCTTTGAAACGGATTAAGAGATTGTTGGCTCTTAATCCAGTTAAAAGGCTAATGCGCAGCAGGAGGAATCAGTGCGAGCTGGGAATCAGCTGTCCCAGCTTACGCTGGGTCCTCCCTGCTGTGCTTTATCCTTTTAAATGGATTAAGAGGCTGTCGGCTCTTAAAAAGCAGAGGTGTGTCTGGGGCTAGACGTGAGCCGGGAATCAGCTGATTCCCAGCTTGCACCCGGACCCAGCTGCCTCTCTTGCCCCACCGTGGAGAAGGTCCTGGGGCAACTGGGTTTTAAGCTGGCTCTCCCCCAGCACCGGCTCTTGCTCCACCCCTTGCTGCTTCTGCTAGAGGCAGCAAGGTGGAAGGGAGGGGAAGTGACTAGTCAGCTAGTCCCTCAACTATCCAATAAGCTTTTGCTTATCAGATAGTCGACTAGTCGCTTACATCCCTAATAGGGTTATCTTCTCCAAAGCGCTGCAATGAATCTGCGTGTCTTCCTTGCCTTTGCTTGTCTCCCCTTCATGATTGTCCTCTGTGAACTCAGCTGCCCAATTAGCAGAGCCACATCAAAAGGAGGAGAGTACTTATGAAGGACATGTACCAGTGGTTTCTTCTGTTCCAAACCTCATAACAGATTACTTGATGGCCCGTCTTACGCTAGCTCCCTGCACCTACAAAGCAAAAGCAGCTTTTTTTTATTGATCTTTAGCCACGTTGCAAGGCCCATGTTCTGAGAGGGAGGATAATTACAGGCCGAGAAAACACTGATGTTGTGAAAAACATGAACTGATGAACTGTCTTCTTCAGATGCTAATCAGGCTCCAAAGAATCCAGGTTTATGGCTCCATTCAGCTCCTGGCAAGGGCTGCGGCATTCCTCCCAACGGCAGCTGGGTCTGGCCTTTGGACACACAGAGGTCATGCACTTTTGGAAGCATCAGCGCTACATGCCATAATTAGCACCAGTCAGGCTAATGGGTAGGAAGAGCTGCCTGCATGGGGCAGATGAAGCTGGCGGTGAGTCTGCTCTGACACATGCGGCTTGGATCTGATTTTTAATTAACTTGAAATTTTGGCTGTGGTCAAAAGTTCAGTTTTTTCCAAAAGTGGCTTCTCGTTGATGTGTCCAATTAGCTCCCTGCGTCTGCAGGCAGCTACGTCAGTTTGTGCTAAGGTGGAGGAGGCCGGCCCAAAAGTAGTGTGGGGGGTTGAAAGCCAGGCTGTTAAGGCTGCAGGGATTGGGACAGGAGGACCAGTGTAAGGCTGGAAAAGTGAGGAGCTGACCTTGAATATTCCCTTCCCTCAACCTCCTTGGAAGATTTAGCATGATACCGAGCCTTTGCCGGCAGCCCTAGTAGACATTTAGGCTGCGTCTAGACTGGCAAGTTTTTCCGCAAAAGCAGCTGCTTGTGTGGAAAAACTTGCCAGCTGTCTACACGGGCCGCTTGATTTTGCGCAAAAGCACTGACATTCTACTGTCTGAAATCAGTGCTTCTTGCGCAAATGCTTTGACGTTCCCGTTCGGGCAAAAGCCCTTTTCCGGAAATGTTTTTGTGCAAGAGGGCCAATGTAGACAGCTGAAAACTGTTTTGCACAAAAAATCCCCGATGGCGAAAATGGCGATGGGGGCTTTCTTGTGCAAAACTGCGTCTAGATTGGCATGGACGCTTTTCTGAAAAAGTGCTTTTACGGAAAAGCATCTGTGCCAATCCAGACGCTCTTTTCCACAAATGCTTTTAATGGAAAAACTTTTCCGTTAAAAGCATTTGCGGAAAATCATGCCGGTCTAGATGTAGCCTGACAGCTCTATGCCGGGGCAGAGGTACTTCCAAAGCGCTCTCACCGTTACTATCTTAGGGATCTGGCAACCGAGTATCACAAGTGGGGGAGAGCTGTCTTGCAGTGCCCTTTGAAAAAAGCCATTCTCTATGGAGGAGATAGGAAGAAGAAATTTTCTCATGCAATTGCCAGTATGGCCTGCTTCCTAAAGGGTCAGAAATACCCCAAGGCTATGTCTACACGCGCAGCGTGGAATATCGCCGAGCCTCATTTGCATAGCTAATGCGCCGCCATTTTTGCAGAAGAGGCTCTTGCGCCAGAAGGAGCTGTCTACACTGCCCCTTCTTGCGCAACAAAACCCCTCTTGTGCAAGGCCGCTACGCAGATTATTTGCAGGAATAACGGCATTGCGCAAGAGGGGTTTTCTTGCGCAAGAAGGGGCAGTGTAGGCAGCTCCTTCTGGTGCAAGAGCCTCTTCTGCAAAAATGGCGGCTCATTAGCTATGCAAATGAGGCTCGGCGATATTACTTGCGCAAGAAGCCGCGAGTGTAGCCATAGCCCAAAGGAACAGTCACCGCTGCTTCTAGCCCTGGTTCATAATACAACAAATCATATATATAGTAACCCAATGTCTGTGACTCTGTAATGCTGAAACGGTGGCTGTTCCCTCTGGGCGGCGCTGTTGCCTCCTACCATGGCGCTCGACTGACTTGAGCACCACTCAGCTGGGCCCCCATGTGGGCGCAAGTGGCTGTTTGGGGTCCATGCTGCCCGGCTGAGCGGCGCAGAAGTCAGCCGAGCGCCACGGCAGGAGCAACAGCGCCGCCCAGAGGGAACAGCCAGGGGGCGGGGCCTGGACGAGCATGCGTCTCTGACGTCAGGAAAGGGCGCCGGATTCAAAAGGAGGAAAGCGGAGCAGACACAGAGGATGCGGAGGGGACAGAGAGGAGAATGGAGGAGGCAGAGGACAGCAAGAGAGAGAGTGAGAGAAAAGCAGCAGGAGGAGAAGAGAAATACAGAATGAGAGGCGGGAGGGGGAGAAGAGAAAGAGAGAGACGGAGAGAGAGGCAGGAGGCAGACGAGAGCTGAGAGAGGGAGAGGCAGTAGGAGGAGGAGAGAGAGAGAAGCCGTTTGTGCTGCTTGCTCCCGTGCGGCAGCCTGGCTGAGCGGCACAGAAGTCATCCAAGTGCCATGGTGGAAGGTGAAGGGGGGCAAGGCGGTGATGTACACGCCCAAGGGGCAGGGTCTGGACGAGCATGTATCCCCTACAGAGACAGAGGAGAGCGGAGAGAAAGTGAGAGCCAGGAGGAGGAGAAGAGAAAGAGAGAGATGGAGAGAGAGGCAGAAGGCGGAGGAGAGCTGAGAGAGGGGAGGGAGGCAGGAGGAGGAGGAGGGGGAGAGAGAGAGGGGGAGAGAGATGGCACGAGAGACTGGAGGCTCAGGAGAGAAGACTGACGTGGAGGAGACCCCTGAAAATCCCATCTTAGGATGGGCTAATTGGCTAGTTAGTAATAATGTCAAACATTTTCCAACTTCAAAACAGCTTTGAGGTCTCGGGTGGAAGCTGAGGTTGGTTCTTATTTAGTTAATTCCCAGGAATGCACGTGCAGCTAGTTGGGTGACATTGCACAAAGGAACGTTTCAACCCTTCCCTCCTTGGCTTGGGTCCAAATGACGTATCTAACCAACGCGATGATCTTTTTCTCGACAGGCACCAGAGAAATGGAAGACCACAGTAGCATTGTCCTCCCTGTAATTTTTGCCATAATTTGCCTGGTGGGAACTGTGGGGAACTGCATTGTGATCTATACCATCACCAAAAGACCCAAGAGAAACCACAACACAGCAGATGTCTTCATCGTGAGCCTCTCCATCACGGACCTTCTCTTCCTGCTGGGCATGCCTTTTCTCATCCACCAGCTCCTAGGGAATGGGGTCTGGCTTTTCGGGGCTACCATGTGCACCATCATCACTGCGTTGGATGCCAACAGCCAGTTTGCCAGCACGTACATTCTCACGGCAATGTCCATTGACCGCTACCTGGCCACCGTATACCCCATCCGCTCCGCCTACATGCGCACCCCTTGCACAGCTGCCTTGGTGATCTTGCTGCTTTACCTCTTGTCTCTCCTAACCATCGTGCCGGTGTTCATGTACACCCAGCCCATTGCTCTGCCTGGAAGCAAAGCCGGCTGTGGCATCATCCTACCCAACCTCTCGGTTGATATCTATTGGTACACGCTGTACCAATTCTTCCTGGCGTTTGTCATTCCACTGGCAGTCATCTGCATTGTGTACCTGAAGATACAGAAGCACATTTCATGCAAGGTACTGCCACTGCCCCAGAGGAACTTCAGAGCCAGGACTAAGAAGATCATGCGGATGGCTATCACCATTTGCTCTGCCTTTTTTATCTGCTGGGCACCCTATTATATACTGCAATTGGTCCATCTCAAAATCACCCAGCCCTCCATTATGTTCCTCTATGCCTATAACGTAGCGATCAGCCTGGGTTATGCAAGCAGCTGCATCAACCCCTTCATCTACATTGTGTTGAGTGATACGTTCCAAAGGAACCTGGTGAAGGCCTTCTGCCCAGGCCGGCAGGCCCGAAGGGGGGCTAGAAATGACACTGGGAAAGTCGGTCCCTCTGTGAAAATAAGTCCTGTGCCAAATCAGGAAACTTATCTTAGCATGACATACTCTCGTAATATAGCTAATTGCATCTCTCTCTCTGTCTTAGTTCCTTAGTGGAAAACCACACGACTTTGCTCAAGGATGGCCAGGTGAGCCAAATAGGTGTCAAAGCTTTCTGGGGTTGTAGACACAAAGGAGCAAAGAGAAAGGTTTAGATTTGTTGTAAGGAGCACAGCCAAGAGGCTGACCTCCCGGGGGTACGCTGGAGCAGAACATCATTTTGGCCGAATATAAAAAATTCCTTACAGTGAGACCTACCCCTGAGTGGAATCTTGTTGTACAGGATCTCCTGGGAACCCCACTGCTTGAGTCTGCACTCCAGAGCACATCCAAAGGAGTGGTCTGCACTGACCGCCATAGCGCTTACCCACCTTTAAGGTACCTGGTTCTGCAGTTATGGAGCTGAAGTCCATTGGACAACCCACCTGGCTTCAGCCAAAGTCTATTCTTCTAATTCTGCTCCCACGGGTGGTAGGGTGTGCTGGCTTCTGATTGGCTCGAACAATGTGTATTTTTAATCTTGTGGCTGGTTACCAATCAGCAATCCTGCAATTTAACTGTTTGGAAGACTTCCGTTTGATACATATAAGCTTGGGGTTACAGCCACAGTTGGTAGTAAGGGGACCGATATATTGGGATAGGGAGACTGCAGCTCTAATAGATGAAACGTTGCTGTTGTTCCAGCTCACTGAGGGAGCAGGGAGAAATGGCTTTACCTAGCTGTTCCATTACAATAACTTTCTTTTTATAACTAGAAAGCTTGAATATTTAGTAAGTTCGTACTGGTGACAAATATGAACTTCCACAATAGATGTCTCAAACTGTAAATATCTTAATTGTTAAATATGATTGTGTCTAGGACTCTGTCTTACCCAGTATGCATTAACGGGTGGTCTCGTCTCTTTATTCTCATTATGTCATTAGGCTTTCTCCCTGTCAGTCGCGGGGCACGCACCCTTCTTTCACTCATGGTACTCTGCCTTGTGACTGTTCAGCGGTGTGTGCAATACAAACACAGATATAACCAGGAGCGGAGAGGGTGAGACACTGCAAAGGATGGGAAGAATAAAGGATGTGGATCCCACTATACAGATACAGGGTTACCTACACAAAGCCACAGCTGCAGGGAAAGTCTTGGGTAACAGGGAAATGCTTTGGCAGAGGTGGGGAAAGTTTTCAGCAGCTCCCCACAGCTGCTGAAATCTTTCCCCACTTCCTCCCTTCTGCCAGAGCCTTTCACTTAGCCAACATGTTTCTACAAGGGTATTTCTACACTGGCGGGTTCTTGCGCCAGAAATATGCAAATGAGGCTAAGTATGGAATAACGCCAAGCCTCATTTGCATATTTAATGAGCCGCCATTTTTGCGGAAGAGGCTCTTGAGCCAGAAGGAGCTGACTACACTGCCCCTTGCCGTTATTCCTGAAAATAATCTGCATAGCGGCATTGCGCAAGAGGGTTTTTGTTGCGCAAGAAGGGGCAGTGAAGCCGCTCCTTCTGGCGCAAGAGCCTCTTCTGCAAAAATGGCGGCTTATTAGATATGCAAATGAGGCTCGGCGATATTCCACGCTTAGCCTCATTTGCATATTTCTGACACGAGAACCCGCCAGTGTAGACACAGCCACAGTGTGAATGCAGCCTGCTTTTCACAGTAGCTTGCGACTAGATGTACGCAACACACTGGCACCTGATGAGTAGTGCAGATGTAGCCTTAGCAGAGGTGAGGAACCTCCCCCCACACTGATGTGGTCCCAGCAAAGAAAGACTCCCCACATTCCCCTCACACACCAGAGCCTAAGGAAGCCCAGGCTAGTAGATTTTGTGTGCTCCAGCCCCATGGGAGGGGGGCAGGAGGGCTAGATCACCAGTGCGAATTTTCCAATGCTATGGGGGGAGCCTCGTGCCTCGGGGGCCAGACCTAGGCAAGCTGGGGGCCGCATCCAGGCTGTAGGTTCGCCACCTTTGCTTAGAATATACATGCAGACAATCTTGGTCTGAATTCTGGTGCTTATGGCTGAGGAGCTGGGTAGGTAATGGACCACAGTTCCGGTGAGACAAGCCTACTGACCCTCCTACAGGCCATGATGGAGTCCCTCATTAGCATATTTTCTGCCACAAAAATGTGTAGTGTAGACAAAGCCTGGGATTTGCCAGATGCCATTGGTATTTTGATGGCACAAGACACACAGACGGTGCTGCACAACAGGCAAAGGGTGCCAGATGCTGAAATGTCCCTGCTCTGAAGTGCTAACCTACTAAAGGCAATGGACCTTCAGCCCTAGAAAAAAGCATTAAAGAACGGGATGATCTTAAAGAATCTACCCAGGACATTGACGGTCCCTCAAGAAGCATAAAAATAATAGACAAAGTTATAAACATGTAATCGACAAATGTGGCACCTACAGTATAATCTAAAATACACTGTCTCTAAGCGACTGTGATTGGTTTTTTTTTTAATACACTGAATTGGAGTTGTATTCCCCACCCCCAATTTAGAGTGGTCACTAATACAGTACCAAAAGAGAATTATGTCAGGCTGCGTTGTACATGGAGTGTGGCCAAACAAGACATATCTGCATTGCTTTAACCATAGCAGCCCTCACCTGTTTCAGGCAAGAAGACAGCAGAAGATGGACACAGGAGGAAAGAACAAAGAATAACATAAATGGCCAACTTCAAACTACTATGTGAAATCCCCTTACTTGGTAAATGCAGGAGCTCCTGTATCCAAAATACCCTAGAGAGTCATATCTGAAGAAACTCACTGTATCGCTGTTGGAGTCAAGTTTGGGATTTTTCCTCTGTTTAATAGGGTACCATGCATGGAATCCTCATGCAGTTTTGCTCTCATTGTTCAGAGGGGTTAAGTCATTTCAAGTGAGTAAAAATCTCCAGGGTATTATATTTCACTTGTGCTGAGTTATTTATCTCTGCTTTCAAATATTCCAAATCTGATCTATCAAGGTACTTACATGGCCACATTGTAACAAAGTACTAAAAACCCCAATATCTTTCTCTTGATTAATTTGAGTGTAGTTGTGGCTTTGTAGTAGAACAGTTCATTATAATGGGTGTTAGTGTTATAATTCAAAACGCACAATGATGATAGAGAACAAAAGCTAATGCATGAAAAAATAAACCGAGCAACATAGATTTGTAAAATCATTTATAAAACTACAAAATGATTAGGGAATGCAGCTACGCTCCAAAATGCTTTCTATTACCTTTATCATTCATATTTACAAAATACAGTGTTTATTGTGTAGACTTTACATGCATCAAGAATTATGGTAACGTAAGTAACTTGCTTTATTTAATATTACTGTGATGTGCAGTGGTTTAAAATTAGTTTTTCTTTGTGCTTGTTTTTCCACAGGCTTTTTAATCTAAGTGACTTATAAACAGGGCTGAAATAATATTAATGCTGGTCTTCTCATGCTATTTGAAGTCAACATGTGCCGCAATATAGTCTCTCAAGTTGTTAAATAATCAGATGTCTCTCTATGGATTTCAGTTTTGGACACAAAGGATGGGGGAAAATGCCATAAGACTAGAACTTGTGTTATTTTGGACTGTATGTCTAAACTGCATAAAAATACTGTGGCACTGGTCAGCTTAATCAGGCTTGGACTGCAGGGCTAAAAATGGGGGCATAGATGCAGGTTG
The DNA here is from genome assembly GCF_049634645.1 of Pelodiscus sinensis. Lineage (NCBI taxonomy): Eukaryota > Metazoa > Chordata > Testudines > Trionychidae > Pelodiscus > Pelodiscus sinensis. The sequence continues at coordinate 34,654,189 of NC_134726.1, forward strand.
GCACCTGGGCTCTGAGACCCATGCCCACATCCAGACTCTCAGAACCAGGGCTCCAGCTGCAGCCCAAATATCCACGCTGCCATTTTATAGCTCTGCAGCCCAAGTCAGATGACCTTGGCCTGCTCCTGCAGTGTAGACATATTCTCTGAATGAAGGCCTCTCTTGTACCCTTATGCTGCAGCTGTCTGAGAACAGTGGGTTAGCTTTGGAGCTACTGCCATGTACAGTCATAAGAAACACTATTACGAGGCTTTCTACGGTAATATAACCAGGGAGAAAAACCTTCAATCAAATGTGAAAGTCAGCACATTATTTTCCTTATTTGTGCTGGTTACTGAAAGCCAGGGTATAGGACCCATTTAAACTGCCTGCCTGCCTCACAGCCTATCCTGTACTTTGACTAGACTGCTGAATTTGTGCTATCACAGGCATTTCATTGGGGGAAAGCTGCTACTGTCATCACAGAGTTATTTCTTTAGGTTACTGTGGGAATCAAGCATATGGAAGAGCTGGGCTAAGTGGGCAAGTGAAGATGTATCTTCAGCAATAACCAAGAGGATGCACAAATCCCAAAATTTTGCATAATGAGGGAGAGGTGCCCTGATTGCTACTCCTGGTAATTCCCTCCAGCAGTGGGTCTCAGTAATAGATTGGAGCAGGGGATTCCTCATTGCTTATGGCTGAATGCACAGCCTGTTTACTTGCGCTACTTGCTCTTTTCCACGTCCTCACACACAGATCTATTTCCTCCTTGGTATCTGCACTTGCTACTAGTGCCAATGAGCATGAAGCAAGGGGATATTAAACACTTCACTGTGTGTGAATTCTTCCCCCTAAAACAAACCTTTTGTTGGTGTGCATAAGCCTGATTTGGAGAAGGAGAGGAAACTGGAAAGGGAAGAGTCTTTTGGATTTTGCTTTTCTTAAAAGTATGAAACAATAGAAAACTGCTTTAATTGAAAACTATGGAAGGATTTACTCATATTGCATATCAAATATTTTAGCGAGCAAATTCTAAAGCACTTCCAAAAGAGAGTATAATAGAAGACTGTAGTAGCAGTATGAAGAAGAAACATTGCTTTTTCCAGGGAAAGTGTCTGATTGTTCCACTTTAGTCTCAAATTCCCTTCATGTATTGCAATTTGAGTTTCCTCCTTCTACTTCAAAACCGTTGGTAAACAATTTCAGGCCTGCTTTGATGTTTTGAACACATTTTTTTAAACGTAAACTGGAAAATTCATTAACTAATATATACAAAAGTTGATAATAAAAAGATATTTTGCAACATACCTTATGGCTTGAGCTTTCCAATTAAAATAGAATATCAATACAAGGAAGGTGCCTGTCTCTCACGGGCACCTTTGAAAACCTCCCCATTGTTTAATGTTTATGAATCCCCTCTGTAAGAGACACCACTGAAGGGTTCTGCATGTCAGCCGGGCTTACATCATAGCCCAGTTTCTTCATGTCTTTAGTCACCACGTTGAAGGAAATGGTCACAAAGCCTTGGGATTGCACCGTGGTCACTAGAAATAGGAAAACACCATTAGCTAGTTCAGCTGATTGAACTGGCATTAGACGCCCCACAGAACACCAGGGTGGGGTTATTCTCAGCAGGCTTAAATAATCTTCTAAAGCTTTAACAAAGAAACGGAATGGTCAAAGTCTGGTCCATAGTCACAGAGGAATTACAGTCATTTACCTTCTCGTCCTTCTCCCTGAGCTACCACTTTTGGGTCCGTGAACTCTGGTCGTCTTCCCATGAGCCAACTTGGAGAAGGAGAAAAGAAAACAACTTACTTGGGGGCTAGGGGGAGGGGGTGTCACACTTGTTAACAGACTTGTTGCAAGGAAGTTTCATTGTATACCTGGAAATAAAATAAATATCACCCCCCTCCCTGTTCATAGTAGTTATTTCTGAGGGACGGAAGGTCGGTTTCTGTCAAAGATATTTTAACAGCACCTATCTTTAAGGATTTGAGGGAGACCTAATACTTTGTTATGCTGAGCAATATCTGTGTATATTAAAAGCATTTGCGTTCCATTAATTAGGAAAAGGTTATAAAAATACACACTGGACAGGGAAATCTGTGCAAGCATATGCTGTACCTTTCCTTTATAGCAGCGGTGGGGAACTGGACAATTTTAGTAATCGTGTAACTGTTAAAAAATTGTTGTTGCTACAGGATTACTAAAAACCATGAAATCTAACATCCCTATTTTCTGAAAACATTTCCTGTGAAGTCCAAGGTCTCCATCAGTACTCTTAAACACCGATATTTTGTATTAGGATGGAGAAAAAAAAGAGAGAAAAAGAACAATAAAAGTGTATATAAATGAAAGAGGCAGTTATTGTTCAAGAAAAACAACCGATTGCAACCAATATATACAGACACTCATTCTTAGAATGTAAACATGTCCCTTGGGGAATAGTCCAATTTTAATTTTAACAACTTTTTATGCTGTATTTAACATTCTGCATCCTCATAATGATTGTTTTCATCATGGAGTAATTACAGCAGCAGATGTTGCTGAATTACATGAAGAAAAATAAGTGTAATATTAGTGAAATCTATTCTAGAAAGAAATTAATGTGTTCACTTCAAGTCTATATAGGAAAGCAGCTTTGTTTGCACTCTTACTCACACCATTTCATCAGTGGCAATGTTTTCTCTTTCGGAAGCCTCAGTGAATAGAAGGGAATGTGTGGTTGGTTGTGTTTGCCATTATATGGTGGCTACTTTTCAAAGAGACAAACAGCTCTGTCTTGGCAGGAATCCAGCAAATGCTTTTCAAAGTCATGCTTTCAAATGCATGGATAAGAAGAAGGATGAAGATACAGAGTATCACTCCAAGTAGATGGCTAATGCTACATTTTAAGGTAAGGCTTTATAAGTAAAGCCATATTGCCCATTAAACTCATGAGCAATGTCTTTACCCATACAGAAACTCACGCGTGTACACAATGAATAGACACACCATCAATTAAAACAAAAATGTCCCTTCTCATGTCATTAACATCACTTTTGATTATTACCTTGTCAATTTTTGCAGCTTAGATGTGGATTCTGGAACAAACATAGGAATGGTTCTTCTATGACTAAAATGGAATTGATAGAGAGATTGTATGTATTGATGAAATGCACCTACTACCAATTTCCAATACTCCTGTTTGTATTATAATAATGAAAGTACAAATACAGATTTAAAAAATGAGGTGAGACCTCCACAAGTAACTTGTAAGAATAAAATCAAACTTTCCAATGCACAGCTTGCATGGGAAACTTGCAAAGGGCACCAGGCCAGCTGGGGGAGCCCCTTAAACCTGGAATGGTACAGTCCTCTCAGGAGATGAGACAGTGCAGAACTGAAGACTTGCATGCCCAGACACTCCAAAGCATTTAGGTGCCTATGTCCCACTGAAAGCAATAGGGGTTTGGTGCCTCAAGCCCTTTCAGGATCTGGGCCAGTTCACCTGCCCTCCCATCCACAAATTAAAACTAGCCCTATGCTGAATAAAAGGCATCAAGGCTCAGTTCTGATGACCCAGTGTCTGTCAGAGAATAGATTCCATGTCCATGGCATAAGCAAGTTATAGAGATGCTTGGGGGCATTTATTTTGGCTCTGATAATTTTACCTTCGAAAATAACAAGATGGAGCTAAGGTCAAATTATATCTGGGGAGGAACATCTCAAACAGAAAGATGAACCAACCCTTAACCCACCTTCCAGGTACGAATGGAACATGAACAGCTCCATAACCTCGGACGACATCATTTCCAAAAAGATCAGGGCCATAGACGCTTACTACTATTTGGGGCCCTTAAAAAGAAAACAGGTGTTAATATAAAGGGAGTTAAGGGCAAGGAAGGAGATGGATTTGGCCCTAAAATTTCTTAAATGCATTACTAACCCGCTGTTATTTAACAGTACCTGAAAGCAACTATAGATGGTCAAGAACTGCTGGTCCAAATATGTATTTAGTTACCTGTATTAGGGAACTACTAGCCAGTAGGCATAGGAAAGCAAACTGCTAATTGTACAGGTTGTACCTCCCTTAAACAGGACTCTCTGGTCTGGCAACATCTGTGGTCTGGTAGGACCACAGATGTTCCTGGACCACAGCACCCAGGTATAGGGAGGTCTGGCCTTGGGGCAGAAGCGCAGCAGAGGGGGGCTGGCAACTCAGCCAGGAGCCCAGTATTAGGAGGATTGGGGGACAATGCAGTGGGGAAATCTGGTCCCAGCAATTGGGCAGGAGCAAAGGGCCGGCCCTGGCTGCAGAGCCCTGGAGGTGGACAGGGAGCTCTGGCCCCAGCAGCTGCAGGGCCAGCAGGAGCTGGAGAGCTCCGGCCCAGGAAACGACAGCAGGGTGGGCTGAAGCACTAGTTGGGGGGGGGGTGGGGGAGTTTAGCAAAGGTCAGAAGGAGAGGGACCTCCCGTGGTCTGGCAAATCCCCTCGTTTGGGACTGGTCAGGCCCTGAGGGTGCCGGACCAGGGAGGTCCAACCTGTATTACTGAAATAGTGTAAAGTTTTCTGGCTACGTCTACAATGGCAAGATTTTGCACAAATACTCTTTAACCCAAGAGTTTTTGCGTTAAGAGTATTTGCGCAAGAGAGCGTCTACACTGGCATGTGCTTTTATGTAAGAGATGTGCTTTTGTGCCAAAGCATCTGTGCCAGTGTAGATGCTCTCTTATGCAAGAAAACTCCGATGGCCATTTTAACCATCGGGCTTTCTTGCTCCTGAAATTCATGTTGCCTGTCTACGCTGGCCTCTAGTGCAAGAACACTTGCGCAAGAGGGCTTATTCCTGAGCGGGAGCATCATAATTCTTGCGCAAGAAGCACTGATTTCTTACATTAGAATGTCAGTGTTCTTGCACAAGTACTCGTGGCCAGTGTAGACAGGCAGCAAGTTTTTGCGCAAGACCGGCTGCTTTGGCGCAAAATCTTGCCAATGTAGACGTAGCCTATGATTTCTATGATATCCCCATTTAGGAAAGGTAACAAAATGCATTACCTAAAAGCACAATCAAGAGAAAACACAAACTAGACTCAACAGAACAAAAGTCACAATATTAGTTGGTTTATCCTTTATTCACAAGGCAAAATGTGACACAGAGCCATGCATGTTTGTGATTTCCAATAACTGCTGGGCATAGTCTCCTTTATTCAGAAGGTCATGCCAGTAATATGTTATGGAGACTCACAGAATTGCTTTCAGCTTTCCATTCCAGAACTACAATCTTCAAATACCAAGTACCTGTATTCAGTCATACATTTTCTTAGTGGTTTACTTACAGCCATAGGGGTTGGTACTTTTGAAGGTAATGTCAATTGGAAAATTCCACACAAGGGCTTGCTGTGCATCTCTGTTTTTAGAAGTGATCTGAGATATTCCCTCTTCCAAACCCTAAAACAAAAGCTTACATATTGTATAAATACAAGCGGCTGATATTCACCCACATTATACAGAAAGTATGTATGCTTTTCATGTCTACAAAACTTGAATGCCTGCTTTCAGATAGACCAAGGGTGGACAATTAATTTCACAGGGGAGCCACTTAATGAATTTTGGTACGTGATCACGGGCTGGCTCCACGCCCAAAAGGGCAGAGCCTGGGGCGGGAAGGGCAGGGCTGGGGACTAGCCTCCCGCAGGATTGTCTAGGCCAGAGGCTTTGCATTAAAAACACAGCAAAGGACTTGTGGCTCCTGACTCTTCCGCTACTTTGTTGCCTGGTAGCTGCATAAGGTTGCTGCAGCCATTGAAAGGGCTCACAGCTCATTCCCCTGCTGGGGTAGTGCCGTGACCAGGAGCCATTTAAATAGGATCCTGCTGCCTGAGCCATCGCCTGGAAATTCGGTGGCACAGGGAGCACAATATAAATAGAAAGCAGCCAGATGCAGTCCACGGGCTGGATTCAAGTGATAGGGAGGCCGCATCCAGCCCCCGGGGTGCATCTTGCCTGGTCCTGAGATAGACCATCAAGGTCAAGCTCCAGTCCCTGCCCCAAAGAGCTTACATTTTTAATATCCAAAGCTCCTTCCCTTCCATCTGTGCATACGATATTTTGCATGTGCAAACACAGGGTTGGGCATGCAAACTGATGCAAAATTAAATCCATTTAAAATCTGACCCTTATTCATACTGCTTTGCCAATTAGCTCATCCTATCCACATTTATGAAAAGCATTGACTGGATTCATAATAACTAACAATAGAAAGTGCTTTGATTATGTAAACCACAAAACAAGGGATAAGAGTAACTAAACCAATAACAACACACAGCACATACACAACATTCTAGTTTTTCGAAGTGCTGTACCAGGATTAGCACTTCCTCTGAAATGGGACAGAATAATTAATCTCACTTTCTAAATGAGGGAATATTAGAACTCAGAAAAGTGAAGTGATTTGTTTAGTAATCAGGGCAGAGATGATATTAGAATTCCGGATATAGTCCCAGTACATTAGACCACCTCATCTTTCCAAGACAATGTAAAAGGAAAGACACTTGTAGCTCCCATCTCCATCTGAGGCTACATTTACACTGCAGAGTTTTTGCGCAAAAACTTGCGGAGCGTCCACACTACAAAGTACAGTTAATTGTAAGAACTCAGAGTATTTTTCCTCTTTCTACGAGGAATAAGCCTTTTTGCGCAAGAGCTCTTGTGTAAAAAGCCATGTGTGGATGGGCAACCGGAGTTTCTTGTGCAAGAAACCCTTACGGCTAAAATGGCCATCACAGCTTTCTTGTGCAAGAGTGTGTCCATGATGCCATGGACACTCTTGTGCAAAAGCACATCTCTTGCGCAAAAGCACATGGCAGTGTGGACGTGCTCTTGTGCAACAAGTCTGCAGTGTAGACGTAGTCTTAGTGTGTGTATTTCCTAAGTTATTATTTAGCATTGGGATTAGTGTAACACTTAGGAGCTCCGGTCATGGATCAAGACCACTATTCCCTCTAATTTTTCCCACCCCTGAGCGGAATGAATTTTCTTATGGGCACCAATGGGTAGGTGATGCACACATCACCTTTGTACTGATGCACATAATTTATGTGGCAGGAGTAGAGACAAGGGGTTCTGATTGCAGGAGGGGGCTCGGGGCTGGGGCAGAGTGAGTGTGCTTAGCCCGAGCTTGCATGTGGGCTCTAGGATGGGACTGAGGTTGAGAAGGTGGGACTGAGGGTTGAGGTACAAGAGCTCTGGCATGAGGATGAGGGATTTGGGGTGTAGGAAGGGAGGGCTCCAAGTTTGGAAAGGGGCTCAGGGCTTGGATGCAAAAGGGGGTACAGGCTTAAATGATTACCTGGTAAGCATCATCCTTAACGGGTGATGCTTACCAGGTAACAGTTAACCAGTGCTCAAGAGCAGCCCCCTGCCCATGGCCTGCCACAGGCAGAGGGCTACTCCAGCCCCTGCAAAGGATGGAAGTAGCAGGGCTGAAGCAACCCCCACTTGGGGGGCAGGGGGCTGCTCTTACCCGCCTTTAGTTGGTTAACCGGTTACACACCGTGTTTAACTCGTTAACCGAAGCAATGGGATTTCCCATCCCTAATACAGGCTGCAGTGTGGGCGGTGGGGGGCCTTGGGGGTGCAGGAGGGTGCTCAGTGCTGGGGGGCTTCCCCGAGTGGTTCCCTGCTGGGGATGGTGAGGGGGGCCCCCCTTCCCTAGGCTGGCAGCGAGGGGCTCCCCTCCCCGCGCATGAGTGGGGCTCCACGGGAACGTAGCCCCCCAGCCCCAGGGACCATCCACCCCCCCCCCCAGCCTGACCTCGGGGGCGCCATGGCGGGGGGCGCAACTCACCGTGGTGGGGGCCCAGTCGGGGCCGTAGACGAAGCAGAACTTGCAGTAGAGCTCGTCGCACGCCGGGAACTCGAAAGGAAAGAAAACCCGGTGAGTGGGAGGGGGGCCTGTGCGGGGGGGCTGAGCTCTCAGCCGGGGGGGGGGGCTGTGCGGGGGGGCGCTGAGCTCTCAGCCGGGGGGGGGGGGTTGTGCGGGGGGGGGCTGTGCGGGGGGCTGGGGCTGAGCTCTCAGCCGGGGGGGGCTGTGCGGGGGGCTGGGGCTGAGCTCTCAGCCGGGGGGGGGGGCTGTGCGGGGGGCTGAGGCTGAGCTCTCAGCCGGGGGGGGGCTGTGCGGGGGGCTGAGGCTGAGCTCTCAGCCGGGGGGAGCTGTGCGGGGGGGGGGCTGAGCTCTCAGCCGGGGGGGGGGGGCTGTGCGGGGGGGGCGCTGAGCTCTCAGCCGGGGGGGGGGGGCTGTGCGGGGGGGGGCTGAGCTCTCAGCCGGGGGGGGGCTGTGCGGGGGGGGGCTGAGCTCTCAGCCGGGGGGGGGCTGTGCGGGGGGCTGGGGCTGAGCTCTCAGCCGGGGGGGGGGCTGTGCGGGGGGGGGGCTGAGCTCTCAGCCGGGGGGGGCTGTGCGGGGGGGGGCTGAGCTCTCAGCCGGGGGGGGGGCTGTGCGGGGGGGGCGCTGAGCTCTCAGCCGGGAGGGGGGGCTGTGCGGGGGGGGGCTGAGCTCTCAGCCGGGGGGGGGCTGTGCGGGGGGGGGCTGAGCTCTCAGCCGGGGGGGGGCTGTGCGGGGGGGGGCTGAGCTCTCAGCCGGGGGGGGCTGTGCGGGGGGGCGCTGAGCTCTCAGCCGGGGGGGGGCTGTGCGGGGGGCGCTGAGCTCTCAGCCGGGAGGGGGGCTGTGCGGGGGGGGCTGAGATCTCAGCCGGGAGGGGGGCTGTGCGGGGGGGGGCTGAGCTCTCAGCCGGGGGGGGGGCTGTGCGGGGGGGCGCTGAGCTCTCAGCCGGGGGGGGCTGTGCTCTCAGCCGGGGGGGGCTGTGCGGAGGGCTGGGGCTGAGCTCTCAGCCGGGGGGGGCTGTGCGGGGGGGGGGCTGAGCTCTCAGCCGGGGGGGGGTGCTGTGCGGGGGGGGGCTGAGCTCTCAGCCGGGGGGGGGGCTGTGCGGGGGGGGGGCTGAGCTCTCAGCCGGGGGGGTGCTGTGCGGGGGGGGGCTGAGCTCTCAGCCGGGGGGGGGGGGCTGTGCGGGGGGGCGCTGAGCTCTCAGCCGGGGGGGGCTGTGCGGGGGGGGCGCTGAGCTCTCAGCCGGGGGGGGGGCTGTGCGGGGGGGCGCTGAGCTCTCAGCCGGGGGGGGGCTGTGCGGGGGGGCGCTGAGCTCTCAGCCGGGGGGGGGGCTGTGCGGGGGGGGGGGCTGAGCTCTCAGCCGGGGGGGGGGGCTGTGCGGGGGGGGGCTGAGCTCTCAGCCGGGGGGGGGGCTGTGCGGGGGGGGGGCTGAGCTCTCAGCCGGGGGGGGGCTGTGCGGGGGGGGGGCTGAGCTCTCAGCCGGGGGGGGCTGTGCGGGGGGGGGGCTGAGCTCTCAGCCGGGGGGGGGGCTGTGCGGGGGGGGGCTGAGCTCTCAGCCGGGGGGGGTTGTGCGGGGGGGGGCTGAGCTCTCAGCCGGGGGGGCTGTGCGGGGGGGGGGGCTGAGCTCTCAGCCGGGGGGGGCTGTGCTCTCAGCCGGGGGGGGCTGTGCGGAGGGCTGGGGCTGAGCTCTCAGCCGGGGGGGGCTGTGCGGGGGGGGGGCTGAGCTCTCAGCCGGGGGGGGGTGCTGTGCGGGGGGGGGGGCTGAGCTCTCAGCCGGGGGGGTGCTGTGCGGGGGGGGGCTGAGCTCTCAGCCGGGGGGGGGGCTGTGCGGGGGGGGGCTGAGCTCTCAGCCGGGGGGGGGGCTGTGCGGGGGGGCGCTGAGCTCTCAGCCGGGGGGGGCTGTGCGGGGGGGCGCTGAGCTCTCAGCCGGGGGGGGGCTGTGCGGGGGGGCGCTGAGCTCTCAGCCGGGGGGGGGGGCTGTGCGGGGGGGGGCGCTGAGCTCTCAGCCGGGGGGGGGGCTGTGCGGGGGGGGGGGCTGAGCTCTCAGCCGGGGGGGGGGCTGTGCGGGGGGGGGGCTGAGCTCTCAGCCGGGGGGGGGGCTGTGCGGGGGGGGGGGGCTGAGCTCTCAGCCGGGGGGGGGCTGTGCTGGGGGGGGGGCTGAGCTCTCAGCCGGGGGGGGCTGTGCGGGGGGGGGGGGCTGAGCTCTCAGCCGGGGGGGGGGGCTGTCGGGGGGGGGGCTGAGCTCTCAGCCGGGGGGGGGTGCTGTGCGGGGGGGGGGCTGAGCTCTCAGCCGGGGGGGGGGCTGTGCGGGGGGGGGGGCTGAGCTCTCAGCCGGGGGGGTGCTGTGCGGGGGGGGGGCTGAGCTCTCAGCCGGGGGGGGGGCTGTGCGGGGGGGGGCTGAGCTCTCAGCCGGGGGGGGGGCTGTGCGGGGGGGCGCTGAGCTCTCAGCCGGGGGGGGGCTGTGCGGGGGGGGCGCTGAGCTCTCAGCCGGGGGGGGCTGTGCGGGGGGGCGCTGAGCTCTCAGCCGGGGGGGGCTGTGCGGGGGGGGGGGCTGAGCTCTCAGCCGGGGGGGGGGCTGTGCGGGGGGGGGGGCTGAGCTCTCAGCCGGGGGGGGGCTGTGCGGGGGGGGGGCTGAGCTCTCAGCCGGGGGGGGGGCTGTGCGGGGGGGGGCTGAGCTCTCAGCCGGGGGGGGTTGTGCGGGGGGGGGGGCTGAGCTCTCAGCCGGGGGGGGGCTGTGCGGGGGGGGGGGCTGAGCTCTCAGCCGGGGGGGGCTGGTGCGGTGGGGGGGGGCTGAGCTCTCAGCCCGGGGGGGGGGGCTGTGCGGGGGGGGGGCTGAGCTCTCAGCCGGGGGGGGGGCTGTGCGGGGGGGGGGGGCTGAGCTCTCAGCCCGGGGGGGGCTGTGCGGGGGGGGGCTGAGCTCTCAGCCGGGGGGGGCTGTGCGGGGGGGGGGGCTGAGCTCTCAGCCGGGGGGGGGCTGTGCGGGGGGGGCTGAGCTCTCAGCCGGGGGGGGCTGTGCGGGGGGGGCACAGGGCCACGCTCCCCCATCCATGCTGGAGAGCCCGGAGCGAGGCTGCTCCAGCGCGCCCCTCACCGTGGCCCCCAGGCGCCAGCCGGGGCGGGGCGGGGCGGGGGGGACTCGCTCACCTGGGCGCTCTCGATCTGCCCGGTCACCATGAGCAGGAAGACCGTGGGGCCGCCGGCGGCTGCCATGGCGCCGGAGGCCGATCCCGGCCCGTTGCTAGGGGCCGCTCTCCCCGGCCCGCCTTGGATACCGGACGGCGAGGCGGCCGGGACAAACTTCCTGCCAGCGCAGCGCGGGGGGCGGGGCGGGGCGGGGCGGAATCTCGGGGGTAAAACCCCGACACGTCACCCCAGGAAGGGGAAGGGGACTCCCCCAGCTCAGTAGCTCCCCCAAGGAGAGGGAGCCCCCCCAGGGGAAGTGGGGGGCAGCCCCCAAAGGAGAGGGAGCCCCCCCCAGGGGAAGTGGGGGGCAGCCCCCAAAGGAGAGGGAACCCCCCCAGGGGAAGTGGGGGGCAGCCCCCAAAGGAGAGGGAGCCCCCCCCAGGGGAAGTGGGGTGCAGCCCCCAAAGGAGAGGGAGCCCCCCCAGGGGAAGTGGGGGGCAGCCCCCAAAGGAGAGGGAGCCCCCCCAGGGGAAATGGGGTGCAGCCCCCAAAGGAGAGGGAGCCCCCCCAGGGGAAGTGGGGGGCAGCCCCCAAAGGAGAGGGAGCCCTCCCCAGGGAAAGTGGGGTGCCGTCTCTCACATCCTGTCTCCACCCTGGCTACACCACCACTGCAAATGCACGGAAAGGGCACCAGTGTGAGCCCTACGCTACAAGCTGACGTGGCAGAATTTGCGTTCGTTTATTTCATAAGATTAATGTTCCTTTTTAAGCATTTTCTTCTATTTTTAAACAATTTCTGTTTTCACCATTACACAAACGTATCCTTCCATTTGACCCAGATTCATGAGACAGTGACTTTCAAAGTCAATCACGTGAAGCATGAACCAAAAAGCAGCATGCGCCCTAAAATACACCATTGTACACATGTACAGAGCATAGGAAGAAAGAACCCACACACACTTACAGAAACAAAGACAAACAGAAGCAATGACTGAGCATGCTGGACTGTGAACAAAAGATGGTGGCCTTCCTGCTGTTACCAGTCACGAGAGATGCCACACATGACATCACTCCTAGGATGAGTACCATATAAGTGTGACCGTAGCAGGATTAATGATGCTCCTGTCTCCGACCTCACATTTTCCCCAATTTTCTTGGTAGTGAAATTATTTAAATAAGTTATGAAAGCACAGTCAGAAAAGTTGCCTTAGGAGACTGATAACAAACGTACTCGTAAAAATACTAATTGTACAAGGGCAGTTATTGTTTTTTAATTTTTCCCGCCTGTCAATAATGAGCAATTAGTGAAGGGTAAGGACAGAGTAAGAGTATTTGCGTAGCCAGATGTGTATATTTTTGTCACATCTGACAGAGAGGTAGCCGTGTCATATTTGGCTCAGAGAGGTAGCTGTGTTAGTCTGTAACTTTAAAAACAACAAGTAGTCCTGTGACACCTTACAGACTAATAAATATATAATATCATGAGCTTTTGTGGGTAAAACCCACTTCTTTAGATGCTCCAGTCAAGCTCATCTAATGAAGTGGGTGTTACTTGAAATGGCTACACTAGGAAATTATTTCAAAATAACTTATTTTGAAATAGTGTGTCCACCCTACAGGGAAGTCTTGAAATTAGTCCAAGGTAGGCTCCCTCTGTGTGGATGTGCTACCTCAACTTGGAGCCCCAGGAAGCACTGGGGATGTAGGGGTAAACTGAAGCAGTCCATGGTACCTTGCTAAGATCTCTCATTCAAATCCTAAATTTGAGGCAAGGCCTGGAAACACAGAACAAGCAGCTAACATGACCCTGGTTTCCTTGGCAACCACATTCCAAGAGGACCTCGCTCCAATAAGACCCTGGCCGGTACCAAAACAAACTTCACGGAAGTCGTTCTCACTGTCTCCTTTAATTCTAGATGATAAACCTGGATCCCAAGGACCACACCAAGGTGAAGCAGTAATCATTCTACAATCTTAATTACAGCAAACAAAGTTGCCATCAACATGTCTTTTGTTTATGTTGGCTTATTTAGCTTGTTAGGAATAACTATCTGTATCATTGATAAGACGTTTAATTGGTGGTGGGCGGAGATACTGTCTAACCTTTGTAGTTTATTGGCTTATGTGCTCATTATGTCTTGCCGCTAGGACCTATGACATTGCTTCTACTCCGCCCACCTGCTGCCTAGATAATTCAATGTAATATTTTCATTAACTAGTGCTCTCCAGGTTAACCCCTGGTTGGTACTCCACCAGTGCTGGTGTACAATAAATCCTCATCTTGTTTTCACCTGCATCCAGCGTGTCCAGAATTATTCCCTACAGGGGAGTAATTACTTAAAAATTACTCTGGGGAGTAATTATTTCAAAATAGCAGCAGTGGAGCATCCAAAGTACCATTATTTTGAAATAACTATTTTGAAAGAAGCGTTTTTCCTCGTGAAAAGCAGGAGTTATTATTTCGAAATAACGGGTTTGGTCGTGTGGATGCACCGCTTATTATTTCAAAATAAGGGGAGTAATTTTGAAATAACTCCCCATGTAGACCAGGGCTTAGGTGCCACAGGACTGCTTGTTATTTTTAGAGAGAATCTTTCCCCCCCAATATTTCCTATATTTATCAACCAGTTTTGATAAAATGTGAAATGGAGTCAGTTTTTTCTTTTTTAGAGGCCCCACTGGGAGCTGTACAACTGCATCGGGGGATTCTGCACCCAGGATCCATACACTACACTATGCCAACTACTCTAACATGGTCCGGGCCTTGTGTTCCATGAACTTTGTAGTCTCTGTCCTTCATCTTTGACTCTGGTGCAGTGCTTCTATGCCATGGAAAATTCCGATCAGCAGGGACCTCCTCCAAATGATTTCCATAGCACCGAGTAGAATATATGGATGCTGCCATCAGAGGTGTGATTGCAGTCTATGTACACATACATACCTGAGCTAGCTTTGATCGAGCTAGCTTGAATAACAACAGCAGTGAAGTCCAGGTAGCGTGGACTGTGCAAACCTGGCGGGGGGTCCACTCAGATGGGCTGGCAGAGCCATGCTCATGTGATGAGCCTGAGGCTACATCTAGACTACAAGCCTTTTTCGAAAGAGAGCGTCTAGACTACAAGCAGATTTTTCAAAAAAGCGAGCCGCTTTTTCGAAAGAAAGTCTAGACGCTCTCTTTCGAAAAAGCACAGTTTGCATTCAATAGCGCCTTTTTTCGAAAAAATACTTCAAAAAAAGGCGTTATACCTCATATACTGCGGTTTACCGCAATTGAAAAAAAACTACCGCATTCTTTTGATTTACTTTCGAAGGAATGCGGCTGCAGTCTAGATGCAGATGAAGTTTTTTCGAAAAGCTACTTTAAAAAAAAAAAAAACCTGTAGTCGAGACACACCCTTAGAGGCCACTAGATGTCAGAGTTTCCCCATGCAAGTGTGAAATGCAAACCTAAGGGTATGAGGGGCATGATCTGATTTTAAAATCACTGACCTCTAGCTGACCCACACTTTGATTTTTATATCTCATAAACTGCAGTTGTTTTCTATCCCCCTTCCGCTATTTGGGAAAATTCCAATAATGTAGTAGACAGCCAATGTCCATGGGTCTAGGAAGAGATTTATTCCATAATCATCCATGGCAGGGTTTCTTGCATTTTGTTCTGAAGCTTTGAGCACTGGTGCACGGTTCCAGGCAGAATACTGGGTGAGGTTTGCAGCGGAGCTGATGCTGTATAACAGTTCTTATGTTCCTGGCCTTCCCTCTTCTCCAAAAATCACAGGTGAGAGGAAGAGGCTAAATTCTTCATCTGTACACCGTTTTCTGCTGCTGGGCACTTCAGGAAAGACCGTGTGACTAGGGTTGCCAGGTGTCCGGTTTTGACCCGGACAGTCCAGTATTTGAGCTTTCTGTTCGGGAAGCAAATTGAGAAAATATAAATAAGAAAATATTAATGTCCGGTATTTTCTAAATAAGATGTAATATACAGGGCTTGACAAATCGCTGTTTCTACTCACCTGTGACAAGTAGATTTCAGCCGGTCACCCCGTTCACTAGCAGCATGTGCCTGCACAATGCGGGTCTTGCGCATGCACATTGCGGGGCTGGCGAGTAGATTTCACCGCCATTTGTCAAGCCTTGATAACATAGATTGTGATGTAATGTTAAGTGTGTCCGGTATTTTTGTTGAAACCATCTGGCAACCCTACCTGTGACAGTAAGACATGTTCAGCCCTGTATAAAACATTCACAAATGCACTCACAAAGTTTTAAAGATGGAAATATTGGTGAAAAATAACACAGTGGTTACTGATCAATATTTCAAAAACAAAGGAAGAAATGCTTTGTTTTTGAAATATTTTGAAATATAAAGAAATGCTTTATTATTTTGATTTAAATAATCGCGGCTTCATTTAAATTTACATGGCTGCCGTGCTGAGCTTCCAAACAGCTGATCAGCTGTTTGTTGGCTCAGCGTGCTAGTCTGTACGCTCCCGTGCCGACCTGAAAGCCCCTTATCGACCTCCCCGTTCTCCCCGTTATGCCTCGTAGGATGAGGTTTATCGGGGAGGTCGATAAAGGGCTTTCATGTCGACAGGGGAGCGTCCGGACTAGCGCGCTGAGCCAACAAACAGCTGATCAGCTGTTTGTTGGCTCAGTGCAGCAGCCATGTAAATTTAAATGAACGTAAGAACATAAGAACGGCCGTACTGGGTCAGACCAAAGGTCCATCTAGCCCAGTATCCTGTCTACCGACAGTGGCCAGCACCAGGTGCCCCAGAGAGGGTGGACCGAAGACAATGATTAAGCGATTTGTCTCCTGCCATCCCTCTCCAGCCTCTGACAAACAGAGGCCAAGGACACCATTTTATCCCCTGGCTAATAGCCTTTTATGGACCTAACCTCCATGAATTTATCCAGCTTCTCTTTAAACTCTCTTATAGTCCTAGCCTTCACAGCCTCCTCTGGCAAGGAGTTCCACAGGTTGACTACATGCTGTGTGAAGAAGAACTTTCTTTTATTAGTTTTAAACCTGCTATCCATTAATTTCATTTGGTGTTGTGCTCTAGTTCTTCTATTATGGGAACTAATAAATAACTTTTCTTTATTGGCCCTCTCCACACCACTCATGATTTTATAGACCTCTATCATATCCCCCCTCAGTCTCCTCTTTTCTAAACTGAAAAGTCCCAGTCGCTTTAACCTCTCCTCATATGGGACACATTCCAAACCCCAAATCATTTTAGTTGCCCTTTTCTGAACCCTTTCAAGGCCAAAATATCTTTTTTGAGGTGAGGAGACCACATCTGTACACAGTATTCAAGATGTGGGCATACCATAGTTTTATACAGGGGCAGTAAGATATTCTGGGTCTTATTTTCTATCCCTTTTCTAATAATTCCTAGCATCCTATTTGCCTTTTTGACCGCCGCTGCACTCTGTGTGGAAGTTTTCAGAGAACTGTCCACGATAACTCCAAGATCTCTTTCCTGATTTGTCGTAGCCAAATTAGCCCCCATCATACTATACATATAGTTGGGGTTATTTTTCCCGATGTGCATTACTTTACACTTATCCACATGAAATTTCATTTGCCATTTTGTTGCCCAATCACTCAGTTTGGTGAGATCTTCTTGGAGTCCCTCACGGTCTGCTTCTGTCTTGACTATCCTAAACAGTTTGGTATCATCTGCAAATTATTATTTAAATCGCGGCTTCATTTCCCTTTGCCAAACAAACAAATCTACATGGCTCCATCGACGGAGCCATGTAGTTTAGACGTACCCTTACTGTCTCTATTTACTACCCATAGATATTCCCAGGACAAAAATCAATTCAAGCAAATTCCAATTTGTTCCTGAATATGCAAATCATCATTACAGCCAGATCCATGAAACAGCAACCCACTCACATTATCTTACATATGCTTGGCAGATTCTAGCAGTCATTGGACAGATGAAATGCAAACAAATAAACAAAAAATTGTTGTATCAAGTCAGCCTCAAAGTTTTCTTTATTCCAAACTATTCTTCTGCTTTCTTTACACTAAATAGAAATGAATTATCAAAGTAGACAATTCTATCTGTTGCTCCTCCAGCACTTAAATCATACTGCAGGTTGAACCACTAATCCAATCTAATCTGCTCTGGTAACATCCATGGTCCAGCATGATTTTAGTGAGCTGGATGTCCACTGATCATGGGTGTGGCCAAAGTTCCCATGGTCCCATAAAGTTTGTTTACAGCTTCCAGTCCTCGCGCTCAATGTTCTGTGCTGCTATTTAGCTTTAATTTACCTCTAAATATCTTCTAAGCACCCGATAGGCAGTGTTTGTCTTGGTAATGCTGCTAGACAATACTGAACGCCTGTGGTTTGGCAAATTCTCTGGTTCAGCACAGGTCAGGTCTCAAAGCTACTGGACTAGAGAATTTCAATCTGTACATTACTGTATACCTATGTAGCACTGCTAATGGCCACTAGATATCACTAATGCTTTACCAGCTGCCGTACAGAAGTGAAATACAAACAGTCCAAACCGTTAAAAGGAAATATGTTGCATACTAATGTTGAAATAAAGTTTAAAGGCACCACAGTATTTTACATGGCAAAAATAAGCATATAGTTTCTGCACAGTAATTGTCAAACACATAAAGTCATGATTTCTAAGGAGCTCTGTCATTATCAGAACACTCTTGCAGGTTGTGTTATAAAATGGGAATTACGACAAGGTGCATATTATTATAAAGGAAGGGTTTACAATGTATTTTATGAGAGAGGACTGCATAATACAATTAACATAATGATAGTGTTTAATATACTGCCTGTCATCTGAAAGAGCTAATACGGCTTCACAAGTGCTCTGCTTACGATTCCACCACAATGCCTTAGGGGTGTAGTGGGGTTTCCAGCTAGCGCAGCACTGTGGGGAGAAGGGAAATTTTGCCTAAGGGGGAAGGACGGCTGCTTGACTGATACAGCTGGGACATTGGACTGGGGATCATTCAGTGCTACAGATCTGGTCTACACTTCAATTTTGCTGCCATAACTGTCAGGAATGTGTGTGTACGGGGGAGGGAGAAGAAAATCACCCCTGGCCTTCCACATAGCTCTGACAGAATAATCCGACCATAAAATCCTAGAACACTAGAACTGGAAGAGAGCTCAAGAGGTCACCAAATCCAGTCTCCTGCCCTCTCAGAAGGACCAACCATTCTAGACCATCCCTGACAGCTGTCTGTCTAACCTGCTCTTAAATATCTCCAGTGATGGAGATTCCACAGCCTCCCTAGGCAATTTATTCCAGTGCATAACCACCCTGACAGGAAGTTTTCCTTCATCTCCAACCTAAATCTAAAGCCCAGACTGCTATCCCAGGAAAAAAAAAAGGGCCTTTTGCTGGTATTGCTTGTTTAATTTGGAGACCCGGTGCAAGCTGCTAGCAGAAGCACTCTTTAGCTTGTATTAACTGCACTTTTACTAGGGAGGTTTATCAGCAACCCTTGCTAGTGTAGACAACGCCTGAGTCTGTAGAGCCTGAGCTATAGAGCCAGGTTCTGTTGGGGAGTTAGAACATCTCCACAGCTCCTGTGGACTGGCAGCATATAACACACCCTGATCAGTGGCTTTCAGCAATACCCAAACTACTGGTTGGACACACAATATTGTTAATAGCCACAAAGCGCAGACTGGCTCCTATCAAAGAGCCTTACACAGGCAGGGCTGGGACGAAACAGCACATCCTCGCTGAGCCGGTATCCATCCCTAGAAGCAGTGCCTCTCAGGGCCTAACAGCTGCTCTTGGCTTTGCACTGTCACTGATACTAGTGGGGCTTAGTCTCCATGGCGATGAGCACATAATTTCCATGATAGATACTTGGTGCTCAGCAACTCACACTGAAGTTAATTGGAGTTAGGAGCAATGCTCCCTGGAAACTGAGTGCTTGGGCGGGCATTGAGCAGAAATTAGCAGAGCCCTCCCAGCCTGCAGCATGTTTGTACTGGTGATGCACACCCATGTATGCCTTGGTGCATGCAACAAAATTTATTCTACACAGAGATGGAAAAAATTAGAAGGAACTTTGGTTAAGAGCTTAACTCCTGTGCCTTTGAGCAACTGGGCTTTGGTGAATGGTGGTAGTTACAGAACCATAGAAATGTCAGGCAGGAATGGTATCCCCTCCTCCACTGAAGCAGGACCCAGTAAACCTAGACTGGCATATGTCCAAACTGTTCTTAAAAACCTTTGGGCACAGGAATTCCACAACGCCTTCTTACACCCTTCTAACTACCCTTGTAGGTAGGTAGCTTTTCCTACTAACTTAAATCTTCCTGTGGCAGATTAAGCCCATTATTTTGTGTCCTACATTTGCTGGATATGGAAAATAACTGAGCCCAATCCTCTTTTTCTCTGCCCTTAACATATTTGAAGTCTCTTATCCTTCCGCCCCCGCTCTGTTTATCCTTTTCTCAAGTATAAACAGGCCAGTTTTTTTAACCTTTCCTCCCAGGTCAGCATGTCTAAGCCTTTTATAGCATTTTGTTGCTCTCCTCTGGGCTCTTTTTTTTGCATCGCATTGTGGGCACCTGTTCAATTTGTGATCCACGACAACTCCAAAACCCTTTCCAGCAGAAACCTAGCCAGTTCCCCCCCCCCATTTTTGTAGTTGTGCATGTGATTTTTCCTGCCTAAGTGAATTACTTTGCACTTTTCTTTGCTGAATCTCATCTTGTTAATTTCTATCCAATTCTCTAATTTGTCAAGGTTGATTTGAATTCTAATTCTGACCTCCAAAGTGCTTCGATCCCTCCCATCTTGGTGTCATCTGCACGTTTCACAATTGTACTCTCCAAATCATTAGCCCAAATCGTTAGTGAAAATACTGACTAGTACCAGAACTAGGACTGAGCCCAGTAGATACGTCCTCCCAGCTTGACAGGCAATCACTAATAACTACTCCGAGTACACGTTTTTTCAAACATCTTGCACGCACTTTTTTGTGATTTCATCTAGACCACATTTCCCTAGTCATGTGGGAACGTGTCAGTGCATAGTCATCTCCCATCATCCCCTGCTTTCTCGTCAGTTTTGTTGGAGCCTGGCTTGCTGCCTTGACTCCCATATGCCTTTCTAAGCTCCTAATCTGCTCACAGTTTTGCACCGGTCTAACTATTTTGGTTACGGGTGTGAGTTTTATTTGTATTGTAATCTTAATACAATGTCTAGCGTGTTTGTGGTTATACCATTATCATGGTACCTTATGCAGGTATAGCTTATACCTTTTCCTATAAGCAAAACCTGTATAAGACCTTTATTCCAGTATTCCTGCTTCCATATTAGGGGGGATCGTACTACTTTAATTATACCAAGATAATTAGACATGCAACTTCAATAAAAACGTCGGGACCTTGTGGTGGATATTCTGTGTGCTTTAATTTCTTAGCTGAGGAAACCTTTTAAAGATTGGATCCTATGGAAGTCTATGCACCACACCTGTACCCAGACAGAACTGGAGACAATCTCTGGGCTCGGATGGGCAAGAACTCTGTTGACTGGTGATGCCAGCAGCAATATGCGTGTGCAGCCTTTAGGCACAGGAATCCCTCATCCTCCACGCGGAGGTGTGTAAATGTCATGGAGCACAAAGGGAAGCTTAAGCCAATGAGATCTAGCAAGTCACTTGTTGCCTTTCCCTTTTCTGGCCACCCCCACGGCTCCAGAGAGCAGACTGCTGTTGCAAGCACTATGGGGGAATCTGAAGGAAATTTTGACACCAAACTCTCTCTGGTAGAGTTGCCGGCTGGCAGGGACTTGGACATTTGCTCCTATCCTCCCTGCTGTAATTAAATGCGTTTGGGTCCACGTCACCTGTGCTGCTGGATGACAGGCTATCCATCACTGCAGGAAACCTCTCTCTGCTAGGCCTCTTCTCTGGCTGGTGGTGATTTGCACTTCGCATTGTCTTGTAGGGCGTCAGAATTGATCTACAGTAAAACTCCAATAGTCCAGCATCCAATAGTCCGGCACTCCTGATAGTCCGACATCAAAATGGCAGGAGCCTAGTGAGTGAGCTTCAGCAAAAAATGAGTCACAAGGTAGCAGCAGCAGCAGCTGAACTGAGCAAAAAGGGTAAAAAAGGCTTAAAAAAACTAAAACATTACAGTATACTGTGTACAGTATGTACAATAAAAAGGGCTAGGAATACTTTATATACAGTATATAATGTATACAGTATATATATAACCAGTTTATAGTACCTCCTGATAGTCCGGCATATTTGATAATCCGGCACCACCTAGGTCCCATAGGTTCTGGATTATCGGAAGTCTACTGTAGATTGAAGAGTCTATGGGCTTGACTCGGAATCATTCCATGCAGTGGACTGTGTCCCAGTGACTTCCCTCTTCAGAGGTGCTTGGCCTTTTCGGGGTGGCAGAAGCCTTTGCACGGGGGCTGGGTCAGTGCCTGGTTCCCCGCAGTTCCCCAAACGCTCCCCACTTTCGGGGCTGATCAGGCCTGAGGGCTTGGGTTAGCAAACGTGGGCACGTGGGCTTTTGCTGCGATTCCCTTTCATCCCATATCGCAAGGATCATAGGGAGGCAACAGTTTTTGGAATACGGGAGGCTCAGCAATGTGGCATTTTGGGGAGGCTGCTGGATCCATTTGTGTTAAGAACTCCTCTGTCGGCTCAAGGGCTTGCTAACTGGTCCGTATTTGTGACACTCACCTGCATCCGCCCTCTCCACAAGCCTCAGGTGTTACCACCTGGGTCTCTCTCCTTGGGGGGATTCAGTCAACAGCTTCACCTCCCCCCTCTTGGCAGTTTTGGGGGAGACTGGCTTGCTGGTTCCCCCTTACGGCCTCGTCAGGGGGCACAACTGGCTCCCTCCTCTATCTGCATGGTTGGGAGAACGATGGGTGGCAGGATTAGTTTACTTCTTCCAGCAGAGCCATCCCTTCCATAGGGTGAATCGGGGCGGCTGCCCCAGGCCTGCACTTTTGAGCCCCAATTGTCCTACGGATGGGAGGAACCCGGGGGATTACAGGGCAACAGCAGGGGTCACCCCCGCACTCACCAAGCATGTGGCGGGAGCCAGAAGTGGTGTTCCGCCCCGCCATACCACTCTCTTCCAACCTGCTGCATCTGGCCTCTCCACAGGGGAGGGAAGCAGAGTGCCCCTGCCTCAGGGCACTTCACTTCCCGACACATGGGCTATGTCTACACTGGCGCGATCTTGCGCCAGAGCTATGCAAATGAGGCTAAGCGTGGAATATCGCCGAGCCTCATTTGCATACCTAATGAGCCGCCATTTTGCGGAAGAGGCTCTTGCACAAGAAGGAGCTGTCTGCACTGCCCCTTCTTGCGCAAGAAAAACCCTCTTGCGCAATGCCGCTACGCCGATTATTTTCCGGAAGAGCGGCCTTGTGCAAGAGGGTTTTTGTTGCGCAAGAAGGGGCAGTGTAGACAGCAGGAAGCAAGCACCAAGGGTGTGTCTAGACTACCTAGTTTTGTCGACAAAAGTGGACTTTTGTCGACAAAACTATACCAGCGTCTACACTACCGCTGAGTTCTGTTGACATAACGTCGACAGAACTCAGCAGTTTTGTCGACGCTGGTATACCTCATTTTACGAGGCATAACACCTTCTGTCGACAGAACTCTGTCGACAGAAGGTGTTATTGCCTGTAACATTGCGTCCAGACTATGGAGTTCTGTCGACAAAGCAGCTTGCTTTGTCGACAGAACTCAATGTGTCTGGACGCTCTTTGTCGACGGAAGTTTTGTCGACAGTATCTGTCGACAAAACTTCCGTCGACAAAATGCGGTAGTCTAGACGTACCCTAAGCGTGTGAATAGGAGTTCATCACTCAGGTCCGGGCTCTCCATGAAGGATCCTCCCATGAAGGATCTAGGCATCAGTTTCCCGAGGTGGGTCTGATCCAGAGTGGCTGAGCACTACATTAGAAGCCAGGGGCTGCCAGTCGTTGGCTGGAGAGCCCCCGTTTGCACATCCCGCTACAGCCGTGCGAAGTTCTATGCAGGTGTGCGGTCAAGGCCGTGCTTAGCCCTTTGGTTGACAACTTTCCATTGAAGAAGTGGATTTGGTGGATAATACCTGGTGCGTCCAAATGGACATTTCCACCAGAAATGTCCATTTTTAACTACATTTTCCAGGGCAGGAGCAGAACATTTTCCACCCACTGGAGCATTTTTAGGGATTTTTGACAACAATTAAAAAAAAATCAGAGAAAAATGTCAAAGGATACGACATTCCATATTTCTCACACACATTTTTCCCAAGGGAAAAAGAAAGATTTCCTGAACAGCTGTAGCCGCCACGTAGCCTGTGTTGGCCTTTCATTCACGTGGGCGACAGCAGATCTAGCGGAGAAGAAGTGTGAGCATCCAGCAACTTGTTTGTTCAGTTTTCATGTTATCACGGTTCCTCAGAGTCTCCGGCGTGGACCACAGACCCATTGTGCCAGGCACTGAACAAAAAGGCGGGCCCAGCCCCAAAGAGCTTCCAAGCTAAGTACAAAACAAGAATCAACAGATGGATCCAGGCTGATGAAGGAGTACGAGGAAATGAGACAATGACAGATGTAAAATCCCGTGTAATTGGTTAATTGGTTAACCGAATAAAGGAGGATGGGTGGTCCCCATGTCGGCCGTGGCCAGGCTGGAGCGGCCCCCACCCCCATTGTGGACAGGGGTCGCTATAGCAGGGCTGGAACACCCCTGTCCATGGCAGGTCCATGGGGCTGGAATTGCTCCCGCCCCCACCGGTTAACCAGTTAACCATCCCTAGTCTGAGCACACCAGCAGTCTCGCCCTTGTCAAGATGCTGGTCAAATCAGCCGGCTGCCAGAGGAGTTAAAATCAGCACACTAATATCTTCCTTCAAGCAGCGATGTGGTGGCAGGGTTATTCCCTTGCTAGGGCATGAAGCTGCGTTTTGAAGCCAGGTCACTTGTAAATGCTTCATGTACCACTTCTATCCCCTCCCAGTCCCGGCGAGTGATTTTTCTTGCCAACCTCTCTCTAATTAGCTTCATTTTTAAACCTTTATGAATATAATGAAATCCCAAGCAGAAACGGTTTTTACCTTGACAGCAAATGCAAATAACAATTCAGCAGGGAGTTTGATCTCTGGCTTTAATGGAAAATTGTGTATCACTGTGTTTCATGCCCATTATTGAATGATGCTGGTATTGCTTTTTCTCCCCACAGTTGTGCGATGTTGCCTCTTGTAAAAGAAACAAACCCAGGCCTTCCTTTGGGAAAGAGGTGCTGTAGCCATCTTAATTCCTACATCGTGAACAAAGGAGACCTGTTTGTGCAGGTTGGACTGTTCCCCCCTCTTGCAGAACAAGCAGCGCTGGTGTTTGCATGCACATGCTGTTCCCGCTGTTAATGACTGACTCATTCTCACATCAAGGCAGGAGCTTGTCAGGTGTGTACAGTTCAGCAAAGGGCCATTTAATTACTCTCTGGAAGAGGACACACTAGTGGAGAATAACAACTACTAGCAAACTCTAGTGCAGTGGTCCCCAACCTTTTGGGGCTGCCGGGCGCCCGGGGGTAGGGCCACTCACGCGCCAGGCACCCGGGGGCGAGGCTGCACACGTGCCTGGGGGTAGGGCTGCACACGCGCCTGGGGGCGGGGCCATCCATACACTGCGTGCCCAGTGCCGGGGCCACCCACGCGCTGCACACCTGGAGTCAGCGCCGCTCCTGTGCCGCATGCCCAGGAGCCGGCATCACCCACGCGCTGTGCACCTGGGGTCAGCGCTGCTCCTGCGCTGCGTGCCCGGGGCTGGTGCCACCCCTGTGCCACTTACCCGGGGCCAGTGCCATGCCTGCGCCGTGCACCCAGGGGCCGGCACCGCCCATATGCCGTGAGCCTGGGGCTGGCACAGCCCTTGCACCGTGCACCCGGGGGCAGGGCCACCCATACGCTGCGCGCCCAGGGGCTGGCCCCGAACACTCGGCGGGCGCACAGAAATGGCTTGGCGGGCGCCATGGCGCCCACGGGCACCGCGTTGGGGACCACGCTCTAGTGTCCCTGGTCTCTGTTTGTCAGAGGCTGGGAATCAGCGACAGGGGATGGATCATTTGATGGTTCCCTGTTCTGTTCATTCTCTGGGGGGCACCTGGCATTGGCCACTGTCGGCAGACAGGATACTGGGCTGGATGGAGCTTTGGTCCGACCCAGTGTCGCCTTTCGTATGTTCTCTATTAAAAGACAAGTTGACTTGTTCAGAACTGAGCACAGGCTGGCTTTTGAGCTCCAGGAAAAGCAGTCTTGCAAATTCTCGCAGTCCCAGGCAAATACCTTTTTTTTTTGGAAGTGCAATTAAAATACAACAAAGAGTCCGGAGGCACTTTAAAGAGTAACACATTTATTAGGACATTAGGGCATAAGTTTTCCTGAGCTACAACTCTCTTCTTCAGATGCGGAAGAGAAAAAAAGCAGGGAAACAGAGCGGGGAGTGTGACATCGGGGCTAATTAAATCAGCCTGGCTATAGCTCATCTCCAACAGTGAAGAGAAGGTGAGAGCACTGGAAGGGGAAATTGCCTATTGTGATGTGCAATCACTCGTAGTCAAAGTAGGATCATCTTCCAAGCAGTCTTAGAAGAAAAGCTGTCATCAGAATTTTCAGAAGAAAGTGGGGAACATTGGAACCAGCTGAAAGAAGCCATCATCAGTGGCTGTGAGGAAGCCAGAGGCTACCAAACCAGAAAACATCAGGATTGGTTTGATGAGAATGGTGTTGCAACTGAGCCATTCATTAATGCGAAGAGAATGGCATTTCGTGCTTGGTAGAATGATATAAATACAAAGAGAGAAGCCCATGCTGAGGCAAGAGTACAGAGTGTAATGTGAGAACCACTCCATCTGTCTATTTAAACCTTGTTTAGGCGTGTCAAATTTGCATATGAATCCCAGCTCAGACGTTTCTCCTTGCAGGCTCTGTTTGAATGTGTTGTTTGTTTTTGGCCTGAGACGGGCAACTTGCAAGTCAGAAACGGTGCATCCAGGGTGGTTAAAGTGCTTCTCCACCCATTCGTAATGTCTTGATTCATGTCCATTTATTCTTTTGCATAGCCACAGTCCGGTTTGTCCGACGCACGTGGCCGAGGGGCATTGTTGGCACGTGATGGCATCTGTCCATGTGTTTAGAGCCTGTGATGGTGTTACTAGGCAGAACTGGCACCGGAGTTCATGGCAGGGATTGGTTTCTGGGTGAGTGTTTCTGTGGTGGGGTGTGAAGTTGGTGGTGAGGATTTGTCTCCTCAGTGACAGCTGGGCCCTGGGGATGGATACAGATGAGCTCTGGGAATGGATACAGATGGGCTCAGGAGATTTTGGCAGGTTGGATAAATTTCAGGGCTCGCCAAACTGTCCGGCGTTCTGCGTATGCGCAGATCGCCCGAACCCACCTCTTCTGGGTTGTAATCTACTCGCCACGGGTGAGTAGATTGCATTATTGGTCGAGCCCTGTGGATAATAGTTCTGTCTGTGCACCATCTCGCTGTGGTTGTGCAAAGGGATCTTCTGCAAAGCTGAGCATCCTAGCATGCTGGGATGTGGCCTTTTAGGGCCACCCTGGTGTGGGGATGGGAAATAGAATCAGAGAGCTGGAAGAGACCTCAGGAGGTCATCAAGTCCACCCCCCTGCCCAAAGCAGGACCAATCCCAACTAAATCAACCCAGCCAGGGCTTTGTCAAGCTTAGACTTAAAAACTTCTAGGGATGGAGATTTCACTACCTCCCTAGGGAACCCATCCAGTGCTTCACCACCCTCCTAGGGAAATAGTTTTTCCTAATATCCAACCTAGACTTCCCCTCTGCAACTTGAGCCCATTGCTCCTTGTTCTGCCATCTGTCACTACTGAGAACAGCCTCTCTCCATCCTCTTTGGAACCTCCCTTCAGGAAGTTGAAGGCTTCTATCAAATCCCCCCTCACTCTTCTCTTCTGCAGACTAAACAAACCCAAATCCCTCAGTCCTCCTCATAGGTCATGTGCTCCAGCAGGATTGTGCCCTGGCAGGATGCTTTAGGACTTTCCTCTTCTAGATGAAGGCCTTCCCCTCCACAGACTGGAACATGAGTTCTGCAGGATTGTTTTTGTGAGCAAAGCACCAACCGGGGGACAGAATCCCACCCCGAAAGGGGATACTCCACCACAGCCAAGGGAATTCTTAGGAGGCAGGCCACCCAGGTGCATATGTAACTGACTTACTGGGGGCTGCTGTAATGCCAAACTCTCTGATACACTCCCCTGTATCCTGCACTGCCATTTAACACGCTGCTGAAGCCCCAGCCAGAGTTCTAGCCTTGCAGGACTGGTGTAGAGAACGCAAACAAGGAAAAGTTATTTACTTGTTCCCATAACACAAGAACTCGAGGTCACCAAATGAAATCAATAGGTAGCAGGTTTAAAACAAACCAAAGGACATTTTTATTCACGTCACATACAGTCAACCTGTGGAACTCCCTGCCAGAGGATATTGGGAAGGCCAGGATTTTAACAGGGTCAAAAAGAGCTAGATAAATTCATGGAGGACAGGTCCATCAGTGGCTATGAACCAAGATGGGCAGGGATGGTGACTCTAGACTCTGTTTGCCAGAAGCTGGGAATGGGCAATAGGGGAGGGATCACTTGATGGTTACCCGTTCTGTTCATTTCCTCTGGGGCACCTGGCACTGGCCACTGTTGGAAGATAGGATACAGGGACAAAATTTGTCTCTGAGCGGCAGTTCTAATGGTTGTTACATGCTGCTACCTGCATGAACGCGCCTCTGAATCCGAGACCAATGCCTAGAAAGTTGGAGACTGTTATTTCCTTCATATTTTAAACTATGATTAAACCATCCCCAGCGGTGATTCATGGCGGTCCATAAAGCACTCAAGGGGAGGCAGGAGAGACAGAAATCACAATACAGTGGCACATGGGAGAGTTTATTTATAATCCCAAATATTTATGATCAACATCTGCTAAATGGACAGTGAAATACATTTTTATGGTGTCATTAATCTGCAATCAAGTTGTTTTATTTGGAGTCTGTTTGCACAGAGCTGTGAGTTTGACTCATCCTAGCACAGTCTTTACCGCTACTAGAGAGATACAAAGCTATTCCTTGCCCTTTTTCTTAATGGCCTTTTAGCTTCTGGTCTTAGAACTCTCACTCTGCTGTTGTAATGAATGTACAGGTAAATGCCCTGAAAGGATTGCACTGTGGAGGGGAAGGAGGGAGTGTATATTTGCTAGATGACTATATTTGCTCTTAGATTTTGGATGGGTAAGAAGGGAAAAGACTCAAACTAATGCAGCTGGACTTTGTCTGCATCACTTGCCTGAGTTTGGCAGGCAATTAAGGAAATACGAGCAAGAAATGGGGTAGTTGGATCAGGGATGAGGGGTGGGGAGGGTAGTAAAAACCCTTTCAAAACACAAGGTATGCTCCATTAGTGATAATAGAAAGTTAAATACAACCGGGAGAACTGTTCCCACCTTGCTTATACTCCAGACACAGTTAACGAGCTATGCCTGGCACAGCGAGTCAGCCAGCGGCTGTTATACTGATGGCATGAATTCAGAAAAGTTAAAAAATTATATGCTCTTGTTGGAGGTCTGCAACGTAACACTCCCATCCCATACAAAACCCCAAACAGACAGGGATGAAGCATGCTGCTCCCAAAGGCAAAGAATCAAAACACCTTGCCCCACACTGGCTTTTGCCACACTGCCCGCCCCCAACCGCACCCTTCCCGACAGAGTCCCCTATCTGGCAAGAAGAAGCAGGAAACCACTCAGAATTTAAAGTGGGAGCTTGTAATTTTCACAGTTCTGAAACACACTGGATCTAGCATTTGCCAGCGGGGTGGGTCAATCAAAGAGGCTGTTGGAATTGCCTGGCATTCACGTGCCAGTAGCATGGATGAGTTTTACACCCCTCCCCCCGGATGCACATGTGGTTTCGGTGAGATTCTACAGTCCTTTCCTGGGAAGATCTGTGAGTCATAGACGAGTTCTCAGGATTTGTCTGTTGAAGGACACGGCACGGTCTCTAAGGCCCCAAGTGCAGACAAGGAATGTCCGAAAGTTGACGTGATTCTTGGTTAGGAGCAGAAAATGGGCTAGCAAGTCAGCAGAGTGACAGAGCACTGCTATGCAGCTTGTTGGAATATATTAACCCGGCCAGCCTACCCCGGCTTCCAGGAAGAGTTATTGCTAATGATTTGTGAAATGCCTCGTGCTCTATGAAGAATTAATTTGCATTAGAACTCGCTACCATTTGTTTAATTTTTTTTTAAATGAGGAAAATTAATTAGTGCCTCCATTGGAGCCAGTCAGAATAAATTACACACGTCTGCGCGGAAGCTGACGATGCCGGGCAGAGTGAGAAGTAGCTGAGGCGTTGGATCTGAGCTGGACACTGACTTTGGGAGGCGGGTGGGTAACAAAAGCGACCAATAACATCAGTGACTGGGCTGAGCATCGTGTCACAGGAGGGAGGGGCAGCAGTGATAGACGCGTGCCAAGCAGACACAAAGTCCAGAAGCATGTTGGACACAAAGCAGGAGGGCACCATCTGGTCAGTCCCAGGGGCTGTGGAAAATGGGCCACCTGTCCTGAAAGCCAGTGCAGCAGGAAGAGCTGCAGATGAGGGGTGGCCGGAGGTGGATAAATGTCCCCCAGCTCCTAGAGGCTGGAATTGCCCAGGTTAAAATGGGCTCCATTCCGATTTTCATCCTCCAGATGCCCCTCCTTGGTTTACTGGTGCATCTGAGCAGCCTCAGAAAGCGGCTCTCCGTTCCTCGGCTTCTTGTGCCAACAGAGAAAGTGGGCTTGGAACTGACGATCAGATATTGCGCTTCTGTGGTGGGCCAGTAACCGTGGTACCCTATGTGGTCCCCAGTTGCCATAGCAACAACGCAGGTATGGTAACAACAAAGCTGGCCTCGCTTGGAACCCCATCTCTGCTCCATACATACCCCAGAACGCAATGCTTAGGCCAAGGGATGGGCGCCTTAGAAAGATCTACCATTGAGGCCTTAGACGACAACGCAGCTGAACTCATTCAGTGTGTACAGCTGTCATCTCCCACATGGCTAGACCAAGAGGTGCGGTGTTGTGTCTCCAGGAGAGAGATTCCTACTCGAATGCTGGCAGGAAGAGGGTCCTTTCCCCTGGCTTGATCTCCTCCAAATCCTACTTTAGACTAGACAAGAACACTTACCTTGCACTCGAGGTGAGATCTTTTTCCAGGGATTTTCACCATCAGCTGGACTTGGTCACTTGGTCACCTCGCCTTGGGGTCCACAGTTCGACCAGAGCTCCTGTCCCATCAGCAGGTGCTGTACAGTATTGTGGGTGCAGCAGATGAGCCGGATACAAGGCAAAGCGACTGATAGGAGGAAATAAGAAATGGTGCATCAATGAGTCATGCCAGCTCTCAGGAGCAGTAGGGTAGGCAGAGAAGAGGTGATGTTCCATTCTAATCCAAGCCCACATCTTTGTGATTTGGGAGCTTTAATTTGGATCCTGCCTCAGATCTGTTGCACCAGATGGGCTGATGTCTAAGTTCAAGAATGACTGGAGGAAGTGGGTCTGGCCCACGAAAGCTCATCACCTATTAAACCATCTTGTTAGTCTTTAAAGTGCTACACAGTCCTGTTTTTTGTTTCAGCTGCACCAGACTAACACAGCTACATTTCTACCACTATGGAGCTGTCAAGTGAATGTCAAGTAGGATATGTTATCTTTAACTTATTTGTATTACCACAACACCTCGGAGCCCCTGTCACAGACCCATTGTGCGAGGAACGTACAAAATCAGAACAGAAGGGCAATTCTTGCCCTCTAATGTCAACCAAATGTCTCCACGATTTCAAGGGGATACAGGATTTCTTACGAACTGTGCTAGGCTCTGCTTCAGCAAAACACTTGGGTGTGTGCTTAACTCTAAACGCAGGCTTGCACGCATAGATTTAGCAGGCGTTAAGTGCATGTTGAAGTATTTTTATGGATGGGGGTATTGTGTTTTGTTGCTGTGCACCGTTCCACTGTTCCTCCCCAGAGCTGGCTGCATGTCAGTGGCCAGACCATGTAGTCCTGGGGGAATCTGATAGCATGAAATGTGCTTTATATATGTGATAGTGTAGATAGCATTAGAATTCATTGTCACGGGCCTTTGACTACTAAATGTGTAGAAATGGGACAAAGCAGGAAGGAAAAAATAAGCAGCTCAAGGCATTTAAAATAAATATGAATGATATGAAATAAATGTAATATCAATTCCATATCTCAATGTAGTTCGGAGGGACTAGCATTTCTTCAGTTTCACACACAAGACTTTGTCATGAGTACAGTGAGGATTAAAAGACAAATCAGTACACGCCTTGTTTTCTCAGCCTGCTAGGGTGTGAGATGGTCAATGCAGCCAAGACAGCACCATTTATTCAGCTGTTCATGAGTGGTGGGTGAAGGTAGGGCTGGAGGAGGTCAGCCCTCAACCCTCCCCCAGCCCCAACCCTACCACCCAGGCTCCAACTCCATGGGAGCCAAGCCCCGCACCAGCACCATGGGGAGAGCGGGTGATGCATAGCCCCAGCCTCTCCAGCCCCGGAGCACAGGGAGGGCGGGCATTCAGGGGCAGTAACACTCCGCCCCACAGCATGCCTACAGTAGGTGGGGCCAGGCTGATGATTTGGGAAAGCAATGCCTTCCCCTTCCTGGCATACCCGCCTCCCCTGCAGCTATTCTAGTACACAAGACAATTCTTCTTAAGAACCCCAGACTTTTGTTTAGTTTTTTTTTAAAGGTATCCCCAAGTCTGGGAACACATCCACGTCTACAGTAAGGGTATTCAAATGCGGTTAATTGACTAATCGACTAGTCGATAAGCACTTCCACATTCCTCCTTTGAAATGTACAAGAGCCCCTGCTGGAGCTCTTGTACATTTCAAAGGAGGACTGCGGAACTCTGCATACAGCCCGGGGCTAACGGGACATCCCTCTGACTCCAGGCTGCACATGGTGTGCCAGCAGAGGCTCTTGTGTATTTCAAAGCCATGGAGCCCTGGATCAGCAGGGGACTCAGAGTCCCCCACTGACCCGGGCTCCATGCGACACTGCATGCTGCTAGGAGCCTGGGGTCAGCTGGGGACTCCCCCGCTGATCCCAGGTTCTGGGGAAATGCTGCAGGGAGCCCGGGGTCAGCTGGGAGTCTCTAGCTCACTCCAGGCTCCGTGGCTGCCCCTTTGAATTGTGCAGAGGCGGCGTTATAAAGGGACAGCGGCTGCCGTGGGGTTTCAAAGTGTGTGGCACTGCCACTTTGAAGTACCCTTTCTCCTATCTCAGAGAGGCAGCAAGTGGGGGGAGGATATTGACTAGTCAACAGACTATCCGATAAGCAAATGCTTACTAGTCTTCAACATCCCTAGTCTAAAGTGAGCCTCCCTCCCTACTTACAGGAGGGCATGTGCATGGCCCTCAGATCCTAGCCAACGTGGCCAGACCCTATTGCACCGACTGGCTGCACAGAGCAGGGCACATTCTGCTGGAGACATGGTGGTATCCAGCCGCGTGTGAATCCCATTACGGGGCACACCTGGCAGAGAGGTGGTTTCCTAATGAGAAGCTGGACTGATTGACAAGGTAATGGCAAACAGGCAAACCTCCGCTGCCCTTCATGCTCTGCTTAGCCGGGGAGATGGGAACAGCGACAGCGATCTCAGGCAGCCAGCCAGCACCCGCCTGCCCTCCGGACGTGACAATTTCCTGGCTCAAGCGACCGTGTCATAACACCTGGGTGCAGCAGGAAAGAAAATTCCCATGAGCCCACAGGGCAAGGCTGAGGCTGCTGGCAGGAGCTTGCTGAGCTGGTGGCTTCTGTGCAGAGTTTCACGGGGGCTGATGGCTCATTGGCAAGAAGATTTGCCCCTCCCACCTGTCACATGAAAGTTCTATGTGGATCCTGCTTAGAATGGACGTTTCCATCCCTCTTGGACCCAGATTAGCATATTGTGGCACATGGCAAGCCCAGAGAGCAGCCGGCCTTTATCAGCTCTAACCCAGGCCTTGAGCTGGGAACCTACTAAGCGGTAAATACGTTTGACCTCAGTTTCAGCGCATCAGAGTGAAAAGAATGGTGTTGGGCCAGGTACGTGCACACCTGGTAAACAACTGGGCTGTGTCTACACTGGCACGTTCTTGTGCAAAAACATGCCGCTTGTCTATACTGGCCGCACGTTCTTGCACAAGTAAACTGATGTTGTACTGTAGAAAATCAGGGCTTCTTGCACGAGAACTCTGACACTCCCTTTCAGGAAGAAGCCCTCTTGCACAAGAGTTCTTCCAGAACTGGCCAGTGTAGGCAGGCAACATGAATTTCTTGCACAAGAAGCCCCTATGGTTAAAATGGCCATCAGAGCTTTCTTGCAGAAGAGAGCGTCTACACTGCCATGGATGCTCTTGTGCAAAAGCACATGGCAGTGTAGACGCGCTCTTGTGGAAGAGTTTTTGCACAAGAACTCTTCTGCAAAAGCGATCTTGCGCAAGAAGCTGCCAGTGTAGACGTAGCCCCAATAGTATAACTAGTCTAGGAAGTCCCGTGCCCAATTGAGTCTCCACAGGGACCTAGACCTCAAAGGGTTTCCTGAATCCCCCTAGCTGGAGCCACGTCCACTGTGGCTGGGTGTGAGGTGACCAGAACGGGACTTCCCACAGACCTGAAAGGGCGTAAGCATTTCCAAGGGCCTGTTGCTCTTATATGCATTGCTTTGCCTGTGCGGATTGTTGCATTACTTTGCAGTAGCTATGAAACCATCTGGCAGTATTAAGCCTGTAATAGTAGTGATGTAGTGAGATTAATCAAAGCAACTCTCTAACCCTAATTGACTCTGTCTTGAAGCAAATCCATAACCCTATTGGGCTTTGGCTCTCTGGCTTGACACCACCTCGCACTTTTTGCAAGTGGAGCGCCAAGCCCATCCTAGACGTCAACCTCCCAAAGCCCCGGTGAGGCAGGGCAAGGCTATTTCCCCCCATGTGAAGATGGGAAACTGAGGCACAGCTTGGAAAAGTGACTTGTTGAGGTCACATGGGCAGTCTGGGGCAGAGCAGGGAATTGAAGCCCAGTCTCCCAGTGTATGCTGACCCATGGTCAGTCCGGCATTCTTATAGGCTCACCTCCTTGTGTGGAAGAGCCTCTGTCTGGTGACTGGCCCGCAAAGGGTTAAAATCACAGCAGAATGAGCCTGTGGCCCCGTTCCTTTGGCCTGGTTTTCTGGGCGAGGTGCAGAACGCAATGGGAGGGGGAAGGGAGAGATGGCTTTTTACAACCCTTTTGGGATTTGCTGGGCTAGCCCCGGAGCAAAGTAGGGTAGCCCGAAGGTGACTCTAATTTACACCCAGGCCTTCCGCCTGCTGGGATAATCTGGCGCACACCCTGCCCACCCTCCTTTCCCTGGCCACAGCCACGCCACCAGGGGTTGCAAAGAGACCCGGCAGAACGCCATAGGCATGGGCCTGCCAGTTAAGCTGGCTGCTTGGCTCCTTTGCCTTCCTCTAAGGACATGGGAATCTGGCCCTCAGCTTGCTAGACATAGAACAAACATCCGGATGTGCAAGGCCCGGGTTCCACTTGGCTCTATCACACCACATGCTCTGAGCCGCCGTGTGATTTGCTTTTTGTAGCTCGTCGATTCCCCCGGGGCATGCGAGGACCAGGGCAAGAAGAGCGAGAGTCTGTCCTATTTGCTTACGGCAGGCTTCCAGTTACTTAGGAACACAACTCAGAAGGCTCCGGCCTGTGCTGGGCAGGAAGTCAGACTACATGAGCATTATGGGTACGGCTAGACTACACTTTGTCGACAGAGGCTTTGTGGACAGATACTGTCCTGTCTACATCCAGTTCTGTCAACAAAGCAAGCCGCTTTGTCGACATGAGAGTGTAGACGCAAAGGACAATGTAGATCAGTGGTCCTCAACGCGGTGCCCGCGGGCGCCATGGCACCCTCTGGGGCATTTATGTGCACCTTCCTAGTGACCAGGGATGGCCTGAACCATTCTTGCACCCCCGGACCCCGGGCACCCAGCGCGTGCGCGGCCTCCGCCCCGTGTGCGCGACGCATGCACGGCCCCATCCCTGGGTGCCCGGCAGCCCCAAAAGGTTGGGGACCACTGGTGTAGATGCAATAACGCCTTCTGTTGACGGAACTCTGTCAACAAAAGGCGTTATTCCTTGTAGAATGAGGTTTACCGCCGTCGACAAAACTGACAAGTTCTGTTAACATTATGTCGATAGAACTCGGCGGTAGTGTAAACACAGGTAAAGTTTTGTCTACAAAAGTGGACTTTTGTCAACAAAACCCTGTAGAGTAGACACACCCTATGCTCCCTTCCAGCCTTAAACGTCTATAGCTCTAGTTTAAATTCAAAATAGCCACCAGAGGAGACAAACCCCCTCCCTGTTCTTAGAATCACAGAACACTAGGGGTGTGTCTAGAGTGGCAAGATTTTGTGCAAAAACTTACCAGCTGTCTACACTGGCCGCTTGAATTTATGCAAGAACACTGACGATCTCATGTAAGATTGTCAGTGTTCTTGAGCAAATACTATGATGCGCCCACTCAGGGACAAGTCCTCTTGCACAAATGGTTTTGCGCAAGAGGGCCAGTGTAGACAGGGAAGAACTGTTTTGCGCAAAAAAGCCCCGATGGCGAAAATGGCGATAGGAGCTTTCTTGCACAAAATCGCGTCTAGACTGGCCACGGATGCTTTTGCGCAAAAGCGACCGTGCCAATCTAGACACTCTTTTGCGCAAATGCTTTTAACGGAAAAACTTTTCCGTTAAAAGCATTTGCGCAAAATCATGCCAGTAGCCTAGGACTGGAAGGGACCTTGCGAGGTCATCGAGTCCAGTCCCCTGCTCTCACGGCAGGACCAAGCACCATCTAGATCAGGGCTACTCAACTGTGGAAGCCCCGGGGGCCACAATGATACGCACAGCACATGCTGCAACTTAAGTTTGGTTGCGTATACATGCCAATATATAGGCAAATATATGCAAATAGCTTCTTTCACACTGAAGGGCATGAATACAAAGATTATGGCAACTTCACACAACACATAGGCCCCCATTTAAGTCAGTTCTAAAATAAAATAAAATGCAATATTTAATCCATTTCCACCCACATGACAGCACTTTTAATGAGCAATGACATTCCAGGAATTTAACTACTAAAACTCATATTAACAGAAAATCGTTACATTGACGACTTTTTTGTTTTGGCTCCCACCTGTGGGCTGCGTTTTGAGCCCCACGTAAATCCAAACCACACCGTGGGCTGCAAACAATTGGGCTGTGGGCCACGTGTTGAGTAGCCCTGATCTAGATCATCCCAGATAGATGTCGGTCCAACCTGCTCTTAAATATCTCCAGTGATGGAGATTTCACAACCCCCCTAGGCAATTTATTCCAGTGTTTAACCACCCTGACAGGAAATTTTTCCTAATGTCCAACCTAAACCTATCTGGCTCTCAACGCCCAAGAATTTCAGCACCTCACACAAGTAGATCAAGCCTCCTAGCACCACTGAGAGACAAGGAAATGCAAGCCCCACAGCCCAGGTGGGGCGCCGAGGTGTCAAGCAGGTGGATTCATTTGCTGATGCGGGATGTTGTGAGGAATTAAACTCCCTGAATGGCAGCACCACATTTTATCCACACTTCCTAGAAGAAGGATGGGACCATCATCAGCTGTCTCTCACCTTCCAGTCTGTTATTGTATCAGGGAGCAAGAATCATTGGAAGTCCAAGGCCCCCTTCTGGTTTGATGGCATCCCACCCTCCAAGGAAGAATCCCTGTAACCCTATCTATGACAGGTCTTTAGCTAGGAGCTGCAGGGTGGGTTTGTTTGAGAGGGGAGCCATTGGGAACCATACATTCTGCTGACCTGGCCTTCGAAAGGTCCTGGAAGCTAAAGAACAGCTAGGTACATGGAGAGAGGGAACAATGATTCTCCTGAGCTTCGAATCATTTCTGTTGTCCTTGTAGTTGCTGTAGTTAAAGATGGGCTGGGCTCGGGAGTGGCTTAGAGCAGCGGTTCTCAAACTTTTTGGGCTCCGGAGCCCTTTACATACATAACAATTTATGTGGCGCCCCAGTGGTCCACGGATTGTATGTGTTGTACCTATCGATGTTTCCAGTTTGTCAACCTCGTAGAGCCCCTGGAAATGTCTCGGAGCAGTATGAGAAACACTGGCTTAGAGGATAGGACATTTGCCTGAAGAGCATAGGGTGGCGGATTCAAGT
The DNA here is from genome assembly GCF_049634645.1 of Pelodiscus sinensis. Taxonomy (NCBI): domain Eukaryota; kingdom Metazoa; phylum Chordata; order Testudines; family Trionychidae; genus Pelodiscus; species Pelodiscus sinensis. The sequence continues at coordinate 34,691,487 of NC_134726.1, forward strand.
CTTCCCCTTTCTGCCCACCCAGGCAGCAGCTGGTCAGCCAATACTGGCTGTCCCAGGGATGTACCTGGCTCGCCTATTAGGAAGGTAGGATAAGGGATCCTCTAGAGTGGGGACAGAGGATAGAGCATTTGCCTGCAGAGCAGGTCTGGTGCTTGAGACTGGGAGTCCCATGGCTGTGTTGCCAGCTCCGGTAGCGATTTTATTCCCCAATTTCAGGATTTTGGTCAGTTGGTGTCAGGTGACTCTCCGCTTTCATTCGACCGCCTCCCCTCCCCCCAAATCATTTTCTAGACTTTGTTGCAAGGAAGAGCTTGAACCCATGAAGCGAATTACCCTCAACATTTAACAACCAGAGAGCCACTAAAAAGACCCCCAAACTCATTATTTTACAAACGTCTCCTGATCTTACAGACAACCTGGCGATTTCGGGGGCCTGACGTATGGTTTTGGAATGCTTGAGGTTGGTGGTACCCCCCTGGTAAGTCTCCTGTCTTGTCCTAGATTTTAAAGGTCAAAAGGGCCCACTGTGAACAGCGAGGCTGTCCTCTGGCACCACACAGCCCAGAATCCCACCCAGCCAGTGCTGGATTTCTGCACACGTTGACTAAGATACAGATTATGAGGGACCTCTAAATAAATAAGAAAAATGACAAGGTTTTAGTTGCATCCTCAGCTAGGTACTGTAGACATGCAAATATAAAACGTTATTATTTCTGTTTTCAATGGCCGTTCTGTGAGAAGAATACACATTTTTTGGCAATGCAAGGGGGCCTCTTAAACGTGACATGCTGTAGGGCCTTGGCGTGTCTCAATCCAGCACTGCCACCCCGTGATTCTTTCACTGAGCTCCATGACACTCAGTTGAACTAGAATCTCTTTCAGAAAGACATCTCCCTCCGTGGGTTAATGATTCCAAGTGATGGAGAACCTCAGGCTATGCCTACACTGCCGCTTTTTTGCGGAAAAGGAAATGCAAATGGAGCGCTAATTAGCATACCTCATGCTCTCATTTGCATATTCTCTTCTGATCCTTTTTGGAATAAGGGTCCTTGTGCAAAAGGGTTTTGTTGCGCAAAACGGCCCCGTCAACACTGGGGTTTTCGTGCGCAAAAACCTCTTCCACAAAAAGGATCGGACGAGAATGTGCAAATGAGAGCACGAGATGTGGTAGAGGATCCAGGATTCAGGGTTGGGGGGTGAGGAAGGGCTCAGGGCAGGGGACTCTGTATGTGTGTGTTTGTAGGGAAGAGGGCAGGGGGAGCTGGAGCCCTGCCCCATAAGATTCAGGGCTGTTTGCTCTTCCCCTTCCTGTCCCTGTCAGGGAGTGAGTGCAAAATGCATCTGTCCCCCACACCCCCGCCAGAATGAGGAATGAAGCAAACTGCACTTTCCCCTCACTCCCTGACAAAGGGGAAACAGCCAGGAATGTCCCTTTATGAATCTGTGTGTGGGGAGGAGGGGGGGAGGAGAAGCTCAATTCTAAATGGCTCCTTGGGGGGGTGGAAGGCTCAGGAGGGTGGCAGTCTCCGAGGGTGGGCGGGGAGGAGTGTCACCTACCTGGCTCTTTTCTGCTAGGTTTCCTGAGAAGCAATTCCATTCCTGGCACATCCCATTTTCCTGGCACATCCTGTTTTCAGTTATGATAGGAGGAAGCTGTATACTGAATTTGGTGGTCCTAGCTCTTAGCGTTTAGGAGTCTTGAACAGACAGACAGACGGACTCTCTCAGATAGATTACTTGGTGTATCTGCTCAGCTCTTCTACAGCTTTTATTATCTATTAGCCAAGGGTCTCAGACTACTGAAAAAAGAATCACACTCAAGACACTGATTACTGCTGCTAGTACAATTTATCCTTGGAGATCAGAGGGAAAGCAGGAGACATACTCCAAACACTCAATTCCAGCCATTCAGATCATGCTACCGATGACTGATACTCTTGCAAAAGGCTCCTAACAGGATGCATTAAAACCCTAATTAAGACCCCCCCCCCCCATAAAGAAAGCGATATGGCCCTCAGCCATTAAAATACATCCTTGCATTAAAAGCTTAATGGGCAAGGTTTAATGGCTAAAGTCAATTTAATTATTCATCCTAAAAAAGCTTGTACAAATATCAAACTCACTTATTAGTATGCATGCAGCCCGCACAATCTTGTGATAATGACAGATTAAAGGCTGCATCTAATTGCATTGGGGATGGAGTCCGATTTCTGGAGGGGAATTTTCCATCTCAACAAAGAGAAGGAAAGTCAATACAGTCAAAGGTGTAACCTTGGTGCATGGAACATCTGGGGAGCAGCTTCTGCCAGTTGTTGCATGAGGCCTTTCCCCACCTCTTTCCCCTACAAAATGTTTGTTCTTCCTTTCTCAAGGCTTCTCAGAGGACTCTGGCCTGCCCTATGATGAAGGGAATATGACCGAATTTATGAAAATGGAACCGCTGCGAAAGGCTTTGGGGGAAATGAATTGACCGGACTGGAGCGTAGCCCCCTTCCTCCCCAGCTGAATTGATCAAATAATTAAATTCAGGTGCTAGCGCTTTGCATTGTGGATCTTCATTCACATCACCCTTACAAGCAGCCCTGTGAGACAGAGAAGTGACGTGATTGGCTCAGACAGTGAGCCAGCTGGGTTAGAACGCAGGAGCTCTTAGCTCCCAGGGCTGTGCTGAGACCATTAGACAGCACTGCTGCTGAAATTCCAAATAGGTTCTTCTGTGCAGTAGTTATAATTGTTTCTCTACCAGGAAGGCTCACAACACAAGTTATCAAGTATGTCAGAGGCTCTTCGGTATTTGAAACTTGCTCCTTTTTGGACCTGGACAAATAAGCTGCAAATGCAAATCTGAGCATGTGCACCTCCAGCTACCCATGTGCACCCTGCTAGTTGGGTTTGAACCAGACAGTCCAATATTTCAGTTTTTGAACTGGACAGTCCAATATGTCAGCTTTCTGTCCGGGAAATAAATTGAGAAAATATAAGTGAGAATATATAAATGGCTGGTATTTTCAAAATAAAATGTAATGTAGATTGTGCTGTAATGTCAAGTGTGTCCGATATTTTTGTTGAAACCATCTGGCAACCCTACCTGCTAGTCAGGGCGTGGCAAGCGGCACATGTGCTCAGAGGTCTGCATTTCAACTGCCAGGGCTATTTGCTCATGCAAACAAAATGCAGCAGCACTTTTTACATTCACACGCACAACCACGGAGATCAGCTTTCTTCTAAAGAAAAGGGGAGCAAGAGAAGCAAACAACAGTCCTGCATCGGGATAGTTACGGCCCGGGTAAGGCATGGGATTTGCACTGGTGTAAATAAAGGTGTGCGATAGCAATGTAACTGTGCGTGTGGGCATGTATCATTTAAACCAAGGTCCCAGTAGAAGATAGATTATAGATATTATACCCTCAGGCCAGGTCTACACGATGGGATAAATTTGATTTCAGATACACAACTCCAGCTACGAGAAACTCTCCTGTCAACTTCCCTTATTCCTTGCGACCCCATGAGTACTGGACTTACTAGCCCTGCTAAAGCAAACCCCAGAAGATCGACCTCTGGACTATCGAGCTCTGCATCAGTATAGGGAAGGCATTATTCCAGGGGTGGGCAATAATTTTTGGTGGGGGGACCATTCCAAGAGTTTGGTAGGTGGGGAAGGGCTGCACTTTTCTATGGAGAGGGTGTGGGGGTCTGGTTGTGTGCAGAAGGAAGCTTGGGATAAGGGACTGGGGTGCAGGAGAGGGGGTGGGGTCAGGGAGGGAGTTTGGGTGAAGGAGAGGGTTGTGACCTGGGGCTGAGGTCCCCATGCAAAGTCTCCACTCTCTCCTGCTAGGGGCATGCAGCCCCTAGAGGGAGCTGCCAGCTGTTTTGAGCAGCCTCGGGTTGCAGAAAGCCTGCCTTGGCGTCTCGACAAGGCAGCCCATGGGCCAGATCAAACTGCTTGCAGGCTACATTGGGCCCGCAGGCCAGAACTTGCCCATGCCTGCCTTAGTCAAACTGCTTCAATGTTGAGTGGTGATGAAGCCTTAGGCCACAGTGAGGAAACAAACGTCAATTAGGCTACTGCTTCCAATTAGTATTAGAACCCCCTCCTGGGTGGCACCTGACCAGCAAGGAAGCCATTTTCCTCTGGGATTTGCTTTGATGATTATGATGAGTCCAATTCATGTATTTCAACACCCAAACAGCCTTTAAAACGCCAGAGGAAATCCATGTAGGCTGGCAGATCATGGGAACTGCTGAGTATGGGGCTCAGGCGGGTTGACCGGCTGTGGAAATGACAGGCTGTTTTGCAGCACTTTGCAAGTGGCCCATGAAATCGCTAAGCAGGGAGCATGCAGGAGACGACACGGTCACCGGAAGGGAAGGGGAACATGGCTGTGGCTAGGCGAGACCGTGGCTGGTCATTGACTACAGCAGTGTTTCTTAAACTTTTTAAGATGGAGGAATACCAAACAATTTGTTTTTATGAAGAACACCAAGGATTTTTTGTTGAGGGGGGAAAAAAAAAAGGAGGCCAGGGAAAAATTATTGAGCCAAAAAAAAAAAAAAAAGTTGGCCTGCCCCCTTTAAGGCGGCCATTTTGAACTCTGTTGTTCTCTGTGGCACATCTCTGACTGCCTCACAGTGTTAAGAAACACTGGGCTACAGGTTTGTCTCAAGAGCGATTGCTCCGTTGGCAGCATGACATGTGTTCCTGCTGGTTTGACAGGATGGAATTGGAATTGGTCCTGCCTAGAGCAGGGGGCTGGACTTGATGACCTTCTGAGGTCTCTTCCAGTTCTATGATTCTATGATGCCTGAACTTTGCCTTGCCTGAAAAAAACCTTCATGTACATGGGAGAAGACGACTGTCTTTCCCCCTAGGCCTCCAGAGATTAAATGTTCAATTCAATTACTCTCTTAATGAGCTTGGACTAGAACTGGTGGTTTGGAATCTTCCATTGCCCTTCTTGCCAGAGATTGTTCAATGTGCTTGGGACTCGGAAAGGAGGATCACGGGGAAATAAAATCATCATTAGAAAGCGAGGCCCAGGTGGAGAACTGACACCGCATCAAAAATGTGAAACGAAGCCAGCGGCGACAAATGAATAATTAACAGCATTGATTGAGATCACCCCCTTTTCTGGCTGCAAAACGCTCATGAGCATCTCACCTGTCTTCATCAATCAAACAGAATCCCAAGTGACAAGGGGGTGGTTTGTAGCTAGCTTGTGAGCAGTTCAGTCGGGGTAGGCGAGCTCCTAGCTTTGATGGGGCACGTCAGCCACATGGCGTGACTCTGTTTTCCGATTAAACATGTCGCAACACCTGCTTCAAGCCGAGATTCTTGTCGTTCTGAATATTCACTTAAAATGGCCTGTCCTGACCTAAGTTCTAGCCAACTGGTATGTGGGGAGAGTTAGAGCAGGTGAGTGCAAAAGGATACACGCGTATGAGTGAAATAAAACCAAGTAGCAGTCTGAATAGTTATTTCCAGTGATGTTAGTGCAGCGTTTGCCTGGCTTTCGCGTTACTACTTTGCACACCACTGTGCTGCGAAATGTTAACGATGTTATGCCTCGGTGCACAGTAATCGACACTGCAAAATGCATTATATTACAGTGTGCTGTTTAGTCTGATGGACCCATTTTTACAAGCCATCTTGGGCTTCCGTTGATTCTGGCATAGCCCGATTTTTAAAAAGTGTGCCATTTTGAGTGCAGTAGGTGTACGTTGTCAGCCTGATCCCTGATCCAAACAGGGAGGCGGGGGACAGACGCATAGGCTGGCCAGAAGGAGAAACAAACCAGACCCGTGCAGGGATTTTTAATCCCGCCACTCCTGATCCTTTAAATGACGATGACACAACCCTGAACCGTAACAGGCAGTGGTCTCAAAATTCCTTCTGGAAATGGCACATTGTCCTTTGCTGCACAGATTCCTTCTTTGCCACTGTTTGTAGGGTTCCCTTGGAATGGCTCAGTCCTCGAAACAGCCAGATAAGTTCTTAAGCCTCATATTTTGGAGTGCTTTAAAATATCCTTTCCGAGCATATGGGACCTGACTCAGGTGCTTTTGGAGCAGCAGATGCATCAAGGAGAGCAAAGCGAAAGGCCTTCCAGGAACACAGCAGCTACAATCATAGTGACTTACAGATGCGGGTTGTGCTAAAATAAATCAATACTCCATCCTTCCTGGTGCACCTTAATTGAGTGGTTCCCGGTACAGGGTGAGGCGACAGCGCTCTGGGGAGGCATGCAAATACCAGAGCTGCAGCAGCCTTCCTGCCGAGGGGTTCAATACAGTCGCGGGTCTCTTCATGAAACAATGATTCTTGAGTTGGGGAAATAAGGCTTTTCCGTCTAGGGGAGTTAACCCCTTTGGTGCAGCTTTGTTTGTCTCATCGTACCGGCAGCAGGCAGGAATATGTTCTGACAATGATGTGCATGGACAGATGTAAATAACACTAAGACGACACTCTGGGCTGCCCAGCTTTTGGCTAAAACTGTGCTAATCCCCCCAAATCCAAAGGCCAGAGAAGCAGCTAGAAATAAAGGTCTTTCAAATGCTTTGGTGCATCTTTATAGGGGAGGGAAATGGGGATGGACAGCAAGCAGCAGCCATTTTCACCATCTTCCTAGTCCCTATGGCTGTGTCTGCACTGGAGCGATCTTGTGTCAATGCAGCCAGTCTTGCACAAAAACTTGCTGCCTGTCTACACTGGCCGTGTGTTCTTGTGCAAGTAAACTGACGTTCTACTGTATGAAATCAGGGCTTCTTGTGCAAGAACTATGATGCTCCCGCTCAGGAATAAGCCCTTTTGCACAACTGTTCTTGCGCAAGAGGCCAGTGTAGACAGGCAACATGAATTTCTTGCACAAGAAAGCTCTATGGTTAAAATGGTCATCAGAGCTTTCTTGCACAAGAGAGTCTACACTGGTATGGATGCTCTTGCACAAAAGCACATGCCAGTGTAGATGCTTTCTTGCCCAACTACTTTAATGCAAGAACTCTTGCGCTAAAGAGTTTTTGCGCAAGATCATGCTAGTGTAGACGTAGCCTATATATTTATATCCATGCCACAAACCAATAAAAGCAGCCCAGGAGAACCACTCAAACATGCCCCTCAATTTGTGATCTCTTTGCTGTACCGTCTGGCCGTCCTACCACATGCTCCTTGACTTCCTTCCATCACTAGTGATGCTCAGTTTGAAAGTCCTTTGGGTCAGGGACTGGGCCTAGCTAGGGGTCAGGAATCAGGGCCTGCAGGCGCAGAGCCAGGCTGTGGGCAGCTGGCCTGGAATAGGCTGTTTGATTGGTGGGAAAAGTCAGCAGACCACATCTTAAGCACGACGGCAGCAGCTGCTCAAAGCATTTACCTGCTGCAGCTTGTTCCCTACTCGGTCCTTGGCTTGCATCACTCCTGGCTCTCATGTTAGTCTCCAGTTCCCTGGCTGCTGACTCCTGTGCCCGGCAGTGGGCACGCCAGTCTGTGTGGAACAGCCCCTGCCCACGATGGGGGGCTGCTTAAGCCTGGCCAGCCTATCACACCACAGGCTGACGCAGCCTCCTGCCCACCCCGGTTAAGCGGTTAAGCAGAACATTTAACCGGTTAACCGAGTAAACAGGATTTTACATCCCTACTCCAATTACTGGATGCCCATGTGCCTGTTGCCATCACTAGGTCTGCTGTAGAGCTCTTCACATGCATTTGGAGGGCTATTCGAAATAATGATAGCTCTGGCCTGAAACACCTTCCTTCAGCCAGCCAGCCAGCCAGCCAGCCAGCCTTCACCTCTCCAGGGCTCCAGAGACACTGAGCTACCTTTGCTCCTGCAGCTCCTTTTATAGGGCCTTTCTGGCCCCTGATTGGCTGGATCCTCTGCCGCCACTCTAGCCTCCTGGAGGCCTTGTCTATGGCCTTTTTTCTGAGGCAGATGTGGCAGGACCACAGTGCTTCCAGCAGAGGGCCTCAGGCCCTGGTCCACCCTGTCACACTTCTGCTCAGCAAAAATGGGCTCCCGATGGTATACTGGCTGGAACAGCTTCGTATATTAAAGCCAAATCCCAAACAAGGTGAATCCATTAGCTACAGTGGCTTTGAAAACAACCCTGCGCCTCAATGGATTATTGAGCAGGGACATCTCTGTGTCCTGCCTGATTTTAGCTCTCAGAGGATGCAGAGGTCAAAGGCAAAAGTAGGCGTATTTTTTTCCCACACTTGCATCCGTGTCCTTCAAGAGGCTTCAAGCCTCCTGAGAAAACAGCCGGCGAGAAGCCGGAATGGAAAGGTCATTTCCCACAGTCTCGGTGGTGACGACTGGATCCGCCCAGGGTCAGGCTGGGACAGGCCGGCGTCCTTGGCCTGGGAGAGGATGAGACGCGGATCCCGCAGAGCGAGAAACACCAAAAAGGGAAAGGGGTAGGAATTGCAGAGCACAATCTAGGGTGCTCTCGAACTGCAACCTCGTTAGCCACTTCTCTGCTGGGGGCTTCTGCAGTGCCAAGAGAGGGCATTATTTTAAGTGTCAGCGTGCTGGAACGTTGGTCCTTCGGGGGCAGTGTCTCACCGGGGTCAGACAGCTTTCCAGGTGTCCATAGCTGGCTCGGTGGGAAGCCCTAGAGAGACAATAGCAGCATTAGATCATTATCTAGGGCAGGGTGGGCAATAATTTTGGCCAGGGGGCCACTTCAAAACATTTTGAAGTAGCCCCGGGCCACCCTGGAAGAAGTGGAGTCTAAACAGGAAGGAGCCCCCCCCTTCCCATTAGGCACCCATGCCCTGGAAGAGGCTTGGCACACTCCCCACTCCCAGGCCAATCAGAGTCTGGGGGCGGGGGAGCATGGGAAGCCTCCTCCCACCCTGCAAGGAGCATGTGGCACTTTGAAGTGCCACAGGCTCCTTGCAGGGCCAGGGAAGGACCAAGGAAGCTCACGCAGCTCCCCTGCCCCCAGGCCCAACCTTCTCCACTCTCCGCTTCAAAGCGCCACATGTTCCTGGCAGGGTGGAAGGAGGCTTCGCATGTTCCCCCACCCCAAGGCCTTAATTGGCTGGCGGGCGTGGGAGCAGCGGGACCTCCGCGGGCTGGATCCCCCGATCTAGGGGGTTTGCATAAAACAGCTACTCAACACATGGCTCATGGCCCATTTGTGCGGGCTGGGTTTACCCGGGATTCAACACATGGCTTGTGGGTGGGATCCTTTGTACATGGCCTCCACTGGGAACACGCTCCACAAGGACGAGGCATCTCCCAGGCGGGGTGAGCAGTGAAAGATGCAAGCGGACAGGCTGGCTGGCACAGATGGGTGCAGGGTGTTGGCATTTCTAGCCCTCAGGGAGGAGGTGCCAGGTGCACCGGGGCATTGTGGGAAGTGCTTTGTATTCATGCCTGGCAGTGTGAAAGAAGCTATTTGCATATATTTGCATATATATTTGCATGTCTATGCAACTACACTTAAGCTGCGGCCCTCGGCATGTGCTGTGGGTATCATTGTGGCCCCCAGGGCTTCCAAAGTGGACTAGCCCTGGCGGAGAAGTACCTTAAAGGGAGGAGGCGGACAGGAGGAAACGTCCCAGAGTCCGGCCCAGTCTAGCTAAATGGGCGCCAGGGCAGGGGAAGTAACAGCGAGTCGCCGGCCTTGACACCTGGCTTTCCTCTTTTTTCCACAACCCAGGAAGACCGCTCCCAGGTGAGGGAGGCCCTGAAGGGAGGCCCTACAGCTGCCTCAGCCCAGCGCCCCGGCCCCAGGGAAGAACTTCGCCAGGGAGGAGCAGACGTCCCGGCTCTTTGGTGTTCTGAGGAAAGGTCACCATGGTTTGACCTTGACCGACGCCTTGATCCAAGAGGAGACCCTTCCCCAGCTGATGACAAGAAACCCCCAGCTCCAGAAGGCCCTCCCTGGCCTGGGACCTGGACAGAAAGCTGACTCAGCCCCCTCCCCTGCCAGCGACAGACAGTGAGTTGGAGGCCTAGTTGGAGAGTGTGCCACATTTGAGTTAGATGCACTACACCCCCAAACGGGCACAGCATAGCAGACAGGAGCCTCTTTGGACTTCCGGAAAGCCCCTGGGGACACTCAGGCAAAAATGTAACTGTGATGGCCACAGGTGGAGGGTTCGCGACCTGCCCCGCCCTTCCTGCCCCCCGCCCTGGGGACTGTCAACCCTGGCAGCCTTGGGACAAAGGAAGAATAAGGGGGATGCAGAAGGGGAGGTAGTTGGAGGCTCCTCCAGTGGTGCAGCACCCAAAGTACCCATGGAAAAGTTGGGTGCGGGTGCAGAATTGGCAGCGGAGCAACCGGCTAATACTCTGGGGATCTTAGTTGCTAAGAACTTGGCAGCTCATTGGAGTCCCTCCCCAGGGGCTGGCCATGTCCCAGCATGGGCAGACAGACACAGGCTAACCCTCGGAGTCTGTAGCCGTGTGAGGCTGTAACTGTAAAAACAACAAGGAGTCTTGGTGGACTGTAAAGACTAGCAGATTTATTAGGTCATGAATTTCCGTGGGTACAACCCACTTCATCAGGTGTGTTGGAGTGGAACGAACAGCATCCTCGCCGTGTAGCTGGGGATAGTACCAGGCGGTGGCTTGAACTAGTAACCGGAATAGTTACCCAGAGTGTCGGGGCAGGTCTGTACGTGGTGGACAGCCCCAGCTGCAGGGTGGCGTTTCGGGTGGGTAGGGGGGCAGAAGCTACCCAGTCCCCCGACTATTAGGGAAGGAGGGGAAAATATTTGCATTCCGTGCGTGGCTCTCGCTCCTGGCTGGTGAGTTCCCTTCGCGTACAAAATACAGATGCCGAGGGCGGAAAAAGCCAGAAGGAAACTTTTTGATCATCCAGCCTGACCCTCTGCATGGCACAGGCCAGCGATTCTTCTGTGAGGCTCCTAATGGCTAGCTGACATCCCGCACAACTTCCACAAAGTTGTCCAATCTTGATTGAAAGACTTAAGGGGTGGAGAATCTACCCCATCCCTGAAGTTGTCTCCTGGCTTGGGCCGTGCCTAAGATTTATGGGACCTACACAGTACGAGTAAGCTGGTACCCATATGCCCGATGGCAGCCAGGGGAGGAGATGCTGATGCATTTTTGGAGATGTGATTTGATAACCTTCAGCAACACAGTGATAAAATATTTTTAAACCAAATTTTAAATTCGGGCCCTGTTGACGAACACGGTAAATTCAGAAACTGGCAGGTTGTTCCTGGAGTTGGCAAGTCTCTGTTAAATGGCTTCATTCACACTTGCATGGCCTTTCACCAGTTAAGGGTTCTGCTACTCGGTCTGGCTGGTGTTCTCACTTGTAAGTTAACTACAGCCTCTTCCAAAGAAACGGCGCCATAGAACAGGGATAGGAGGGGGAGGGGGACATTACGACCCAGCAGTGCCCCAAATTTTCTGGTGCCCTATACAGATGTGTATCCAGGGTAAAGGCGGCTCTGCCCATGGCTAATTGCCCTCATGATTAAAGTTTTGCACCATATTTCCACCCTCATGAGGCTACGGCGACACTGGCGCGTTCTCACGCAAAAACTCTTCCAGAAGAGAACAGCTACACTGGCACGTGCTTTTATGCTAGGCTGTGTCCAGACTCAGGGTTTTTTTTGAAAAAAGTAGCCTTTTTTCGAAAAAACCTCACCTGCGTCTAGACTGCAGCCGCGTTCTTTCGAAATTAAATCGAAAGAACGCGGCTTTTCTTTCGATGGCGGTAAACCTCATTTCACGAGGAAGAACGCCTTCTTTCGAAAGTTCCTCTTTCGAAAGAAGGCGTTCTTCAATGTAAATAGGGCTTCTTCGAAAGAGAGCATCCAGACTCACTGGATGCTTTCTTTCAAAAAAGCAAGCCGCTTTTTCGAAAGTTCAACGTGCAGTCTAGACGCTCTCTTTCGAAAGAGGCTCTTTCGAAAGTATCTTTCAAAAGAGCCTCTTTCGAAAGAGGCTTGCAGTCTAGACATAGCCCAAGAGATGTGCTTTTGCGCAAGAACATCCATGCCAGTGTAGATGCTCTCTTGCGCAAGAAAGCTCTGATGGCCATTTTAACCATAGGGATTTCTTGCGCAAGAAATTCACGTTGCCTGTCTACACTGGGAGCCTTAGGGAGGTCGGGCTGCCTGTCCTGCCATGCCCCGGCTCTACGGGTGACTTTCTAGTGAGGGAAGGCTGGGTCTGAGCAACGGGTTGCACTGGAGGACAGTTAGCCAATTCTGCAATGTCAGTGAGCCACCAGATGTGGCATCTGCCCGGGGCCAGGGACACGGGGAAGGGTTTGGGGGGCTCAGAGTCACTGTGCACGATGGCTAGACTCCGACACAAGTGCCCCACATCTCTACTCCGGTGGCCTGTTCTTCCCCACAGCCTGTCTCTGTCTCCCCTGCACACATGCCACCTGGTCCTCTTCATCCCTTCCCCTCTCTCCAAATCTGCCAGCTCCCTACAAATTCCACTGCCCCAGACAGTTAGTCCCTCTCACCAGCAATGTTCCCTCTCCTCTTTTCCATCCATGTGCAGATATTTTCCTTCCATGTGCGGAATAAAATTGTATCTGCACCAAAACAGGTGTGAAGGTGCACCACCCGTAGACACCAAAACCTAGCTGTGGGCACTCTGCTAATCAGCTGGGTGGCCTTGGAATCTCTCCTGAGCAGCTGCATGAGCGCACAGCTTACAGGGAACACTGCTACCCAGACCCCTCTCTTTTCTCTTCCTCCTCCTCCCCGCCTCCCTGCTTCCCTACCTGCCCTTTGCACGGTGGCTGTGTCTAGACCAGCAAGTTTTTCCGCAAAAGCATCTGCTTTTGCGGAAAAACTTGCCAGCTGTCTACACTGGCTGCTTGAATTTCCACAAGAACACTGACTTCCTACTGTCTGAAATCAGTGCTTCTTGCGGAAATACTATGCTGCTCCCGTTCGGGCAAAAGTCCTTTAGTGCAAAGCTTTTGCACAAAAGGGCCAGTGTAGACAGCTCAGATTTGTTTTGCGCAAAAAAGCCCCGATGGCGAAAATGGTGATCGGGGTTTTTTTGCGCAAAAGTGCGTCTAGATTGGCCACGGACGCTTTTCCACAAAAAGTGCTTTTGCGGAAAAGCGCCCGTGCCAATCTAGACGCTCTTTTCCGCAAATGCTTTTAACGGAAAACTTTTCTGTTAAAAGCATTTGCGGAAAATCTTGCCAGTCTAGACGTAGCCACTGAGTTTGTCTCTGCAGTAGCAGCTCCCCGGCCTGCCACACTGGGGCAGAATCTGGCCCGGTCAAGCTAGCTTTAGTCTGCAAGGGGCTGTCAGGCCAGAACAGGAGCGGTGTGGGGAACTGAGCCTTTCCTCGTTTTACGCGCACGCCTCTTCATTTTCGAATGGGGCGGCACAGTAATTGCAAACCCACAGAGGCAGAGAATGCACAAGGGGGAGCCAGTCTTGCCTCGCCTTTGCTTTTCGGGAAGGGGAAATGCCCCGGGGGAAGATTTTCCTTTTACAACAAAGTCCAGTCATTACAGCCTAATGCTCAGTGGCATGGGGGCATTTTTAAAAGGGAGGGGTGCTGAGTCCCCTTGCTTCTGTCCCGCCCCCCCGGCTTCCCAGCTGAGCCCAGGAGCAAAGCGACAGCATGGGCCAGCCGCTGGGACTCTGGGCGCCGGGTTTTCGGCTGCCCCGATGCACAGGGCTGTAAGCAAGACCCTAGCACACGGGGCCGACAGCTGAGAACCGAGTGCCTGGGGCTGGCAGCCAAAAAGCTGCTGTGCGGGGCAGCAGCTGGGACCCCAGGCACAAGGCTGGGAACCCGGGGGGTGTGGTAGCATTCACCCCCCCCGCAAACCCTTGGTTCCCCCACCTATGCAAATGCAGTAACACGTACTTGCATGGAGGGTTACAAAAAAGGGGATACATGGGGAGGAGATATCTGCCCGAAAGCCCAGTTCCCTTCAAAACAGAGAGCTTTTTCCTCTCCAGTCTGTTGGTTCATTTGCAATAAAGGCAGTTTGCCACTGTCCCCCAAGAGCTATTAATAATTACTCGTATGGCACGATTTTGGAATTCCTCGCCATCCCACTGAGCGGGAATCCTTATTTACCCTAATCCTCCATGATTTTTAATTACCCAGCGCAGGCGCTCGAAGGCAGCCCCCGTCTCGCCATGGCACAGAGGTGCCAGAACAGACGGAAAGGTTCCTCCGGCAAGGTGCGCGATTTGGGCGTCGGGGCAGCGTTGCGCTCGCTGAACACAGCTTGGAACCGGTGGAGGACTCCTGGATGCCGGTGACAGCTGGGGGCAAAGCAATTTGGCACCGGGTCCTGCAAACCTGACTCACATGAGCCGCTCTTTGGGAGCAGGCCTGTGCACGCATGTCCTCATCTCTAGGGGTGCCAGATGGTTTAACCAAAAATACTGAACACTCTCCCTTCCCCCCAAAACAAAATTCTGTTGAGAAAAAAAAAGGGGGAGACCAAAGTTGTTTAGCAAAAAAAAAAACAAAAAAAAGCTACACCTTTAAATGGCCCTGTGCTCCGGTTTTTCTGTTTTTTTTTTTACTGGGCAGAGGACACGAATACCGGACTGCCTGGGTGAATACCAGATACCTGGCAACCCTACTCATTTCAGCCCTCAGACAAAGGAAACACGACAGGTGCAGGAGAGAGGGAGACAGCTGCCAGCGGCAAAATGGGTCCCATGGAGCCACGGCAGCTTGGAGACACCAAACTGAAAGGCATGCTGGGAAAGATGCTTCCATGACCGTGCATTGGTGCCATGGCAGTGGTTCCCAAACTGTGGGTCACAACCCCCAACGGGGTCACACCATCAGCAAACTGGGTTGCGGTGCTCCCTTCTGTGTGGAGGATGCCATTTTGCTCTGCACAGCCTGACAGATGCTAGCCACAGTCTATAGGGTTGCCGGGTGTCTGGTTTTTGCCCAGACTGTCTGTTATTTGGGTCCCCCGTCCGGTAAAAAAACACCAGAAAATACTGGACATGTGAAATATCCGGTGTTTCCTTTTTTCCCTCTGATGGAAGCCCTAGACAGGGACAATTTTCCCCTGCTGCGTCTGGCAGAGGCGGGGCAGTGCGGGGCCGTTTAAAGGTGCAGCGCCCTTTCTTTTCTTTTTTGCTCAATAACTGTGGTCTCTCCCCCCCCCCCTTTTTTTTTGCTCAACAGAATTTTTTCCCAGAGGTTTTTTTTGGGGGGGGGGGGGGGTTCAGTATTTTTTGATAAACCACCTGGTAACCCTAGGGAGGATGGCATTTCGCTCTTCCAAATGATATCGTCCAGGCCTGTGGAGGAAATGCTTCATGCAAATAGGCCCGTGCTGGCAAAAAGTTAGGAACCGGGGAGAGCAGGGCCTGGACCCAACCAGTGGAGTAGCTGAATCTTCAGCCACCCGTCTCACAATTGCCATTGATAAAGGTTCCATAGGACTACTCAGGAAAGCAGAGCCACTCAACACATGGCCCTTTTGTTTGCGGCCTGCGGTGTGGTTTGGCTTTATGTGGGGCTCAAAACGCAGCCCACAGGTGGGAGCCAAAACAAAAAAGTCGTCAATAGAACAGTCTTCTGTTGAGAGGCGTTTTAGTAGTTAAATTGCTGGACTGTCATTGCTCATTAAAAGTGCTGTCATGTCGGTGGAAATCGGGTAAATGTTGCATTTTATTAAGATCAGCAGAACTGACTTACATGGGGCCTGCGTGTTGAGTACGCTTGCCTTAATCTTTGTATTCATGCCCGTCACTGTGAAAGAAGCTATTTGCATATATTTGCATATATATTTGCATGTCTATACAACCACACTTAAGTTGCGTCCCTCGGCATGTGCTATGAGTATCACTGTGGCCCCCGGGACTTCCAACGTTGAGTAGCCCTGCAGTGGAGGGAGGGCTGCAAGATCCGCACACGCCTGGATTTGGCAGAGCAGCTAAATCTGACCGTGTAGCAGAAATCAAGTCACGCTTCCAGTTTATACAGTTTAATACATGTGAAACAAGATACATTTTTTTCTGAGTAATGAATGCATAAATAACAGAAGATATACGTGAATGCATAAATATGAGGCGGCATGGAACGAAAAGTCGAGAAAAAAAAAGAGAGAATTATTATTTTGCCGCTGCTGTCGCCACGGCCGCCGCCTGGCGCTCGCTTTTACCCTCAGCCTTACCCAGTGGTGGCGTGGTTTATTGTTTTCATTAAGCAGCAGCAGCGTGCCATTGGTCGAGCCATCACATCGAGAAAGGGGCTTGGGATGGAGAATGCGGGAGGCAAGAAGATTAAAAAAAAAGGGGAAATCAATAGACAAGTGGGGTGTTAATAAATGACTTTAATTCCGCTAGTGGCTTCATGTCGATCCTATGCTGCTAGAGAAAAGAGGCCTTTGCGCGTGGATTGAGCGTGCTCGTGGGCCTTTGTGTTTGTGTATGTAGGGGAAAGGAACACAGAGTGCAAATGGTACATTTACTGATCTCACCTTCTTTTCAAAGGCATTACGCTATGAGGAAAACAAATCATTAGCTTAAATGCTTATAAAGAACATCACCTAAGACGACTCTTAAAACCTTTACATACTGTATCAATAATTTACTTTGACTGCAGTAAACAAAATACATTTTTAAATAATTTACTATTTATTTGTTTTCTTTTTTTTCTCTTTATCTCTCTGTAAATTTCTTTTTTTTTCTCCTTTTCTTTTTTGAACTCACAACGTTTTGCTTGTGCACATTAGTTCAGATTATTGCAACATTTAACCTGAATTCAGTAAAAGGAAACATAAAATAAAATAAAAAGGACAGTTTGTACAGACAAGAATGAATAACTTATTATTGCACTGGCTACAATTCAGTAGTGATTTGGTTATTTTTTTTTCTTTAGAGAGGACATCCTCTAAAGTACCAAAGTCAAATAAATGAAAAGAAAGAGACTTTGAAAAAGCATCAGCCGTGAATAGAAGCCAGAAGGATGATTGTGGAGAGAGAAAAGGGGGAGGAGAGAAAAGAAGAATGAAAGCAAAGAAAGAAGAGAAACAATGGGGAGGGGGAACTGCCTTAATAATGACTTCCACATAAACCCCAAGAAAACACCTCTTGTTTGGGGCATCGGATGTAATGCAAAAAACAGTATCGCTTCTCTATAAAAATATGTGCACTATGAAGAGAGTTTTTTGTGGGTATTTTTTTATGTTTTTTGTAGCTTTTGTATCTCACAAATACGTTATTTCTATTTATATAACTGCCGATGGACGGACAATGTACAGCTCCTGTCTCCTGGGCACTTCCGCATACTGTGGCGTCGCCGCACAATAAATGGTGCCGGTTTAAAAGTCGAGAACGTTAAAAAAAAAACCCAACGACAACAACAAACAAACAAACAAACACAGCCCGAACCCAAATCAATGTGATTGAGGCCACCTGGGGGGGGAGGGAGGGGGAGAGAAAAAAAAGCAACTCCTTCTTCCCTTTAGAAAAGAAACACGTTTGCATATCCCCCTCCCCCGCCCTGCACCTCGTGTCATCGTTTCCGTATCACGTTTTGCAAGCCCCTCCCCCGACAGCGCTTAGGAACGAGTGACCCGGGGGGCGGGGGAGGAGGAAATCAGCCACTGAGATGTGGCTTGGCAGTCCCTTCCCTGCTGTTTCAAAACCACATAGGTATCAAGCCCTTGAGTCTTCCCTTCCCCGCCCTTACAAAGCTATACAGGTTCATCTAGGTCT
Source organism: Pelodiscus sinensis (assembly GCF_049634645.1). Lineage (NCBI taxonomy): Eukaryota > Metazoa > Chordata > Testudines > Trionychidae > Pelodiscus > Pelodiscus sinensis. Next base: position 34,709,156 of record NC_134726.1, read on the forward strand.
TGGTCTGTTGCAACAGTCATAGGGATCAGTCCATGCCGACTTAAGGGGCTCTTCGTCACGCCTACAAGCTCCTTGTTTTTCTCAGGGTTGTTGCACTGAGTTTTTAAATGATCCAGCCTTTTCAGTTCTATCGCTGCTGTGCCCGGCCGGGTGTCCACGCCGGAGGAGGGCGTGGATTGGCCGCTGTCCAAAAGGAGATCCGAGAGGCTGCTCAAGGAGCCCGGGTCGGACTGCTCGAAGGAGAAGTTGGGGATTGCCAGGTGCTCCCCTCGACACAGGGGCTGGACCCGCCGCTCTGCTTTCGAGGCCTGCTCCCCAGGCGGATTGTCGGCCAGGTCCAAGGAGTCCCTGTACGCGGTGGACTCGCACGAGGGTGTCCTTCTCCTCAACAGACTGTTCTCAGAGGCTTTGGTCCGTGACGCCGCGCTGCTTTCATCCTCCATGGGAGGATCTATAGAAATGCAAGGTGGGCTCATCTTCTTCTTCCGCCGAGCCCCGTGGATATACTCCGACTCAGACTGAACACGGACAGGAGACCTGGGCTTCCCCTCCGCGGGCTGCTCCAAGCGGCAGTCTGCATCGTCAATGGAAGGGCAGATCTCGATGGAGTGCCTTCTTTGGTCGTCTGCCCAGCTGGGCTTGTCCAGGAACCCCTTTGTGTCAACACTGTAAAACTTCTTCAAGTCTTTCTCTTTGCCGGTGCACCCGGCCAGGCTGGTTGTGCTGCAGTTCTTGAGGGGGATCCGAGATGGAGACGGGGAGGTGAAAGGAGAAACCGAGCGGCTCCTGAGGTCCGACGGCTCTGGCCAGTCGTTGGCCGAGCTATTGATGTGGCTGACTTCCTCATCAGCCAGGTCTGAGGATTCAAACAGGGAGTCCTCGGGGCTGGCCGGGTCGCTGTTTTGACTGGCAGGCCGGCTCGGAATACTGTGCTGGCTGTACGTGTGCTTGCGGGTGCGGACGCTGGAGTGTTGCAGGTGCGAGGGCGACGTCGGGGAATGCGGGGGCGTGGCCGGCAGGGAGAGTGGGCTGGGCTGGAGCAAAGCAGGACCCGAGCTGCTGTGGGACGGCTTCTTGGGAGGCAGGCTCTCGCTGGCCTCGGCTTGCAGGCTGTCCTTGGAGTCTGCCTTCTGCTTGCCCAAGGATTCCGTTTGAAAGGCCTCCTGCAACGCAAGCAGAGACAGATGGGACAAGAGGAAAAAGTGCTCGTGATAAAACACCAGGAGGTGGAACCAGACCAGCAACCTCCGGTGCATGAGGCGTGAACCCCTACTGCAGGAGCTGAAAGGCAGCTGGCGCTCAGCTGAGGCTGTAGAGTAAACTCATCCCCTCTCTCTGTCCGTGGTCCCAGCCCCACGACATGGGGCAATGAACCACCGCCCACATGTGCGTGACACTAGCAAGACATTTTGGAGGTGGACATGGCATGTGGCAGAATCCACCTGCACCCAGTGAGTTTAGGAGCTGGCAACAGCACGGCCATTGCCGCATTGCCTGGTTAGCGTGAATGAGAGCTCAGGTGGCAATAATGGTGCTAGCAGACACACACAGTGGGCAGGCCTGGACGAGGAGACCTCTGACCTTCCCAGGCCTTCTGAAGCTAAAAACGTAAGAATGGCCAGACTGGGTCAGACCAAAGGTCCATCTAGCTGAGTGTCCTTGTCTGCCGACAGTGGCCCAGAGGGAGTGAACAGAATAGGGAACCATCAAGAGATCCCTCCCGTTACTCATTCCCAGCTTCCAGCAAACAGAAGCTAGGGACACCTGGCTAATAGCCATGGATGGACCTAACCTCCATGAATTTACATAGCACTTTTGTGAACCCTGTCAAAGTCCTGGTCTTCACCACATCCTCTGGCAAGGAGTTCCACAGGCTGACTCTGCATTGTGTGATGAAATACTTCCTTCGGTTTCTTTTAAACTTGCTTCCTATTCATTTCATTTGGTGACCTTGAGTTTTTGTGTTATGGGAACACGTAAATAACTTTTCCTTATTTGCGTTCTCTACACCGGCCCTGATTTTTTTAGACCTCTATGGGTACGTCTACACTAGCCCCCTAGTTCGAACTAGGGAGGCTAATGAGGGTGACCGAAATTGCAAATGAAGCGCGGGATTTAAATATCCCACGCTTCATTAGCATGTTCCCGGGTGGTCGCCATTTTTGGAAACTGACTGGCCCGGAATAACTGCCCACGTCTACACGCGACAGTGAAACGGGAGTTCAAGTAAACCCCTTAACTTGAATTAACTGTTAAACCTCATTCCACGAGGCGTAACAGCTAATTCGAGTTAGGAGTTTACTTCGGACTCCCGTTTCACTGCCGCGTGTAGACGTGGGCAGTTATTTCGGGCCAGTCAGTTTCCAAAATGGCAACCGCCCAGGAACATGCTAATGAAGCGTGGGATATTTAAATCCCGCGCTTCATTTGCAATTTTGGTCACCCTCGTTATCCTCTCTAGTTCGAACTAGGGGGCTAGTGTAGACGTACCCTATCATATCCCTTTAGTCTTCTCTTTTCTACACTGAAAAGTCCCCGTTTTATTCATCTCTGCTCATACGATCGCCATTCCATACCCCTAATCATTTTTGTTGCATGCCCCCCAGACAGGGCAGGTCCAGGTTTGTCTGCCCCCCATGCACTCTCCAGCCAGAAAATGCACGAGACTGTGCACTTTCCTCTTGCTCTCTGACGAAGGGGAACAGTCAGCAGTGTTCCTGTATGAATCTGGGGAAGAAGGAGAACTTCAGCCCTTCCTCCCCTCACTGAAGAGCACTTGAAGAGTGGGAGGCTCGGGGCTGGGGCCTTTCACCGGCCTGATGAGTCTGTCTCCTTTCTGAATGGCCTTCAGAGAAGCAATCCCATTCAGGGCACATCCCAGTTTTTCTGGCACAACCAGCCCTCTACCTCGCTCTAAGTTATGACAAGAGGAACCTGCCTACCGAATTTGGTGGTCCTAGTGCTTACTGTGTAGGAGGGGTTCTTGTACAGGCAGACAGATGGACGGACAGGCAGACAGACAAACTCTCTCCAATACATGTTCAGCTCCATTCTGGCTTAAACGGGCCTTTGCCAGCCTGGGAACCTAACAACCATTTCTAACATCGCTTCGATGGGAAGTTGGGTCGCAAGTTCCAAGCAACTTACTTACAAGGGAACTTTCGGAACACACCCCGTGCGTGGGGCGGGGACTCCCTGTACTCTTTCGTGGCACCGCTGTTCACCGCTACGGAAAGGCCACACCACGTGTTAAACACCCGCAGCGTGGAGTACTGCGATCCCAGACACCGAGAAAGTGAGCCCATTAGGCCCCTGGCTTGCGAAATGGGGAACCCGCTGACTGAGTTTGTGCCGCCCACATGTAGTTAGCCAGATGGCACCCGAATGAGAAACATTTTGCTCTAATCTCTCGCTGCAAGCTCTACCCTCGGAGGGCGGGCCACCGGTACGTGACGTCAGCTAGAGCAGGGGGATGGGCAAGCATTTTTGATGGAGGGGCAGTCCAAGATTTTAAGTGGCCATGGGCTGCACTTTTCTGTGGAGGAGGGGTGGGGTCTGGTTGTGTGAAGAAGGGAGCTTGGGGAAGGGGAGTGGGGTGCAGGAGGGGGTGGGGTGCTAGAGGCAGGCTCTATCTAGGCAACGCCCAGTCAGCAGAACAATGGGATTCTCAGGCCTGCTGCAGCCCCAGAGTACAGAGCCACCAGCTGCTCCATGTGCCTTTCTGCACCTTCACACACTGCCTCTGGTCCAGCACCATCTCTCAGCTCCCATTGGCTGCTCTTGTTCCCAGCACAATCTCTCAGTTCCCATTGGCTGCTTCCCATTGGCCGTTCCCACCCCCACCACAGTCTCTCAGCTTCCACTGGCGGCTTCCCATTGGTCGTTCCTGCCCCCAGCACAATCTCTCAGCTCCCATTAGCTGCTTCCCATTGGCCGTTCCTGCCCCTAGCACAATCTCTCAGCTCCCATTGGCTGTTCCTGCCCCCAGCACAATCTCTCAGCTCCCATTAGCTGCTTCCCATTGGCCGTTCCTGCCCCTAGCACAATCTCTCAGCTCCCATTAGCTGCTTCCCATTGGCCGTTCCTGCCCCTAGCACAATCTCTCAGCTCCCATTGGCTGGCTCCCATTGGCTGTTCCTGCCCCCAGCACAATCTCTCAGCTCCCATTGGCTGGCTCCCATTGGCTGCTCCTGTTCCCAGCACAATCTCTCAGCTCTAATTGGAAGCTGAACTATTGGGCTGGGGGGTGGAAGCAGCCAATGGCAATCAGCCAATGGGAGCTGAGCGACTGTGCTGGGGCTGGGGTCAGCGTGTGACACTTCCCCTTCCCTCCCACACAGGGAGGCAGATGGAGCAGCCCCCCTGAGCCCTGAAGTTGCTCCTTGCCTGCGGGTCCCGGCGAGGTGGCTGCGGGCTGGATGGAAGGCTGGTGGGCCGGATTTGGCCTGCGGGCCATCTCTTGCCTACCCCTGAGCTGGAGCGATGAGCGTGCATCCCATGCTGAGGGGGGCCCCCAAATAGCCTGGAGGAGGCCCCCAAATAGCCTCTGGATTCATTTTGACTAACTGAGGCGTGAGCAAAAGCTTTGCACAGCATGGAAGCACGCTCCCCCAAAGCCCGTTTAACACAGACACTCAGACTATGCCGATCCAAAACTGGAATCGGAGTGAACCGAATCTGTCAAGGGTTTGAAACATCTGGGGCACTGAGACAGGGAATTGACTTGAAACAACACAAAGTCATAATGACAGGAAATATTGTCGGGATAGACTGTGCTCCAATAATGATTCAGCCCGTCCTGGCCGGCTGGCAGCCTTTGTGACTCTCCATTTGTTCTTGTTTGACAGCCACTATCACTCAGAACAGAGGGGAGAGAGAGAGAGAGAGAGAGATAGGATGAAAAGGAGGCAGGAAAAAAGCTGATGGGAGAAGAGCTGAGAGCTTCTGACCTGTCTACACAGCAGCCGGCTGAGACTGGGAGATCGCGGAGTGGACCGGGGAGGAGAGATCTTCCATGGGTCACAGCCCTCGTGGTGAGAAGATACAGCCGTCACCTGAAGCGACTCCCTGGGTACTCGGAGAGCGGAGCACGTTCCCACGGGCTGGGAGCGGATGGACGTGATGGACCCTGCAGCGGGAGAGAGAACACAAGCCACAGTGGCTGGGTATGAGTAGTAACGGGTGGGAGCTGTTGCTGCAGAACCAAGCTGCAAGGATTCCCAAACACAGGAACGTGGGGTAGGGAAGCGCATGTTAATTCAGTGACAAGCCAAAAGCTGCACAGCACTCCACTGGCAGAGCCAGGAACAGAACCTAGGGCTATGTCTACAGTACAGAGGAAGATCGTAGCTGCCACTTTTGATCTTCCAGGGTTTAAATGAGCTGGTCTAGTGAAGACAGCTAATTCGAACTGAGAGGGGTGCTCCGGTCGATGCCGGTAAACTTGCTTCTGTGAGGAGTAAGGGAAGGCGAAGGGAAAGCGTGCTCCCTTCAACTTCTCTCAGTGTAGACAGCGCCAAAAGTTGAGGTAAGCTACTTGGACTTCAGCTATGCAACTGACGTAGCTGAGGTTGCGTTGCTGAATTCGACTTTGTCCTGTAGTGTAAATACACCCTAGAAGTCACAGAATCATAGACTCATAGAACACTAGGACTGGAAGGGACTTTGCAAGGTCATCGAGTCCAGTCCCCTGCCCTCACGGCAGGACCAAGCCCCGTCTAGATCAGGGATACTCCACTTTGGAAGCCCTGGGGGCCACAATGATACTCACAGCACATGCCAAGGGCCACAACTTAAGTGTGGTTGCATAGACATGCACATATATATGCAAATGTATGCAAATAACTTCTTTCATACTGACAGGGATGAATACAAAGATTAAGGCAAGACTACACCACACGCAGGCCTCAGTTAAGTCAATTCTGCTAATGTTAATAAAATGCAATATTGGCCCGATTTCCCCCACCTGACAGCACTTTTACTGAGCAATGACAGTTCGGGAATTAACTACTAAAACACATCTCAACAGAAGACCATTACACTGAATACTTTTTTTGTTTTGATTTCCACCTGCGGGCCACATGTTGAGTCCTGCGTAAATCCAAACTGCATTGTGGGCTGCAAACAAACAGGCAGCGGGCTACATAGACCCTGGTCTAGATCATCCCTGACAGGTATCTGTCTAACCTGCTCTTACGTATCTCCAGTGATGGAAATTCCACAACCTCCCTAGGCAATTTATTCTGGTGTGTAACCACCCTGACAGTTAGGAAGTTTTTCCTAATGTCCAACCTACACAGCCCTTGCTGCAATTTCAGCCCCTTGCTTTTTGTCCTATCCTCAGAGGCCAAAAAGAACAATTTCCCGATTCCCGTTCTCCAGCTGCAACAACCACCCCAGTTGTGGCCCTCGGCACGTGCTGAGTATCATTGTGACCTACAGTGGAGTCGCCCTGCTCTGTGACATTAGCAGCACGCAGACTACTGAGCCCTTGCCGGTAACTCTTGATGAATATGCAGATAATCTCTCCGTCTGTAGAAGACAGTCCCCTGGGAAAAGGATGCCCCACTTCCATGCATCCACCACGAGTCATTCGCTTCCCACTCATGAGTCCTGCTTCCCCAGCGCATTCTGCAAAGTCACTTCTTCCCAACATCGGGGTTTTTTTTTCCCCACCAGAGTTTCCCATTTTGGTTTTATAGATCACCTGCTGTTTGGCAGCAGGATTTACTGTTCCTCAGCGGCGCCCATGCCAGGGCCTGGCTTTGCATTTCTGCTACACATGCCGACGCAGGACGCATCACGCTAAGCGATCTCCCCCAGCGGTCAGTGGCCTTGGGCCTGTGACAAGACCCTTTTAGACCGTCGGCAGGCGTCTCTCAACTAGCGGCTTGCATTAAGAAAAACAGGCTCCTTGCTCATGTTTGGGGGGGGGGTTGGACCTTTTCCCAGACTATGCCCAATATATTTGAATGAGTGTTATCCATCCTCTCAGAGACTGGAAGAACCAGGCACAGCTCTGTGTGTGCTCCTCAGTGTTGTGATGTCGTACATTTCCTGACCCATCTCCCCCTCCGGCTAGACCAGTCTTGGGGTCCCACCAAGCTTTGACAATGCCCCTCAGTTTGGGCTTGGACTTTCTAATCTAGCTCTCTTGCACAGGGACTGTAAATACCCACACCGGCTGCATCTTGATCACTAACACCTTTCCAATGGCTTCAGGGGGTAGCCGAATTAGTCTGTACAGGATAAACTCAAAAAAACAACAAATAGTCCGGGAGTAATAAAACATGGAGATGGTATCATGAGCTTTCATGGGAATAGCCCACTTCTTCACATGACCAGGGTGTCACTATCAGCCTTTAGATACTTAGATACTATTTGTTTTTGCTATTTCATTCCAGGTTGGCTTTCCCCTGATATTTTTTACCTACTGCCTCTTCTTGTCTCTCTCCTCCCATTTTTTCCTTCTTCCGCCCCCCTCCCATCTCCCCTATTTATTTTGATCCTGGACATCCAACACTCTGGTCATCTGAAGAAGTGGGCTGTACTCACAAAAGCTCATGATCCCATCTACATGTTTTTTTAGTCTATAAAGTGCTACCAGACCATTTGTTGTTTTTTTAAGTTTAACCTTTCCAATGGGACAGCTGGCTTCCTCTCACCAATTTTTCCCTTCTGAGGCAAGCGTCAGGGCGGGTCTTCTGCAGCAGGCAGGAAACCCAAATAGCTGTAGTGAACATTTTCGTGACATTCCCCCTCCCCACCATCTTCTGTCAGAACTGCCACCTTGCTCTCCTCAAAGAAGCCAAGGAAGCCCTACATCGCGTTATTCCAGAAAGCTGAATAAAACCAATGTTGCTCAGCAGCGGTCTGGCTTTCATTTGCCTTTTTAATCACCCAGGGAGCTATTTATGAGGCCAAAAGAACACAAGATCTGGCCACCTTATAGCGTTTTCCCCATTCAGTAACCAAACCTCTCGAAGAGCAGCTCTCGCTGATTCTGGTCTATAGCTGGCTTCCGCCAACTTCCAAAACACCCACAAAAATGTATGAAACATGCGCTAGCCCCAGTGTTCATGGTATCGCTGGAGGCTGGTGTACACACAGCATATGGGACACCGGTAGGATTCAGTCTCTGGAAAATAGTCCCTCTGGGAGGCGTAAGGATACTGTGATTTGCGGAGGAATACAGCTGGAAAAGATTACAAAACGGTGGACCAGATTCTCCCCTCACAGCAGTGTTTCCTTGGTGCAACTGCACTGACATCACCGGCATGCTTCCTCGTTGGTCTCAGGCACAGCATTTGGCATGTCAGCCCCGGTCGTTCGGCAGTGACATCCAACACCTGCTGACGTGGCTTAGCAAAGCTCTCGCATGCAATTTCCAGGGCAGGTGGAAGAACAAGAGATGTTACATATCGGTTAATTAACGAATCGACAAGTCGATGGATTTTCTATCGACTAGTCGATACGTGGGGGAGCTGCAGTGAGGTCAACTCCCAACCTCGGGAGCTAACCTCACTGTGGCTCTGCCTCGTAAATGTATTTCAAGCCCACCGGGTCTTAATACATTTTAAAAGCAGAGACGGAGCATCTGGGACTGGGTGTGAGCCAGGAATCAGCTGATCCACAGCTCACACCTGGTCCCAGCTATTCCCCCTGCCCCTCGTGGAGATGGTGCTGGGGGGAAACGGCTTTTAAGATGACTCCTCCCAGGACCATCTCCTGCTCCCCCCTTGCTGCCTCTGATAGGCAGCAAGTGGGGGAGGATGGTGGTGGGAGGGACGTGACTAGTTGAGACACTAGCTAACTAGTCACTTACACCCCCAGGAAGAACCATAAATATGGAACCTGGGCACATCTAGACAACTTTTTTTTTTTTTTTTTCAAAAGGAGAGATGCAAATTCGGTGCTAATTTGCATATCTTCTTCCAAGCGCATTTTCGAACGCAGGTCTTTCGAAAGTGAAAGTCGTCTGGGCGTGTTTTTTTTTTTTGTAAAAAACCCTCCTTTTTTGAAAAACCACGTAAACATCCCTTTTTTTTAGGAAGAGCGCTTTTTTTCAAAAAAGGGGTTTTCCCCTGAAAAAAACGCATCCAGACTACTTTCACTTTTGAAAGACCGGCTTTCAAAAATGCGATCGGAAGAAGATATGCAAATTAGCATTGAATTTGCATATCTCCTTTCGAAAAAAAATCCGTAGTCTAGACGTGCCCTCTGATAGAGGCGGCAAGCGGCGGGGGGGGGGGGGGGGGGGGGATGACTAGTTGAGGGACTAGTCGATTAGTCACTTACATCCCCAGGAAGAATCATAAATACTGAGCTGAGAATATTGAGCTACATTCAGAGCTTTTGAAAAGAGAGTTACTTTTCCCAGAAAAATCAGAACAGATTGGCTAGTCCTGGTCAGCCCTACGAGGGTTTCTAATTCCACCCCGTCTGGCCATGCTGCTCGTGCCTTAAGGTACTATTGTGTCAGAGGAGGCCAGCCTGGTAAGTTCTTGGGAGGCAAAAAGAAATAATTCCAGATGCGCATGTTTTTAGGGAGACAGATGTTCTCTCCTGCTCCCATTCCCCTTTCAAACTGGTTTGCCAGTTAGGAATAACAGGTCAGAAAATGGCATCTTAGGGCAAAACTATTCCAGCGTGGTTGTCTCAACGTGCTGTCAGGGCCTCTGGGTAGCTTCTGAGTCCACGGCTTCCATCCCACAATCGACTTCTCTTCGCAGAGCTGTGCTAGGGAATGTCAGTGTTCCCCAGGGGACAAACCGGTTTCTAACCATTCGTTTATACCAAAAACCTTCCGAACGTGACCCCAGTGCAATCTCGTCGAGTGGCAGCTTCCCGAGTCCGCAGAGAGTCCGAAACGATGGCTCAGAGAGATTCTAGCTGCCCCATTCATCTCAATAATGCGTTGACTCTGAAGATGGATAATGGCAATACAAATGGCACCCTTGTTAACTATTTCACTGCTGATCATTTTCTAAGACACATACAGCGAATATGCTATTCCTTGGCACCCTGCAACCTCTCTAGCGCCCAGTGGTCCCCTGGTTAGACACCCCAACCTCCAGCTTTCTCCAGGCAACTTCCACCAGGCAGTTACACATGTTCAACACAAAATCACTACAGCCCCCTGAAAATTCTGGACCTAGTGTTAAATAAGGTGAGTTTAGTATCAAATTCTATGACAGAATTGATTCTGTTCTGGCAGAATAATTCGGCTTCATATCACACCACCGTGTGAACCAGTTCCGGTGCCTTGCACAGTCTGCGGAGATCCTCCCCATGCCTAGCAAATACAATTGTCACAGAGTGTGGGGAGCCACCGGGCCCTGCACCCCCATCTGCAGTTAGATGTGACGCTTAGCCAGCTGGTAGAACAGAAGGTTTATTAGTTCACAGGGGCACAGCGTAGCAGAGTTGTTAGTACAGGGACTAGGAGCAGTCAGTACAATCTATCTTGGGGTAGGGGAGCCCAGAGACAGGGCTCTGGGCCCCCTCCATGCCCCCCAAGCCAGCTAGACTCCCTGCATCCTGAGCCAGCTGAGACTCACTCACACTCCCAGCAACCAGCCCCAACTCTCCTCCTTAGTCCAGTTTCCTGGGCAAAAGGTGTTACCTGGTTGCATCTCCCACCCAGGCTCAGGTTACAAGACAGCCTGAGCCATTGTGTTCATGCTGGGCTGGGCAGCCTGGGGAAGCCTCCCCTTTGTGAGAGTCACACCCAAAACTCCCACCCCCCAGCCAGGCAGCAGCGCAGTGTCCAGGGAAACGGAGGCAGCGCACATACGCACACACTGTGTTACACCGGAGCAGCACAGGATGGTAGGAATCACACATGACATAACAAGTGAACAGAGCGAACACAACCCTCCCCCTGCACAACGTCACAACAATCTGAGGAGGAACGGGGAGCCTGGAGAACAGACCCCCACCCCCCAAGGCCGAATTATCCATTAGGCACAGTGCCTAGGGCCCACCATACTTTTAGGGGCCCACGAAAATGTTTTAATTTCTTCTAAAATCAGAAGAAAAAAAATGAACCTTTAGGGTTGAAGAAAATGTTTTAATTTTTTTCTCACATCAGAAAAAAATGAAACTTTTAGGGCCCATAAAATCTATTAAATTTTGCCTAAAACAGAAAAATATAAAATGTTGAAGAATTTAAAGTTATATAAAAATAATTTTTAATATGGATAGTATTATGGTGGGAGGGGCCCACGAAGGAAAAAGTGCCTTAGAGTCCACGAAAGTCATAATGCAGCCCTACCACCCCCGATACCTCTTGGTGACTTGCAGGAATAGGTCTCCATCTCCACCTCATGGAGGGGGTACGGGGCTTTGGCTGGCACCACAGGGCGGAACATGTAGCTGTCGTTGGGCAAGGAGTGCATCCGGGACACCGAGATCTTGCGCACCGTGAGGAAGTTCTGAGGTTCTCTCATTGCTCTCACGTGGGCGGCGTTTTCCTGTGAATTTAGCCAGAGAAGGAAAACTGGGTTAGGCTGTGGTGGCCTCCTTTGTTGTTAGCCATCCTTAGAAACAACACTGAGGCTTAAAACTCAGGGCAGAGGTGCCCCTGGTGTGTCAAAGAGCTCAACAGCTCTGGTGGCCCCAGGGTAACAGAAAGCTCCAGGGACATGTCCAAGAGACTTTCCTCAGAGAAGTAACTCACGCCACCATGGATGGGACATACAACGAAACAACAAGGAACAATCAGACAGGAAGTCACCACCTCGACGCGCATCGGACACCACAGGAAGTACAGCGCACGACGGGAACGCATGAGAAAGAGACGTTCCAAGCGGACAAGCCCCGATCTTTTCTCGTGTGGGGAATTTTTCAGTAGCTCGGAAAATCATCCGCATTTTCTCAGGCATTCCCATGGTGACCAGCATTGCTGACGTCTTCACCCACACCTCAGTGCCAATCCAGTTTGAAAATGGATGGGTAAAATGGCCGCTCCCATGCAGGGACACACGAACTCCTGCTAACTGACTAGCAGTGATGAGGCCCTCTAGTAATTAATTCGACACGCATATAAATACACTGATCCACCCCTAAACATACACTAAGGCTTCTGACCTACGTAACGCGTATCCTATAGCCCATGCTGAGCTGCAGCAACTGTGCTACGCATATTGCTAACATGTATTTTCTCATTCTATAGTAACTTTTAACCAAGGGACTTCATTCTTTACTAAATTGTCATGCCACGCCCAGAAGGAAGAACTGAGGGCCAAGTTTATGTGACTTGCCCAGGGTCATACAGTGAGTCACTGGCTGAGGTGGGAAGAGAACCCAGGAGTCGGGACTCCCTGGTTCATGCTTTAATTACTAGACACGTCTCCATACCCTATATTTAGTTACTAATCACATTGATTTTCCTTGAATATCAGTGTTCAAGTCAGTAGCGGGCAACTTATGTGTGGCTGGTGAGACATTTTGTTTACTGTTACCATGTTACGCAGGGTTGACAGATTCCACTGCTTTCTGTCCGCAAAGGTTTTTTTCCACCCCATGTTATTAAAGTAACACACATGTAAAGCGAGGGCACGTGATGCGAGGTGCGTGCTGATTGCACACAACACTGCCTGTGAGAGCCGGGCGCTCCCTCTGCAGCCAATCATAGCACTGCTACGGTTCACCCCCTGCAAATGCTAGACACGCACGCCCAGTTCGCAAAACTACCCTATTTGGGGAGAGCGTATTGGTTACGACCATCTTGCAGCCCTCGGAGATGGAGGAGGGCCACTCATACAGCCCACTCACTGGCCCAAGTTGACCATTGTTGCTCTAAGTGGTTGAAAACATTTTCCCAGTTAAGTATGTTAAATTAACACATTTCACTGCCCAGCTGTGGGGTTTCCCTCAGACCTGCTAGGGAAGTCTGGGCCCACGACTCAACAGGGCCAGCCCATAACATTTTGGCACCTGAGGCGGGGAGCTCAAATGATGCCCCCGTACTCCTTCGCTTGGGCCAAAACTTTGAAAGGTCTCAATTCTGCCTTCTTCCTGTTCTACTCCTCTCATGGCACTCCTCCATCTCTGTGCATCTAGAGCAGAGAGAATACATGTGCACCAGCAGCAGACACAATTTTCTACACTCTGGGTGCTAGTGCCACCCCCCCCTCCCCACAGTCTGGCACCTGAGGTGGCCGCCTCAGTTCGCCTCATGGTAAGGCCAGCCCTGCGACTCATGTTGAATTGCCCACGTCACTGAGAACCTGGTTAAATCTGTTTTTCCCGCCCCTATCTTCAGTTTATAATTTTTTTCTCCTCATATCTCTTGGACAAATCCTTGAGACAAATGACTTCGGTGCTTTTCCACTGTTGAACCTGGCTGAGAATTCAGGGGTCCAAGCAGCGATTATTTACAGGGCGCTGGCATCCGAAACAAAACCAGGGCGTCAGTTCTAATCTGTTAATGTACTGGGCTTGTGCCAATGTTGGCCCGCGCAGAGCCACTGTAGCTCATGATACAGCAGGTGGACATCCGAGCTGCCGGCATGAGGTCATTTATGAGGAAAAGTGCCTGCAAGAAAGGAGTCTTTTCCCTCTACCAACCACTTTAAACAGCGGCTCACGCAGCCATTTTCTGAGGAACGGTCGCAATATTTTCTCGAGACGTGAAGTGCTTTGTTTAAAATTCTGTCAGACAGCCTGCGGGTTGCAAAGAACATTTCCTAACACAAAAGACGGCAATAGTGGAGGCTAATGAACAGTTAACCTTGGGCACGGGGCCAAGTTGTGACATTCCTGGATGTTCCTGGGTGAAAGAGCCTTGGGCAGGAAAGCCAGCAGCGGGGAGCCTGGTGGGGCTGGTAACAGCAGGGTCATGGTAGCCCGGCAGGGGCAGCCCATGGCAACTTGATTGGGGCCAAGGCAGTCCGGCTGGGACCATGTGCTGTCTGGGAATGGGGTCGGGGACATCGCAGGGCAACCTAGCTGGGGCTGCGAGAGCCCAGCAGCAGAGCTGTGGCAGCCTGGCAGCCATGACAGGGGCTAGCGCTGGCCAGCAGGAAGCCCAGCTGGGGCAGAAGGGGTCGGTCCCAGGCTGAGGGGCTGGTGGCCAGGAACCTCTTCTGGTCTGGCAAATTCCCTCGTTTGGGATTGGTCAGGTCCCAAGGGTGCTGAACAAGGGAGGTTCAACCTGTAATAAAGTTTATAGTAAAGCATTAAATGTGAACACATTCAGGCCTAGGTTACACTAACCCCCGCCGTCTACCTAACCTACACCAGCTGGGGCACTTACGGTGGCAGCTTGCGCGTGATAAGGTCGGCAGGGGCTGCTCTCCTGTTGATGCTGGCTACTCTTCTCATCCGAGCCTTAAAAACCTCTAGGGATGGAGATTCCATCTGTCCACCCCCTGCCAGGGAACCCATCCCAGTGCTTCCCCACCCTCCTACGGAAATCGCTTTTCCTAATATCCAACCTAGACCTCCCCCACTGCAACTTGAGACCATTGCTCCTTGTTCTGCCATTCATCACCACTGAGAACAGCCTCTCTCCATCCTCGTTGGAACCCCCCTTTACGTAGTTGAAGGCTTCTATCAAATCCCCCCTCGCTCTTCTCTTCTGCAGACTAAATAAGCCCAAATCCCTCAGCCTCTCCTCGTAGGTCATGTGCTACAGCCCCCCCACCCCATCACTTTGGCTGCCCTCTGCTGAACCCTCTCCAATGTGGCTACATCCTTTCTGTCCTGGAAGGAGGGGGGCAAAGTTACAACAAAATTACTTTGCAATCACCAGGCAGAATATCCACACAAAAGGAATGACTGAGCACCAGCCCGTAGGTTTTAAGGGCAGACGTTGGTTTGGAGCGGGCTAAACAGGGGACTTGTAATAAGATGCAAAGCCTTGTGCCTCTGTGCCACTGCTCCAAATCTGATCCAAGCTGTGCCCACCCATCTGGCCTCAATTACCACAATCTCTGAGGCTACGTCTAGACTGCAGGCTTCTTGTGGAGATCTTCCGAAAAAATTTCTTCCGAAAGAGAACGTTTACACTGCCAAAGCGCATCGAAAAAGAGTTCTGCTTTTTGAAAGATAGTGTCCACACTGAATGGACGCTCTCTCATGTCAGCTGTTGTAACTATGGATGGAGTGGCCACCAGGGCACCTGTGCTTTTTCCTCTTTCCTCTTCTTCTGAAAGAACTCCCTCTTCCCCGTCCACACGTGCCTTTTTTTCAAAGAGCTTTTTTGCAAAAAGGCTTCTTCCTCGTAGAATGAGGATTAGCAATGTCAGAAAAACCCCTCTGTTCTTTCGATTGTCTTTTGGAAGAACGCGATTGCAGTGTGGACGTAAGTGATTTTTCCAGAAAAACGGCTGTTTTCCTGAAAAAACTCGGTAGTGTAGACATACGCTGAGTCTCACCCCCATAGGGGAATTTTATTGTCACAACATCCTGTGCAGTAAGGATGTATCCTCTCCATTTTACAGACAGGGACTTAAGGACCAGGGTAGATTTAGGGGGCTCCCACAGGGAGTCATTTGTGAGCCAGGAATTATCCCATGTGCCTGCCCATTAGATCATTCTTCCTACTCTTCACCTGCTCCTTGTAGGCCTGCTAGGTTGGCACCCTTTCCCGGCCCTAAATGGACTCCCTGTTGTTTAACTCCTTATCGGCTGTCGGGGACAGCGACTCTGTGAGCAAGGAAGACTGTGGCGGGCGAGGCGGGCCCTGGAGTTGGGAGCATGTTGCTGCGAGCTGGGCGGAATTCCACAGGGGGTCTCCTGGATTGGCTCTTTTTGATCTCTCTGGCACGTCGGGAGCTCAGACTCCGAGCTGGCGGAGCTACTCCGCACACGGACAGTCCCAGGCTGCGCAGTGAGGAAGGGAGCAGGAAGGCAAGAGCTAAACACCGAGGCGCCTGCCTGCTTGCGCCAGAACCGGGAGCCGTTTAAAATGCTCAGGCTCTCTGAACAAGGTGACATTTTCCCTGACTCTCCCCCGTGCTAACAAGCTGTCTGCCTGAGCACCTGCCAGGACCTTACCCGCAGGGCGGCAGACCCCCTCAGACCCTGCATGGTACAGGTGCCAATTACTGCCACTCTCTGGAACCTGCCCTTGCTGCAGTCTCCCTTTGGTGCTAATCAAAGCTTTGCTGCCAGGTGGCCAAGGTTAAAGGAGATACCAAAGCCCTGCAGAGAGAGGGAGGTGGGTAGGAGAGAGAGAGAAACTGCTTGTTTGTTTCCGGCCTCCTCCCCTGAAAACTCACCCTCTGGGCAATAATTCAGTCTTAGCCCAGAACGTGCTTGGAAGTGTCCTGACACAGGAGATGCCCAGGGATTTCCAGATAGGTTTGCTACGTGCCTTTCAGTCACTCTAATTACAGACACTAGTACAGCAGTGAAGGCAGGGACAGCAGGACTCTAATGAAGCCAGGGTGGCTTAATTTGGGGGAGTCCATGCCAGTGTTTCTGGTAAGCTGAGCGCTTGGGTGGCCACCCAAGAGATTCAAATGCCACCCAGCTGATTAGCAGAGCATCCACAGCTGGCAGCATGTGCTTCTCCTGGTGGTGCACTTCTGCACATGTCTCAGTGCACAGAACAAAATTTAATCCACAGAGGGATGGAAAAAAATTAGAGGGAACATTGGTCCATGTACGAGGCGTTAGAACAATTTGTTTATTGGGGGTGTGGAATCAAACTATAAAGCCTAAATATCGGGGGTGGGGAACCTTTTTGAAGCTGGGGGCTGCTGATTGTACAGAAAAATCGGTCGGGGGCTGCTCAAAAGTGAGAAACACCCCCCCCAAACAAAAAATCCCTCAGCGACGTGGCCCGACTGAGGAAAAAGACACTCCCCACATTCCCCTCACACACCAGAGCCTAAGGGGGCCCAGATTGTGTTCTTCAGCCTCGTGGAGGGGTAGCAGGCGGCAGGATGGAGCACCAGCGTGGACTCCCCAATGCTGGGGAGGGAAGCCCTGAGCATTGGGGGTCAGATCTAGGCAAGCCGGGGGGCTGCCCGGGCCTTACGTTCCCCATCTCTGCTATATTTGATAGAAACCACCTCAAGCTAGCGGATGCTACCACACCCCCTCATTGCAGCACCTATGTCTATGCGAGTCTAGATTTGGGGTTCCCCAGGCTACGTGTCCCACAACATCTTCATGTTGCGATGCGGACACAACACAGTAATTGTCACACAGGATTCTAAGACATCATTCCCAATGGCCAGGCATTCCCAATTCCACTCGATGGGAGCAAATCCAATAGCCTGCTGATTTAAGACTGAGTGAAAAGACAGGTCTGGCCGTTCGGCTAAGAGCTTCCAGTTTCACAACTCTCAATCAGCTGAAAATCCTGGCAAAGAGTAACTCTTTGAAATAGGCATGCACCTCAATGTGGTTCCAGTGGCAGGGAGTTCCAGAGGTGCAGGGCCCACTAGACCGATGTCCTGCCTTCCCCCTGGCATCAGTGACTCCCAGGATGCCAGAGATGGAGAGGCCGAGTGTAAGATAGTCTAGGCCCAGCAATGATTAGTACACTGAACTTCAGTTAGGAGTCCACCGGCAGCCAGAGCAGAGCGCACAGAGCTCCTTGCGAGTCAGCACACAGCATCCTCACTGGCTCTAGATCCAGTCCCGCTTTGGGGCTAAGAAGAGGTCTCATCTGAGACAGGACCCAGCCTGCCCACTGTTTTCAAGGAAGATCAGAAGCCACGAGGGTCTGTGTGGGAAAACATCCGTCTTTCTTGTATCCTGCTAGGGCAATTTCAATTGCAAAACGGCTCATCTCAATAGCTGTAAACTCATTCCTGCTTTTCTTGTTGCATGGCCTCACCCTGGGATGTACACGGGTCACTTCACCGAGACAGACTGACAGGGTGGCCATTTACTGCACTGTCAGACACCCGCGGAGAGCCCATCATATGAGGAGGTATAACCAACCAACCATGGCATTGTCGTGGGGGTTTTCTGTCATGTCACCTTTCTATGCCACTGCCTGTCATGCTTCATGTATTGCTCTTGTGCTGTCCCGCCTTCTCAGCACTGGTTTAACGAGTTTCCAGGAATGGCAAGAAATTCCAATTTTGCCACTTTCAGCTAAAAGCAGGACATCTGTAGAACTCCCTGGCTACTGCCCCCTGTAGCTTAACCAAGAAAATATACTCACGAGCCGTGGAATGGAAACAAACTACTTATCATGTCCCAAAGCGACAGGTTACCAGCTGCCTGACTTGAAAACCCAATGCTGATTTTAATAGCTGTGGATGATCTATGTCACGTCCAGATCATGGCAGTAGGGAAGAGCTGTCCCATGCGTGGGACACATAACAGTGTTACCCGAAGGCTCTGTCTACACGGGGAAGGCTAGGCAACAAAAGTGCTGTCGACATGCGAACGTTGCCAAAAGCGAAAACCAGTCAAACCGGTTTTTCTGACTTCCCTTGGTGACATTTCATGGCCACATTGCTAGCTCACCTGTTGGCAGATAGAGTAAAGTCATGTGGGTGAACATCCCACAGTGCAGTGTTGTGGGAAGGCAGAGCTGATCCTTGTGCTTCTTGGGATTCCTTCACAGCTCTGGGAGCTCTCTGGGCTGAGGAATAGCAAAGCATCACAACGGCCTCTCCAACCCCTCCCCCTGCAGCAGCCTCTGCCTGCCGCTGTGTTCCTAGCAGGGCAGAACAGGAGCATTCCAATGATTTGCTCTTCGTTTGTTCCCCAAACGGAGCAACTCACTCAGCTTTATTGAGAGATACTTTAGTCAGAGACTTTAATCAGATTCTTCCTGGAGCTTTGAAAAGGGAGGGCCGCATGCCTGCAGGGCAGCAGAGATCACAGAACACTGAGCACAGCCATCAGGACAGGCATTGTGGGATACTGGTGGAAGCCAGTTCTCTGGACAAAACAAACAGCAGAATCCACACTGGCTCTTTGTCCATACTAAAGGGAGGGGAAAAGACAAAATTCTCTCACAGAGCTGGACTTTTTTTTGTCACCAAAACGGGGTGTTTTTCCTGACATCGCAGTGCAAATGCTCTTTCTGCTTTGTCACCAAAAGGCAGTTTTTGGAAGCAAAACAGGCCAGTGTAGACAA
This sequence comes from Pelodiscus sinensis, assembly GCF_049634645.1. Taxonomy (NCBI): domain Eukaryota; kingdom Metazoa; phylum Chordata; order Testudines; family Trionychidae; genus Pelodiscus; species Pelodiscus sinensis. Next base: position 34,728,216 of record NC_134726.1, read on the forward strand.
GGCCCGAGGCTCTGTTGGCTACAAAGAGCACGTCAGTGCACAGTCCAGGTGGAGGCGCCCAGGCCTGCCCCAGGGGAATGATTCAGAACATGTCCAGCTTCGGCAGAGGCAAAAGCAGCATGGAGGACAGAGGATGGAAACAGACTGTTCTAGCTGTGAAGCGACAGGAGGAGGACAGCACTTCGCGGACACTAACACACCACCAGCCAGCGGCACGGCACTAAAGCATGATGGCACAACGCAGAAGCTAAGGCCCGTCGCTCATTCACCTCTGACTCGCAGCCTGGGCTTTTGTGGGAAGGTGTCAGGATATGGTGGTGAGGAACAGAGCGGAAGGGCCTGTTTTCCATCACGGGAGTCTCTCCTCCCTCCAGCAGGTCTGAGTCTGGGATGGCTAAAGACACAGTCTCACAGCTCAGGGCCTCCTTGAGGGACAAAATTAGGAAGATAAACAGGGTCAGTAGGAGAACAAGGAAGGGGGGGCGCATGTCAACCGTGCGCTCTCACGCGGTCTCCAGGGTGCTCCCCGCGCCTGCCCCGTCCATATGAAAGGGGAAGGGAGAGAAAAGGAAGACAGGAAAGGGCTCAAAGTCTGGAATGTGTCACGACCTCTTGCAAAGGCATCTGTCCCGTCGCACCCAGATGCCATAAAACCCCTTCCACTCCAGGCACTAGAGTCTCCTGCTCCGTTGCCCCAAGGACAGTATTTCCTGGAACGCCTTGCTCCCTTGCCTCTGGGGCACTTTGACTGACTCCTCCAGATCCCTCCTGGGGTTCCCCGGATAGTGCCTGGTGGAGGAGCAGCTCAGCTGCACCCCCCCGCTGGACCCAGCCGGCTCCGCTAACTAGTATGGAAGGGTTGGCGCTCTCACCGTCCTTGCCACATGCAGCAGCTTCACTCCACGCTGTGCTGTGTCTGGGCTTTGCTCGGGGGCTCAAAGATGGCAGAGGGGTCTCCGTGGCCCCTTCCTTCCCTCGAGCCCCTCCAATGCAGCCAGAGGGGGCACTATCCACATCTAGTCTCATGGGCCGCTAGCCTGGCTTCCTCCGTATCAGAAACGACCCCTCGGCCCCAGGGGTTTCCTGTCTCCGAGGCATGCCCAGCCCAGGGCAAAGCACTGGAATGTCAGAGAAGCTGGCTGCCTTGGGGAGCCATATTCAACGCCAGATGGACACGGTAAGCCAGCTCGGGTTTCCTGGGACTCTAATGGGTGGGGTGAAAGTGTTAGCTTGCAAATTCTGACCTGGATTTAGGCAGGCGCTGGCCTATTCCCGTAGATACCTGGAGCAGGAATTCCATGGGGCATCTGTTCCAACCTGAGGCACCTGAGCTATAGACTGAGGCGAGAAATCAGCCTGCTAACAACATGCTGCTCTCCAGCTGATGGGAGGGGATTTGCCAATACACAGAACACCGTGGCACCTCTGCTCTCCCGAGGGCTTGTCCTACTGGCTTGTCCCAAATAACTGCATGACCACCAGGTTATTCACCGAAATGCTTTTAAAGGCTGAGTTATACAAAACAGTGGCATGGGCATATGAAAACCCCTCCCAGGACGCCTGTGGCGGGTTATTTCCCAGGTATCATTCGAAAAAGTTTCAGAGCAGGGTCTCCCATCATGCAAATTTGATGGCCAATCGTGCCCCGTGTGCAGGCAAGAGAAGCAGTCCTGTGAACAACCCCCGGCTGCCATCTGTTCAGAGGCTAGTGACAGACCGTGAGCACATTCGTAAAACGTGCGGTCTGTCTGTGTTCGATTTGTGAGCAGAAAAAAGGTCTCAAAGCCGCAGGAGCATTGCAACCAATTCTCTTGTGCTTCATTTGCCTGTAGAAACTTTTATTAAGTTCTAGTTTCAAAATGCGGAATCCCCAGCTACTGTCCAACCAAGTTACTTTTTCTCTGACTTGCTAGACTCAAGAGTCTGAAAGATCAAAAAACAAACAACCAACCAACCCCCCCCCCAAAAAACTCCCAACAACCCTATTTAGTCTAACCCCTCCCCCCCAGGTGATCTTATGGTAGATTTCTTTTTGAACATATGACCAAGGCAATTCTGCATTTTGCTCTTTTGAAGACACAGCTTGCCATGAGATGGGAAAAATCTCACTCCCCTCCTACCTGAATTTTGATTGCCCTATTTTTCTGGAGCGTTCATAGAGTCAAAGCGCTTGGGAGCTGGGGACATATCAACACTACCCAAGGAAGTCGGCATAGTTTGTTTGCTGTGGACTTTAAAAAGGCTCAGGACCAAATTCAACCTAGGCCGGGGTGGTCAATAAACAGCCCAAGAGCTGGATGCCACTCACGAAGGTTAGCCCCTGAAGGGTTTCCAGGCACTTGATTTACCTGTGTGCCCACAGGTAGGGCTACTTGCAGCTCCTGTTGGCTGTCGATCGCTGTTCCCAGCCACTGAGAGGTGTGGGAAGTGATGCAGACTGGGAAACTGCTTTCTGCAGCTCCCATTGGCCGGAAACGGTGATCTGCAGCCAATGGGAGCTGCAAATGGCCACACTTGCAGGCACACTGGTCACTAAAGCGCCTGGCGGCCCGCCTCTAGCCACATTTGGCCTATAGGCCACTTATTGCCCACCCCTGGCCTAAGCACAAGTGTGTCTGAAGTCAGAGAGCACTGAGGTATCCTCTGCTGAATTTGAAGCAATTTGGGTACCTGAGACTGATCTGTGTAAATCCTGCCAAGAGGCCGGTGTGCTAAAACTACCAACAACCGTGAGCTGGTTTCCTGCGCCTGCATGAAAGAAATTCCTGCCATCCTCTTGGCCCATGAACTGGGATTGCCCAGGGCGGGTCTCGTGTGTTACCAGCCTGCAGCTGCGGCTCATGATAAAATGACACTCACAGCGAGGAGCGGTGTCTGTAGAACGCCACTTGGGCTGTTACTGAGCCTGCCTTCCCAGCGGACACTCCCCCGCTGCTGGTTCCTCTTAGAAAAGGATATTAAAACGCCCCTGGAACGCTGGGTGGCAAAAGGTTCATAGGAGGCCAAAGAGCCAGGCTGCCCCACATGATGGAGAGCCTCTGATTTTGGTGGAAAATCTGGAGATGGGGGATGGTAACTACTCCCAAGCCCTTAGATCCCAGGGCACCCGGGAAAAGCTGCCTTACTTTTAGCCTGCTTTGTGGCACAGCCCTATGGCTTGCAATAACGGGGGTGCTGACAGACTCTGGAACCTCTGCTGGTCAGCGGATACAGACCAGAAGCTCCTTTCCCTGCTCGGCAGAAGATGCCATGCGCCTTTCGTCAAGCATTACCAGGGCTTGATGCTTCACTCGCAGCGGGGACTCTGGCTTCAGGTCCTTCTGGCTCCCGTACGGGGCCCTGACGTCTGAGGCAGATGTGCCACTGCCACCCCCGCTGTTGGCCGGGGTGGTCCCTCCTCTGGACATCTCCAGCTCTATCTCCGCGTCCATTTCCGCGTCCTCCTTGGCCTCCTTGTTGCTCTCCTCCAGGTGCTTCATCAGCACGGCCACCACCACGTTGACGAGGACAAACTGCGCAATGAGGACGAAGGTGACGAAGTAGACGGGGGAGATGACGGGCAGGTAGGTGAGGCAGTGCTTGTCCTCCCGGGTGCATTCCCGCAGCGTGTCCTGAGGTTCAGAGAGAGGGGGGCGGGGCTTTGAAGCAGACGGAGCTTTGCTAACGAGCGTAGAGCCACAGAGGGGACTCCAAAGCCAGCCAGCTCAGAACCGGGCAGCTACAGCAGGGGCTGGGCAAGATACGGCCCTGCCAAGCCTTTCAACCTGGCCCACGGCTCATCCCACTGGACCCACAGGCAGGGAGCAGCTCTAGCGCCCAGAGCAGCTAGTCGCTCCCCTTTACTCTCTGTGCTGGGGCGCGGGGGGAGAAGGGGGAAGCTGCATGCACTGTGAACCCCCTCCTTCACCCACACGCCCTCTCAGACCTCATCCCCTCTCCTGCACCCCAGTCCCCTCCCCCGAGCTCCCTTCTGCACCCAGCCTCCTCCCCAGACCCTGCACCCGCTCCATGGAAAAATGCAGCCCTTGACCACTTACCAAAATTTTGGAGTGGCCCCTCCCATCAAAAATTGTTGCCCACCCCTGAGCTATTCCAGTCACTGTTGAGGAACTAGCACTCCACATGCATGGTGGAGTTTCAGCTCCTTTTCTTTTGTCCTGACACTAAACTAAAAGGCATGAAGATGGGATGGGTGGTCAGTTTGGGGACACATCGGTTAGTCCCAGACACCGGGAGAGCTACTGGAGCCCATGGGGTAAGCGGATGCAGTGGGGTAAACTGCCTAAGGCCACAACCTCTGCCACTCGGAAGGTGGAGGTCTGGCATCGTTGAGATGCACAGGGCCTGCTACAGACACTCGACTCCTTCCAGAGAGGGCAGTGGTAGGAACTCATCCGGGCTATTCCATGGGGGTGCAGTGGGCAGAGAACAGCTGCTGGGTGGAGACTCCGGCAGCGAGAGCACGTACCTTCATGATCCCATTCCAGTTGTCCCCCGTCGACACCCGGAAGAGGGTGAGGAAGGCCATGCCGAAGTTGGTGAAGGTGGCGTGCCGGCTTAGACCTTCGCAAGGATTGTCTTCGCTGCAGTCTGCAGGGGAGAGACGGGAAAGAAACACAATGAAGACAGCTGCCAAGAGGGCCAGTTTCTGAGCAGAGCCAACCAACAAGACAGCAGTGGGGCCAAGTAGCTACAGCATCAGCTGGGGACTCCACAGTTCTAGTCTCAGCCCCTGCTGTGGCACCGTGGGACCATCCTTTCATTGTTCCAGGCTGTTAGGACACAGGTAGGCTTTTACAGGCAGGCTTGAGCAGCTAAGAGCAAAGAATCAATAGCCCATATATCCGTCTGAGGTCTTAGAATCATAGAACACTACAACTGAAAGGGACCTGGAGAGGTCATCAGGTCCAGTCCCCTGCCTTCACGGCAGGACTAAGCACCATCTAGACCATCCCTGATAGATGTCTATCCAACCTGCTCTTAAATATCTCCAGAGATGGAGATTCCACCACCTCCCTAGGCAATTTATTCCAATATTTCACCACCCTGACAGCTAGGAAGTTTTCCCTAATGTCCAACCTAAACCTCCCTTGCTGCAGCCCATTACTTCTTGACCTATCCTCAGAGGCCAAGGGGAACAATTTTTCTTCCTCCTCCTTGTAACACACCTTTTAGATACTTGAAAACCACCATCATGTCCCCTCTCAGTCTTCTCCTTTCCAAACTAAACAAGCCCAATTCTTTCCGTCTTCCCTCATAGGTCATGTTCTCTAGGCCTTTAATCATTCTTGTTGCTCTTCTCTGGACCTTCTCAAATCTCTCCTCTTTTTTCTTGAAATGTGGTGCCCCGAATTGGACACAATCCTCCAATTGAGGCCTAATCAGTACAGAGTAGAGCGGCAGGATGACTTCTCGTGTCTTGCTCATAACACTCCTGTTCTAACACTAAGGCTTTCGGCACATTCCAAACCCGTCCAAAGCATTCACATTGAAATAAGGCCCAACCATCTGGGGCTGTGATCTATGGCCTCCAGATAAAGGGAAGAGCCAAGAAACGTCGGTTGGTAGCTTTCCGCCTGGCAAGGGCTCATTCCCCATCACTCTATTATCTGTCTGGTTCTTGGATTGTCGCTGGCTCCTGTAGAATTAATTTTTTCTAGATGTAAACCAATGAAGGTGGCGGGATATAACTGGTTAGATAATCTGTCTGTCTGGCAATGGGTGATGGGAAGGGATCACGTGTGGATTCCCTGTTGAATTCCCTCTGGCTTTGTCTACACTGCAAGTTTTTGTGGCAGAAAATATGCTAATGAGGGACTCATTAGCATCAGTCATGATATCATTAGCATATTTTCTGCTGATTCTTTTTGCGCAAAAACCCCTTGCGCAAAAACAGCTCGAATAGATTATGCAAATGAAGCATAACAAAATGCTAATCAGCACTTCATTTGCAAACTCTCTGCTGGCAAAAGCCGGCAGTGTAGACAAAGCCTCCCTCTGGGTCACCTGGTATTGGCCACTGTTGGCAGACAGGACACTGGGGTAGATGGTCCTTTGGTCTGACCTAGTGTGGCCGTTCTTATGTTCTTATCATGTTACAATATGGCTATGTCTACACTGGCGCGATCTTGCGCCAGAGCTATGCAAATGAGGCTAAGCGTGGAATATCGCCAAGCCTCATTTGCATATCTAATGAGCTGCCATTTTTGCGGAAGAGGCTCTTGCGCAAGAAGGAGCTGTCTGCACTGCCCCTTCTTGTGCAAAAAAACCCTCTTGCGCAACGCCGTTACACTGATTATTTTCAGGAATAACGGCATTGCACAAGAGGGTTTTTCTTGCGCAAGAAGGGGCAGTGCAGACAGCTCCTTCTTGCGCAAGAGCCTCTTCTGCAAAAATGGCGGCTCATTAGATATGCAAATGAGGCTCGGTGATATTCCACGCTTAGCCTCATTTGCATCGCTCTGGCGCAAGATCGCGCCAGTGTAGACATAGCCTATGTTAGGGTTGGTTAGTTAAATCTCAGTAGAATGACTGGTTAAAGCGTACCTGAAAATATTGCTATATCTGTATTGGGGACAACCAGGAAGTGAGTGGAAAAAAAAAAAACCCAAGGGGAAAAGGAAAGAAAGCTGGGTTCATGCTGGCTGGAAGCGAACCCCAATAAACATCGAATTGTTTGCATCTCCAGACTTGGGGTATTGCTGATCTCTGTTCACATGAGGACCGGGGAAGTGGGAGGTGAGGGGGTAAGCTCTCGAACACTTGCCTCTGTTTCCCCATCAGTGCCATGGGGATAAATGAGGACAAGTGCTGTGAGAGCTACAGATTAAAGGTGCTGTCTGAGCACTAGGAATCACTATGTAGCGCTCTTGGGGGAGTAACGGCAGGTGACCCAACGGAGCCGACCTTGTCAAGGTGGGAGGGAGGGAGAAGCGTTGGGAGGTGCATTGGGAAGTACTGGTTAATAGTGCCGCAGGGGGAGGGACCTCCGAGAGGAGCCATTGTGGGGTTTCACTTGTAGGGGCTTCACCATTCCCAGACCCCGACCTCCACCAAGCCTCCTGGGACTGTACCCAACATGGAGTTTCTTTCTTTTGTTCAATTCCCTGATTTCATCATGTAGAGGACGTTGCTGCTGTTTGTATCGCCTGGACCCTGATGCTACCTGCCCCAAGGAGCAGCCTTGTAATTGGAACCTGGCTTTGTGGGGGCAGGGAGCCGACAGCCTCTGCAGGCCCCTGGGTAGTGTGAGGGCACCCAGCTCCGCACTCCTGGAAGGGGCGGGGCTTCAGGCAGAAGGGGCGGGGCCTGAGGCAGCCAGCCCTTTATACTGCCCAGAGCGCGGTGGGCCTCCCCAAACCTTCAGAATCATATGGTGCGTGCGGCATGGAGCTCCTGTGGAGATTTAAAGGGCCCGGGGCACCAGCTGTTGCTGTGGCCTGGGGCATCTACCGTTTTTGCCCCTCCCCCGCCATCGGCAGGCCTGTGTGGCGGATCCTGGTGCTCAGAAGGGTAAGTTAACACATGCCCCCGGAGGTGGCCCGTAGCTCAGACTTGCAACGCAACCAGAGCTTCAGGGATGGCTCCGCTCTCCTCTGTCCTCATAGGCAACAGGCTCTTTTTGCTGCAGATCTTCCCAACACCCTCATCTCCCCAAGGATGGGGCTTGGTCTGTAGATCCAGCACCTCTCTCGCATGCGAGGCTGTGTGACCTAGTGGCCAGTGTGCTGGCCTAAGGCGCAGGAGACCTGGAGTTCTGCTCCTGCCGCTGCAGCTGGTGACAGAGGGTAAGTTCCTTCACCTCAGTCACTCCATCTGTACAATGGGGGATCATGATCCTGCCTGTGTAAGGTGCTAGGAGCAGGCCTGCCAACAGGGGGAGACAAAGGGGGCAGTTGCCCTAAGGCCCAGCCATTCCCAATGGCCCAGGGCTCTCAACTGAGTACCACCACAGGCAGAGCAGCAACTGGAGTCCTGGGCCCTTTAAATTGCCTCTGAGGGCTGGCTGCCCCATATTCTGCCCAAGGCCCACCCCTTCCTGGAGCACGGAGCTGGGCCTTGCTTTCACCTTGCCATGGGGCCTGGCAAATCTGTTGCCCCCCCCGGCCAGGACTATGACTAGTAGTTCAGCTTGCAGGGCACATGTATAAAATCGTCACCATCCATTCTGCAGATTAAGGCCATGTCGACACTGAAAGATCGACTGTGGCAGCAACAATCTTCTTTTTAGAGTTTGATTTAGCGAGTCTAGCTAAGACCTGCTAAATCAAACTCAGAGGGCACCCCTGCCAGCAACTGGTACTCCTGCTTTTGTGAGAAGTAAGGGAAGCCAATGGGAGTATTGTAGGGACACTGCCACGTTCTACGTAGCTGGAGTTGCGTACCCTAAGCTGAGTGGCTGGGTCTAGTGCAGACTTGGTCTTAGTATCTTGCATTAGGTACAAACACGGCTGCCCTTCCATTCCCTCCACTTTAACAGGCAGTGCTATTTACTATGATTAAAATGGAGACATGGCAGAGGATGCGTCTACACTGCAGGGCTTAGCTCGAAATAAGCGACGCAAATTGAGCTACATCAATTGCGTAGCTGAGTTCAAAATGGCGAGCGTCTACACAGCACTTACTTTGAAACAGAGCACTAGCCCTTCGACTTCCCTTATTCCTCATACAATGAGGGTTACAGGAGTCAGAGTAAGAAGTCCTCCAGCTTGACAGTATTTTGGCTGTTATTTCGAAATAACTGCCGGCTGTGCAGGTGCAGACTACATTATTTTGGAATAGCGCTGCAGTGTGGACGTACCCAGAATGTATAAGCTAATGCTCCTATAAACCCTACTTTCCCTCTTTGCTGCTCTGGTCTATGGCTTGTCTGTCACGCTCCCCATTGTGTTCATTATCTTGTTTCATTTTTTTTAAAACAAAGCACATTTCCCATAAGGGATATTTTACTGGCACAACATGAGCAATTTTTATATTTTTTCCCTGAGATGTAATATCCTAATGAATGTAAATTGCACACACCAAACATCCCCTCGTCCATAAAATTCAGGCTCATTAAGTTTTCATTAGGACAGGCAGCAATCCTTCTCACAAGAGCCTTTCATTATTAGTCATTTCTGTCTGAAGTGCATTAAAAAAAAAACCAACAGCCACCCAGCTCTCTGAGAAGGCAGCTTGCGTTTTTGTGGCAGACACGGACCAGCCATGCTCGAGAAAAGAAAATCAAGCTGTTCTCAATAAATGTCAGGAAGTGGAAGTGGTCTGCTGGCTGGCTGGAGGCTGGTTGCAGCTGGGATCAAGCTTGTACCCAATCTGAAACCACATGCAGCAATTATTTATTGCACAGGGCTGGTATGGACCGTGCACAGAAACCCGGCATAGAGGGACAACTGCAGAGAGGGCTGCATGGGCTTTAAGGTATTCGGGTATCTTCTAAGGACAGCTGAATAAAGGCTGATGCTACCGGAGACACGTGGCACAGGAATCACCATGTTTTTAACGATGCCTACGAGAAAGCTGCAGCAAAGGCATGGAGCTTACACTGTAGACACACAGCTGCCAGGGCCGTTAAGAGAGAATAGAGCTGTAACTCACTCATCTGGCACCTCCAAAACCTGGGTTCTATTAGTGACTCTACCACATGCGTACTGTTGTATGACAAGTCATTTACCTGCCCCGCGCCTCAGTTTCTCCAGCTGTAAAATGGGAATGGGAAAAAAGTTCCTTTTGTCTGTCTTGTCAATTGAGTTTGGAAACCCTTCCAGGCAGGGACCTTCTCCATTCTGTCTGGCTGTGTCTAGACTGGCAAGTTTTTCCGCAAAAGCAGCTGCTTTACTGGTGGGCAAGGGGCGGGGGGGAGAGGAATGCGTGTAGTCTCTAGCATTAACCTATAAGCTTTTTCTTATCGGTTAATCGACTATAAGATTACATGCCTAGACCACGATACTCCTTGCTGTCGTGAGGAGTAAAGGAAGTCAACTGGAGCATTTCTCCCATCGACTTCCTGTTGTGTGGCTGCCCCAGAATATCAATGCAAAATATGTCGACTCCAGGTATGCTATTCACGTAGCTGGAGTTGCGTCTCTTGCATTGATTTTCCCCGGCAGGGTAGACTTGGCCTTAGGTCAATGGCCCACGCTAGTGTAGACAAGGCCTCACAGGGTCCCCCTGAGCAGGGTAAGTGCATGAGGTTGGGGGAGTAAGGTGCTAAGACAGCCAATGCTTTCTGATTACTGAGAAAGGGGGACACGACACTCAATCTATAAACAAGACAGGATCCCAACACCTGCCGGAAAAGGAAATAATTGAGGGCCGCGGACGATCTGAGGAGGGAGAGGTTCGCTGTGGCATCACCCCGCCATAAGCCTGGTTCCCCTCCACTGCTGCAGACTCATCGGCAGGGTTGTAAGCAGCCAACTTCCGCCATGGCGAATAGATCCATGCCGGATTATTCTCTTGAGGCAGAAAACAATCCCCCTGCAGCTGGAAGCAGGGTCAGAGCCCTCTGCGTGTGTGCCTGCGTGGTGTGGAGAGGTCTGCATTACATCGGCATGTGTCAGCTGTGACCCGGCGGTCAAGAGAAAGATTTAATCTTCAGAGCTGCAGAGCTCCAAAGGGCCAGACAGAGAGCGAGAGAGAGAAAGAGAAAACAAAGGAAATGGAGAGAGACAAATAAATATCGGCGGGATGAAACGAACGGCATCCAGCCCATTACTCACCTAGCTTTCCAAACAGCTCCACTCCCAGGGCAGCATAGATAAAAAACAGGAGCATAAAAAGTAGGCCAAGGTTCCCTACCTACATAAGAAGAAAGCAGAACAAGGGTCAGGCAAGTTCAGGTCACAACCATAATCGCTCCATTACATTGTAAAGACAAGCAAAAAAAGGGAAACATTCGGCCAGTGGCTAACTGGGGGGCACCCCCCACCCCACCCCGGGCTTTTCACATCCACAGACGCCTTCCTGGGAACCTCTCTCTTAGGCGATTTTATCCACTTCAGCCACCCACACCCACAGGTGTTTTCTCTTAGCCGCTGTCAGTGTCTGCGTAGGATCCTCCCCCCCGCCCCACTCACTAAGCTGCATTAGGGCCCAGCCCCACCAAGCACAGCAGGGGACGTAAGCGGGCGCGTTTAGTTCAGCATGGGCTGGAATGCTGGGCTGAGCTGGGGTCTTGCTTTGCCTTTTACGCTGGGGAGTGGTTTGATAAAGGGTATTTCATGGCCTTTAAGGGCACGAGTTTCAAAAACAAGACACACAAGCCAGGCTCCTCAATTCCTACACAGGCACCTGCCTTATTTAAAAAGCTCCCTCTGGTCTCAGTGATTGTTTACATTTGCTGGTTGGGCCCTGTGACGGCCATTGACGGGTTAAGTCGCCAGCCAATGGGTAAAACCCTCCGGGTTTAAATCATTTGGAGCATGGCTTCTAATGGAAAATAAAACACCCAGGCCTCAGCCTGACCAAGCAGTGTGTGAAGCTGGCTGCTCTCTACCTCAAGAGGAAACACAGACCCTGAGGTGGTCTCCAAACACAGACCCTGAAGTGGTCTCCAAACACATAGCCTGAGGCGATCTTCAAACACAGCCCTGAGGAGATCTACAAACACAGACCCTGAGGCAAACTCAAAACTTAGAATCATAGAATCATAGAACACTAGAACTGGAAGGGACCTCGAGAAGTCGAGTCCAGTCCCCTGCCCCCACGGCAGGACCAAGAACTGTCTATATCATCTCTGACAGGTGTCTGTCCAACCTGCTCTCAAATATCTCCAGTGATGAAGACTCCATAACCTCCCATAACTTATCCCTGTCATGGGCAGAGGGTTGACTGGTGACTCATAGGGTACATCTAGACTGTGTTGCTCCTTTGGGATACCGGCAGTATCTTGAAAGAGCAACATCGCGTTCCACGAGGGTTAAGGGATTTGTCGGAAAGGCGCCTTATTTTGAAATTTCGATTTAGACTCGGAATAAGCTATACAATTTGCGTAGCGCAAACCGTGTAGCTTATTTCTACAGAAGGGTGTTGTCTAGATGTGCCCCTTCTCAACTCCGCCTAGGATTGTGACCTGAATTCAGCTGTTCTTGGGCCTTCCCCACAAGGTCTTCTAGTGTACGTTCCTCTGGCCTTGTTGGCAGTCACAGAACTCACCTGTAAATGTGACTTAACTAACCTGAATCATAATGCTTATGAAGCCTTGGGAATGGCCTGTCTTTCCTATACAGGGGCTGTCATAAGTTGGCAGATTTTCAATCATTTTTCATGGCTGTGCTGCTGTTATTAAGAAGGGTGCTTAAAAGTGCGCAAAGTGGCACAAAACAAATAAAAGACACAGTCCCTTACTTAACCAGTTCACAATCTAAAGCCAGGCCTACACTATGCAACACATTCGATTTAAGATATGCAGTTCCAACTACAAGAATTGCGTAGCCGGAGTTGATGTACCTTAACTCAAATTTCTTACACACTCCCACTGTGGGAGGGCATTGGAAGAAACTCTCATCAATTTAGCTTACTCCTCGTGGAGTCCCGGGGTCGATGGGGATGCCATCAGAGTTCGATTTAGTAGGTCATTACTAGACCCCCTAATCAAACTCCAAAGACTGATCTCCAGAGCGTTGATCTTCCCCTAAGACCTAATTGGAGACATGCAGTGATCATAGAATCATAGAACACAAGAACTGAAAGGGATCTCGAGAGGTCATCAAGTCCATCCCCTGCCCTCACGGTAGGACCCAGTACCATCTCGACCATCCCTGATAGGTGTCTATCTAACCTGCTCTTAAATATCTCCAGAGATGGAGATTCCACAACCTCCCTAGGCAATTTATTCCAGTGTTTAACCACCCTGACAGGAAGTTTTTCCTAATGTCCAACCTAAACCTCCCTTGCTGCAGTTTAAGCCCATTGCTTCTTTACCAATCCTCAGAGGCCAAGGAGAACAATTTTTCTCCCTCCTTGTGACACCCTTTTAGATACCTGAAGACCGCTATCATGTCCCTTCTCAGTGTTCTCTTTACTAAATTAAACAAGCCCAATTCTTTCAGTCTTCCTACATAGGTCATGTGGGAAACAAAGCTGAGGTAGGGAAGGGGAATAAGTAAAAGGGTTACAAAGCCAAGATCCTGACATAGCCAACTGGTTGTTCCCATCTCGGTGTCCTACCCCTCCACGCACATATCCGTCCGTAGTTTCAGTGACGTGTCAATTGAAAGCTGAATAACAACGTTCCTCACAAACCTCAGAATTGCAGCTTGGAAAAAATCTCCCCGTGACTAACAGCAGTGCAATTAGCCAAGTCATGCTTTGTGGTCACCCGTTTATGAGCCTTGAAGACGACATGTGGGGATATTATCTCCTCAGAAGCAACTGTGAGGCCTGGCTTCGTCACCCCAGCGACACCCGGCTCACAAACGGGGAGAGCCAAGAAATGGCTCAACTCCAGTGGAGACTTGCCAGTAAAAACGGCTTGATCGGGCCATGCAGCCTTCCCGCCGTGCAGAGTTATGCGTGGCTGATGGCTGCCCGTGGCAAGCGATGGATTTTGCAGCTTTCCCCCCGATGCCAGGGTTCGTCTGTGTGCTACACCACGGCGTGGGGTGGGAGAGGGAGCGTCAGTGATCCATTGCCCCAAAGAAGGAACCAGAGACCCATTTCTACAGAGGTGGCAGGGCGGGAGGGAGGGAGGATGGATGCTTGCCAAGGAGGCTGCACCACAGCATTCGAGGAAGACTGTACGTTGCCTGGGGTGAGTCATTTCACCTCTGTAACTGAACGTTCCCTTTGCAGGGAAGTAATTGAGGTCAGTACAGCACGTGGGCGAGGACCGGCACTAGAGAAGGGCTAAGTATGAATCGTTGTTGCTGCTGCGATGAGCAAGGCAGGTGAGAGTGTGTCCAGACATTCTTCTCCTGCAGGCAGGGTCTGGGGTGTCTTCTCTGGGCTCTCGGGGAGGAACAGGATCTCGCAATCCAGCTCATCGTCTAACGACAGCCAGCGAACATCCCCCTGACCGCCAGCGACCTGAGGAAGCTTTGCCGAGGGCGGTTCTGCCCTGCAGTTCTGCACAGGCTCTGTTTATCCGGTGTAGAAAGCAACCAATCTGCGCCCACGGTCGGCAAGTGGGTCACCACTCCTTCGCTGGGGCTCCAGGGGCAACAGGCAGCCCCCGTGGGGAGCAGCCTTCAAAGGGAAGCCCCACGAGGCTGTCGTGGGAGAGCACCTGCCTAAGAAGCAAACAGGTGCAGCCACAGAGCCGATAGATCGGGGGCAGGACAGGCCCGGCCTCCGCAGCAGCCTAGGCCCATTCCCCTAGCTGTCTGCTGGCGGGGGAATGCCTCGGAGACGGACTGCTGGGCATAGAGAGGCTCCCCGGCAAGGTAATTCAGTCTAAATGTGGCCTTTTCAGTGGCTTCCCCAGGCTGGGGCTGCGGGCGTCAGTGCACTGTCCACGGTTCCCCCCGGTTGGTCCGTTCTGCAGCCGGGAAACACGGAGCAGGATGCTGCTGTTCCACAGTCAAGGGAGACCCAAGCATGGCGAGTCTCTGGCAGGCCGCCATATTAACCTCCCTTTGCGTCTCCGACCACTGGGCGCCTTGAAGTAACATGCAAAGGCTCAGCCGCGAGGGGGGAGACTAGCAGAATCACTGGGCACATCCAGCCTGCTGGGAGGATGCCCCAACACCGACTACACGTCACGCCAAGGCGCGGTCTCAGCACGCGTTGAGAGGGATGGGTTGGGGCCTCTCTCCGCTTTGGCTGCTCCCCAGTAGCATGGCCTCAAGGGGCGTCTTTGGGTTCCTGCTACCCTATTTAATCTAGTCAAGTCCCCGTGGGAGCTCAGCACCCGCAGGCTGGGGATCTGGGTTCTGTCCCCAGCCGCCCCACAGACCTTTTCATGACCTTACGCCGGCTGCCTACCTCAGATTCCCCACCCATGTAATGAGGATACAGCTACGTGCTCCCTCACAGGAGGTTTTTTCCTCAACAGGCCCAGCTGTGCCCTGAAGGTGCAGTGCTGCACTGGGAGCCGCGGGGAGGCCCAATGCTTCCCAGGAAGTGCAGAGACCATGTTGAGGTGTCGGCATTTGCTCCTCTGAGCCTGGTGCACCCTGCTGGTGAAGGGATGCTGAAGCTGAGACTCACAGCCGTGTTCTGCTCCTTCAGAGGCCACTGATCTGCTGTAGGAACCTGGTGTGTGTCCAGAGCATTGTCTTATACCTTGTCTATGAGTCTGATCTAAACCCCACTGAAGTCAAAGGGACATTTTAAATAGTCTTCAGTGGGTTTTGGGTTTGGGTCTCAGCCCCTTCTCTGTATCAAACTGGGGCTAATCATTGAATACTAGGACTGGAAGGAATCTCGAGAGGTCATCGAGTCCAGTCCCCTGCCCTCACGGCAGGACCAAGCACCGTCTACACCATCCCTGATGGGCGTTTGTCTAACCTGCTCTTGAATATCTCCAGTGATGGGGATTCCACAACCTCCCTGGGCAATTTATTCCAGTGTTTTACCACCCTGACAGTTAGGAAATTTTTCCTAATGTCCAACCTAACCCTCCCTTGCTGCAGTTTAAGCCCATTGCTTCTTGTCCTGTCCTCAGAGGCCAAGGAGAATAATTATTCTCCTTCCTCCCTGTAACACCTTTGAGATCAGTAATGGCACTTACCTGTTTGGGGGAAGAACTTTGGGAGGCTCAGGTAGAAAGCGCTCCCTTGATCATTATTAATCCACTGACCGCAGAGCGTAGGATGCTAGCTCCTGGCCCCCAGCGCTACGGAACCCACGGTCACGATGCAGAATCAAAAGCAAGCCCCGCAGAGTGTCATGACTGACCTCCCCATCTCTGCCCTCAGTCAGTCGGCTCTGTGAGAGGCATTAATGGAAGACAGGGCCCTCCTCACTCCGGGTCAGCTCCTCCCGAGCCTCTCGCTTCTCTGGTTCCATTATTTCTGCACCGTACCTCAGTATTTTAGGCACCCGGGCAGAACTACACAGGGGCCCAATGGGATGCCTGTCAACAGCAATTCCTCACACAGCTCAGCCTCTGCCAATCCCTTCCAAGGACAAGGGCTCTTGGTCATTTCCTGCCAGCTTCTGCCAGCCAAAGCAGTAACTCCAGACTTAGAGAAATGCTGGGTAATTTATGCTCTGGACAGCGGATGAAATGGACCCATTTGCCAGCCTGCAGAGGGGACACCATCTGTGATAGTTGCAGTCCTAGAGGAAGCTCGAGAGCCGCGGAAGTTTGAATGCTCGGCTTAGCTACATGACTGTTTCGGGGCAGTCCACAGCAGGGCCGGGCTCCCCCAAAGAGCCCCCGTGCATGACCCCACCAATGTCCCTCGGCCTCACTTACATTTTGTCCCCTTGACTTTTCCTCCTCCTTTTTGCTTCCCCCTTTTCTTTCCTTCCAGCTGCGAGCTAAGCACTGAGGTCACCTCGTGCCTATAACCCAACGCTTCTGTTCAGAATGGGTGGCCAATAATTCAGAACAACTCCATTGAATTCTATGGGGCTCCCCACCCACATGGAGTTTTTAATCTCTTCTAGCTCCTGTCATCTGAAGGACTCAACCTCACTACATTTTTGTTCCCCTTCTCTGCACCTTTACAATTGCTGCAAATGTTCAGGGTATGGTAACACTGGACTCTTGTTTAGATTATATAACCGCCTCTAGGCAACACTAGCCATGCCTTTAAAAACTGCATGCGAGCCGCTGCCCTGAAAAGAGTTAAAACTCCCAGCCAGCCGGAAGCCGAAGCCTCTGTCCTTCAGCAGAATAAAGCACAGAACAGGGAGTTCTTCACATTTTTCTTGGCAGAGCCTCTCCGTTGTACGGCATTCCAAACTTTGAAGAGAAGAAGGGGGTATGTTGTCCAATCCTGGGATTAATTAATGTGCATTCCGCAGAAAAAAGGACCCAGATCTTCTAGAGAGATTGGATGAGATTTTGCTCTCTGCCACATCTGTGCAAATCTCGAGTCATTCCAGTGGAGTTAGAGTGCTGTGACTGAGCAGAATTGCACCCACAGCTCACCGACCAGTGGTTTATATGAGAATGGTTATACCGACGGACCCAGATCCCTGGTGTAAGCTGCACTCACTTAGACAATGTGGGTTTTAACACAGCCAAATAAGAACATAAGAATGGCCACACTGGGTCAGACCAATGGTCCATCTAGCCCAGTATCCTGTCTGCCGACAGTGGCCAATGCCAGATGCCCCAAAGGGAGGGAACACAACAGGTAAGCCTCACATGATCCCTCCCCTGTCACTCATTTCCAGACAGAGGCTAGCAACACCATTCCTACCCATCCTGGCCAATAGCCATTGATGGACCTAACCTCCATCAATCGATCTAGCTCTTTTTTGAACCCTGCTGAAGTCCTAGCCTTCACCACATCCTCTGGCAAGGAGTTCCACAGGTTGACTGCACTGAGTGAAGACAAACTTTTGTTTTAAACCTGCTGCCTATTAATTTCATTTGGTGACCCCTCCCCAGTTCTTATATTGTTCTTTTCCTTACTCACTCTTTCCACACCAATGCAAAGCCATACACCTAGGGACAAAGTATGTAGGTCACACTTATTTGTACCCTGGAAAAGTGATTTGGAAAAGGACATGGGTGTCCTGGTAGTTAGCCAATTGAATCGGGGTTCCCAGTGTGATGCTGTAGCTAAGGGGTCCAAAACAATCTTTGCATATGTAATCAGGGGCATATTACAACTGGAGTAAGGCAATGGTATTACCTCTGTGTATGGCATTCGTGACACCGCTACCCGGTGTCCACATTTGAAAAGGGACGTGAAAAAACTGGGAAGGGGTCAGAAAAAAGCTACAAGCACTCGAGGATGGGAGAACTTGGCTCACACAGTGAGAGAGAAGAGAAACTCAATCTATTTAGTTTAGTCAAAAGCAGGTAAAGAGGCGGCTTAACCTGAGTTGCCTGCATAAGGAAGAAATTTCTGACAGAAGCTTGTGAGTTTAGCAGAGAGGAGAGCTAAATGGAGGCAAAAGCTAGATGCATTCAGATGAGAAATAAGAGGCCTATTTTTAACAATGAAGATAATAACTCTCCATGGGAAAAAGTGACCTAAGGGTGTGGAGGGTTTTCCTTTACTTTCAATCTATAAGTCAAGACCAGATATCTTTCGACAAGACTTGCTATAGCGCCAGCAGAAATTATGGGCTTGATACAGAAGTTCTTTGCCTTGGCTTATGCAGAAGATCAGTCTCTGATCTCGATGGAAATCTGGAGCTATGATTAACAATGTCTAGTTAATGAAGTCAGTTTAAGTCACGTTGACCCTAGGGTAACACTGTCATTTGGGGATTCGCGCTAGAATGCCTACGAGCAGAATTTGGCTCTTTATATGTAATAACTGTAAGTCCACTGGAAGGATTCTTCCTCTGCCAATGAGGATAAGTCAATTTTTTTTAAACTCTCCTCCACTGTATGATTCGCTCATTCTGCATTTTTAAAAATCCCCTCTTCTCCAAGGAAGCTCATGGCGCAATGGGGCAAAGATCGATAATGTCTTTGCGGTGACTCTGGCCAGGTCACTAGATAGCTTTATTGATTGGTCAGCCAAGCTGTGAAATTGGAAAATGCAGGTTCTTCACCAAAAGAGAGATGATGCCTTAGGTAAAACCATCACAAAACAGACAGTCGGGGGACAGAGCCACGCCACGGAGTTGGAACTGAATTTGAACCTCCAGAAGGTTTGCGGTGGATGGATCCATTACGAATACAGTGGCCGTAATGGGACACTATCTTATTAAGGTCTTTCCCCTGACCACTGGTTCTTTGCCTAACTTTTCCTAGACTGATACTTTAAGAGTAGGGCATGATGGCATACTTTTCAGACTTAAAGGCAGACTGCTGTCATTAGCTGCTCAGTCTGGCAGTTCTAGTAGAGGGGTAAGGTATTGTACGATTGTAGCAGGGTTTCTCTTCCCTGTTCCCTTATTCGGACATGCATTCATATTTATGAACTGGGATTAAGGACTTCTGCACACGTGGACTCCATGCATGTGAATCTTGACGACGCCACATCACTGTGGGACAGCTACAAAATGTGGATTCAAAGGCCAACATTTCCAGAGCTCAGGGGTGCTTTGTTCTGCAGGTGTAGATCAATTTCCTCTCGCTTGGGAAGTAATACAAATGAATAGGAAACGGATGAAAATTGGCCTCGGAAGAGGAAAATAAATCTTCTGTAATGCCAGCATCTGGGAATGGATTGTAATTAGGACTGAAAGACAGATGTTTTCAAAAGCTGCTGCAGCAGCAGCTGTACAAATGGAATTTCCCTCTCTCGTCCTTTTACAAGCAGGCTCAAAAGAGTTATGCACATAAGAACGGCCATGTCAGGTCGGACCAAAAGGCCATCTAGCCCAGAATCTCGTTTTTTGGCGGTGGCCACACAGACAGCAATTCCAGAGCCCAGGTTAGAAAAGTCACCGGGCCACCCCGCATGCACAAGCCACACCTGTGCAGACACAGTCGGCTTGACAGGCCGTGCTGTACCTGTGCTGGCTGCTGCCCAGCGAGCTGCTGGCTGTACTGCCGGGTGCATGCTTCTGGCTCACACAGACCCTGCCTGGCTGCCTTCGTTGCTGACAGCACTGCCTGGGAGCCCTGAAGCTCACCCTGGAAATTTAAAAGGGACAGAGGTTGCCAGCTACCACGGCTGTGGTGGCGGCCGGGAGGGCCACAGGGCCCTTTTAAATTCCCCAGGCCACTGGGCAATTGCCTCCTCCAACCCCTTCTTTCCCCCTAGTGGGCCTGGACGCCACTGTAAGTGGTGCAACATTTTGGGGTTGGGGATGGGAGAAAGATTTCCCAAGTCATATCCTTCCTTTCCCCAACTTTTTACTTTAATGGCAGATGGCAGTTTTATCAGCCCAAGATTTGCTTGGAATATCCTCAGAGATTTCACATTAGCAGAAAATTTGCTTTGTGTGTCACAAGCAAAAACCAAACAAAAACCACAAAACCAACCAACCAAACAAAACCCCCGTGTCAAAACCCCCTCTAGTTTTAAAAAAAATGTTCTGTAATCACAAGGCTTTCAAAAGAAAAAGAATAGACCCAAAGAAATTGCTTTCTTGTAACGCCAAGAAAGCTGGGGTCGGGTTTGTAAATTCCAGCTTCTTCTCGGCTAAAGCCCTGTGATTGAAAGCAAAGTCTGAATACCGAAGTGCAATTGGCTTAGATGAAAAACATCTTTCGAGGCAGTGAAGGATGAACAAAGCTTTCCAAGAAAAAGAAACGCCTCCTGGTTTTCAGTTTAGATTGGAGAGACAATGGGTTTGTCCATATGGGGAACGACGCCGTACAATTATACCTTTACAGCCATCCCAGAACAATTAAATCTCAATAGCTATTTTCGTACAACTCCTGTGTAGACACACTTATTCTGGAAAGCAACATGCATATAGGGCAAGGGTGGGTAGGATACCTCTCATGGGCCAGGCTACCGGATTGGCCCATGGACACCCTGCCGGGACTCTCAGGCACGCAGCAGTCGCTGTTTTAAATGCAAGGCTCTTCCATGTGCCTCTCTGCTCTGGAGGGAGGGGAAGGCTTTGTGTGATCTCTCTGCCCCCAGCCCAATCCTCAGCTTCTATTGGCCAGAAACAACAGGCCAATAGGAACTGACCTCAGCCAATCTCTCATTTCCTATTGGCTGAAAACAATGAGCCAATAGGAGCAGAGAGATTGGCCTGGGGAACGGGGGCAGCTCCAGTCTCTCCCCTTGCTGGAGCCTGCAATTTGAGAGCCACATGCAGTTTTAAGTAGTCTGGTGCTGCAGAAGACAGAAAGCCCAGCCTGCCTTGGGGATGCTGCAGGGCTGCTGGCCGGGTGATGCTTAGATAAGCGCCTCCCAGCCAGAGCCTGACTCTGACACCCCTGCCCCTCCCACAGGTCACCTCCAAACCCCAGGTCACAAGTCCCTCCCAGACCTGGTAACCCCTCCTTCCCAGAATCCTCTCCTGCACCCATACACCCTCCCAGGCCCTATACCCTAATCCCCTGACCCAGGCTGCAACCCCCTTCTTCCCCTAAACTCCCTTTCGGACCTCACACCGTCTCCTGCACGCTGGTCCCTTACCCTCTGTGCCCTTCTGCACCTTCTAGACCCCACACCTCCTCCACAGAAAAGTGTAGCCGTTGACCACTTTCCAAAATCTTGATGTGCCCCCCCACAAGCAAAAATGATTGTCCCCCCCCCACCGATATAGGGCGGTATGCCAGAGTAGCTACGGTGGTATTATTACACTGGTATAGTTCCACTGGTAAATTTCCCTGTGTAGACAAGCCCTAACAAAGTTGTAGAAGTTACCCAAGCCCCAGCTCTCCTCAGGCCTGCATCAAAACTTAATGCCTGTAACCAAATGGGCGCAAGATTCTGTCATTCTGATTTGGGAACACAGGAAACCCACTTGGCTCTGGTGTAAATTAGAGCACAAGACAAGAGGAAATCCTGCTTTCCTCTCCAGTAGTGGCAGATTGCAAACCCAGGCATTCAAAAATCAGGAGCCCAGGTGACTGACAAAAAAAAAAAAAAAGATTGTCTTAAAAATAACGAAATTAAAAAAAACAACCATATACCAAAATGTTAGTTTCTTTTCATTTGCCTATTGGGTTTTGACCTTTTGGGGAACACACTTTCAAACTTTCCTTTACAGTCAAGAGAACTAGAAACCTGCATTTTTAAAAATGAACGCCAAGATTCTCCCATACAGGAACCGGGAATTTTAAGGAAATCTTCACATGTTGACAGCCAATCTAGTACACATCTAAAGCCCTTTAATTCCAATGCTTTCACCAGCAGGTTCCTCAGTCTACCCCAATCTTTCTTAGTCCTGGTCTATACTAAAGGGGAAGGTTGACTTAAGACACACAACTCCAGTTACGTTAATTACGTAATTGGAGTTGACTTACCTTAAATCGAGTTTTCACCCTGTCCACACAACGGGAGGTTGACGGGAGCAAACGCTCCTGTCGACTTCTCTTACTCCTCATGAGGAGCAGGAGTACCAGCAACAACAGGGCGCCTTCTCAATTTGATTTAGCAAGTCATTACTAGACCCACTAATTCAAACCCTGGAAGATCGATGGGCAGCATCGATTTTCCACATAGTGTAGACGAGCCCTTATTCTTTTCAAATTGTTTCCCTTTATTCCAATTCAAAAGCTTCTGTGACCCTCTCCATTTACAACAGAAATAAGAGTAAGCCGTATTTCAATGATAACGATGCTAAGTCTATATAATTATTGAGGTATGCCTCTTGAGAGGTTGGCAGAACACTTGATCTTCCAGGATGTGAAGGTATGGAGAGTGGGGCAGTGAGCTGTGGGTGGGGGTGGCCTTTGCAGACACAAAAGGCCAGAGCTCCTATCATAATCGCAACATCTGACCTCACACATAGTGAAGATTTTGGCTGCTCTGTAGTTATTACGGAAATTGTATTTTCTTTGGTATAGAATTGCAATGAAATGTTCAGCCCCTTGTGCCCGACTGGGAGGTTGTGACGCATTGGCGAAGAAGCATTCGTCTGCCCTTTACCACCCCATCCTGTGTTCTATAAGAATGTTGCTCACAAAGGATGAGGGGTAGGTTTTGCTCTTCGACCTGCACAGCTGACCTCCTCTCCAACACTTGGCTTCTCTCGTCATGCCCAGAACTCCTGGGGATTCCATGCACACGCGAGGCTAGAAAATTGGGGAACGCGCTCTGACCCATAGCCCCACAGGGCAGAATGTTTGCTTGCCGTTCTCCGGAGAACCACACGCGTCAATGGAGGATATATAAAAAACATCACCAGGACCAGCGTTTCCCGGTCCCATCCAGCGCAGCACAAAAACTAACTGCACAAGAGGAATCAAACTCTTCTGTCCCTGTTCGCCTTGGATCAAGCCCTCGGACTTACCTGGGGTAGCGCCTGCACCACCGTGTCCAAGAGAGCTCGCATCCCGGTGGCCATTTTGAGCAGTTTCAGTACTACAACAAGAAGCAGAGCTGAGACATTTTTTTACATAAACAACGCAAACCTATTCCAGGGAGAAGAGAGGAACAGACCCTGTGGGGTGAAATCTCCTCTCTAGCCTCTTCACTAATGTCAGACTCCACATGTGCACCCATGAAGAAGGAAGAGCGGGCCCTACGTTTATAAATAAGGCATGCAGGGACAGGGATCTAAGGGTCACGTATACACCCCTCTGTGGCAAGTACCACACAATGGGGAAACTTCTGGGCCTACTCTCTCCTGTCCTTTCCGAGGTGAACGGGAGTAGCCAGTAATCTTCAAAGTCAATTCTCCTCCTTGTCCCACTGTAGCGGATGGCTAGGGAAGGTGCCTGCCTCCCCGAGTCATGATCCTCCCCCTCTAAGGAGAATGCCAGCATGGGGGAAATCCTACCAGTCCTTGCTCTTGCGTGCTCCCCCTGCAGATCTGTTCCCACAACAGCTCTAGGACTCTGGGTTTGGATTAGAGAGGGTCCATGAAACATGGGGCACATTGGGTTTTGACTCAAAACCCTGCAGCCCGGCACCATCCCTAGGTCTGAATCAAACTCAAATGACCCAGACAGGAAACAATGGGGCAAATTCAGGGGCACCCACAGTGTTGGCAAGGTGTGTGGTGGGGCCAACTCCAGCTCCTAGAAGGGGCAGGGCTGAGGTGGAAGGGGAGAGGCCAGATGCAGCCAGTCCTGAGTGCCACCCAGAGTGCACCTCGGCATGCCCCAGGCAGCCCTCTGTGCCGCCCAGAGCGCGGTGCGACTCCCCAGTCCTTAGTACTGCCCGGAGCACACAGGGTGGTGCTCTGGCGGCAATTTAAAGGGCCCAGGGCTCCAGCCACCGCTGGACAGCAGCTGGGAGCCCTGGACTCCTTTGAATTGCCGGGTCCTGGGGCAATTGCCATCTTTGCCCCTCCTCCCATTGGTGGTCCTGGCTGAATTAATCTCTGATGCCACCCCACTGGCTCTGTGGAACCACCCTGGGGACCAGGCTCCACCATCATAGAGGCTGGAAAGGCAGGCTCTACCTCTTGCTATGCGCAGCACCCGCATGATGCGTATGATGGTGGGGTTAATGGGGAGCGCGGCATTCATTTCAATCTCCTCCAGCGTGATCCCCATGATCGAGAGCAGAACGATGGCCAAGTCCAGCTGGTTCCATCTAGCAGGGCCCAGGCGGGAAAGACACACACGCAAAAACAGCAGACTTCAAAGGCACGTCACGGACACAGTTGCTGGGATGATGCCCTGGGACAGTGGCAATGTATTCTACAGGCCTGGGGCCAAGGCCAGCACCCAACCCCTCTCAGATCCAGGGCTGAGGGGACAGACCCTCCACGGGGGCTAATCAGCAAAGCACCATTTGCGTCAACTGATTTACTCCTGCTCAGGCTTTGGCCCGAAGTTTAGAGAGGGAAGTTGGAACCGTGCTAGGCTACGCTGTTCCTGCCACCCCGACTGTCCCCGGAAACAGAACCACATGCATCTTAGAAACTCAGATGCGTTGGTGCTGAAAGATGGCAAGCTACTTTCCTAAGGACCTCCCCTGATAAGTCGGCTGGCTCCCGGCAGCCTAGAACCACCTCTCAGCCATCTGGAGGAAGAGGGGCACAAGCTGCTCCCAGGACTAAACAGATCAGGATCTGCCTTATCTGTGTCCAGTGGAGCATGAAATAAGGCTCTCTGGCATATCTGGGCCTTCGGCAGGTCTCCAAATCATAGCCCGCTGTCACATTGGCTTGTATTTGGCCAAGCGAGCAGGAAAATGTGAAATGTGCTTCTGGCTTTTGGCCGTCAGAAGGCAACACTGCTGAGAGCTTTGGGCTTTGCCCATTGCTGATGGGTTTGCTTGGCTAGCACCCTGCAGGTAGCCCATGGACTAGTCTAGATTGGAAAGGGCATCAGTTCTGCAGGAAACAGTGTTGTCCGGTGACGAAGAAGAGTCTTTTCCAGGCCCATATTAAGAGAAGTGGCTTCCTCATTATCTCATAACTAAGCAGTGGAAAATTCTTTGGTGGAATCAATGAACAGGGCTATGAACACACCGCAACCCTTGTGTATTCATTTCCTATTCCCGTTACAAAGCACGACCTGGGGGTGTCAATCATAATTTTTGTTAACCTTGATTCCTGCGAGACAGCTCAGGTAGCGGTAGCTAGTCAGCGTAGACATTCCCGTGGCCAACAATTTTATGTTTACAGCAGTGCTTCAGTTGCTTGGCGTCTGGGTTTAGACTCTGGGCCAAACCCAAAGGAATTGAAAACCATCTCACCTGTCTTTAAAGAATCTTCGAAAACCAAATGCCACCAACTTCAGAACAGCTTCAAACACAAAAACTATGGTGAACACATAGTTGCAGTACTTCAGAGCTTCATCCAGGGACTGAAAAGAAAGGCACGTGTTAGTTTCATACAGCTGCTTTACCATAGTTCGCTCACAAATCAGTTGGCAGATAGGAGGATAGTAGAGGTAAAAGAAAGGTTGAAACACAGTGGAGGGGAAATGCTGTTGATTACTGGAATTTTACTCAATGTCTATGCACCAGACATTGATACGTAGAAGCATCAATCTTCCAGAGTTCGATGTAGCAGGTCAAGTAAAGACTTGCTAAATCAAACTCAGAGGATGCCCCCATCAATGGCCAGTACTCCTGCTCCTGCAAAGAGTAAGGGAAGCCGATGGAAACATTTGCTCCTGTTGGCTTCCTGCTGTGGGGACGACAAGGAAACTCGAATCAAGGCACGCCAACTCCAGCTACGTAATTAATGCAGCTGGAGTTGCGTATCTTGGGTCAACCTTCCTCTTTAGTGAAGCCTGGGCCTTAGAACCAGTTGCTCTGTGTATGAATCGATAGACTTCAAAAGCCTGATTTGCAACTTATGTCAGTATAACTCCAATAACTTCAGAAGATTTTCTCCTGATTTGCACTAGCGTGTAGTTCCCATTAAGCCCTAAAAGTGTCACTCTGACACAGAAATTAGGAAAACAGGTTTTTATGCTGCTTAAAAGTACTTACATTTGAACTAGGGATGGACCCTAATCAAAACTGTGTCTCCAGACACCCCAGTTTTTGGGAGTTTTGAAGGGTATGTCTACACTACCCCGCTAGTTCGAACTAGCGGGGTAATGTAGGCATACCGCACTTGCAAATGAAGCCCGGGATTTGAATTTCCCGGGCTTCATTTGCATAAGCGGGGAGCCGCCATTTTTAAATCCCCGCTGCTTCGAACCCCGTGCAGCGCGGCTACACGGGGCTCGAACTAGGTTGTTTGGACTAGGGTGCCTATTCCGAACTACCGGTACACCTCATTTCACGAGGAGTAACGGTAGTTCGGAATAGGACCCTAGTCCGAACTACCTAGTTCGAGCCCCGTGTAGCCGCGCTGCACGGGGTTGGAACCAGCGGGGATTTAAAAATGGCGGCTCCCCGCTTATGCAAATGAAGCCCGGGAAATTCAAATCCCGGGCTTCATTTGCAAGTGCGGTATGCCTACATTACCCCGCTAGTTCGAACTAGGAGGGTAGTGTAGACATACCCGAAGAGTCAAGTCGGAATTATTTCCCCTCCCCCCCCGCACTATATTTGTAACACAAAGTAGGATGAGTCTGTGGAGTCATAGTAAAACAGAAGAAGAACTAGGTGTTGCTATGAATAAGAACATCAACCGCAGTGATACTAGCTAATCCAAAAATGACAATGGCTATCAATCAATCTTCAGTTGTGGGAGCATAAACTGCTGAACACATGGAAACAAGAGGAAATTCAATCCCCTTCCCGCTTACTATAATTTTGTTATAAGGTGTATTATGAATATCTGACACTGTTTTTAATACATCTAGAGTTGGCCATGAGCAGAGACTGAATCCTGGACTAGATGGATCACTGCTTTGTTCCGGCGTGACAATTCAGAGGAATTCAGCTTAGTTTAATATAGTCAGCAAAATAAATAATATGGGAGGCAGATGAAATCTCGTCTTCTTGAAATTTGTTACATCTCCAAGGATGGGCAAAGTATCTCCATATTTGGTCTAATGCTTGCTCGCTCTATAAAGCCGCACTCGGAAGTCAGGAATCCAGAGTGTTTATTATGCTCTGAGATGATGGCTGTTTATAATGGATTTCATTGGCGTTGGAGGCCAACAATAGCAAAAAACCGACATGGCTCATAGCTTAAAATAGAGTGCCTTGCAGGAAACATACCTTCCACCCCTCTGACTGGGGCTCTGTTCTCTTGTCAAAGGTGGACACAGATTTCTTACAAATCAATGAATAACAAAACCAGATGCAGTAGGAAACAAAGCAACGGAAATTGCAGAGAAATGAAAAGCTCATTTCTTTGGTGACAGGGGAACACAAGAACGTCAGAGATGGCTTTATTTCAGGGTAAAATGCTCCTATGGGTGGAACCCTCCAAACTGGGACCCAACAGGACACGGATGTTCCAGGATCAGAGAGACCCTGTGAAGGGTTGGTGGCTGCGAGCCCTGACGGCTGGCAGGGCAGCAGACTGCTGGTAGCAAACTGCCAGGAGCACAGTGCATAGCAGCGGGGTGGCCTGGCAGTGCCAGGAATCTGATGTGTGGCAGTGGGGCTGCTTGATGGGGCCAGGAAGCCCAGTGGAGCCAGCAGGACAACCAGGCTGGTGGAGCCAGCTGGAGGCTGGTGGTTGGACCAGGGCTGGGTGCAGGGGCGCCAGAAATGACCTTTCCTGGTCTAGCAAAATCCCTCCTCTAAGACCGGTCAGGTCCCGAGGGTGCCAGACCAGGGAGGTCCAACCTCTACTGGCATCTGCGGAAGTGCTCTCCCCCAGTGCCTGGGATGGCCATCTGTTGATTTTCGGAAACGTGATGTGAACCTTGAACAGATGTCACAGAGCTGGCCCTTCCTTGATTCTCATTATATTGCCTAAAATAAAATAGACGCTTTTTTTTTTTTTTTGGTAACGTGGCCACTTCTTATTTCACTTCTGGTCTCTGGGCCCAGAGCTTGCAGGCCATACAGGCAGAACTCCACAGATTTCCGTTTGTGTAACACAAGTGTAAGCGAGATGGGATTCAGAGCACATAACGTTGGCAAATATCACAGCGGCTGCTGTGTAAAGGACGCATGGGAGCAGAAGCACTGAGGTGACACAAAACCCACTCCCCTGTGACTTGCTGTCTCTCAGCTTAGCGTCCCACAGAGCCCTTTCCGAGTGACCTGGCAAACCTGGCGCCATTAAAAAGTGCCCGCAGACTGGGGAGAACCGTGAGGGTTCCTATTATGGATTGTTCCTGTAATACGGACGAACAGGCCGAAAGATTTGTGTGTGACAAGGTCTCAGTGTGGACAAATGTCAGAGTGGTGAAGGGCAGGTCTCTCGGCCCAGAAGGAAGAAGGCCCAGTTCTCTAGGGCAGTGGTCCCCAAATGGTGGGGCATGCTCCCCAGGAGGCTGGAGAGGAACACTCAGGGAGGAGCAGTGGGACGTAGGCCAGTTCGCTCAGTGGGGAGAGAGGGAGCAACACACAGCCCTGCCCTGTGTCCAGCTCCACTCTAGCCCCATCCCACTCTCTCAGCTCCAACCACTCCTGGGCATGGCGCCCGGCTCCCGCCCCTGACTACTTCCTGGCTGCAGCCCGGCTCCCAGCCAAGGACACAGTTCCAGAGCCAGCCCCACTCCCGGGGTGGTGGGGGGCACGGACAAGGTGAGGGTGGGTGCGGAGAGAACTGTTTGGGGACCACTCCCCAAGGAGCTGAAAAAGAGTAACCTCAGGCTACCTAGAGAAACCGCAGGCCAGTTAAGGGCTGCCAGGGACCTTTAAAAATCCCTTTGCTGTCGAGAGAGGAGGGGAGAGACAGGCTGTAGCCGGGGCAGTGTCAGCAGGAAGGAAAGGCCGTCTTCCCACCCTGCTAGGGAAAGAAACTAAGATGGCAGCCGTTTGGGGGCAGCACTGGCAAGTAGGAGTAGCCTGGAAGAGAAAGTAGTTCCGTTTGCATGGCAAGTTTGGGGAGTTTCATTTTGCTTCAGAAAACTTCTTAGGCCTGCTCCGAGGCCCACTATGTAAATAAAGGCGGAAACGAAACAACAACCCGAGTGAAGAGAAAAGCCCTCCAGAGTCGGATGGATTTATTGCAGGGAGAAAGCTGACACGACATGGGGGTGTCCTTCCATACATGCCCAGGGGTTCACTGAGGGGACGTCTACACTGAACGCTTATTTCACAATAAGCTATTCCGGAATAGTTCTTCAGAAATAGAATATTTCAAAATAGCCCATCTACACTGCAGGGAAGCCTCAAAATGAGTCCGAGGCAGGCTTCCCTAATGTAGACGTGCTGTCTCGATTTAGAGCCCCTAGTGGCTCTGGGGAGGAATCACTTAGAATGGTCCTGGTGAGGGGCTATTTTGAAATAGCAACACTGGAGCATCTACACTATTTCGAAATAGCTGTTTTGGAATAGGCCTTATTCCTCATAGAATGAGGTTCACAGCTTTTGGAATAAGCCCTCTGTTATTTCAAAATTCTTTCGAAATAACAGAATGGCTGTGTAGACGCTCAAATTGTTATTCTGAAATCACAGTAGTTATCTCAAAATTACAGTGCAGTGTAGACGCATCCCGAGAAAGGGATTTTATGGTATATGGTGCAAAAGGATTACATGTAAGCAGAGTTGATTTACTGCCCACTGAGTGAGCAAAGAAAGCCACCCTGAGCTCACTTGCTCCATACTGACCTCAGTTAATGAAACAGTCTAACACACTGACATCTTTACTCTCCCTGACAATGAAAAACAACCTGGCAAATGTCACCAGGACACTGCTAAAGCCTGGAGCCCAATTCTTGGTGCTATTCTTCTTTCATGACTCTCAGCACAAATGCCCATTAAAGCTCATGATACATCTACTTGTTTTGTTAGTCTATAAAGTGCTATCAGACCATTTGTTGTTTTTTAAGTTTGTCCATTTAGTAGGCTGTGGGCCTGATTCTGATCTCACACTGCTTTGATGCAAATGCAACTCTGCTGATGTCCAAGGCAGTAATTCTGATTGACACCAGTTTCTATGAGAGGCGAAGCAAGTCCTTTGCTTCAAAAGGGGACACTTCTGGCTGTACGGTACAGCTGCCCCTAATAAAAGCTGGGAACAAGATGCCAGTGGCTGAATTCATTGCACCAAATACATATAACCTTTTGTTCTCAAAAGCATTTCAAAGAACAGGGAGTGTGCCCCATCAGACTTCTATATTAATCTGAAATATTCAGATTAGGGATGTTAAATATCGGTTAATTGAATAGTCGATTAACCTTATGATTCTTATTGGTGACTCAACTAGTCTGGACTCCCTGGGCAGCCCCAGTGGGGAGAGGTCTGAGCTCCCGGAGCCGGAACTGAGCTGGGCTTCCTGCCTTCCTGGCTCCTAATACACTTTCAATGCAGAGCTGCAGCAGGGGTAGGTCCAGGACCCAGTGCAAGCCAGGACTGAGCGGGGCTGCTGGCCAGCCTACTGTCAAGGGGTGGGTGGGGAAATGCGTGTAGTCTATAGCATTAACCTCTACGCTTTTGCTCATCGGTTAATCGACTATACTGTTACATCCCTAACTCAGACACCATTGACATCAGTGGTTCTACTCCCATGACATTTTGCAAACAGTATATGGGCCTTAATTTCTCTGATACCCCATCCAATTGCATGTCATTTCCACTACACTTCAAGGGGACACACGACTCTTACCTTGGGCTGGTTATAGTGCTCCATAGACATCGTGATGACATTGACCCCAATGATGAACGTAATGAACAGGTCCAGATAGTGGCTGGTACAGAGGGTGTGTATAGATTTCCGTGCCGGGGAATAGTCTGCATAGTAGGGTCTGCGTTGGGCTTCTGCAGAAAGAGACAAGCAAACGCAAGGCAATGACCATGTTTTCTGGCACCCAGGGTGAGGCATGTTGGCACTTACCACACAACGTTCCCTGATGGCTGTTTCTCACACCCAACTGGGCACGGGGCAGGTTTCTCCTAGGAACAGACTGGGAGTTCTTCCATAAATTTTGAGCAGACCAAGCCTCACATGAAAGTTTGAGCACCAAGTCTCACGCGGAGTGAACAAATGCCTTCAAACTAGCGTCAACGGCCCTTCGGTACCTCAGTTCAGAGAAGTCGCCTACAGGACCAGATTCCTTTCCAGAACAATCTAGGCTTCTGGGCCTCACAGAACTCTCCTGGATAATTTGGAAGACAAGGTACTCTCTTGTAAGATTTCACCGTCCTTACCACTCCTAGTCAGACCACAGACCGGTCTCCTCGTTCATAGCATCTCAAGCACTTCCCCATTTGTCTGGCAGCAGGGAGCGTGAGAGGCAGGGCTGGCAAGAGAAATTAAGGAAAGAAAAGTCTTCCTATCCTCAACAGGTTCAGTTCCGGTTCCTGTTGTATCTGGATCAGAATGAGTAGCTCTACTGTTCACTCTGCTAGAGCCAGACAACTTGCAGGTCAACGGGAATA
The DNA here is from genome assembly GCF_049634645.1 of Pelodiscus sinensis. Classification (NCBI taxonomy): domain Eukaryota; kingdom Metazoa; phylum Chordata; order Testudines; family Trionychidae; genus Pelodiscus; species Pelodiscus sinensis. The sequence goes on from NC_134726.1 coordinate 34,759,734, forward strand.
AGAACCGTAGCCTAGACTCATTTTTTACAAGAAAGGGGATATACCAGCGAGGCATGGCCGATGAGGGAATGCAAAGATGGGCGAGGCAGCTAGGTCACACGTATTGGTGGATGGTTATTAACACTGGGGACTGGGTTAAGGGTAAGTATCCACAGGAGGTAAGGTGGAATGTTCTGTACCTATTGTCCCTACAATGACTTTTTTGTAAGGAACTCAGATTTGCAAATGGAAAGTGAGGAGTGTTAAAAGGACATTATCCAAAGATAGCCATTTAGTACATCGAATAGTCCAGAATACTGGCTCTGTAAGGGTGCGTCTACACAGCAGGACTTAACTCGAAATAAGATACGCAACTTGAACTACGTCAATTGCATAGCTTATTTAAAAATAGCTTATTTCAAAATAGGGAGCATCTACACAGCACTTATTTCGAAATAGAGCACTCTTCCCCCAACTTCCCTTAGTCCTCGTACAATGAGGGTTACAGGAATCAGAGTAAGAAGTCCTCGAGCTTGACAGTATCTTTGAAATAACTGCCTTCTGTGTAGACGCAGACTAAGTTATTTCAAAATAATGTCGCAGTGTAGACATATCCTAGTAGTGGTGGTTTTCTCTTTCGCATCTAGACAGATGCATGGAGATGTGGCATCTTTTGCTGTATGACTTCACTTGGGTGAAATTCACCCTTGATGTGTCTACTCAGCAAGGCTAGCTCGAAATAAGCTACGCAATTTGAGCTATGCAAAAGGAATAGTTTATTTCAAGCTTATTTTGAAACAGACCACTATTCTGCAAATTCCTTACTCCTCATGGAATGAGGTTTATCAGGACATCAGAATAGCAAGCCCATTATTTCATTATTTCAAAATAACGGGTGTGCCATGAAAACACAGAAAATGCTATTTCGGGATATTGGATGTATCCCGAAATAGTGCCTGCTGTCTAGACGTACCCCCTGTGAAGGACACTCAAGTCCCACTGCCCAGGAGTGAAGATCACCCCAAGGAAACATACTGTAAGTGACATGTAATTAAAACATCAGATCTAATGTTATGCACAATGTTCTTTTGCAGTGTAAGAACCAGGACGGGGGAGAGGGAAGAGGAGGCGGAAGCCAGGAAACTAGCTGGACTGTGGTCACAGGAACTTACTATCTGTGCATTTGGTCAAGATTTTTTAAAACTGAGACACTTATTGCACATAACAAGCCTTAACACAGCCGCTGTGGTTAGTTTCTGGCTACAACCCCTTGCCTGAAATCTGTCTATTGTGCGTGTCATAATAGATTTTGATTGTGGTTTTTCTGATAGATTCTATTTCAAACTTAATATGTATAAAATACAGACAAACAGTCCAGGCCCAATCTAGAGTTACAATAGATGTACAGAGAACAAAGATCTATTAGGCCACATATCCAAGCCAAAGCAGGATTGTTTCTGACAGAGATTTTGCTAACACTTTGCTCAATCAAATGTTAAATGTCTCAAGAGTTGAAAGAAGGAGGGAGTTTATTTTAAAAGAAAGGAAATATGGAGCAACTACATTTAGAAACCTCCAGGAGCTCATCTTCCCATCCTCCAGCTTTGTTAATATCTTTCAGCTGGAGTGGCGCTTGTAATATTATTTTTGGTAATATGGACAGTTCCAAATCAGAATACAAAAGTGGAAATAAACTGGATCAAAGGAAATTAGACCTACCCGTATCCATTAGCTACTATTTTTTCTTGGTGGTTGAGTGTGGAATGGGGACCTATTAAACACTTTCTTTTGATCAAGGTAGCCTAGAATTAATTAATCTGCCCATGGCAGTGGAAAAATAATACAAAAACAAACACAATTGTCTTTATGTGTTTTGGTTTTGATTATGGATATAAAGCGTATAAAGCATGTTGAACTGGTGTGATGAGCTTTGCTGTGCACAGCTGAGTTTGGCTAACCCTGCTGTCTACCTATAAAAAGTATGCTTTGAAATTTTATACAAAAATATCAAATTAAGTTTGTGCATGGAAGCACATTGCACAGTCGGGCTCCTCACATGTGGAAAGTTGGACCTTTCTTCTTGGGGAAAGAGCAAAATCGGCTTGCAGGAAGAGCGACGGTTTAGTCAAATTGCTTCCACTTTATATTAAAGGTGCATTTATTTATGCTTCATAAATGATGAAGAGCGCACGTCCACCTGTGACAGACATCAATAATGTGGGCTATAGATGGTTATATGCACATCAGCAAAAGTTTCCACAGATCTATGGACCGCATGGACAAGGAACAGTCTAGAACAATTGATTCATGATTGATTAGAAGAGCTGATCAGCTATTCACCCTTTATCAGCTCTTTATATGATGCACCTGAATAGAAAGGGTGAGACCAGCCTTAAACTCTCTGTCTGGACATTGCTGTTGAAATAGATCTTTCCCTTTGTACAGCTTGAGCTATAGGAATACTACGTGGTATCCTTTCTGTGATGTCCAGTATGTGTATATACATTGTACAGCATGGAGATATCATGTGAATACGGACAATACATCTCATATGCTCTGCAGAGTCTTAAGCTGTTCTGCCCAGAAGATGATTAGCTGGTTGCTTTGAAGCCTGAGAGATACAGTGCATAGTCAACCTGTGGAACTCCTTGCCGGAGGAGGCTATGAAGGTTAGAACTATAACAGTTTAAAGAGAAGCTAGATAAATTCATGGAGGTTAGGTCCATAAAAGGCTATTAGCCAGGGGATAGAAATGATGCCCCTGGCCTCTGTTTGTCAGAGGCTGGAGCTGGATGACACAAGACAAATCGCTTGATCATTGTCTTCGGTCCACCCCCTCCGGGGCACCTGGTGCTGGCCACTGTTGGCAGACTGGCTACTGGGCTAGAAGGACCTTTGGTCTGACCCAGTACGGCTGTTCTTCTGTTCTTATGATATTTAATACAACACTGGGAGAAGTGACAGAAAAAGCTCCTGAAAGCTCCTAACCTACTGGATGCTTCTAACTCCTTTAAGGCTGTTAATGGATGGAAACAGCTTCAACTTTGACACACACACAAAGACAATCCGAGGGTCAAGTTTGATGACATTTGGAAACTCATGCAACAACATCATGCTCTGTGTAGTAAACCAGGCAATATCCATTTGAGGAGACGCTACTCATGCACTGCTCAACGGGGCATGCAGGGGTGTGCAGACAGGATAACGGGCCTGATTCTGTTTTCGGTTAGGCTGCTGTACATCAGGAGTCAGCGGGGTCATGCTGGTAAAACACCAGCAAGAGGGAAAAATCAGTCCCACATCTTTCATTGTGGCTCTATTTCTTTTTGCGCAATGATGAGACTTACATTTCCATGGGACAGTGAGGTAGGAACACACTCAGAGTTCCTGAAAAGCCACCAATCCCATGGGCTCACAACCCTACCAAATCACTGTCGATTCTATTATCCTTTAGACATAGGAAACTTGAAAGTCATCTGCACAAAGAGTTAGCTCTTTATTTGAGTGCCTGGTTCCAGTCCAATCAAACATTTGTAGGTATTACCCAATACCCAAGGAACGATGCTGTCACAGTCTCCAGGCTTCCGAGTGTTTCATCAGAGGGTTCGTTTCACACACTTACTGTACAGGCTGATAAAGTCTGTGGACAACAGGGGATCTATAGAAGGGCTTTGACGAAGAGACCATTAGATTGCAGGGGTGGACACATGTTAACTACAGCACCAGGCAAAATGGAAGTTCCCCCTTGGTTTTTCCCATAGAAATGGCTTCCGGTGATGCGATTGCAGCCAGCTGACTATGACCAAAATGTCAAAAGCGGTCTATTACCACTCTCCATTATTGCTGAAAGTTTGACTGGGTGGAAACACAGGAGGGAAGAGAGAGAGACCATGAAAGTAATACAAGAGGTGAACTGTTCTCATTTCTCTTGCCCTACTCCAGGGGCAGGGAACCTTTTTTGGGTTGGGGGATACTGACCCTCAGAAAAATCAGTCAGGAGTCGCATACAACCAACCAATCCCCTTATTGACATGGCCCCTGACTGAGAAGCAGAAAGACACGCCCCACATTCCCCTCACACACCAGAGCATAGTGGGCTCGCAGTAGCAGATTTTGTGAGCAGCAGGGGAATGGGGGGGGAGGGCTGGTGCACCAGCATGGGCTCCCCAATGTTGGCTGCATCCCCTCCCCTGCCCTATTCCCTGATATGGACTAGTAATTGCATGATTTTGAATCTTACCTTCTCTGGGGGATATTTAGGCCTTATCTACACAAACCTCCCCACATCGATCTAATCTACATGACTTCAGCTACGCAACCTGGTGGAGTACCGGCATCAACGGAAGAGCATTCAGAGATCGATTTATCATGTCTAAGCAGACGTGATAAATCAACGGCTGGTGGATCGAGTGCAGCAGCGTCGATCCCCGGCGTAGTGGAGACAAGCCCCCTGCCTGCTCAGCTTGAGAAGTAATGAACCACTATCTCCTATTTAAAAAGGCATTCAGGTTGGCACAAAAAGCACTACCTAAAGCTGCTCCTGTGCATGAAACATGAGAAAGCCAAGGAGGTTTATGTGCATACGTCCCATAGGCTGGTTTTATTTCTGGATTAAGAAAGGTGCCTGGAAAGATAAGCAAGATGTTTCTGAAGCTCCTACGCAGACATGAAACACATGGGTACACAGTGCACAAGTTTTGGTGACAGCTGAGGTGGTCTCTAGAATAGGGGGAGCACATACCACATTGACTAGAAAGCATGGACGTGATCCTAAATATTGCTTAGCACCAACTCCTCATCCTGAGGGAGAACGGTTTCTGACTCTGCCACCAATGAACCTCCTCTTCCCACATATCTCTAGAGCGGGGTTCTCAAACTTCATTGCACCGTGACCCCTCCTTCTGATAACAAAAATGATCACACAGCCCCAGGAGCGGGGGGGACCGAAGGCTGCACCCACCCGAGCCCCACTATCCTGGGATGAGGGGCCAAACTCAAAGGGCTTCAGCCCTTGGTTTTGGCCCCAAGATCCAGCAAGTCCAATGCCACACCCTGGAGACCCTATTCAAATGGGATTGTGATCCACTTTGGGGTCCCAACCCACAGCCAGGGTACGTCTACACAGCACCCCAGACTTGAAATCAGATACGCCATTTGCGCTACACAGATTGCGCATCTTATCTTGAATCTATCTCGAAATAGCTTATTTTGAAATTTGGCATGTCTACACAGCATCAAATTTCAAAATAACATGCTAATTCGTGCCATCTCTTATCCCTCGTGCAATGAGGCTTGCCAGGATGGTGAACTAGCCTGCTATTTCAAATCAACAGGCAGCTTGTGTAGACGTGGGGTAGCTATTTCGGGATATTGGAGGCATCCCAAAATAGCTGTGCGGTGTAGACGTTCCCTAGGAGAACTACTGGTCTAGAGGCTCATTTGCCTATCTGAAATTCCTAAAGGAATGGTCATTAATTAAAAGCCAGCTCTGAGCATGTGCTTTTAGCACAGAGAACCTGGCTGTCTGCAGCTGGCCCTTCCACGGTTCACTGAACTAGTATTAAAACTCAAACGTCAACTTTTCACCATTAGCCTGAGTGCTGTCACCAGCTGGTTTGGTTTTCAGTCCTTCCTGATCTTTCCTTTCACTCGGCAACATCTTATCTGCTTGTGCCTGGCCTCTGAAGGGGGTAGAGCACCATTCAGTTTTAGCCTGGTTTCTAACTCTATTCAACAGTCCCAATGCCTCCCGGCTTCAAGTCCACTGGCTTCTCAGCTGTTACACCATGGTTGACGTTGGCCCAGTGTCCTGAACACCGAAGAGATCAAACCGATCCCTTTGTCTTTAAGCAAAGCTTTTAATCCGGGGAGAAGCGTTTCCCTTCGGAAAGCTTCATCAAAAAGGTTGGGAGCTGCAGGATTATAAAACTACAGCACTTTTATTTATTCAGCGGTTGTCTCAGATGCAGGCACGGTTGTGTCAGGAGAAATAGGCTGGCTTATCTTGAAGTTTTGCCTTCACATTAACACGTACAACATAGCTCGGCCTTTAAAAAAAGAAACATTTTATTTTTAAAACCTATTTTGTCCATCTCCCTGCCCGCTTTTTTCCTTCCAGCGGAGTTAGCCGGCGAGTATATAGCATGGTGATGTTTAACACGGAAGTCCATAGATCTCCAAGCACTGTATAGAGGGTGGTATCTTTACACCCTCCCGCCCCCGGGCACTGGTGGGGAAAAGGAGGCACCGAATCCAAGCGTACACAGCAAAAGCTGCAAGTAAGGCTAAAATCCACTCCACCAGATTCACCCCCTTGCAACTCCTGCCCAATAGCTCATTCCCACTTAGGATTAGTTATGCGAGAGTGGTGCCCAGCAGTCAGGATCGGGGCCAGGTTGCGTTAGGCTCTGTACCAATGCACAGGAAGACACCAACGCAACACAAGAGGCAACAAGGGAACAGAAATAGCAGGGGAGGCCGCGGACAAAGACACCCATAAGGATGTGAGGTTTGGCAGGCCAGCTGCGTGCAGGACTGGGTGGCCCTGAATTTGAAACCTCCTTCTTCCCTGCTTACAAGCAAGGCCAATCACTGCCTACCTAGCACTTTCCAGGGCAATGGCAGCATCTTGCTGCTCAGGGTGTTTCAGGTAAATCATCCCCAGCCAGTCCCTGTAGTCACCGCAGCGCCACCCCGAGGCCGGCCCAGCACCCACTGATCTCATTAGGAGCGTTGCTACCATAAGACCCACCAGCCCCACTCCCAACTTACCAGGTGTTCCTTGAGCGATGCTGGTTACAGGCACAAGTTTGTCATTGACGGGCTGGCTCAAGTGGGAGGAACTGCAGCCCTTTCTCCCCCCTTGCTGGCCTGGGGAGCTAGGTAGGGAGCAGCGAAAGGGGATGAGGGGGCAATCTAGCTATCTGTCCCTCCCACAGTCCCTGCGAGTAGCCAGCTGCCTCGGCACCCACTTCAGGCACCCCAGCACCCTCCCACTCCCCCAGGCATCTCACTCTAGGAAGGGAGAGGAGACTGCTGGTTAGGAGGTGGGGTGCGTGTGGAGAAGGCTGCACTAGCAATCCCCTCTGCTCGCATCCTACCTCCATCCAGGGACTTCAGGAAAAGGTTCAGGAAAGGGAAAATGAGGAAGAGTTTGGAACAGGTCTCCTATGAAGGGAGATGAAAAACACTGGGACTTTTCATCTTAGAAAAGAGGAGACAAAGGAGGGATATGATAGAGGTCTATAAAATCATCACTGGTGTGGAGAACGTGAATAAGGAAAAGTTATTTACGTGTTCCCGTAACACAAGAACTAGGGGTCACCCAATGAAATGAACAGCTAGCTGGGTTAAAACAAACAAAAGGATGTTTTAATTCACACAGCGCACAACCTGTGGAACTCCTTGCCAGAGGATGTGGTGAAGGCCAGGACTTTAACAGGGGTCTAAAAAGAGCTAGATAAATTCATGGAAGATAGATCCATCGATACGTATTATCCAGGATGGGTAGGAATGGTGCCTCTAGCCTCTCTTTGTCGGAAGCTGGGAATAGATGACAGGAGAGGGATCACTTGATGATTCCCTGCTCTGTTCGCTCCCTCTGAGACACCTCGTATCAGCCACTGTCGGCAGACAGGATCCTGGGCTAGATGGCCCTTTGGTCTGACTCATACAGCCGTTCTCATGTTGTTCTAGCTGAAGATGCAGAGGAGCTAGGACACTTGGACCCCTGGCTCAGGCAGCTGTAAGGCAGCTATCGTGGTCTGCGTCTGCCCCATCCCTGGCTGGGATCTTGCTGGGGAGGTAGCAACTCTCTGCAGAATCCCCACTGCCCAGCCCAGCTGTGAGAGATCCCAGCTGGGCGGAATGCCCCGGGGTGGCCAGGTGGAGGAAGCCAGGCCGGCAGCAGGTCGCCATTGCTGATGTTCAGCAGGGAAGTGCTAAGTGCTAGGAATCCACCAGCCGGAAAGGGCTGCAGGGAGCGGATGGGAGGACTCCGCACGAGGGGGAAGGGAAAGGGGTCTGAGGAGAAGAAGAGAGACCAGCCCCTGTCCGAATCCCCACTGTCTTGGTGTGAGGTCGGAGCAGCAGCCACGCGCTGAGGGACCATCGATTCACAGGCTACCCAACCTCCCAGCGGCTCTGATACCTCAGAGCCAGGCAGGACTTACCTAGCCGTCCCTCACAGAGCCAGCTCTGGCTTTGTCCGTGCCCCCGGCAGGCTGTGAGCAAGCTGCTCTTCCCAGGTTGTGTCTAGACTCCACCTCTCCGTCAGCAGAGAGATGTAGATTAGGCACGTCGAAATTGCTACGGAAGCCGGGATTTAAATATCCCATGCCTCATTAGCATAAGCATGGCCGCCACTTTTTTCAAAATGGAGGTTTTTCGAAAAAAAATGGCAGTCTAGACGCTGAACTGTCGAAAATAAAGCCTTTTTCGACAGATCCTGTAAACCTCATTTTTTGAGGCATACAGGATCTGTCGAAAAAGGCTTTATTTTCAACAGATCCACATCTAGACTGCCGTTTTTTTTTTCGAAAAAACCTCCATTTCGGACAAAAGCGTCGGCCATGTTTATGCTAATGAGGCACAGGATATTTAAATCCTGGCTTCATTAGCAATTTCGACGTGCTTGATTTGCGTCCCTCTGTCGACAGAGGGATGCAGTCTAGCTGTAGCCCCAGACTGCTAGCCAGTTCCCAGACCTAGGCCAAAGCCCGCTGCGCTTCTATGGGACGTTTGTCCACAGACAGATCCCTATGCAACTGCACACAGGCACTGACATGCACACAACAGGGGGCTTTCTCTACCTACACAGGCAGACGAGACACAGACACAAGACAGCAGCCATTCACAGGCAGGTGGCCAGATGGCATGTTTACCGGCTACAGCCTCCCTTTGCTGCCCTCTGTATGTTACGCATGTCACCCCCTTGGCCCCCCCAGGAGGAGGCCACGGCTCAGTGCTTCTCGTACTCTCCCTGGTTTTATGGCCCCTGGGCACTGGCTGCCATAGGCGAAGTTGGCTGTCGAGTTCTCTCAAATGGGTCTGGCTCTCCCTTGCCCTTCTGGCTGGTTTTCCTTCCATGGATTGGACATCTGTTTTCTCCCCTCCCCCTCCCTTCCGGGTACAAAACGACAACAGCACACAGCACCGTGCAGGCCAAGACGGGCACGGCATCATCTCACAGGCACGTCACGTCACGTACGCACACGGACACGGAGCCACCAGGCCACGTGGTGCCAGCCACGTGCCACATCTTTCTGAGTCTGCCATGTTTTAAGCCATAACCCATAGTCTTCTAAGTTAATGGAAGGAGCCAAACTCCCACCCATTTTGTGTAAAGCAGAGTTTAAATTTAAAAGAGTCATTTGAAAGGCAACCCTTAATTTCATTGGGTTAAAAAAAACATGTCCCACACCAAAGCGCTCCACTCCAAACACGGACAGGAAGAGATCCTCAGAACACATGCGCAAGAGCAAGGTGAGCTCAGGTAACCTCATGTAGGCCCTGCACATGGCAAAACACTTAGGCCAGGTCTACACTAGACCCAGCAGCTTGGTTTAAGGTACGCATCTCCAGCTACGTAGACTACATAGTTGGAGTTGGACTCCCTTAAGTTGAACTTGGCGGCATTCCCACAACGGGAGGTTAACGGGAGCAAACACTCCTTTTGGCTTCCCTTACTCCTCGCAAAAGGAGGAGTACCGGATGCTGGCAGGGGAGCCCTCTGAGTTTGATTTAGTGAGTCTTAATTAGACTTGCTAAATCAAACTCTGAAAGATTGATTGTGGCAGCAGCAAACTTCCTTTTCATATAGACAAAGCATCAGGCTCTGTTTGCCTGCTGCATCTCCCTTGAGTTCCATCCAAAGACCTGTTCTTCTCACTGCACAAATATTACACTCCATGTCTGTGCAACCCCTCGGCCTTCTGTCTACTCTAGAACTATCTCCTAGGCTCTTTCCTTGCTGGTCTTTCCAGGTTTCTATTTCTACGTCTAGACTCCAGTACTTTTCTGGGATATTGGAGGTATCCCAGAAAAGCAATGCCGTGTCCAAAGAACGCATCCGCTTTTTCGGAAAAAATTTTGAAAAAGCAGATGCGCTCTTTCGCCATCCCTGTAAACTTCGTGTAGATGCGCCAAATTTCGGAAAAGCCTCTTTCAACAGTAAAGCAGAAAAAGATATGCGATTTGTGTACTGCAAATTGCGTTTCTTTTTCTGACTTACCTCTTCAGTGTAGACCTACCCTTAGTGAATTAAAATGGGTTGTGCAGTTCTCCAGGAAAGCAACTCAAGAGAGTCCTTCACTTAGCCAGGGCCTAGCTCTGCTCATCCACTAAGCAGTGAGCCAGGGACCAGCTGTTAGCAACCTAACCCATCCACCAGACACAGCAGTCACCTCTGGTCAGGGCAGTTTCACTGTCTTGGGCTTTAGCCCATTTTCCTTACAGGCCAAGGGCGAGCACTGTGCTTTGCTTGCATGTTTCACTTATGGTTTGGCAGCTTCTTCTGGACCAACCGTATAAGCTACCAAGGGCAGGGCCAACCCCCATCTAGACCATCCCTGACAGGTGTTTGGTTCATCCTGAGCCAATTCTGCCTGCAAGTTGCTGAGATCAGATGATTGTATAGTGGGCCCTGTGCAATGAGTTTGGTGGGTCCCAGGCCAGTTCCTAATGGAAAAGTGTGCGCATCACACAACCCCATCCTGGCATCTCAGCAGCAAGCGTCTCTTACCTCGAAATGTGCTGGGTCCAGAGCAGGGCGGATGCATGCACGTGGGAAATGTAGGTGAAGCTTATTTTGTTCTGAACCCTTCTTATGAGGCTCAGTCCATCCAGGGATCCTTGAAGTCCCCAGGGACTTCAGTACAATACCTTTCATTGTGCAGTGCACTTTTGTAGATATAGGTTGAACCTCTCTGGTCCGGCACCCTTGGGACCTGACTGGTCCTGAACCAGGGAATTTGCTGGACCAAGGGGGTCAATGCTCATGGGGGCTCTGCTTTCTCTCCGGTGGCCCCACTGCCATCCAAGGCTCTGCTCTTCCCCAGGGCCTCTGATCTCCCCGCAGTGACTGGGAACACCACTGCCACCCTCCCTCCAGTGACTGGGAGCTCCATTCTGCGCCCCCGGCAGCTGCGTTGCCACCCAGTGTTCTGCTTTCTCAGCCCCCTAGTCTGGCAACAACTCCTAGTCCCAGCCTGCCGGCTTATCCTCGTGAATGCTCCCACGGAGTCATCCCGACGCTGCCAGAGCAGGGATGTTGCCGGACTAAAGAAGTCTGGATTACGGAGTTTCAGCCTGTATTTAAAAGGGAAAGTCAAAGCCCTTAATAATCTTTCAGCTGCTGTGGGTAAAGGGCTGCGTCTTCTCTGCATCTTGAAAGACAGAGGGGCATCCGGCTGCATGGACAGGTCACGGCTTTGGTGGTTTTGCGAACTGTCTCCCATTCCACAGCCACATTGGTTTTCATGCTCATGTCAGCTTGCAGGAGGCACTGCCCCGCCCCGCAGGAGGTACACTATGTGTGAGAACAGCGACGCCACTCGTGAGCCACATACACTGTCAACCTTCCAAAAAATAACGGTAAACGGCTGAACTGTCCTTCCTCATGATTACCGAGCTAGCAGGAATAGGAGCTAAAAGTCCTAAATCCAGAGGCCAGGTAGAACAAGGTGGGTCAATTTTCAGACTCATAGGGTGCATCTACACAGCAGGTCTTAACTTGAAATAAGCTATGCAAATTGAGCTTCATTAATTGTGTAGCTTATTTCGAAATTGGGAGCATCTACGCAGCACTTATTTCGAAATAGAGCCCCCTTCCTCCGACTTCCCTTACTCCTACAATGAGGGTTACAGGAGTTGGAGTAAGAAGTCCTCCAGTGTGACAGTATTCTGACACTATTTCGAAATAACTGCCTGCTGCGTAGATGCGGAATAAGTTATTTCAAAATAACGCTAGTTATCTCAAAATAATGTTGCTGTGCAGACGTACTCATAGGCTATGTCTAGACTGCAAGCCTCTTTCGAAAGAGAGCGTCTAGACTGCACGTTGAACTTTCGAAAAAGCGGCTTGCTTTTTCGAAAGAAAGCATCCAGTGAGTCTGGATGCTCTCTTTCGAAGAAGCCCTATTTACATTGAAGAACGCCTTCTTTCGAAAGAGGAACTTTCGAAAGAAGGCGTTCTTCCTCGTGAAATGAGGTTTACCGCCATCGAAAGAAAAGCCGCGTTCTTTCGATTTAATTTCGAAAGAACGCGGCTGCAGTCTAGACGCAGGTGAGGTTTTTTCGAAAAAAGGCTACTTTTTTTCGAAAAAACCCCTGAGTCTGGACACAGCCATAGTGTCTGAGGCCAGAAGGGACTGCTCTGATCACCAAATCTGGCCTTTTGTACAGCACAAGCCAGAGAAATTCCCTACATTAATTACTAGAGCACAAGAAGCTCTCTGCTTTCCACCGTGCCAAAGGAGTTTCATGACATGGACTCTTCTCCAATGGGAACAGCACGGAGACCAAACTCACTGTACATCAGCCCTTAATCTCAGAGCACAAACATAGGTGGCATTTAGTGGGTAGACTGTCTTTACCCACTAAAGAGAATTATATAGCATCTAGGAGGAGAAATGCAGAAAGTGAATATCTTGAATATCTGCTTTTCCCTCGCTTAGTCTTTCGCTAGCTGAAGTTTATCTTCCTAAATATCACGTGGTGAGGTCTATTTGAATATTTATGGATTTCTTCGGGAAACACCTGGCTGTATTTGCACCTGGGCTAGCAGTCCTATCGGGTGTTTTCTTGACCTGAAAAGATTTCTTCCAGTGCCTTGCAAAAATACCTTAAACCCAGAGTGGTGCTGATTTCTTTACATGGTGCAGGTGACTTTCTGGGAGAGGACCTGCAAGTGCCTTCAATGGGAATTGCACATGTTTGTTAGCTCTCAGGATCTGGTCCCCCTAGCAAGATGAGCTCGGGAATTTGGTGGCCTGATCTGAAAGCCCACTGAAGCTAGAGGCCCATCTCTCAGGGTGTGTCTACAGAGCAAAGTTATTTCAGAATAATGGCCGTTATTCCAAAATAACTATGCGTGTCTCTACACAGCAATTTTGTTATTTCGAAATAATTTTGAAATAACGGACGGCTTATTCCAACTTCTGTAAACCTCTTTCTACGAAGAATAGCGCCTATTCCAAAATAGCTATTTCGAAATAAGGCGTGTGTAGAGGATGCACTTCTGCTATTTCGAAATAGCCCCTCACCAGGGCCATTCTAAGTTATTCTTCCTGGGGCTCTAAATCGAGATAGCACGTCTACATCAGGGAAGCCTGCCTTGGACAAATAGCGAGGCTTCCCTGCAATGTAGACGTACTATTTTGAAATAAGCTATTTTGGAATAACTATTCTGGAATAACTTATAGTGAACTAACTGTGCAGTGTAGTCATAGCCTCAGTGACCTCAGTAGGCACTGGGTCAGGCCTGGGATGCTTAGCTGAGTTATCTGCCCCTCTTCGGTTGCACATTTCATGGAAGCTAGCTGTCACCCAATGCAAGTCTCATGGAAGCTAGCTGTCACCCAATGCAAGTCTCATGGAAGCTAGCTGTCACCCAATGCATCTACCACCTTTTGTGCTCTCCACGTTTCCACGTCTAACCCCGCATGAACAAAATCAGTCAAGGAAAGCTGGAGTGCAGCTGAACTGTTTTCATATCTCAGAAGAGGTTGAGTTGGCATTTGGGGCTGAAAGGCTTGAGGCTGGGTTGGGTTTCAGTTTAGCCAAGCCACTTGGCCCACGATGAGCTACAGATCCAAAGTATGCAACCCTTACTTTGGTTTGAGGTCAACCTGCCCTTGATGAAGGCCGGGCAGGAGTCCATGTAGCACTGAAACCTCACTGAATAGAGGAAAAAGTGGACATTTTCGTCGGACCACCTTCAGGCTCAAGCATGGATCAGATTCAGGAATGGGAGAAGGAATCTAGTTGGGGCTGAGGTTTCAATTAGCATCGCTGCCTGCTTGCCATGTTATTACAGCGGAGACATAACTTTTTGATTTAACAGTAGCTCTCCCTGCGGAACATGGAGGCCTGCTGCTTTCTGTGGAAGAGGCTGCTAGCTAGCAGTCTGTCATTAAGGGGCACTAGGGCCTTTGCAGGAGAGGAGAAGGGGCTGCGTAATCATAAGGGCACAATCCACGTAACAAAGTGCCAGTGTGTCGGAGAGAGCTGACAGCACCATGCACTTCAGATTGGTCTATGCTCCACTAGGAAACTACCGCGTGGTGTGTATCCCTCACCTCGGGTATGAAAAATTCCAACCAGCTCAAAACCAGTTGTCTCGAGACTGCAGAAGGTAGCTGGGAATCATCTGTTACTCATTTCTGAGGGATGTTTCTAGTGCTTCTTGCATCTGGGAATGCCGGGAATACCCACGCAGCTCCCTGCTACTTTGGCACTTTATTTCAAATATCTAAAAGGGTGTCACGAGGAGGAAGGAAAAAATTTGTTCCTCTTGGTTTCTGAGGACAGGACAAGGAGTAATGGGCTTAAAGTGCAGCAAGGGAGGTTTAGGTTGGACATTAGGAAAAAAATTCCTAACTGTCAGGGTGGTCAAATATTGGAATAAATTGTCAAGGGAGGTGGTGGAATCTCCCTCTCTGGAGATATTTAAGAACAGGTTAGATAGACATCTGTCAGGGATGGTGTAGACAGAGCTTGGTCCTGCCTTGAGGGCGGGGGGCTGGACTCGATGACCTCTCGAGGTCCCTTCCAGTCCTATGATTCTATGATTCCTACCCCCCGCTGGCAGCTGCCTGGGAAAGTGAAAAATGACGGCAGGAAAAAGGAGCTGAAACATTTGGGAACTTTCTGGAAGGTTCAGCTCTAGAGATGGGCAAAGACTCAGGCAGGTTCTGCTGGTCTCTGCTCTAGCTTGGCCAGCCCTAAAAGAAATTCACGGTCAGAGTTTTGCAAAGCTTTGTAGTCCTAAGGCTCTCCAGGTGGACACTGGTTCCATCTAACATGGCCTGCCCAAGACCTACAGCATGGTTCTGTGCTAACAGCCCCCTGTAATAGGTGACTAGGCAAGCGCCCCATCTAATGGATTCCCTTCAAGAAGACTTGTCTTGACTTCCCCACGTAGGGGCGCCATTCCTCTCCCCAAGCTTGTTTTCCTCATGCCCTCATGCAGCGTGTGTGTGGCATGCACGGTCATGCGCCAAGATCCCCCAAAGCATCGCAACTCTTTCGTCTGGGGAAAAAAAAATCAAATGACACTGTCGTCATTTAAAAATGCGGGCGACACTTTAAGCCCCAGGGCACTGGGATGCCCTTGTGAGTTGCCTTTGCACACGTGGAAAACATTGCTCACGTTTACTTGGTAGATCCCTCACTCACCCAACGGCCTCCTTCACGCTTCCTGAAGACAATGCAAGAATTGTGTCTCAAAGGGCTCACTAGTAATTCAGATAGGACTCTGCTTTCCAGGCCTTTGCTCTGCCTATTGTCTACATAAATGGGTCATGCTTATTAAGCTCAGAGAGGACACTTCCAGGGAATTTGTAGCCCTGAGACTTAAGGCGTCGCCGAAAGAGTAAATAAACAAAGCGGCCTTTTTAGTCCCATGTCAACCAAACCAAAGGCAAATGAAAGTCTTGCTTTGGAAGCAGGCAGGGCTCAGAAAGATTTTGGTTTGTAACGCAGTCTACCGACCAGACATGTATATCTCCTTACTCCTGCGCTTTTTCTCCAGGCGCCTCAGACGCTTCTCCTCCCGCCGACGGGCCTCTTCTGCCTCCTGGTGCTGCCGGCACTTGTGGAAGTTCTCTACCACCACCCCCACGAACATGTTGAGCACGAAAAAGCTGACGATGAGCAGGAAGGAGATGAAGTAGAGAAGCATCCAGGGGTTGTGGTTCTGGACGGGCTGAGAAACAGGAGTCCGGAGAGGGGGAGAGAAAAGAGGAGGAAAGAAGCAGCATGAGAAAAGTCTGGGGTGTTGTAAAATAGACGTATCAAGAGTCCAGTAGCAGTGGGATACCTATGGTGGATTGCCACGGATAGGAGAATAGGGTTGGGAGAAACCACAGAGTAGTTCTCAAGCAAGTTTTTACTTCACTCAATATTTTCACCTGACAAAATTTTACCTTCAGTTGTGAAAATATAATTTGGCTGGAAAAAAGAATCACTTGGAAGATCACAATTTGGGGCATGAAAATAGTTTTAATTAAAAAGGGGCTCAAATTGTATTCTTTGAAAGGGAGTATTAACGTTTAGTTACTGTTTGTCAATTGTGAGATCCTTGAACCCTGTAGGTGCCAAGTACAAAGGGTTATCAGGTTATAGCTGTTACGATGCGGTACCATTCACCTAAGAAGCTTGAGAGAATTTTGCTAATGCTCATTAAGTCTTCCAATACCCACTTTTTAACAGCCCCAATTTTTGTCTCTCTCATGTGAATGAATTAACGTTCACCATGCATTCCTTAAAGGAACAGTGGAATGGTACATATTTTCAGGGACACCTAGGTGCTGGTGTTCCTGTCCCCAGGTATCTGTCCTGAGGACTCAAAAGGCTTAAATGCAAGATGTTTTTTAGCTTCCTTCCCTATCTCGCTGCATAGGGGCTTTCCAGAGTCCCTCTGGAGGACGTACAACATCAAAGGACAACCTAGGCCACTGAGTGGGCTGCAGGAGTGGCCCTCCGTCACCTCAGGGGACAGCAAGATTGTCCTAACCAAAACAGTTTCCTGGGATAGAGTAGTTTTGCTAACTGCACTTGCATACCCAGTGGATAAGAAGGTAGATATGGGTCAACAGTGCGTCCTTGTAGCCAAGGAAGCTAATGGCATATTGGGCTGCATTAGTAGGAACATTGCCAGCAGATCTAGGGGAAGTCATTATTCCCCTTTATTCGGCATTGGTGTGTCCAATTCTGGGCTCCCATTACAGAAAGAATGTGGCCGCGTTGGAGAGAGTCCAGTGGAGGGCGACCAAAATGATGAGGGGCTGGAGCACAGGACTTACGAGAAGAGGCTGAGGGATTTGGGCTTGTTTAGTCTACAGAAGAGAAGAGTGAGGTGGGATTTGAGAGCAGCCTTCAACTCCCTGAAGGAAGATTTCAAAGAGGATGGAGAGAGGCTGTTCTCAGTGGTGGCAGATGGCAGAACAAGGAGCAATGGTCTCAGTGGGCAGTGGGGAAGGTCTAGGTTGGCTATTAGGAAAAGCTATTTCCCTAGGAGGGTGGAGAAGCACTGGGTTGGGTTCCCAACCCCAACTAAATCATCTCCATCCCTATAGCTTGACAAAGTCCTGGCTGGGATGATTTAGTTGGTGTTGGTCTTGCTTTTAGCAGGGGATTGGACTCAATGGCCTCTTGAGGGCTCTTCCAACCCCCGGAGTCTATGAATTGGCAGGATGTGCCAATTGAACTATAGCAGCGCGTTGCCTGGCTGCCAAGGGAGCATGTGGGGCGGTTGTGTGCAATCAGCACGCATCTTGCTTCACGTGCCCTGGCTTCACATAAGTGTCACTTTAGTAACACCAGTAGGAAAAAAGCAACATGGATGGAAACCAGCAGAATCTGGCAACCCTGTGCATGAGCAAACAAAATGTCTCACGGGCCACACACAGAACCCGAATGGGCCACGTGGAGCCCTTGGGCCGCAGGTTGCTCATCACTGACATAGAACCTGCTCCCTCTTAGGGTACGTCTACACTAGCCCCCTAGTTCGAACTAGGGAAGCTAACGAGGGCGACCGAAATTGCAAATGAAGCACGGGATTTAAATATCCCACGCTTCATTAGCATGTTCCTGGGCGGTCGCCATTTTGGAAATTGACTAGCCTGGAAGAACTGCTCGTGTCTACACGTGGCAGAGAAGGGCGAATCCGAAATAAACCCCTTACTTTGAATTACCAGTTAACTGCTGCTGCTGCTGCTGCTTTGGACCTCCCTGCCCGAATTCACGCCACGGCAGAGGTCACCACCTGGAAGGGCTACTCAGAGACATTAACAACGCTGATCTGAGCAATGGTGATCCGCACCAGCATGCTAAATTTCAGTGCAAAACTTTCTGAGGTCTTGCGCTTCTACCTGCTGGTCATTACCAGTTAACTGGTAATTCGAAATAAGGGGTTTATTTCGGATTTGCCCTTCTCTGCCGCGTGTAGACGCAAGCAGCTCTCCCAGGCTAGTCAATTTCCAAAATGGTGACCGGCTGGGAACATGCTAATGAAGCACGTGATATTTAAATCCCGTGCTTCATTTGCAATTCCGGTCACCCTCATTAGCCTCCCTAGTTCGAACTAGGGGGCTAGTGTAGATGTACCCTTACTGGCTCCATGGCCACTCAGGGCCTGAAAGGTGTTGGGGACGGTTGTGGCGATGGCGAAGCCATGACTTTCCTCCAGCATTCAAGCTGTTCAGGCTCAAAGAGGGGAGTATGCTATAGCTTCTTCAAGGGATGGGTAGCTGCCATGCTGTGGAGGTTGGGATCTCTAGGTGGAATTCCAGCTGAGACTCCCAGAATCCCTTTTGAGAACATCTACTCTACCAGGGCCCGATTATACCCATCACCCAGATGGCATCCAGGGGACAACTGAGGCCTGACAGAAGGGCCTGTCTGTGCTCAGCAGTGGTTCTCAGTTTGTCCAGGACAATGCTGCTGCTTTGGACCTCCCTGCCCGAATTCGTGCCACGGCAGAGGTCACCACCTGGAAGGGCTACTCAGAGACATTAACAACGCTGATCTGAGCAATGGTGATCCGCACCAGCATGCTAAATTTCAGTGCAAAACTGTCTGAGGTCTTGCGCTTCTACCTGCTGGTCAATGCCCACCGCATCCAGGCCGTTATACATGATGTTCACCCAGCCGTCTTTGGATGAGAGAACAAACAAGGACATCAGAGCCTGCAAAGAAACGGAAAAACATACAGATCAGCCCTACTGCTATTCAACTCCTCTTGGACTTCTAAGGGAGAAGGTTTCCAAGTGGATACATTTGCTCTTTGAGCTTCTCAGATTAGCAGGGCTGCAAAGATCAAAGAGAAACAGCAGAAGTAAGGGTGTGTCTCCTCTGGCTAGGTTCTGCGCAGTCAATGAACATCACTGCTCAGAATGTGCTGAAGGGAACCTGCTGTTGTGTGTTCACCCTGTCAGCTGCTTGTGCACTAGTGTGTTCACACTTGCGCTACTTGCCCTGGCCTTCGGAGTGGTGCACTTTGTGTACCTATCCCACAGAGCATCTCTCCCGCTTCTGCCATTAAGTGTTGTGGGAAGGCAGGTGGGGTCTCGGGCTATCCTGGGTCCTGTCTCTGTGCCCCTTGGTGCTTTGCCTCACATGCCAGCAATCCTGGTGTTTCCGCCCACATGTGGTGCCATCTCTCAGCTGTGTGTGTACTGCGCGGTCTACAGGGGTGGTGGAGACTGAATCAAGGATTTCTAGACTAAAAACAGGGAGTGTTATTGCTTGAGTTAAAAAGCCAGGCTCTATGCTCAAGGCACAACAGTCTCACACCCTCTGTGATTCTCGGATGCATCAACAGGAGTGTTGTGAGCAAGACAGGAGAAGTCATTCTGCCGCTCTACTCTGCGCTGATTAGGCCTCAATTGGAGTATTGTGTCCAGTTCTGGGCGCCGCATTTCAAGAAGGATGTGGAGAAATTGGAGAGGATCCAGAGAAGAGCAACAAGCATGATTAAAAGTCTAGAGAACATGAGCTAGGAGGGAAGACTAAAAGAATTGGGCTTGTTTAGTTTGGAAAAGAGAAGACTGAGAGAGGACATGAGAGTGGTTTTCAGGTATCTAAAAGGGTGTCACAAGGAAGAGGGAGAAAACCTGTTTTTTCTGGCCTCTGAGGATAGAATGGGCTTAAACTGCAGCAAGGGAGGTTTAGGTTGGACATTAGGAAAAAGTTCCTACCTGTCAGGGTGGTTAAATACTGGAATAAATTGCCCAGAGAGGTTGTGGAATCTCCATCTCTGGGGATATTTAAGAGTGGGTTAGATAAATGTCTATCAGGGATGGTCTAGACAGTATTTGGTCCTGCCATGAGGGCAGGGGACTGGACTCGATGACCTCTCGAGGTCCCTTCCAGTCCTAGTATTCTATGATTCTATGATCCTACAGGGAACTCCCTACCACAGATTGACCTGTGGGTTACCTGTTGTTTGGCTCAGTGCTGGTATTTATTTATACCAGCCACTGAAGTGCATAGCACCTGATTAACATTTATTATCTTAAAAAAAAAATCCAGGTATCATTCCACATTCATGGCCAGGCCCTTATTCATGCCAAACCTCAGGGGTGGTAACCAGAAATAACGGCACTACTCTATCAGGGCTTGACTCCCCGGTGGTGTGGACTGATGCTGCAACGACTGATTCATCAGCTGTCAATTTCTCGCATCTGCTTAGAGGGCTCTGCCGTCAACGCCAGTACTCCACCAGGACAAGAGTCGCCGGTGTCAACCGGAGAGAGCCCCCGCTGACCTTACCACACGCAAAACGCTGCGGTAAGTACATCCACTTTAGCTACACTGTTTGCGTTCCTGAAGCGATGTTGATTAGGTCGATGGCGGGGGTTAGCGTAGACTAGACTTCAGCATGAGTAATGGGGCCAAGCTCTCAACTCCTGGGCTTTGTTAAACCCTATGAATAAATGAAGCCTCTCTTGGGGACCTGCAGATGAGATGGCTGGAAATTCAGTGCTGGAGGGGGACATGGTCAGAAGAGTTCAGCAGCCACTGACCCAGAAACCTCTTGGAACAAGAACTCCTTTACCTGCCCTAAATTGTCAAAGTTGTACTTCTGCCGGACCCATCGGTAGTGTGCATTGGTGCAGTCGGCTTTAGTGGAGATGTTTCTCGTGTCTGGTCCTTCACAGTAGTAGAACTTACCCTTGAAGAGCTGAAATTGAAGAGGGGAGGGAGAGAGAAAAGGTCTTAAAAAAATACAGAGATATACCTAACTCAGGGTACGTCTACACTAGCCCCCTAGTACGAACTAGGGAGACTAATGAGGGCGACCGAAATTGCAAATGAAAAGCGGGATTTAAATATCCCACGCTTCATTAGCATGTTCCCGGGCGGTCGCCATTTTGGAAATTGACTAGCCCGGAATAACTGCCCACGTCTACACGCGGCAGTGAAACGGGAGTTCGAAATAAAGCCCTTAATTTGAATTAGTTGTTAAATCTCACTCCAGGAGGAATAACAGCTAATTCGAGTTAGGCCTTTACTTCGAACTCCCATTTCACTGCCGCGTGTAGACGCGGGCAGTTAGTCCGGGCTAGTCAATTTCCAAAATGGCAACATGCTAATGAAGCACAGGATATTTAATCCCATGCTTCAGCTGCAATTTCAGTCACCCTCATTAGCCTCCCTAGTTCCAACTAGGGGGCTAGTGTAGACATCCCCTCATAGAGCTGGAAGGGACCTTGAGAAGTAATTAACTCTAGTCCCTTACCCTCATGACAGGACCAAGTACCATCCCCAACAAATCTGCCCCAGATCCCTAAACAGCCTCCTCAAGGATTGAACTCACAACCCTGGGTTTAACAGGCCAATGCTCAAACCACTGAGCTATCCCTCCCACCAGGGTGGGGCTCAGCCAGGCCTGGCCACTTTGTTCTGCTCCAATGACAGACCCTTGGCTGGGATTTGGGATTCCTTCCCTCGTCCCCTGAGCTGGGGTCCCCTTCTTCAGGCACAAAGCCTGAAACCCCTCTGCTGGGTGAGGACGACTTCAGGTCCCTGGAGGCATCGGAGCGGCTTGCCTCAGACAGCTGGAGAAAGGAAGTTGTGAAGGGCCCTGTGTCGTGTTGGCGGGCGAGAAGGGGCTTTCTGAACGAGTGCCTGGGTCGCGCAGGGATAGACTTACCTGCACCCCTAAGATCCCGAAGATAATGAAGAAAGCACAGCAGATGAGCACAATATTGCCAATGGGCCTCAGGGAGGATATCAACGTCTCCACCACCAGCTTGAGACCTGGGGCTCTGCTGATGACTCTGGGGGGACAAAAAAAACCCCCCAAAAAACCCAGGATGGCACTCAGAGACTCCTAGAATCACAGGGCGACAGGACCACAAGGGTCATCTAGCCTAACCCCCCTTGGCCCGACTTTATTCCTCTTCCTTCTCCTTGTGGGCAGTCAGGCTGACATAACCCTTCTTTACCGCCCCTGTATTGGTATAATACAGGCCTGGGCAAAATATGGGCCATAGGCCAGATCTGGCCCACCAAGCTGCCGGATCTGGCCTGCAAGAGCCTCCGCCGGCTCCCTGCCTGCCCTGCCCCTGCTCTGCACTCAGTAAAGCCGGCTGCGGGCCATGTGTATGTTTCTGAATGCTGAGAGCCCAGGAGGGGGGGGGGGGCTTCTCCCCCTACCCCCAGTAGCTCCCACTGGCTGGTTTCTGGCCAATAGCAGCTGCCCGTTTGTAGGATAGGCAGCGTGTGAAGTGCCCCTCCCCTCTCTTCCCCCGGGCTCACAGCAGCAAACATGGCCCCTGCAGCTCCTCTGAGCATGTACAAGGGTGTGGAAGGCAGGGATCCTGGCTAAGGAATATGCTGGGCTGCTGGCTGGGAGCTGCCCAGGTAAGCACTTAGCAACCAGAGCCCATCTCTGGCACCCCAGCCCCTCCCACCCTCAACCCTCTGGCCCCTCCTGCATCCCTACTCCGTGTAACCCAAATCTTCTGTGCCCCTCTTCCAGCCCCATACACCTTGGCAGACACTGCACCCCCTCCTATACTCCTCCTTAAGTCACAACCCCCTCCGCTATCCCAGACCACAACCAAATCCCCCCCTCCCCCTCCTCTTCCCCTTCCCCCTCCCGCAATCCTGCCCCAGGTTACAACCCCATCCCAGACCTTGAACTCCCACCTCCTACTCCCCTCCTCCAGGCCACAGTCCTCTCCTGCACTCATACCCCTCCCAGACCCTGCACCCCAATCCCCTGTCCCACGTCACAACCCAAACCTCTGCACCCCTAGGTCACACTCCCCTCCCAGATCCTGCACCCCCTCCTGCACTTCAGTCTGCTGCCCAGGTTACAAATGCCTCCTTCACCCAAACTCCCTCCCAGATCCCACACCCCAATCCCATACCCCAAGCTCCCTTCTGCACCCAGCCTCCATCCCAGACCCCCACACCTCCTCCATTAATATAATGGAAAAGTGCAGCCCTTGACCACTTACCAAATTCTTGGAGTGCCCCCCCCATTAAAAATTATTGCCCACCCTGGTATAGTCTATTTTGCTATCCTATTCTATAGCTCCTTTCATCAGTTGGTTTCAAAGTGCTGCCCAGGTGTTAATCAGTTAAGCCTCATAACATGCCTTTGAAACAGGCAAGTGATCATGGATCACTCTTCTCTCGGGGTTACTATGCAAGGCTCTTTGCACACTCAGGCAGATGACTCTCCGTTGGCTACAGTTGGCTCCCATTTTGAAAGTTATCTTTGCCTTCTTGAGAGCTGGAGACAGGGCTGGGTGTCCATTCAGACTAAGGCCACCTCCCACCCTTCTGGGGGGCCTTAAAAAGAGAGCAAGTGTATTTTAAAGGGCCTTCGTATATGTGAGAACCAGGCATTTATTTTAAAACAACTCCGAATGCAGTTGTGTGGCAACGGAAAAAAACCAAGGCTGCATCACAACAGGGTGCCCTGGCTCCAGAGTTAGTTGCATGCTCCCAATTACCCTTTCAGAAGAGACGGAGAGGGGGTGAAATTCAATTTTAAAACCAAAAGGGGAATACTTAGTTTGCACAATGAATAATGAAACTGTGGAACTCAGTGCCACAAGATTTCAGTGAGATCAAAGGTCTAGCCGGGTTCTAGAAATGATCAGACATTTATATAGACAATGAGAACAGACACAGTTATATTAGACAGCATAAAAATGTATACATCCGCCTGCTGCAGGGCACCAGGTCTGTGACTGATGAAGACTGGGAAGGAATAACTCCTAGGGGCAGCTTGTTTCACAATTGTCCACTAACAGGTTTCTAGAACCTTCCTCTGAAATACTGGCCACCAGCAGAGACAGGATGCTGAAGCACTGGCCTGATCTGGAATGGAAGAGGTTGGGTGCAGTGGCCCTATACCAAGCCTGTGCACTTTGCCCCGAAATGCCACGTATGTCAATTTGTTCTAGCAGCATCTCATTCCCGGCATGGCTGGAAAGCAAGTCTTAGCCTCCATTCTGCGGATGGAGACACTCAAGTCGAGGGGTGGTTAAGTGAGGCAACCGAGAGAGTCCGTACATGCTGGAGAGGCAGCGGAAGAGCACGGCAGCTGAGGCTCATGGTCCCGGGCTCAGATCTTTACAACATCCCTCTCTTGGAAAGTACTCGGCTGTCCCATCATTGGAAATGCTCGGGGAGGCTAACGAACCGAGGGCGTAGTCCCCCAATGTGCCGAGCGCCTTGGCCCCAGTCCAGTCAGGCACTTAAGCACATATTTTACGTGCTGTCACTGGGACCACTCACGCACTTAGTTAAGCACAGGCATAAGTGCTTTGCTCCGGGGGGGCCGAGGAGGGGATCCTTGGTGAGGAGAGATTAATAAAAATGGGGCTTTTCAGCTTGGAAAAGAGGAGACTAAGGGAGGATATGATAGAGGTCTATGAAATCATGACCAGCACGGAGACTTGCTCCCATAACACAAGATGTAGGGGGTCACCAAAAAAATGAATAGGTAGCAGGTTTAAAACAAACAAAAGGAAGTTTATCTTCATGCAGCACACAGTCAACCTGTGGAACTCCTTGCCAGGGGATGTTGTGAAGACCAGGACTTATAACAGGGCTCAAAAAAGAACTAGATAAATTCATGGAGGATCGGTCCAACAATGGGTAGGAATCTGTTTGTCAGAAGCTGGGAATGGGCAACAAAGGAGGGAACACTGGATGATTCCCTGTTCTGTTCATTCCCTCTGCGTGTTTCAAAGGGGAAGCTGCTGTGGAGCCAGGGTCAGTTGGAGAGCCCCCGCTGGGGACTCTTGTGCATTTCGAAACAGGCACACCACGTGCAGCCCGGAGTCAGATCCGCATTCCTCCTTTGCGGAAGTGCCTATGGACTAGTCGATGGCTATTCCATCGACTAGTCAATTAACCGCATTTTAACCTCCTTAATACTAATAGGATGGATAGAGGCAAACAGCTGTTCTCTCTGAGGAGACCACAAGTTTCTGGAAGCACCTATCTTGTTTCCAAAGAATATCACGAGAAAGTGCATGTGTTTGTGTTAGGCATGACGCAAAATGGGAGAAGGCAAAGTGAGCTGATAAGACTTCCCCAGGGATTTCTACTCTCCTCCTCCCTTTATTACTGCGCTATCAAACAAAATACAAATTCCCTTTATTCCGCTTTCAAATACTGAATCCATCACCTTTTGTCTTCCTAGCCGGCCGCTCCATTGTGTCTAGGTGGTATTAGATAGACACACACAGGAGAAAGACTACAGAAGCGGAAGCTTATCAAATTATTGCCAGCATCTGTTTAATTGCCAATTCACTCCTAGCCAATGCCAACTCACTTGGGAATGGCTGTAAGGTTGTGTACACGTCACTTGGATTAAGGAACCTGCCTGATGTGTAAAGTTATGATAAAAATGCGGCATGAGGAAGGCATTCATCATACACACAGTGCAAGACTGATAAGAAGTCCTCGCTCCAGACCAAGGCAGCTCTTCTAGATAATGGTGAAGACAAAGTACCCGTCGTTTCAGACTTCCTCATGGGTGCTGAGAATGTGCATAGACAACAGATGTACCTAAACCCAGTTGAGATTCACGTTCATTGCCTTCCGGCACTAAGCAATTGGACACTCAAATATTTCTCCCACACTGCTGTGGGCGTGTGTACCCTGGCTTTGTTTAAACTGGTTTAAAAAACACAAATGAGTTATTGGTTTCAGACGGGCCACACTGGGTTTTTAGTCTGTAAATTGATTGATGGAAGATAAACAGACCAAAGCCAAGCTCACAGCAATATAAGAAACAGAGGCTGTATCAAAACTTGTAGATGGTATCATGAGTATTCGTGGGTTGTGCCCACGAACACTCACGATACCATCCACATGTTTTGCTAGTCTTTAAGGTGCTGCTAGACTCCATTGTTTTTTAAGGTTTTCCAATTACAGACTAACTCTGCTACCCCTCTGGAGCTTTAAAAGCTGTATCAGTTCAGCTAACCTGGTGTAAAATCATACCTTTAGCTAAACTGGTTCAACCTTCTGTGTTTAGCAGGCTTGACAATGCAAAGCTGGCCTGAAAACCTTCATGAAAACACAGCCTTGCCCTTTTCATAACTTCCTGTGACACTGATGTTGAAAGAGAGATGAGAATCCTGGCTTGGAGTTAATCCAGAAATGTGACCGACATTTTACAACTTTGGAAGAACCCTCTACTAGTGCAATTACTTATTCTTCCATCCTGGAGCAGATTCACTACAATCTACAATCTACACTACTTGCCAATTTCAGCGAACACTCATCTCGGGTGAGAACAATTTTTATGGTCCAGTAAAATACCATTACTTTCCCCATCATTATCAGCCATTGTTCCATCAGAGCACTTTCATCACGAATTTGTAAGGATGCTATACAGTGAGATTCACTATCATTGCAATTCTAATTTAGATGGTGCATGTATAATCCACACACCTGCAGGGGGAGGTGTAGTCTCATCGAGTGGCAGTTAGGCCATTTACAGAGAGAATAAGGGACTCTACAGACTTAGCTAAGAGCCAGCTGGCTTTTAGCTCATGTGGTAGAGCAGGCCTGGGCAAAATACGGCCCATGGGCTGCATTCAGCCCACCAAGCCATCGGAGTCAGCCTGCGGAGGCAGTGGGGCGCCCCAGGCAGGCTCCCTTGCTTGCCCCACACGTTGCTCAGAAATGCAGCTATGGGGTGCTTTCTCTTTATGAGTCCAGAAGGGAGGGGGAAGATTCAGACTCTGCTCTCACCCCCAGCACAATCCCATTGGCTGGTTTCTAAGCAGAAATTGGCCAATGGGAGCTGCCTGTTTGAATAATAGGCAGCCATGAAGCACAACCCTCCTGTTCAGTTACTCACTCAAGCGCATGGCCAAGCAGGAAAAAACATGTAGGGAGACAGGCTGGTTGGGTGCTGGCTGGTAAGTCTCCTACCCAGAACCTGCCTTTAGCCCGCCAGGCCCTCCCTTTCCTAACCCTATGCCCTCCACTCCTGCCCCGCTACTCCACATGCACCCATACCCCCTCCCAGATCTGACACTCCAATCTCCTGCCCGAGATCACAATCCCCTCCTAACCTTGGTCACATCCCAAAACCCTGCACTCCAGTTCCCTGCCTTAGATTACAACCACCTCCCTCACTCAATTTCCCTCCTAAACTCCATTCTCCCTCCTGTACCCCAATTCCTTACCCCAAACTCCCTTCTGCACCCAACTTCCATCCCAGACCACGCTCCTTCTCCATTAATACCCTAGAAGAGTGCGGCCCTCGATCACTTTCCAAAATCTTGGAGTGGCCCTCCCATCAAAAATTATTGCCCACCCCTGTGTAGAAGCTCATGCACTAAGCTCCAGAGGTCCCAGGTTCGATTCTGCCTGCAGATGACTGGACTCTGGCAGCATTACAAGTGTGGGGGGAGGGAGGGCTTGTCCGGGGCTCAACCATACAATGTACTGAATCAATTCAGTACTCTGCGTATGTCCTACTGGGTCTTTGGAGGACTGGCCTATTGTTTGTGACCTTGGTAAGTCCCTTCCCAACCTATGCCTCAGTTTCCCTGCCTGTAAAAGAAGGACAATGCTCACTAGCTATGGGAAACACGTTGAGGTCTATGGATGAAAAGTGCCATATGAGTGCTATCTTCACTAGTTTCATTCTTTTAAGGAAGCAAGTCTTTCTTTTGAAACTTCAGAGCAAAACAAAGGGCTCAGCAACATGGGAAGTCCCGGAATGATGCAGATGCGAATTGACGGCACACTTGCTAAGCTGCCTAGTAATACCCCGGATGGGCACTGCCACCAGACCCTGACATGTGACTTTGTTTACTACGATTTCACATCACAGGAACCAAGCTGCATGGTGTGACTTTCTACAACAGATTCACACCATGGCATGATGTGTAATAGCTTCGTAGATAAGCTCAAACCCCACAAACCCATTTTGACCAAGGTGAAAGTACCGGAGAGGCCTCAAAGTACGCAGCAATCTTAGGACTCGAAGGACACCCAAAATCTTCGCTCCGCCTGCTGATGCCATGGAGACGATAATGTCAATGATGGAGACAAAGACCAGGACCCCATCCAGGACATTCCAGCTGCTTTGGAGATAGGTGTTTTCCCCAGAGAAGAAGCCAAGGGCCACCACCTAGGACCAGTAGGAGAAGGATATTTAAGCTGTCACCTGGTCATTGCATCCTCGTGTCTTTTGCGTATTTGCTTTACATGCCAGAGAGGGATGGGCAGCGAAATGCAGCTCATCTTCTCTCTCAGACCAACCTCATGGTGGGTTGGCCGGTTTAGCACAGTCACAGAATTACCTTCACCATCATCTCAGCCACGAAGATGGCCGTGAAGATGTAATTGGAGACACTCAGAAAGATCCGCTCCTGTAACACAGTAAGCAATGGCAGGAGGCGGGTCATTTCAACAGCAGAACCCCAACGCCTTCCAGCCCGCAGGGTGCTCCCTGGTGAGGCTGGGGAAAAGTTATCATGGGGATAGGAGGAGGGAGGCAGGGACGCGAAGCAGAGGCTGCTCACCATGCTGTGAGGGTCAATATCAGGCCGCTCCAGTGCAATGGTGATGCAGTTGAGAAAGATGAACACCAGAACCACGTGGTCAAACATCTTGTGGGCTATGACCTTCTGGCACATGGCTCGAAACCTGGGGGGAAGAGGCATACAAGAAGCGGTCATGGCTGGAAGCCAGTCTGGATCAGCAAGGTTGGAACTCACCCCTTGAACTGGAATTTCCTTTCCTGAGAGAGTCCTTAAAATCCTTCAGTGGTATCTATCTCAGGCTATGTCTACACTTCAGAGTTTTTGTGCAAAAGCAGCCATTTTTGTGCAAAAACTCAGAGCATCTACACCTCAAGTGCGTTTTTGTGCAAGAAAATTTACGGTGAATCAACAGAACAGAGGCGTTTTTGCTGTATAGGTATTCCTCTTTCTACAAGGAATAACTCCTTTTTGCACAAGAGCTCTTGTGCCAAAAGATGTGTGTGGACGGGAAACGGGTTTTTTTTTTTTTGCACAAAAGCAGCCTATTGAAAGAAGCACAGGTGCCCTGGTGTCCATTCTGTTAATTGCAATCAGAGCTTTCTTGTGAGAGAGCATCCATGCAGTCTGGACACTCTCTTGTGCAAAAGTGCATCACTTTTCCGATGCGCTTTTGCAGTGTGGACGCGTTCTTACGCAAGAAGTTTTTGTGGACGATCTCTTCCACAAAAAGCCTCTTGTGCAAAAAGCCTGTAGCGTAGACGTAGCCTAAAGGTGCTGAGAAAGGACTTTGCTGTGCATGGTTTGCTGCATTCATTATCATTGAGATAACCAAGGAGTGATGCTATTTATTTGAATTGTATTAATAAGTCACCTCAGCTTCCTGCCAAGGTGCCGACGGTCCTGTCCAGTGAGTCTACCAGTCACAGAGACATTCCTTAGAGCACCAGGGGCCAATTTCTGCCATTTTTTTACCTCAATCCTCATCCAAGAGTTTTGCTAAAGACTAAAACTGGAGTCTGGAATACCACTTGCTGTGGTAGAACCCAACAGAACGGCTGGGGACGAGAAACGGAAACCTGGCAAGGATTCCCTCACCGAATTCTTTCCCCCTCAGTCGGGTATGTCCTGCCCCATGGCATGAGTATCTCCCAAGCCCCAGTTTTCAGTCGCCAGCCCACGCAGCAGATTGGGTTTTCTTACCGATTCTGAGGAGAAAACAAGTAGAGGGACCAGTCTTCATGATTCTTGCACCACTCTGGCTTGTAGGGCTCCAGGGCTTTACGAATCCTGTAGCAGTAGCTCTGGAGAGAACAAAGAAATGGCTCTTTTCCTAGCTCTTCGGGGTCCCTCTATCCTTCTCAACTGAACCTCTGAATTCTTTGCTCTAGTTTTGGAAAAGGTCGTGTTAGGTCTTCCTTTTCACAGTCTAGTTCTGCCCTGTGTCCTTATAGGGCCTCTCTTACCCCAATACAATGATGTGCCAGAGGTCCAAAGGAAGCCTGTAGCTAAGCTAGGAACTGCATTCAGGCTTCCCCATGTCCCAGTCCAATGCTTTATCCAAAATACCATCCTTCCCATCAAGCTATCAGGCTAGTAGGGAAGTGAATAAGAGCCACACAACATTGTCCATGCGCAGCCAAAAGTGCAATGAAAGCATCGTTACCGGACAATCTGATCTTCAGACCAGCAGCTGGGATCGGGACTGATGCAGGCTGGTGAAGAGCTAACCCTCTTTCTATGCATGCGGAAGGGAAACTTCCATGAACCCTACATACATGTCCAGATCTTGAAGCTCTTACTCCTCCAAAACGTCCTCCAAAATGAGCGGGAGCTGTGGGTGCTTGCTGCACCCCAAACCAATCCAATAAGGACCAAGGGGCTTCCAAGGTTCGTGGTGCTGAACGAAGTGCTTGGTAATTAATTAATTTAATCCTTGCCTATGAAATTTTTGAGCATCAGTGTAAACTTCCCTACTGAGAGGTATTGAAAATCCTGTTTGGTTGGTTTCTTTTGCAGCACCAGAACGCCGGGCCTAAGCTCTCTACCCACATCTCTGTAGTTACGTCAACACCGATGACATGGTGTCTCTCTTCTGGCTGCCATGAGGCTGGTTTGTCTATTTCGGGGAGGAATCTGTAGGGGCAAACTGGGAGCCAGTGTAATCCACATACCTAGGCTATGTTTAGACTGCGTTCCTCTTCTGAAAGAAGAAATGCAAATGAGGAAAGAGGAAATGCAAATGAAGCACTTTCTCACACTTAATTTGCATATCCTCTTCTGATCCTTTTTCCAGAAGAGGTTTTTTCGGAAAATAAAGCAGTCTAGATGGGGGTTTTTGCGCAAACCCCCCCTTTTTCGAAAGAACCCTGTAAACCTCATTTTTTGAGGAAGAAGGGTTCTTTCGAAAAAGGGGATTTTTGCGCGAAAACCCCCATCTAGACTGCATTTTTTTCGGGGAAAAAAAAACTTCCGAAAAAAGGATCGGAAGAGGCTATGCAAATTAAGTGTGAGAAAATGCTAATCAGCGCTTCATTTACATTTCCTCTTTCCTCATTTGCATTTCCTCTTTTGGAAGAGGAAAGCCGTCTAGACGTAGCCCTCTTGTGGTTCACTGTCCCCCCAGTGGAACTTAGACCACTACTAGTGAGAACTACGAACAAGGGAGCTTTATCGCTCAAGCTGTAGAGGCTCCTACACTGAGGTCCCAGGTTCAAATCTACCCGGTGAAGGTCATGCCAACAGTGACCGGAATCCTTTCAGCTTTATCCTCCCTTCACGAACTTGGGAGCAAAGTGCCTGAAATGGGGGTCAGGGTAGAGGGTTCACAACTTGCAGGGCTCTTAGGTTGGTGCTGGAGAGCAGCCGGGTTAATGCTGCCTTTGCAAAGGGTGCTTCCAGCTGCTCTGCGCCACCAGACACGTCGTTCTGTGGGGGCAGGGAACCCTTTTTGGGTCGGGGGCTGCTGACCCACAGAAAAATCAGTCGGGGGCCGCACACGAGTGAGAAGCCGAACGAACCCCTCACTGACGCGGTCCCCAACCAAGGCGGAGACAGACACTCCCCACATACCCCTCACACGCCAGAGCCTCGGAGGAGGGGCAGGCTAGTAGATTTTGTGTGCTTCAGCCCCATAGTGGGGCAGTGGGGGGCTGGAGGGCTGACACGGCTCCTCAGTGCTGTGGGGGGGGCGAGCCCTGAGTCTTGGGGGCTGGATCCAGGGAAGCTGGGGGTTGCATACGGCTCCTGGGCTTTAGGGTCCCCACCTCTGCTCTAGTTAAATGATGGGTGGGGGGGCGGAGGACACACCTTTGCACGGTGTTGAGATCACAACAAGTAACGTTTGGGAGGGAGTCCGGAAAGGAGGGCCGTCCACAGCCGGGGGTCGTGGCTCATGTGTTAAGTGGGGGCCCATCACCTGGACACGTTACCTCGCCTACAGGTCAGACTGTAACGGAGCCCCGGTTGGCTGACCAAACGTGCCAGGAAGGAGACACTATTTCACTGGGAACCGGACTTCCCTTGACACCAGCCCGCCGGGGGCAACGACTGTGCTCAGGCTTTGAACGAGGGAGAGGCTCCCTTCCCTCCCGAGCCGCCCCATCGCCACGGCCACTTACGTCGTCCATGTCGTCGTCGTAATCCAGGGGGTCGTCCTTGTGGCTGTCGAGGCGCAGGAAGAACTCACTGGGCACGTGCACCAGTTTGCCATTGCAGTCCTGGTACTCGGCAGGCAGCACAGCCATGGGGTTGATGCTGAGAGAGTGGCGCAGGGCAGGGAGCTGCAGGAGCTCCGGCAAATCCAAGGTGCTTCTGTAATCCAGCGACTCCGCTCGGCGGTGCAGGGCGGCTCTGCTGACCGTGCTGGACTTGGCATCGTCGGAGTCGTCGTCCGTGCTCCCTTTCCCCTCCCCAGAGAGCAAGGACTCTCTCTCGCCCGACTGGTTCTTCTTCTTCAGGCTTGGGGCCCTGCCCAGGCTGTTCCAGCTGGACCGGCGGCTTCCCCAGTTGCTGTTGGGTGCCCAGTTCGCACAGGGCGAGCTGCGGAGGCTGGACTGCGAGACGGGAAAAAACACACGTGAGATTCCCCCCTCCAGTGGAAGGGAGCAGGGAAATGGCTGGGAGGGGGAGGGATTTAACCCTGCAGTTGTGGCACAGACTGGAAGGAGGCTCCAGAGACAAGAGCGTCACTCCATTAAGCAGAATGGGGAGTTTAGGGCGAAGACAGGGCAGGCGTGGGCAGCGGGTAATGGAGTCAAGGGAAGGCACAGCCTTCCCAAATTCACCTACACGCCCCGGTCGCAGGGGAAGGAAGCCCTGGCCCTGCAGGTGGCCAGGAAGGATTGGGCTGCGAGTGGGAGGGGCTTAGCTCCAGGGGCGGGCCTTGGGTGGAAGGGGCGGGGCTAGGGCTTGCTTCCCTCAGCTGGGCCTTCACCCGTCGCCCATGGTGGGAGTGCTGGAGTCCCAGTTGAGAGCTGTCCCGCGGCCTCTCTCATCTCCATGACTCCCTTCTACTGAGGCACCGAGAAGGGACCTGGGTGCCCAGGTGAACCCACATGGAAGGCGCCCCTTTAAAGTGCCCCATTAGCATGGCTCCCACCTTTCCCTCGGCAGCATTCCTGAACCCCCTGTGGGTTTTGAGTCCATGTGGGTTTTGCCTGGGCATGCCAGCCTCCTTACCAAGTTCCCAGGACTTCCGGAATCTCAGTGCTCACAAGAGCTGCCGATTGCCCACGGCCCCGCAAATGACACACTGCACGTCGGCTTGGGGTGGGCGTCCACTTGCCTGACTCAGGGCCATACAGTAGCACGCCTGTCTTAAAGCATATTCCCCCTGGATACTCGCTGTCCCTAATGGAAACTCGAGGCTGGCGCTGCATCTGCTCCAGAGCCATTAATCTCTCAGCCAGCAGGGGAGCCCAGCCAAGGAAAATGTTATGGACTTCCCTCCTGGGGTCCTTTTACATACCACTTAATGGGAGTCCTCTTTTTTTTCTGAGAAATCGGCCACACACCCACTTAGTGGTAGGGCTGGGTCTCGTCACTGGAAATACATTCTTGTGTGTCACAGCAAGAATCACCCCCCTCCGTTCCTTAACTCCCCATTAAGCAGAATGGGGAGTTAACGGCTAAGACAGGGCAGGCATGGGCGGTAGGTAATGGAGACAAGGGAAGGCACAGCCTTCCCAAAATCTCATTGACACTAAGATTCCTTTACACCACTCTGGCAGCGCAAATAGGTCCAGCCCTCAGTCTCTATGCCCACCGGATAATATGCTTTTGAACACTGACGTGATGTAGGTGCCTACATCCTATTGGCTTTCAATGGATCTTTGCAAATGTTATGGACTGGGATCATATTTTTCCTTAAATGTACACTCAGACGGCTTTTCTCCTCATAGCAAATTTTTGATCATTATTTTGTAAATGCAAATAACTCCCGGGACAAAAGCTTTCAAGGTCAGAGCCGGGAAGCCTAGAAAGAAATCTTTTTTCTGAACATTTTCCTTCTGGCACGGAAACAGAGCAGATGCCTTTAAGTAATTCTCCTTGGTTTTGATTAGGGTTCATCTCCGGGCTGCCGGTTCCATTGGGCGGGGGTGCTGCCTGTGTCCTGATTCAAGCCTTAAGCCAGCAATCCCATGTAAACCCAAGGCAAATAAGAGCCATCTCTGTTTTCTTTTCAGAAGCATTACCTCGGCTAGGCAGCTTACCACAGGTGATAGCGGCTCTGCCTCAGCATGCTGCATGAAGTGCATTCATGTTCCACTGCTTTGATTCCAACATGATAGCCAAGTGACATAGTGAAAAACGGGGCAGATAAGCAGTTTTTGTCTATGAACTCTGGGCCTGCTGTTTCCACCCGCCTTCCCACCCACTGCACGGTCGTGCCACAAAATCGGCAGCCTGTTTGGTAACTCTTGCCCTCTCTCTCCCCTCACAGGGCAATTCCCTAACGATAATCCATCATTTCAGCTCTCGCTTTCCATTTGTTCCCCTAGGTAAGGAGCAGAGCAGCTCCACGAGGCGTGAACGTGTGTTCGGATTCCTTCACGATCCTTCCGAGACCGTTTATTCCGACCACGGACGTGGGGCCTCACATTTAGCCAATCGTTAAAATGCCACAAGGACTCTGGGCCTTGCAGCATCATCACCCTTTCCTTCCACATGACAGGAGAGGCTTCGCGCACCTCAAGTCTGAGACCTCTGGAGGTGGGGCTGTCATTCCAGGAAGAACATGTTTCTTACCAGGGTGGTTTGCCAAACGAAACCCCCTCCAAGTCAGTGCCCAAGTATAATGCCTGGGGCTGCCTGCATTCAGTCAGTTGACCCGGCTTGTCTTTCCTTCTGACATTTTCTTCATAACAAAGGAAGCTGTTTAGGGGCACTGAGACCCACTCCCCCAGCTGTGCAGCACTCATAGACTCATAGACTTTAAGGGACCATAATGATCATCTAGTCCAACCCGCTGCACAGTACAGGCCACAGAATCTCACTCACCCCTCCTAGAATAATCCTCTCACCTAGAACTCAGATATTGAAGCCTTCAAATACTTTCAAGGCCCCAAGATGCAGAGAATCCTCCAGCTGTGATCTGTACCCCATGCTACAGAGGAAGGCGAAAAACCTCCAGGGTCTCTGCCAATCTACCCTGGAGGAAAATTCCTTCCCAATCCCAAATATGGCAATCAGCTAAACCCTGAGCATGTGGGCAAGACTCACCAGCCAGACACCCAGAAAGTTCTCTATAGTAACTCCTATCATCCCTCCATTGACCTATTTCCCACTGATAATGAATGGTCCATTAGTTACCAAGATCATGTAACCTCTTCTTCTGGGAATGAAGCAGCAAAGCCCCCAGCCTAATTTC
This sequence comes from Pelodiscus sinensis, assembly GCF_049634645.1. Taxonomy (NCBI): domain Eukaryota; kingdom Metazoa; phylum Chordata; order Testudines; family Trionychidae; genus Pelodiscus; species Pelodiscus sinensis. Next base: position 34,795,287 of record NC_134726.1, read on the forward strand.
TCCAGTGACCGCAGCACCAGCAACTCATCTTGGCTACTCTAGGCATTCCCTGTCCTGCCGGCCTTCCTGCTGCCAGACCACATAGTCTACTCAGCTTGGCACCTGGCAGTCCAGTCCATGCCTGATCTCACCTTCCCACCGATCGTCTCCCCCGTGCAACCCACGGCAGGAAAAAAAATCACTGCTGAGTCGCAGTGCATCATGGGATAGGCTGCCGCATGATGCCTCATGGGAGATCTAATCCAGCCAGGGAGTTGGACCAATAGGGGAGAATGAGGACGTGCTCTGGGGATGAACCCAGGAGACAGGGGCAGCCTTTTCACAAAGATGGCAAAGGGCATCTTTTGGGCCCATGGCAAATTTCAAGTCCTAGCTCCAAAGCAAGGGGGCTCTAAAGCCAGTCAGAGAGGTCACCAGAATGTTTTAACATGGGGACAAGTGATCTATTTTCCTCCAGCCTCACCCTCAGAAATGGCTAAATTGTTCTGGCGACAGGTTCCCAAACCAGTGCAGCCGGAGGCAGACACACAACATGGAAAATTCCAGCCCACAGGGCAAGCTTTTGACAAAGTGGCCATGCAGTTGTCAGCAGGGTCTTATAATGAGAACTATTGAACAACCTTAATCAGAGATAGTGCTACCAGCCCTACCTACGTTATACATGTCTATCCTCCTCCACGTTATTATATAACGGGGGGAATGGCTAACCCTGGTAACATACCAAGGACTTTTGATCGTAGCTGAGTGGATCGACCGACGCGTTGCTCCCCCTCCGCGATTCCACAAAGGTGTGCACCGAGTCCATGTGCGGCGAGCACTTTGGCGTAGGCATGGGAGTAGCAGCAGTGCGCATGATGATGGGAGGGGGCTTGGTCCCCCGGCCCTCCACGTGCCCGTTTGGGGTAATGGCAATGGAATACATCTTCATCTCTGGGAAGAAGGCAAGTGCAGTTAGGCCTCTGCTCAGGAGCTTAGCTAAGGAAGCAACCAGCACTTTTAAAACAGGCAACCCACATTTATCTCCGAGGGACTTTCCTGAATGGAAAATCCAATCGAAACTCCTGGGTGCCATCCATGCCAGGTTGACCTGTCATAGGCGATAGAAGGTCCAAGCCAGGAGCATACAGACGGCCCCAAGCTTAACAACAATCCCTAGGCCTTACATAACATTCTTCACCAGTAGGTCTCAAGCTACTTTAAATAGGAGTTGGCCGGTATCATTATCCCCATTTAACAGAGGGGAAAACTGAGGGACAGTGAGGCAAAGTGACTTTGTCCAATGTAACCTAGCAATTAAACCAAAGTCCCCTGAGCCAGATTAAATTCAGAGTTGCTCTTGACTCCAGACTTCGTATTTGCATTGAAGCTTTTGACGACAGGTATTACTGCAGAGCCAGGAAAAGGACCCACGTGTCCTGAGTTCTAGTCTGCGAGACCTTCATCATTGCTTGGTTTAAAACTCACCCTGGGCTACAAAAGGAGTTGTAGGTTCTCAGCAGGAATCAGGATTGGCATTGTGGGTCATACGGCTATTCATTTCCCCCCAAGGGAAACAGCTGTTAGTCCTCATGCGCTGGCCAAATTCCAGTCTGGATACAATATTCTTCCCATCCTGCCGTACACCGAGGTGCAGAGGGTTCATGTTTTGTACAGTGCTTTGGGTTCCTTTGGGGTGGAAGGCACTGTACAAACGTACACCGAGACCTTTAGTTACCCGTTACAGGGACAGGAAATGCTAAGGACCCCTAAACATACAGGCGACCCCCGACTTGCGACCGTCCAACCTGCAACCCCCTGCATTTACAGCCACGCTGCAGCACCGCCTACTGCCCAGCAGAGCCCCCTGGCTCCAGGAGACTACAACTCCCAGGAGGTAAAGTGGGCCAGGAACGGAACCCCTGTTCATAACATTGCCCCTATGGGCAATAAGGATTCGAGTTATGACGGCCTGACTTATGATGGTTCCAATTAGGTTGTATGTGCAGGGGTCGCCTGTATATGCATATACACATATAAAGAAAAGTTATTTATTAGTTCCCATAATAGAAGAACTAGAGGACACCAAATGAAATTAATGGGTAGCAGGTTTAAAACTAATAAAAGAAAGTTCTTCTTCACACAGCATGTAGTCAACCTATGGAACTCCTTGCCAGAGGAGGCTGTGAAGGCTAGGACTATAACAGAGTTTAAAGAGAAGCTAGATAATTTCATGGAGGTTAGGTCCATAAAAGGTTATTAGCCAGGGGATAGAATTGGTGTCCCTGGCCTCTGTTTGTCAGAGGCTGGAGAGAGATGGCAGGAGACAAATCGGTTGATCATTGTCTTCGGTCCACCCTCTCTGGGGCACCTGGTGTTGGCCACTGTCGGCAGACAGGACACTGGGCTAGATGGACCTTTGGTCTGACCCAGTACGGCCGTTCTTATGTGCTTATGTTCTTATCCTTATGCAGCAGAATAATTTAGCAAACTATTTTCCCTAAGAAGTGCTGCTAGCTAATAAAAAAGAAAGGTAGCAATTTCACCATGCTGTTTCAGCTCAATGGCAAGTGTAAGGGGGCCTCTCCTTGAAACATAGGGGCTGTCACGGCAACACAGCATCAGAGCTATTCAAAAAGCAGCATAGTGTACTTGTTAAAAATTACAGCAATTGTATGCATGATGAACATAAACAAGAGACTCTACAACAAAACTCCTTCTGCATTGCTGAGTGCAGTAAGACTGTCGCCAACGCCTGGATCCAAATACAAGGTCTGGAGACAAGAGCAGCTCTTAATTTATTCTGGCTCAGTGGAGTTTGGTTTAATGATTGCAGAAGCTGCAGTCTGGGAGAGAGGAGAGGAAGAGACCATCTGCCATACGTAGAAGAGAAGAGCAATTTTACACTTGTACAGGTAGTTCAGGAAATGATTCTACCTCCACCTAGTTAGCTACTGCACTGAGGAAGCCAAAGGTTTATTACCCCCGCTAACTCTCCTCCGCTGCCTGCTTTTGTCAGGTAGTGCACTTGTATTTTTAGCATCAGTTTGCTTATTTGCTTGCACACAAAGAGTCTGGCCATAAAGCACTGAAATTAACGGAAGGTTTGCCAATCACTTCAAGGGGCAGAAGATCAAGCCCATAATTTGCTAATCCGCATCAAACAAGATCCTTCTGTCCATACACATTTTAAAGGCCAATGCGTATGTAATGGGATCATTAATGCCCTTCTGTTGTTTGTACACATGTCGGCGTTTAGGAGGGTCATGGAGACCAGAGAGGGTCAAGTTATTCCTTGCAGAGAGTTTATTCTGAGAATTCAGCTCCCTTCTCTGTTCGTGAGCTCCCTAAGAAAAAATGGCAATTTCCTTTCTGCCCTGGAACAGGCCTGTTATTCAAAGTGGTTCTGCAAACAGTTTGTACAAAGGAAGCCAGCCAGTGGATTGTTCGCCAGCAAAGATGAATTTGATAAGTGGATATTTGGAATTTCCAGTTGTGCTGAACAACCAGGCAGTTAACTCATCTAGTATTGCTCCAGCTTTCCCATTGGAGACTCTAACCATTAAAACCCATCTGCTTCGACCCAAAATGAATTCCATTTGGTTGCCAAATGACTGTCATTTCATTGAGTCAAAAGAAATTTTGGCTACTGGCCCAAAAGACACTGAGGGTATGTCTACACTACCACCCTAGTCCGAACTACCGTTACTCCTCGTGAAACCTAGTCCGAACTACCTAGTCCGTGCCGCGTGTAGCCGCGCGGCACGGAGTCTGCACTAGCAGACATTTAAAAATGGCGGCGCCCGGCTTTATGCAAATGAAGCCCGGGAAATTCAAATCCCGGGCTTCATTTGAAACTCCGGTTGCCTACATTACCACACTAGTTCAAACTAGGGTGGTAGTGTAGACATACCCTGACAAATTCTCCTAACAAAACCTCACCCTGAAAATTAAAAGAAAAAATGACAGTGTGGCACTGTTAAAAAAAAAAAAGCAAACATGCCTCTGGGAGGCATTAAACAGGAGTGCTGTGAGCAAGACAGAAGGAGTTGTCCTTCTGCTCTACTCTGCGCTGATTAGGCCTCAACTGGAGTACTGTGTCCAGTTCTGGATGCCATATTTCAGGAAAGATGCAGACAAACTGGAGCAGGTCCAGAAAAGCGCAACAAAAACGATTAAAGGTCTAGAAAACATGAGGTAGGAGAGAAGATTGAAAGAACGGGGTGTGTTTAGTCTGGAAAAGAGAAGACTGAAAGGGGACACGATACCAGCTTTTGTTACAAGGAGAAGGGTGAAAAATTACAGGAGGCCCCCAACTTGCGACGCGATTCGTTCCAGAGGAAGTGTCTCAAGTCAGGGGTGTCGTAACATGAACCCGCATTTACGGTAGCCATCGTGCATTGTCGTAAATGTGGGCCGAGGACGTAAGTTGGGGTGTTCCGGCCCCTTCTGCACTTACAACAATGATTGTAAGTGTGGGGGGTCAGAACTCAGGCAGTTGCATCTTGGGGGCCTCCTATATTCTCCATAACCTGATGATAGGACAAGAAGCAATGGGCTTAACTTGCAACAAAGGAGGTATAAGTTGGACATTTTTCCTAGTGTCCTAACTGTCGGGGTGGTTAAGCACTGGAATAAATTACCTCGGTGACCTCTCGAGAGCCCTTCCAGTTCTATGATCCGTGTAGCTGTTGCATTATTGACTTCTGTATTTTATCCTTTTCGCCTCCCTCTTAGGGTGTGTCTAGACTACAGGGATTTTTCGAAAAAAGTGGCCTTTTTTCTAAACATCTTTACTGTGTCTAGACTGCTGCCATGTTCTTTCGGAAGTAAATCGAAAGAACGCAGTAGTTTTTTTGACCGTGGAAAACCTCGTTTTACGAGGAAGAACGCCTTTTTTCGCAAGTGCTCTTTCGAAAAAAGGCACCATGTCATGCAAACTGTGCTTTTTTGAAAGAGAGCATCCGGACTGCCTGGGTGCTCTCTTCTGAAAAAGCGGCTTGCTTTTTTGAAAGTGCTGATTGTAGTCTAGACGCTCTTTTTCGAAAGAGGCTTTTTCAAAAGTATCTTTTGAAAAAGCCTCTTTCGAAAAAGGCGTGTAATCTAGACGTAGCCTTAGTGTCTAGTCTGTTATAACTGTAAGTTCCCCAGGTTGGAGAGACTATTTGTACAGTACCTAGCACAATGAGGCCCTGTTCTCACTCAGCGCTTGTATCAACCAAGCTTCACCTGGATGAATGTTTGTCTGACAAGCCAGTGAGAAAGGGTGTGAATGTGGCTGACTCAAAAGGCAATCAAGGCTACATTTAGCAAGGCTTCTCCCCAGCTGTGAATGTGATGAGATGTCGTGTGGCCAAACAGCCAGGTGTTTAATACAAGGGGGCGGGATATATTGGAAAGAAGCACACACATTCTCTCTTCCTATTGTGAAGCCTGAAAAGTCTTTTTTGCACCTCTGAAACACTTTTCGAAGAGTTGAGAACCCAAAACTACTGCCCCACCAGCATAGCAGCCGAGCGAGACTCCAAACGAAATGTACTGCCCCCTAGGGGAGAGAAGCGGGATACAACTCACAAACAGGTGGTCCCAAACTTGTCACACAGTTGTAGTCTCTCTCTCTTTTGGGGACCCATTGAACCTGCTCCTCCCACTCCACTGCCCTCTATCCCCCCAGCTCAAGCCCCCTCATTGGCTCCCCCCAACCCACCCACTTCTGTGTCACAGCCAACTTCTCTCCCACTGCAGCCGATAGGTAACATGGGGCTCTACAAAATCCGAGGCAGCAAATTGCCCCAAATTTCATGGTGCCCTATGTAGACATGTGCTGCCCATGGGCTCTGGCCACCCTCATCCCCCAGTTCCTAGCTCAGCGCTGGTTCGGCCGTCCTCTGCCCCTCATTCTCTAGGGCTCAGTGCCCAGCTTCCCCCCCCCCACAGGGCTCAGTGCCCAGATGTGCCCCCCCAGAGCTCAGTGCCTAGCTCCTCCTCCCCGCAGTGCTCAGTGCCCATCTCTCCCCCAGCCCCGCAGGGCTCAGTGCCCAGCCCCCACTCACCAGGCAGCGGCTGGGTGGTTCTCGCAGGCTGGAGGACTGAGCAGGGGGCAGCCGTACAGCAGACAGCTAGAGAGAAGCATCCCTTTCCCCATAAAAGTGATGCTTCTCTCCAGCTGGCTGCACGCCGGCCTGCTGCTCCTCCAGCTCCATGGCTCCAGCAGCTTCCTTTGCACTGCTGTTGCCGTGGGGATCCGGCATCCCATGCCTCTGCCTGGGGTTGTCAGAGCACCTGGGGAGAGGGCTTCAGGTGGGGCGCGGGTGGAAGGGTGCCTCCAGGCCCCCTAGTGAATTGGGATCTACCATGTGGGCAACACTGCCATAAGCTATCCCCCAGGGCCTCGGGAAGCAGCACTGCAGTATGGCTATGCCCACCGCAGAAGGAAATTCAAGCTTCCTCCTACCTGTTGTGCGGAGGTCTTTCAGCTTCTCAAACTCCTCTTCGAAGTTGGCAGATGTCTTGTCCTCATCCGTGTCCGACCTGTTGGCGTCACCCTGCAGGGGGGGAAGGGTGAATTTAATGCTTCGTTCGTGTCTCGCTCTGGAGCAAGGAAGAGACGTTTTCGAATAAAATGTCCCGGATCCATTTTAGTTCCGAGTGCTAGATCTACGGCCGCGCACGTAATCCATCGCAGCAGGGAGGCCAGGCCTATCTCGTGGGTAGCGCACAGACCCGGGCCAGGGAAGAGGACACGTCAGGTTCTAGCAGCAACGCTGACGTGTTGAGTGGCCGCTGGCAGACCTCTCTGCCCTGCAGTGCCTCACGTTCCCTCCCTTGATGTGCAAATTATTCACTAAAACGGGGACCATGAGACTTCCCTCTTGCAGGCATCGATCCATTCACGTTCGCAACGTGTTTTCAAAGCTGGGGCCGGGACTCTTCGACTGTGTTTGTATGGGGGTGCCCTGATCTCAAGCCTACCGCCCGGGATGGGGCCATAGGGCGCAGCTACCCCGGGGCCTTGCGATTCAAAACAGCCCAGGCTTCCCAGCTGTCACTGCTGCCGTAGCAACAGCGGCAGCCGGAACCACAGGCCCTTTAAAGCGCCACCCGAGCCCTGCTTGGTGCACTCCAGACAGCGCTGTGGGCTGCCAGGAGTAGGGGTGTCACACTCTGGGTGGTGCTGAGTCCAGCCCCCACCCCTTCTGGGAGCACAGAGCTGCCCCCTCCCCATCTTGCCTAGAGGCCCAGTGAGACTGTGGACCACTGCCTGATCTTCACTAAGGCCTACGGGCGCTATTATACTATACGAGCCAAGCATTATTATACATTTTACAATGGCTTTGAAACACTCTTATCAAACATATAAGCATGGCCAATGCTGCTGTATACACTTCACTGGCTAGCCCGGGAGGGGTGTGGGGGGAGACCTTTTTTGTGTACTGACCCACAGAAAAATCAGTCAGGGGCTGCATACAAGTGAGAAGCCAAAATCAAAACCAACCAACCCCCACTGATGTTGCACCCTAACACAGGGGAGCCTAGAGGGGCCCAGGCTAGTAGATTTCGTGTGCTCCAGCCCCACGGGCAGGGGAGGGGGTAGTATGTCTGTGGGGGAAAAAGGGGAGGCTGGAGCACCAGCATGGGCTCCCCAATGCAGGGGAACAGCCCCAAGCCTTGGGGGGCCAGATCCAGCCCACGGGTCTTATGTTCTTCACCTCTGCCAGCCCAAGTGAACAGTGAGTCCCATCGCCAAATATAAAAGTGTCTCTGTCCCCTCCGTTGTCCCAGCTCACACGCTGCTGCGTTTAACTGTCCAAAGGACTTAGGAGCCAGAGCTACAAAGCTCAGCTTGGGCTCTGTCTTTCATCCTGCCTCGCACTAAGGATTCTGTGCTCAGATGTCCCCAGGCAGCGCTGGGGGTGAGGTAGAACAGAGCCAAGTCTGCTCTTCCAGGGAAGTGCACCTGCCCAGCGGGGCAGAGAGAGTTGTAGGGCAGGAGAATTGGGGTACGTTGTCTCAGAAAACTACAGAGTTGTCTCAGAAAAACGGCCGTTTTTCTGACAAACCTTGAGGAACGTCTCCACTGCCATTGTGTTCTTCTGCAAGAAAATCGAAAGAGCAAAGGGGTTTTTCCGGCGTTGGTAATCCTCATTCTGCAAGGAAGAAGCCTTTGTCCGAAAGAGCTCTTTTGCAAAAAGGACTGTGTGGATGGGGAAGAGGGAGTTCTTTCGGAAGAAGAGGAAAGAGGAAAAAGCACAGGTGAGTTGGGGCCAGTCTGTCCATAGCAATCACCGCTTACATGCGAGTCTGAACGCTCTCTTTCGAAAAAGCAGATTGCTTTTTCGATGCACTTTTGCAGTGTGGACACGCTCTTTCGGAAGAAGCTTTTTCAGAAGATCTCTTCTGAAGAAGCCTGTGGTCTAGACATAGCTTTTGAGAGTCAAGCCAGCAGAAAGAGAGGGCTAAAAGTTATGATGATGATCACTACAAAATGGAGACTTAAGCTTTAGGATGCTCGAGGAATCATATCCCTCCAGGCTGCTAACAGCAAGGCGGTGCAGTTAAAACACACTCTCCTTCCAAAACATCTGGCTGTGATGCTTTTTAAAAAGATCAGTATTTAATGACAGCTAGTTTGTTTGCTAAAGATACCGAGGCAAGAGTCAGCCAACAAATATAGATCTTGGCAGTTCTTGCTGGAGAGCAGGGGGCCCGCGCTTCGTGAGGAAACCTCTAAGCAGCAGTCAGTGATTTTCATCTCTGAGCCGTCAGTCTGTTATCTCTGCGAATCAGGCTGGGTTCCCCAGCGGTTTGGAAAATGGGCTTATCTTTAACCTTCGTGCGGTAACATCTTTCTTGCCTATGGTGCTTCTCCGTCAGGATGCCTAGTTAACAATTCTGTCCAGTCATGTTGCTTCTACTTACACATCCTGCCCTGGAATGTTATATAAACAGCACATGGCAAAGCATGCGATTCTCCCAGGGAACAAACGAACAAAGAATTTATTACCAGAATAGGGAGGGTGGGATTTTCCCAAACGCTCAGGGCTGAAACTCAGTTGGCAGAAATTGTTGTAACTCCACAGACCATTACCTCAGACAGAGTGACCAGAGAACGAGCGTGAAAATCAGGACAGGGATGGTGGGGGGTGGGGAGTAATGGACATTTTTATTAAGAAAAAGCCCTAAATAATTGGGGCATCAAAGAAAAAGAAGAGAGATGGAGCTCAACAAAGTCAGGCTTAGTGTAGCGCACCCCTGAGTTACACATACGACTGCAGAACGACAAGCACAAGGGCAAAAAAATAGGCTGGTGTAGCGGCTATCAGAGGGGTAGCCGTGTTAGTCTGTTTCAGGAAAAATAACAAGGAGTCAGGTGGCACGATAAAGACTAGCAAATTTGTGAGGATATTAGGGCATACGTTTTCCTGAGATACAACTCACTTCCTCAGATGCGGATGAGAAAAGAAAACAGAAAAGGCAGGGATACAGAGAGGGGAGTGTGACATGGGGGCTGATTAAATCAGCGTGGATGCGACTCATCTCCAACAGTGATGAGAAGGCAGGAGCACCTGAAGGGGAAATCAGCGAACCCTTCCATGTGTCTATTTAAACTAGGGGCGGGGATCCTTTTTGGGGTTCAGGGGCCGCTGACTCACAGAAAAATCCATCGGGGGCCACACACGAATGACGTGCCATGGCCCAGACTGATGTAGCCGCTGACTGAGAAGGAGAAAGATGTTCCCCTAGACTAGGGGGGCCCAGACTAGCAGATTGTGTGTGCTCCAGCCATGCTGTGGGGTGGAGGGGGAGCACCAATGCGGGCTCCCCAATGCTGGGGAGAGCCCTGAGTCTCGGGGCAAGGGGAGAGAGATGGATCCAGGCAATCCGGGGGCTGCATCCAGCCCCCAGGCCTTAGGTTCCCCACCTCTGATTTAAACCTTGTTTCAGGATATCAGATTTGCGTCTGAATTCCAGGTCAGCAGTTTCCGAGGTGCAGGCTGTTTTGGAAGAGGGTTTTGGTTTTTTTTTTTGCCTGAGAATAGCAACTTGCAAGTCAGAAATGGTGCGTCCAGGGAGGTTAAAGTGCCTTCCCGCTGGTTTTTGGATGTTGCCATTCTTAATGTCTGATTCGTGTCCATTTATTATTTTGCATAGCGACAGTCCGGTTTGTCCGACGCACGTGGCCGAGGGGCATTGTTGGCATGTGATGGCATCTGTCCCATTAGCAGATGTGCAGGTGAATGCAGGTGTGATTAGGGCTTGTGACGGTGTTACTAGGGCAGAGGTGGGGACAGAACTGGCATTGTGGCTGGGATTAGTTCCTGTTAGTGTTTCTGTGGCGGACTGTGAGGTCGGTGGCATGTGTCTCAGATTGGGGGAGGAGGGTTGTCTGGATGTCCTGATTTTATAGCGACAGGCCCAGTTGTGTAGCAGAGTCACGCAGTTTTTCCAATGGTTGATCTGTAGCCTCTATCATAAATCTGCTGTACAAAGCCCGCCGGAGTTTCCAGAATTACACAGATCTAACAGCTCTTCTATGTTAATTCTTCTTCTATGAAACACAGAGAACAAAGAAACTCAGCCCCCTCTTACGGTATGTCTAGACTACGTTTTATTTTCAAAAGAGGATATGCAAATTCGAAAGAGGATATACAAATTGCATATCTTTTTCTGATCACTTTTTCAAAAGCAGGTCTTTCAAAATTGAAAGTAGTCTGGATGCGGTTTTTTCGGGGGAAAAAAAACCTTTCAAAAAGCCGCTCTTCCTTAAAAAAGGAGATTTACACAGTTTTTTGAAAAAGGGTTTTTTTTTCTGGAAAAACTGCATCCAGACTACTTTCACTTTAGAAAGATCCGCTTTCGAAAAAGCGATCGGAAGAAGATATGTAAATTCCCGTGGAATTTGCATATCCTCGCTCAAAAATAAAACGTAGTCTAGATGTACCCCTAATTTGCTTCTTTGGCTTCACCACTTAGCAACACACTGCCAAAGAAATTCAGTTCATCACCACCTTGAGGAGAGGAATGTCTGTCTACTGAGACCAGGCTGGATTTGTATGGGCACCAGTTAAGTTATAGAGACCAATTTGCACAACTTCCTTGTGGCGGGGATGGATCAGTTGGACAACCTGTCGGAGCAATTCTGCCCTCCTGAGCTGACCACACAGACTGAAATTGTTTAAGGTGAGTATTTGTACGCCGGCCTTCAGAGAGGATTGTGTGGCCAAGAACTCAGCCTCGGCACGTCAAACCTCTCAACAACATCATCTCCTGGTTGCCTGGTCAGAGCCCTGTGTATGACAGGAATCCAGGGGCTTCTCCCAAATCCAAAACTCCGTGTCGCTGTTGGCCCTCCTGTTGCTGGTCTAGCCAGAAGGAGACACCAGAGGCTGAATCAGCTGCGAAGACGAAACTCTTCCACGCTCGAGGTGATCCGTTATGGGGTAGTGTGTGCGTGCGTGTCCGTTCACCCTCTGTGCTGTAATGCTTCGGTGGATACCAACGAGTCTAACCTGGGGCCAGTTTGTACATTTTCCCCAATATAGACACAAAAGTACACGTCAGAGCTGTTCCCCACTCTGGCATTCCAAGTGCAGAAGGAGGGGGCCCGCAAGAGAGATTCAAAACCTTGCCTCTACAGACACTGGTTACGAAAAACTTCCCCCGGAATCATAATACACAGATTTTGGGAAATTGCTGCCCCCATCAAGTGCTTTTCGATCCCTAAAAACAAGAAATAAACATTTGAAATCACCCCCCTGGGTACCCCAAGCTTTTTTGCCCCAAAGAGCTTGCAAAAAAGAGAAAAGCAAGCTGCAGTCTGTGGCGCTGACCCCTCAGTCAGAGGCCTGTAGCTACACACAGACAGACCTTCCAGGATACAAGAATCAAATCATCACCTTAGAGAAATGATTTTTATTGCAAAATGGAAGATAAACTTGAGAATGTATACTTTGTTGCTAGATGTGACAGAACAACTAAGGGAAACAAATTAAAACACAGAGAAAAGTCTCGGCACAATGCTTAGATGGTAGTAAATGGGGATAGATTCACACAGAGCAGTTCAAACCAAACCACAAAATAAAGAAAAATTACCCTCCACGCGACTGGATTCACTTTTCTTTACTTCCACTTTTCTCTTTGTTCACTCCACTCCCATGCCCTGAATTCCTTGGAGACATGGTAGTCCTGCCTGGGTTTAAATCATTCGGAGTCTCTCAACTCCTGGTTTCTCTCTCACACATAAAGAAAGCAGGCAGGAAACCTGTGTCCAATTCAAATTTCAACCCTCTATCTCGATTGGTTCTCCCAGGCCCCCTAGCCAACATCTCTGCTAGCTATCTGAGTTTAACCCCTTCGTTACCTGGCCAGTATTACAGTACTCACTATTGGCTCCCACTGCAGTCAGTGATGGAAGGGGTGGGGCTAAGGGCAGTCAGCCCTCAGGACTGCCTGAAGAATGCGTCACGCCTCTCCCCACCAGCCCTCAGTGCTGCCGAGACAACACCGCCCAGAGCTCTGGCAGCAATTTAAAGGGCCCAGGGTTCCGGCTGCTGCTAATGCCACAGTGGTGATAGTCGGGAGGCCCAGACCCTTTTAATTTGCCAGGCCCCAGGGCAACTGCCCACTTTGCCCCCCACTTTCACCCTCCCATCAGCAACCTTGGGTGTAAATAGTCGCTGTTTCTACAAGTCCTCTGGGGTCCGGGTGACCAGATTTTGCACCATTCAAGATCCGAAGAGCAAGCTGGTTTTTTCTGTCGCTGACAGCGTCATCAATAGAGGAGCCCCAGATCAAAGGCTACGTACGTCTAGACTGCAACGCTTTTCCAGGATACAATGTCGCTTTTTCTCTATCCCTGTAAGCCTCGTTCTACGAGGAAGAAGGGATGTGTCGAAAGAGCAGGTTTTTCCGCAATTTGGTGCTATGTAGACACTCCGAATTTCGGAAAAGCCTCTTCTGACAGAAAAGCAGAAAAAGATACGCACCTTGTAGTTCGCAATTTGAGTATCTTTTTCCGACTTACCTTTATAGTCTAGACGTAACCAAAGTGAGCTGGCAATTTTGTCAATGACAAGTAGGACAGGACAGACCCCAGCTTGCTCCCTTAGGGTACGTCTAGACTACAGACTTTTGTCGACAGAGGCTTTGTCGACAGAGAGCGTCTAGATTACATCCAGTTCTGTCGACAAAGCAAACCACTTTGTCGACATGAGAGTGTAGACGCAAAGGACAGTGTAGATGCAATAACGCCTTCTGTCGACAGAACTCTGTCGACAAAAGGCGTTATTCCTCATAGAATGAGGTTTACCGCCGTTGACAAAACTTCCGAGTTCTGTTGACGTTATGTCGACAGAACTTGGCGGTAGTGTAGATGCAGGTATAGTTGTCCACTTTTGTCGACAAAACCCTGTAGTCTAGACATACCCTTAGTGGGAGGGGAGGGCCAACAATAGCACCCCCCTCACAATTCTATCAGTCAAGTCAGCTCATGTGACTTGGAGTGATCTGATGACGAAGCAGGGCCCACTTATACACAATCACCTTTCGGACCAGACTCACAGACCACGTCAAAGAAAAAGAGCAAGGCAAAAGGTCACAGACAAGTTCCTCCACAGTATAAAACTTTGTATGGATTCCTGTTTAAAAGACTTTGCATATTTTGGCATCAAGTGCTAGTCAGCGAATCAAACAATAAAGCTGCAGGGGGAAAAAAAATCCTCAGCTTTGCTGAATGCTTCTTCCTGTGAGTTGCAGCCAAGGACGATTTGCCAGTCTTTGCTGTATAAAAACTAAAGCTGTTATTCATTTATAAACACGCCGTTTGAGAGGGGCCTTGTGGCTGAAATACGGCCCAGGTGGGAGTTCTCTAGTGCATGATGTACCTTGCTAAGAGACAACAGACAGGCCTATGGCCCGGAGCCCTGCCAAGCCTCCTAATGAATGAAACCAGAAAGAAAAATGCACGTTGCAAATTTAATTCCTGGGGAGGTTGGGCTGTTCTGATGCAGGCTTTAACAAAACATCTCTTACCCATTTATATCACAGTCAGTAACAGCTCCAAAAAGGAGCCATTAAACACTAGCAAGAAAACAAGCCCATTTTGCTCAGTCTGTAATGACATATTTATAGGGAACGAGAAGATTTACCCGGTGTTGCTCAGGTCCTTAACTCAAGTATGTTTTATTTTCCTTTAAATCGTTGCCCTGGGGTGGGGCTGGGGATGACGGTTCAGTGTGCAGGCTGCCCCGGAGAGGGGGAACAACACCCATCCTCTCTCATTGCAGCAGCTTGGAGCCAGGTGAGATGTCCCTGCCCATGGCTGCTGCAGCTACAACAGACAGAGCGGAGGAAGAGAGGGTGCATGTCCCTTGGCTGGGGGAAAGCCAGACACACAAACGAACTCTCTGAAGTATATAGTACATAGCTTCCCCTTTCTCCACTCCTACCTTCTACTGTCCTGGTCCCCATCTCTGGCCCTTTGCTGCCCCCGTGTGGTCATTCTGCAATATAACTGTCCCTTCTGTTAGACCCCTCCCATTTTTGGGAAACAAATTCCAGCTACAACCCATTGTTGTGGCGCAACCAACCCCCGGCCTTGTTTTAAGTTCTGGTAAGAGGAAGCTGCGTACCAAATGTGGTGGTCCTGGCTCTTACCATTTAGGAGGCGCTCTTGAACAAACAAAGTCATGGATGGACAGACAGACAGCTACGGCTCTCTAAAATACATAGTAAGATATTGCAGAAGGCTCCCCATTTCTGTCTTCATATTAGCACATGAGTCGGCCTTTAGAGAGCAAGTGGGAACAAAGACATTGTGGAAAGACCAGAGTAGCCTTTGCAACAAGCAGGTTTGCCAAGTGGAATTTTCTTTTCCCTACCGCAAACCCCACACTATTCCCACATGAGGAGCATGTGCACAATAAAATGCTCCTGGACAGGGTGGCCAGCAGCAAGGATGCAAGCCTGGACCTCTGGAGTTAAAAACCTCCCCACGGGTTAGGACTACCTGAGCTAGAAGGCACAGGAGCTGTGAGCCCAGGTTGCAGAGGACTCATAATATTTCAGCTACTGGAGGGGGTCAGGAAGCCAGTGTATAAATGTGTGTTATATTTCATAGTAAGAACACCTGATGTTACACCAAGGGGGTTGTCAAATTGGGACAAATGAATAAAAGCAAGAGCCAGAACAGTCTACATTACTTAATGCAGCACTGCCTTGAGGGCTGGGGACCGGGCGAGGTGGCTTTCTGAGGTCCCTTCCCGTCCGACACGTCTGTGATTCTATGTTGGAGACAGACTGCGTAGGGCTTTGGAGAAAAGGGGAAAGTGATTACATTTGCTTCAGAAGCTAAGGGGAACCCAGACAAGATATCTGAAGCGGGGATGGCTTTGTGTGGAGTCATGAAGGAAGCATGAGAGAGCTGACCTAAGGTAATTCAAGGGAGAAGAGCTACACGCTAGAACTCTCTGTTTACAGCCATGCATAAGGCTGGTACCCTTCCCAGACTCACTTAATGCATCATTATTTGTTCCCTGAAGAAATCACAGAAAAATACATGGGGCAAATACAGTTTTTCTCTGCTTGCTTTCGCTTATTGAATGAAACGGCTTATTCTAAGCAGAAGGATAAATCCCCATGACAGTTACAAATGTTTCCATGCAGCATGGCTACCGAAACCACCAATTTCCCTCCCCCGCCACCTCCCACCTAGCTTATGAATAATTCCCATCCTAGTCCCGGGTCCTCTTCTGTTGTGTGGTTTCGTCAGTGACAACACAGTTGCGTTCCTTATCCAAGACAGGGTCACTGGGGCCCAGCACACGGAGGAAATGACAATAGCTGCGAAAGTAGAATGGGCAAGGAAGGCCTCTCTCCTGCCTGCCTGGCTTTGGAGCAGGAACGTGGGCTTGCTCTTGGGGAGGGGGACGGAAAGCAGGTAGAAAGTACAAAGTATGACCAGTTGCAACTGCCTCGACTCTATGCCCCAAGCAGAATGCAAAGGGGCCGTGTACAACACAGCCCTGGGTTTCAATGAGCTGTAACTTTTTGGCACAGCCTACGCGTTTCATCGGGAATGTTCACGACCGACTTGTCTCTGAAACCTGCTGCAGATCAAAAGGTGGCTCCTGGCGCCCCTTCTCCAGCAGACATGGCTGGCATGCACTTCCAGCGTTTTTATATTGCACTGCAGTGTCTTCTCCGAGAGCTGTGGTGTGCGGCTGAGAAACACTAATGACCTCCGAGAGACAAGAGCTTCCAAAGCAGCACGATCCACGAAGGAACCATGGCAAAGAATGATTTAGGCAAAAGCAAACACAGGTACGTAGAAACACAAATTCTACCTCCTGTAGAAAACAACCAATAGTCTTGTAGCACCTTGGAGACTGAGAATACATGTAGATGGGTACCATGAGCTTTCGTGGGCACAACAGAAGTGAGTTGTGCCCATGAAAGCTCATGATACCATCTACATGTTTTATTAGTCTCTAAAGACGCTGCAAGACTATTCGTTGTTTTTTAAGTTTTTCCAGTTATAGACTAATTTGGCTACCCCTCTGAAGCTTTTACCTCCTGTAGGAAATTTATAGCAGCTTAGGACTTGGTAGTAGACACAAAAGCTAAAACTTAGATCCTTCAGTTCTGAAAAAGAACAGGTCCCTTGCCTCTTGAGTTCCATGAGATTCTCATTCGCAATACAGGGTCTATGACACACATTGGAACTATTCTGATCCCATCTAAGGGTGTGCAGTCACACACACACACACACACACACACACACACACACACACACACACACACACACACACACAGCACTATTACTATTTCTATTTCCACAGACTCTAGAGACCCTAGATTCCACTGTAGTAGGCCCTATGGCTTGGTCTACACTAGGACCTTAGTCTGAAATACACTCCCCCCCCATTCAAATTTGTAAGCGATGCATCCACACTACCAAGCTCATTACTCCAGAATAAGGGGTCATGGAATTTGAAGTCTGTAATCCTCCTTTTCATGAGGAATAACACTATTCCCGAACTGATAAGATTGAAATAACGTTAGTGTGGATGCTCCAGTGCCACTAATTCAAACTAACTGGCCCCCAGGAGGTCTCCTGTAGCTCCCCAGAGCGCTTCCTGGGGCTCTGACTCTGAGGTGGTGCTTCCACATTAACAAAGCCTGCCTTGGACTGCATTTGATTCTTCCCCATAGCAAGGACACGGAAGTTCAAAAAGTTCCAGAAGTGGAACTTAGTAAATTCGAACTAATCTCCTAGTGTAGACATGGCCAATGTGAACAAAAAGGCAATCTAAGAACCCAGTTCCTTTTCATATGTTACACTCCCACCTTAACACACAACCAAACAATGGAAAAGTCTAGATGGACACTTGTATTCATTTCTATTTGATGGTTAACTCTGAAACTTAATAACAAACGTTTAGTGTACGGTGCTGTTACCTATGTCACCATGGACCATTTTAGCTGTAGTATCCAGTTGCTGTGTTCAGCCAATTATCTCAGATTGCTTCTCACACCTTCTGAGGTGCCCAGAATTCAAACTGTCCTTAATTAGCTGCCAGCTTTCAAACCCTCTTCCGATGACTACTTCTATGATGTAGCTGTCAGTGCAAAAATCTGTAACATGCTGACATCTGATAACATGGGGAACACCTTCAAATGAATGGAGTTTAATATAAAAATAAACAATACCAGGGTTGATCCATTGATTGGGTTATTCATTTTTATGTTTAATTCATGAAAAGCTACCGTTTTAGAATATATAAGGATCTGTCTTAGACTTGTCAGCTGACTGTCTCAGAGTCCAGGCACTTTTGAACAGGCTTTGGGTCCGGCATGTTGCACAGCATTTGTGACTTTGAAGACAACTAGCACCGCCACACAAAACTCTGCCTTGTTTGGACACAGCCGCAGAGTCAACCCAGCAATGTTCCCTCGAATTTTTACCACCGATGTGTGGAATAAATTTTATGTGCAGCAAAGTGTATGCAGATGTGCACCATCAGTAGTAACACATGCTGCCGCCTGTGGGCAGCTGTAGGCGTTCTGCTAATCAGCTGGGCGGGATTTGAATCTCTCCTGGTTGGCCGCCCTAGTGCTTAGCATACAGGGAACACTGCAATCCCAATTCTCCATGAACACTGATAATTCCTTCTTTTTGGGCTAATTTTGCTACATCTGAAGTCTGTGGCAAAAATTACCATGGACTTCAACAGAAGCAGGATCATGTCCGTTGTACCTAGGGACAAGGATGTAGAGTTGTAGCATCCGCAGAAAACATAGTTCTCAGAATGCTGCTTTGTGGGTCTGGGAATAAATCATGAAGATAAGATCATTTTCAAACTAGGGCTCTTTTCCAGCTGTTTTTATTCATTTGCATGTCCTGATACTTATCAGGATGCCGGGAATGGATATTTTAATAACAGAAACCATGCAGATCATCTTACAGGGGATAAATGTAGTTGTGACAGTTTAGGAAAAGGGTGTCCTGCATGAATATTTCTATGGTACTTCACATTGAATTACAGTGACTTGCCTTCTGCAATGTAAGCAAAATAAATATGAAAATGACGGGATTTCTGGGGACAAGATGAAAAGTTATTAAAAATAATTAACATGTCAATAAAATATTGTCTATTCCCCTCCCCATCCTAGGGGTATGACTAGACTACCGCGTTTTGTCGACAGAAGTTTTGTCGACAGATACTGTCGACAAAACTTCCGTCGACAAAGAGCGTCCAGACACATTGAGTTCTGTCGACAAAGCAAGCCACTTTGTCGACAGAACTCCGTAGTCTGGACGCAACGTTACAGGCAATAACACCTTCTGTCGACAGAACTCTGTCGACAGAAGGTGTTTTGCCTCATAAAATGAGGTTTACCAGCGTCGACAAAACCGCGGATTTCTGTCGACGTTATGTCGACAGAACTCCGCGGTAGTGTAGACGCTGGTATTGTTTTGTCGACAAAAGTCCACTTTTGTCGACAAAACTAGGTAGTCTAGACACACCCATACTGTCAACAAAGTTTCTGTCAACAAAGAGCATCTAGACTTCACCCAATTCTGTCGACAAAGCAAGGCGCTTTGTTGACATGAGAGTGTAGATGCAAAGGACAGTGTAGCTGCAATAACGCCTTCTGTCGACAGAACTCCGTCGACAAAAGGCGTTATTCCTCATAGAATGAGGTTTACTGCTGTCAACAAAACTGCCGAGTTCTGTCGACGTTATGTCTACAGAACTCGGCGGTAGTGTAGAAGCAGGCATAGTTTTGTTGACAAAAGTCCACTTTTGTCAACAAAACCCTGTAGTCTAGACACACCCCTAGGAGATTAGAGAATGTCAATTGAAACCATTTCTCATTTTATTTCAGAGTCCCCATGTGCCTCGCACTGGTTCAATATTCCAAAGTGCTAAGCAGCCTCTTTTGCTTACGTGGGAATTTAAAAAACAATCCAAAATCCAAAAATTTGATCCAAGCGTTTTGAATTGTTATTTTCAACTGGAATTGAGGCTGGATGATTTATGCCCTGCTGACGTCACAAAAGCTTCTTGATAATACAGGTTGAACCTCTCTCGTCCGGTACCCTCAGGACCTGACTGGTGCTGAACCAGAAAATTTGCCAAGCCACGGGAGGTCAATGTTTTCTTGCAGCATCACCAACACTTCCCCTGCTTGCTGGGCTCTTAGCAGACATTTAGGGGTAAGTTGGAGCTACAGAACAGCACAGAGCACTGAGAACCAAGACTGGGGGGTGTAAACAAACTTTATGGGACCACGGGAAACTTGGTTGCTCCCATGCTAAGTGGACATCCAGCAATTAAAATCATGCCAGACCATGGATGTTGCCGGACCAGAGAGTGCCAGACTAGAAAGGTGAAATCTTTATATTAAAACAGATAGAGGATCATAATTCTCCATTAAAAACCCATGCTCCACACGGATCTATCCTGCTCCAAAAAAAGAATGGAAAAGGGCTGGGTTCCAGGATTGACAGTTGGGAAGTTTTCAAAGCAGACTGAGGAACGGTAACTTCTTTAATTTTCCTCACCCCAAATAAGGCCGTTGGACATTAGCAAGCACCCTGGCCACATACACAGTTATAATGCTTGTTTTCTAGGAGCAGGGGTACCTAGGAACTGCCGTACAGCATCAGAGCAGTGGTCCTATCCCCTGTATTTTCCACCTGAGACTATAGGTTCATCCTCAGAATGGCAAGCCCGTCCCACCACTCACACGGCGTGGGAACCTCCTATTTCGAACACGCTAGCTCGATGGGCGCTAGGGCAAAGACGTCTCCTCCAGCTGGGAAGCTGCCTCCTCAGCTCCCAGTGTAGACAAGTCTGGGCTGGAGCTGCAGGTGTAAATTCCAACAGGAGGACGTCCCTGCACCAGCACCAAACCAAGCACAGCCACCGTGGTGCCAGCAGCCAGTTGGGCCAGTCCAGGCCTTGAGACTGAGCTGCGCTCACGCTCGGAGGAATTTAGAGTACATCTCCAGCACAAACCATAGACAGACCCTTAGCGACTTGCCCAGCGTCACACTGGGAGCCTGGTGGAGTGCGGTCTTGTGAACGCCAGGCAAGTAACCTAACCAGTAGCCAACAGAGCTACTCAAACTCTGGAGGGCAGACCACGCTTCATTGAATTTGGCCTTTCCCCCCACTGGATTGTCTTGTGCTTGCTGGTGGGTTTCACTGGGGTCCAGAGGGCCTGTTAAGCGTGGTGGCCCTTGGAGGGCTGTTTAGAGAGAAACTGCACTTTCCATACGGATGAAAAGTTTGTGGAGGCCATGTGGCTGGACCCCTCACTCATCCCCTACGTGTGGCTGCCAGGTCTCTGCCCCACCGCTTTGTTAAGCCCCCTTACCTCGGCTTGGAAGCCTTCCACCAGGATGGCCACGAGGAGGTTGAAGAGTACGTAGTTGCCGAAGGTCATCAGGGCCACAAAGTAGAGCGCCGCCCACGAGGAGGTGGACGCCATGCCATTGTAGAGCACCACGTTCCAGTCTTCCTGGGTGAGGATCTGCGCGGAATGGGGAGGAAAGGCTTTCCGATTACTCCTTTCTCTGCTCGTGGGGAGCAGCTGGTTTTAAATGCACACTGAATCCCTGATGTATCCCTTTCTCCCTTACAGAGGCAGCCCTCCTCCTCCCCTTTCTGACTGGCTAGAAGTCTAACCAGAGGAGACAGCCAAGGACCATTTGATCCAGGTCCAGGTCTACACTTACCCAGAGATCAACGCTCCGGAGATCGATCTCCCAGGGTTTGATATAGAGGGTCTAGGAAGGACCTGCTAAATTGACCGCTGATGGCACCCCAGAATGCCATGAGGTTGCGAAGAGTTAAGGGAAGTCGATGGGGGAGTTTCTCCTGTCGACTTCCTGCAGTAGGGACGCCGCAGAAATTCGACTTAAGATACCTCAATTCCAGCTACACTATTCTCGTAGCTGGAGTTACGTATGTTAGATCAACTTTCTCGGGTAATGTAGACCTGGCTTAGATCTCAACACATGCACTAGGTCTACAAACGGTGGCTGCCGCCTAAGATATCTCAGCTGGGGGAACACATCGGGTGCAGTAGCAGTGAGGTCTATGCCCTGGCAGGGAAGTTCCCAAAATGATTACGTGTACTCTGGGGATAGCCTGTCATCGCACCATAGCCTATTATGGCACCAGAATATTTTTTCTCATTATGAGTGCACTGGAGCTGGAGAAACACCAGGCTCTTCTCAGCCACTGGCACAAAGGATCTCCAGAAAGTTAGGAAAGATGTGCTTGCTGGGTGGGAAGAGATGATAGACAGGGAAACAGATTTCCTTTGAAAAGACAGGTCTGACTGTAAGGCACCTTCACAAGATTCACTCAGGATATTCCTAATCTGTCTATTTCCCCATAGCTGGAAAACCCAGGGACCGGAAAAAAAAAAAAAGGAATGACGGTTTCTTGCCCTCCATGAATCCAGACTCTACAAAGAAGATGCCCTTTGGCACTGCTATAAACCGGACACAACTGCTTGGTGGCCGCTGGGGGTAGGAACACGTATTCAGCTACCTTTCGTCCTGGGTCTCCTGTTAAGGTTCTGTTCCTGAGCCTCATCCCGAATCTACTTACACACACGACTTCAAATGTGAGAAATAAATACACGAGCCACTACTGGAAAGGCCTGACACTCATGGAAGGGATGTGCTTCTCCTTGCAGTGTATTCGGGGAGAGCAAACACTCTGCATTACGGAGAGTTTGGATCAGTTCATTTAATGAGGTGCAGCCAGTGGCACCGGAGCTATTTGTGGGGTGTGTGTGTTGAGCGGCACCTCCCCCCACTAGACCAGTTGAGATCGGGATGCCAGCTCTCCCAGACTGGTCAGACCAGACTCCAGTCCTGCAAATGGCACCCGGTCCTTCCAGTCTGGGAGAGTCGGTAACCCTCCCGCCCCAGGTTGGGGCAACTGCAGAGCCCTGGGCTGGCAGCAGGACCCTGAGAACTGGTGGGGCTGATGGGATCCTGGGGTGGCCGGCAAAGTGCGTGGGGCTGGCAGGACTCTGCAGGGGGCCACCCAGAGGCTGGGACCGGGGCCAGAGGAGTGGGCAGCTGGGCCGGCTCCCAGGCATGGGAAAACTGGGTGCAAAACCTGCAGGTGCTGCAGTACCCCCTTGCACCCGTACTTCCCAGGCCTATGGGTGCATCTGCTCTGTACCCAGAAATCCTGCTTCACATTCCCAAACTTTCCTCCACGAGATGCGATGTATTTCTGTTGGTGGTTCTAAAGGGGCTTTTAATACACTCTCTCTGCTTCCCAATATAAGGGCTGATTTCGACAGCTAATGTTACAGAGAGCGCCTTTCCTGGGAATAATCGCTTCATTGCTCTGTGGTGAAACACAGGAGTCATTCCAATGCTACCCCAGATCTTGTTTACACAGGGAAGTAGGCCAGTTTACAACGAGATTCTCCGGGCCTCTGCCTTGCTCTCCTCATGTGTTAGTCTTTTCCAGTCCAGCTCTCCTCATCCCAAAGCCACTGTTCGCATAGCCAGCACCTCCAAAATTTGCTGAGCTAGACTGACCTGAGACCGTCTGTTCATCTCACGGTTCTAAAACACCGTCTTTTTATTACGCAAATTTCAGGGCTGGAGGAAGGGGTTGGACTGGCTTCCTTGGAGACGGAAGTCTTCTGTCTATTCATGGAACAGGTACAGCACAGAGTGGTTTTGGAAGCCTCCTTCACAATGACCTATATGTCTCAATCTGATTTGTATAATGACTACAGCTGGGCAAAACTGCTTGGATTAAACATTTAAAAATGCAGATTTGCGTCAACTCATGCTGCATTTGCTGAAATGTTTCACGGGGCGGGAGTAAAAATTCCCACAAAATCAAAACATTCCATCTGTTTGTTTTAATTTTTATCTTGATTTTTTTTAGAGATAAGGAAAAAGAAAAAGTTAAAAACACCCCTTGAATGTAACAAACATTTTGTTTGGGTCAGTGTTTTGTACAACCAGATTTTTCCCCCTACTTTTTAGTTTAATTGAAACTGAAATGAGAAAATCTGTTATTTGCACAAATGTAATGACGTGCAAATGTTGCTCACTCTCTAGTGACGTCCTTCAGGCCATGTCTGCACGAGGAAACTATTTTGAAATTGCTAAATTTGACTTAACTTCTAATTTAACATATTTGAACTAGCGTGTCCTCACTACAGGGAAGGCTCTAAATTAGTCCGAGGCCGGCTCCGTTAATGTGGACACGCAACCTTGACTCAGAGCTCCAGGAAGCGCTCAGGAATAATTCACTTGAATTACTCTGAGGAGTATTTATTTCGAAATACCACCAGTGCGGAACATCCACACTACTTCGAAATAACTATTTTGGAATTAGCCTTATTCCTGATGAAAAGCAGGAGTACAGATTTCAAATTAAGTGGCCCGTTATTTATAACAGGTTTCATAGTGGGGACGCTCCACTTATAAATTTGACCTAAGAGGGGTTATTTAAAAATAAAGTCCTAGTGGAGACCAGGGCTCACAGTCTTTGGCCTTTGCTAAGAAGTGAGAACGTTATTGTGGTGGGTTTTGTGACAAGGACATCGGAGCTAGCCTGATCAGTTGATTCACTGGGAAGAAACAAAACAAACTTCTTTCCTGGTAAGTTTGTCTGCGATGCTATTTCAGTCCATAAGTTCTATGGTTATTGGAATGACGTTTTCTTGAAAAGCAGCAACACTTGTCTACCTGGTGGAGAATAAACCTCATCAGAGGTCCCAGATCTTACCTGAAACACGGTCACGATGGCCCAGAGCAAGGAATCAAAATTCTTTCGGTCTGGAACGGTGTCCCCCGTATCAGTTTTCAAGCTAAACTTGCATCCAAAAAGATGCATGCCGAGAATGCTGGAGAGGGAAAGGAAGCGACATAGAAGACATCACTGCATAAGACAAATAAGCATCTTAGCACTTTGTGGGGAGGGTCACTTTCTTTTCAGGAGTTCTCTCTTACTGCTGGCAGGGAATGAGACCTCCTTAGAGGAGGACACCAACCACAAGGCAGGTCAGAGCATGCACAACGGGAAACCAGAAGAATATGGCCTAAGTATAACTTTTGTTCTTATGTTCTTGCATTAACTCCCCGGTGAACCATCACCGGGTGTATTAGTTCGTGAGGCCGCCACCCATTATTTGCCATTTCAGATCCGATCCTCACAGATGACCCTCTATTTAAGAGCATGATGACCTCTGGGCTCCTATGGAGGCAGCTGTAATCCTAAAAGGTGAGCACTAATTTACGCAGCCTTTGATTGGGAATGGACGTTACTGGCCCAAGGGATTACGGGCGACTTGGCTTGAAGACTCTTCAGACCATCCACCTCTAGGATCCTCTTTGTGGAATTTCCGGAGAGGGCTGTGAAAGGCTGCTTTCTGTTCATTACATAGGACTCAGCCAAAAAGCAGACACCTTTTGCTAAATGTGAGCATAACAAAGCACAATTGGGCCTGACACGGCTCAGGCCAACCAGCTCCCATAGAGTTCCCCAGCGATGGATCTTCCCTCTAGGACTTTGAGAGGGTAGCTCAATCTTCATGACCCATTCATCCCTCCTTCTCTTTGCTGTAATTACCAACACGGCAGCCAATTAGTGGCAGCTGCAACGGTGACTCCTTCCCCCACTTTTGGGTTCCTTATATCAAAGCAGTGTAACCGAGAACTATTCCGTAACAGAATGACAAATATACAATGCACATGACAAATATACACCGAACAGAAAAAGAATACCGAAAACAGCTCGGAATTACCCAAGCAAGGGGAAACAGTAAGAAGATTTAACAAGTTATGTAAATTGCTTGTGCCTTTGGAGTCGTTAATAAAAAAGTACCATCTTCCAAGAGGTTTGCTGTCGATATTGGGACAAATTTTCAGCTGGCTTAAACCAAAGCTGGAGGGCTACGTCTACACTGGCATGAATTTCCGGAACTGCTTAAAACGGAATACTATTCCGTTTTCAGTTTTTCCGGAAAAGGAGCGTCTACATTGGCAGGCTGCTTTTCCGGAAAAGTCCTTTTTCCGGAAAAGCGTCTGTGGCCAATGTAGACGCTCTTTTCCAGAAAAGATCCCCGATTGCCATTTTCGCGATCAGGGCTTTTTTCCGGAAAAGACTACTGGGCTGTCTACACTGGCCCTTTTCCGGAACAGTGTTCCGGAATAAGGACTTATGCCCGAGCAGGAGCAGAATAGTTTTTCCGGAATAGCGGCTGATTTTGTACAGTAGAGCATCGTTGCTTTTCTGGAAATTCAAGGGCCAGTGTAGACAGCTCGCAGCTTATTCCGAAAAAATGGCTGATTTTCCGGAATAAGTGGCCCAGTGTAGACACAGCCGAGGGGTCACATCCAGGGAAAAAATGCCAATTTGAACCATCTGAGACTCTGGATTATTATTTCAAAAGTCTTCTAGTGCACATGGACAGATGATCCCATGGAGCTTCTGGGAAGTAACTTTTGATGCTACAGAAAGTTGTCCATCACCAAAATAACTATGATAACAATCTGTTTCATTTTGGCTTTTAAATAGCCACTGGCATTGACCCCTGCTATTCTTTACAAGGCTGGGTAAACAACTCCCCAACAAACCATCAGGTCAGCTGCCCACTTTGCCCCACTCTCCCTCCATAGATCTTGCTTTTTTGGATCACATTTCATCGCTACTGCCCGTAGAATCACAGCCAGAACTCGGGGAAGCAGAGCTGATGACAGGCTATGAGCCTTACTATCAGCCCCCTGAGCTATTCAGCAGCAGACTAGTGTTAGAAAAGTAAATGCTGGAACCCATATTTGCTGCCTCTAAAACAGCGATGGGCAATTGAGGCTGCTGCATGAGTGGCCCTGAGGCTGTAAGACTGTCCTAACCAAGGTGGTCTCCAGGGACAGGGTAGTTTTGCTCACTGTGCTTGCATGCCTAGAATTTGGCAGGACAGTGGGTGTAGATTGAACTATAGGAACGTTTTGATTGGCTGCAGAGCGAGCGCATGGCTCTCATGGCCAATGTTGTGTGCACTCAGCCTGCACCTCGCTTCACAGGCCCTGGCTTCACGCGTGTGTCACTTTTGTAGAGCCTGTGTGGATGGAAACCAGCAGAATCTGGCAACCCTGTGTGTGGGCAACAGTAAACACAATGTCTCGTGGGCCACACAAAGAACCCGGATGGGACACGTTGCCCACTCGTGGTCTAAAATGTAACACCATCAAGTTCTATTTGTGGACAACTTCCTGGGACGGGGTACTGCAACAGTGGGGGAGGAGGTGACACAGGGGCGGGGCCTCAAGGGAAGAGGTGGAGTGTGGGTGGAGCTACAGGAGAGGGGGCTGAGCCATATTCGGGTGTTGGTGGCACCTCTGCTTTTTGGAAGCTTCTGCTGCTCCTGTCCTATGTCTCTCAGGAACTCTGGAGTGATTGTTTCTCTGCGGTTGTCTGTTTCTATTCTTTGTCTACAGAATTACAAAGTTGGCCTGAAACACGAAGACCTCAAAGAGGTGAATCATCTGTTGAATATCTGTCTGACGGTCTATAGTGAGCCCTCCTGTCATCTAGGCTGCACGGCTAACACACTCTATCGTCATTCTAACTTACAGATTATTTAAGCAAACCAAACAATTAATCCAAGTTGAAAAGCAGCAGCCTCTGGTACCTGAAAATAAAGATGAAGAGCATGAGCAGCATGCAGAAAGTGGCCACGTTATCCATCGTCTTCATCAGGACCACCAGCTGGCGGCGAAGGGCGGGCATGAAGCGTACCAGCTTGAGGACCCTGAGCAGTCGAAAAGTTCTTAGCACAGAAAGGCCTCCATCGGATTGGCCGATGATCTCCCAGACACTATGGGAGCACAAGAAGGAAAACAAGACACTCACTGTCCTTGTCCGACTTGTAAGTAGTTTCATGGACAGGACAAAAAAGTCATTGCTAACGGGATGGGACTTATGAAGGTTGTGGGAGAGGAGAGTTAACTTGTATATTTACCTTTGCAGCCCTACCTTCTTGACCTTAGAAAGATCAGAATTAACTCCCTTCACCATGTATGTTTCATTTACTACCTCTATAGCTATGTCTCATAGGCTATGTCTACACTACACTTGTTTTTTGGAAAAAGATACGCAAATTGCACTCCGCAATTTGTATATCTTTTTCCTACTGTGTTTTTCAGAAGAGGCTTTTCCAAAATTTGGCCTTTCTACACTGGGCCAAATTTCAGAAAAATCTCCACTTTTGGAAGAGCCCTTCTTTCTCATGAAATGAGGTTTACAGGGCTTTCGAAAGAGCGCATCTGATTTCCTGCAAAAAATGTTGGAAGAGCACACATCTTCCCTGGACGCGGCAGAGTTTTTCCGGGATACCTCCAGTATCCTGGAAACTCCATAGTGTAGACATAGCCATAGAAATCATAGAATACTAGAACTGGAAGGGACCTCAAGAGGTCATCAATTCCAGCCCCCTGCCCTCACAGCAGGACCAAGCACCATCTAGACCATTCCCGATAGATGTCTGTCCAACCTGCTCTTAAATATCTCCAGTGATGGAGATTCCACAACCTCCCTAGGCAATTTATTCCAGTATTTCACCACCCTGACAGCTAGGAAGTTTTTCCCAATGTCCAACCTAAACCTTCCTTGCTGCAATTTAAGCCCATTGCTTCTTGTCCCATCGTCAGAGGTCAAGGAGAACAATTTTTCTCCCTCCTCCTTGTAACCCCCTTTTAGATACTTGAAAGCCGCTCTCCTGTCCCCTCTCAGTCTTCCCTTTTCTAAGCTACGCAAACCCAATTCTTTCAGGCTTCCCTCCTAGCTTATGTTTTCTAATCCTTTCATCATTTTTTGTTGACTTAACGGACTTAATGCATCATTGGTCTGGGCCACTGCAAATCAGAGATGTGCCTCTCGCCACAAAATTTAGATGGGGATTTTGGAAAGCCCTAAAATGCCAGAGGGTTTTAGTTTAATGGGGTCAGATATAAAATGATGTTTGGTGTTTGAAAACTGGAGTTGTTTGGATCTGAGATGTTGGTCTGTGCCCTCTAAATGTCATGACTGATTTCAGCTGCATGGGCCCAGTCATCTGTTGGTGTAAAGCATTATCCTACCATGGACGTCAACCACACTAGACTGATTTACACCTTCTGAGGATCTGGCCTGACATTTTTCTTTTTTTTAAATTAGAGAGTGGATTTAGCAGCCCCAAAGCGTGGGGGATGATGGGCGCTGCCCAAGCTAGCTACAGCAGGGTCACAGGCAGAAGAAGCCTCCACTGCACACATGGGCCAGCACAACCCACCCGGGATCTGCTGTACTTCTATCACTTGCTCTTGGCTGTTGGGAGCCATCTCAGTGGACACCACACCCAGTACCTATTTCATTCCATTCGCTCACAGAGTGTCCCTGTTCTTGCCTTGCCAGGTCACATATTCGTGTATTTCTTCAGGGGAAAAATACATGCGGCTGCAACTTGGGGAGCGATGGTTCTTCCCCCGGAACTAGCTCTGCTGGGTGGCTGAGAATCCGACACACCGCCAGATGTGTGGCATAAATAGAGCTCCTCGTTTGTTGTGTCTATTTTGTTCAGACAGTGCTTTGAAAGACACGCCCCCCTAAAAAGCCAAGTTACATCTACACAGCTGGTTTTTTGCAGAAGAAGATATGCAAATCGCGCTCGCATTTGCATATCTGCTTCCAATTCCTTTTGTGGAAGAGGTTTTGCCGCTATTTGTCCCCAACCCTAACCCTAACCCGTGTAGACGGGGCCAAATGTCAGAAAAAAAACGTCTTTCGCAAGAGTCTGTCAACCTCGATTTATGATGAATAAGGGGTCTTGCGAAAGAGGGTTTTTTTCTGACATTTGGCCCCGTCTACACAGGGCCAAATAGCAGCAAAACCTCTTCCGCAAAAAGAATCTGAAGAAGATATGCAAATGCGAGCACAATATGCATATCCTCTTCCGCAAAAAAACGGCAGTGTATCCGTAGCCCCACTCTGGTATCACTCCCCCCAAGCCCTAAATGAACACTTACCCAACATCGCTCATCCCCCTCCCCCACCCCGGTGGTGACATGAATTGTCTAACGCCTCCCGGGGCTACTTGGAGGCGAGGGGTGGACAATATCATGCAGCGTGCAGTGACCTGATGATGACTATGATCCCGTCGAAGATGTTGTATGGGTTCTTGATGTAACCGAAGATACCAAAGGCAAGGAGCTTGAGGACCATCTCCAGGGCAAACATGCTGGTGAAGACAATGTTACTGATCTCCAAGGCGTTGGTCAATTCGTCCGGCTATGAGACAGAGAGACACATAAGAGGAAACATAGAATTTTATTTTTTTTTAAATTCCACATGGCGAACACACTCATTTCCTCCAGGATCTTTATTGCACAATCTCACTTTGCACAACAATAAAGGCCCAGGCAAATCCACACATCTAGGAGCAAAGGAGGCCGCTGGCACCTGCAGAGTGAGGTCTGTCCTCTGGAAAGCAGCGATTTGGAAGAGGATTTAGGGAGCCTAATGGATCAGCTGCTCAACATGAGCTCGCAGTGTGAAGCTGTGGTAAAAAGGGCTTCAGGCAGCCAGGGACAGATCAAGCAGTGAGTACAGAAAGAAAGGTGATGCAGGTGAGAAGGATACTGGAATACTGCATGCTGTTCTGGTGTCCATGTTTCAAAAAGTACATTAAAAAGATGGAGACGGTGCAGAAAATAGAGGCAGTGCATAAGAAGACCAGGGAGGACATTACAGCGGGTCTTCTAACTGGCACAAATGCCCACATTTGTAGCATCTGCAGGAATGACACTCCTGTTGCATCCCAGCGTAACAAGATCTGTTGAGTAAGGCACTAAAATGAAGCATTCGGGCAAAATGCCAGCAGCTTCTGTGCCTAGTCCGGATAATGGTCTCTCTGTAACAGACTAAATGCTCTGAGTGTAAGGCGGGCTTTTCAAACCCACCAAATGCCACTGAAAGTCAATGGGGATTTGTGCTCTTAGGCCGTGTCCAGACTCAGGGGTTTTTTCGGGAAAAGTAGCCTTTTCCCGAAAAAACTTCCCCTGCGTCCAGACTCAAGCCGCGTTCTTTCAAAATTATTTCGAAAGAACGCGGCTTTTCTTTCGATGGCGGTAAACCTCAATTTACGAGGAAGAACGCCTTCTTTCGAAAGTTCCTCTTTCGAAAGAAGGCGTTCTTCAATGTAAAGAGGCCGTCTTCGAAAGAGAGCATCCAGACTCGCTGGGTGCTCTTTTTCGAAAAAGCGGATTTCTCTTTCGAAAGATCCGCCTGCAGTCTAGACGCGATCTTTCGAAAGAGGCTCTTTCGAAAGATGCTTTCGAAAGAGCCTCTTTCGAAAGAAGCCTGCAGTCTAGACAAAGCCTTAGTGGCCTTTGAAAATGTCACCCAAAACATCTAAGATGGTTTCTTTGTGGATTGTGTCTGTTTGGACTGATCCAAAGTGTTAGCCAGAAACCTAGGGCATGTCTACACTAGGAAACGATTTCAAAATAACTAAAATCGATTCAATAACTCCTGAAATAACACTATTGAAAGAAATACTTACAAAACAACAAATAGACTAGTAGCACCTTAAAGACCAACAAAACATATAGATGGTATCACCAGCTTTCGTGGGCACCGCCCAGATCCTCACGAGTGCTCATGATACCATCTACGTTTTGTTAGGCTGTCCTTGGGGTTGGCAAATGCCTCTTAAATGGCTTCATTCCCACTTGCATGGCTCTTTCATAGGTTCAATGTGCTGCTTCACTGGTACGTTAACTAGCCCTGCTCTGGAGGAAGCAGAGCCACAGAACAGGGGTAGGAAGAGGTGGGTGGGTGGACAATGAGACTCTGTGGTGTCCTGCATTTGGGGAAGGACGGCCTTGAGTGCAGAGCGGGAGGGACCCCCCCCCCCACCTCACTTCTGCTCTGCACTCTCCATTCTGTGGGGGAAACTCCGAACAATCCTGCCAAGGAAAGAATGGAAGGAAGAAGAAACAGAGGGAGGCTGAGCAGTAAGAGAAAGCAAAGCCTAAACGGCAGCAAGGAGGCACCCAAGCATTGGTTAAAACTCACCCCCCTTACCGGGGCCTGATTTTGCTTTCACTCAAGTCAGTGAGATGTTTGCTACTGATCCCCAGGGAAGCAGAATCGGCCCCATGAAGTCAGTGGGACTTCAACAGGAAAGGTCCCCTCTCTTCACAAAAAAGTCTGTGATCAGTGGACGACATTCACGCACAAAGGGCAAAATCGTCCCAGACTGAGGGAAGAATGCAAGGGCTTGGCGTCACTTAAATCAGCGATGGGCAGCCAAGATTAGCGAGCAGGCTGCGAGAGTGGCTTTTCTTGGTCTCGGTGGGCCACATGATTCCAGCGGTGGGTGACCTGCAGCCCACGGGCCCACTGGGGTTCGGCCTGCAGTCCTTGCATCATCCTCTCCATCTTTCCCTCTTCTCCTCTTTCTTCCCAGTGAGGGCATCTGCCTACAGCTCAACGCTAAGGAAAGACCCGGTGGCATCTCCGATACTTGATCGCACAGAACACACAAAGAGCATCAAGAATGTTGGGCACACCTGGTCGATGGATGCTGGCAGCGGGAGGAAGTGCAGACAGGGCCACCCCGAGGGGCAGGGAGGAGGAATGGGGGCACTGTGAAAATGTTGGCAGGAGCATGGGGGGCAGTGCACCCCCTAAGTGTTACGAGTTACCTATGCTCCTCCTCTTACTTCTCTGCACAGGGAGTGTGACTAGTGT
Organism: Pelodiscus sinensis; assembly: GCF_049634645.1. Taxonomy (NCBI): domain Eukaryota; kingdom Metazoa; phylum Chordata; order Testudines; family Trionychidae; genus Pelodiscus; species Pelodiscus sinensis. The sequence continues at coordinate 34,827,557 of NC_134726.1, forward strand.
ACAGGATCTCAAGGTACCTTCAGATGAGAGCTGGAAATTTAACAGGGAGGGTAAAAGGAGAACCCTGGGCTCTTTGATAAGCTAGAACAAGTCTTTGCACCTAAAACCAAGTCTAATCCAAAAATCTGCAAGTCTCCTTGCCACTATTACAAGTATCGCCAGCTCTCCTGACTTTACGACGGGGCTCGTAACATTTGTTGTTTTTGTAAAGCCCCAGCTGCTGGAGTCATGTGAATATAAAAAGTAAGGTTCTAGACTTCGTGGCTGTGGAGGAAAGCTTGAAAACGTTGAAATCTAGACAATCTCAAAACCCCCCAAACGGCAAATAAAAACAGACCAACATTATTTTTTCAAAATCCCATAATTTGGAAGCCAACTTCATGCTTTTTTGTACCCTGACTCTCGATTTCTGAAAGCTTGGAGCTGGCCACAGTGCGAGAAATTAGTAGGCTAACACTGCTCACGTGCCAACCTTTTGATGCCCTTGCTTCAATTTCACAAGTACTGTCACCTGTAAGTGAAAAAAAAATCAGAGCTGGGATTGCGTAATAAAAGGTGCCATGGTATCGCAAAGGAACAGAGAGTGGAGGGGAGAAATATTACTATGAGATCATCAGCAGCTGTGAATCTCCTAGCAGATGGCTACAGACAAAGCAGCAAGGCTTCCGTAAAGCTGATGGTCCTCCTAGCAAAGTCTGGGTGCTTCAAAGCAGAGATCTTCCTTATCCTTTATGACTCATATTTGGTGTGTGGCAGCATTAATGCGATGAGAAGAACTGCAGTAATGAGAGACAAGCAGTCGCACAACGACAGACACAACCAGCAGGCAAGCTGCAAAAGCGGCTGAGGTGAGCTTTTGCATCACAGCGTGGAAGTTGTACAGCAGAGTCAAGCACCGTCGATGCTAGCTTCGAGTGGAATTACCCCCATTCGGCACCCACTGGACTCTAGGAAACAACCTGGCACAGGTATTTTTATATCTTATGAAATGGTTTGTGGCTTACAGTACCATTCATCTCTCACTTCTCATACCCCCCGGCGAGCAAAGATCAAGGAGGAAGGTTAGGGCAGAGATATACAAAACCAATGGCAGCTTGGCTTGCCCTCTTCAATCTTCTTCCAGGTCAGATGCGAGACTAACTGAACCAGCCACTAGAAGTCACTGTTGCATTGCTCAAATTCACCTGACCTATATAACTGTTTGGGGTATTTTTGACACAATCTTTTTTTTCACCTCAAAATGCTGATCAACCAAAATGAAATCAAGTTGTTGGTGGCTTTGGATTCAGTTCTGATAAATTTTCTGACTTAAAAACATAGGCAATAAGTTTCCATATTGTCAAAACTTCTTATTTTACTCTTTTTTTTAAACACAAAGTTTGGGGCGTTTGGGGTTCAAAATGACTTTTTTGTTACAAATTTAACTTACCTGATATTAAAAAAAAGGCCCCCAAATCAAAATGCAAAAATTCAACAGTTTGATTGCCTCACGCTGATTTTTTTTTTTTTTGTGGGTCAGATCCCCAACATTTTTGAGTAACTTTTTTGGTCCTAATTTGGGGCAAGGCACTGTTTTGAAATCTCAATAATTTATGTGGGACATGAAAAGTCATCCCCTCCAGCTCCTCTGGATTGCCAAAATGCTCCTCAAAAAAGAGAGGGTTCAACTCTTAGGCCTGGTCTACACTACAGCGGAAGGTTGACAGAAGATACACAACGCCAGCTATGTTAATTATGCAGCTGGAGGCAACATATCTTCAATCACATTTCTGCACCATCCACACAGCAGAAGGCAAAAGGAGGAGTACGGGACGCTGTCCGGAGCTGCCCTCAGTGTTCGATGTATAGGTCCATACTTGATCCACTAAATCGAATGCCAGAAGATCGACCTCTGGAGTGTCGATCTTCCGTGTAGTATAGATGTGCCCTTAGATAGTTTGGATACCTCCCTATATTTCCCCTGACAATTAAGCCCAACTCTGCAATATTCCAGACACTGTGAAGGGGAAATACAAAATGAGTGATACTCAACCTGGGCTCTAGACACACAGCCTGTGTGGTTCTGCACACACGACCTGTGGACATGAAAGCATCTCTAGCTCTTGCCAGTTGTCAGGTAGAGCGAATGGAGCAGAGCAGCCAATATTGAGGTGTAGGGTTACCAGCTGGCTGGTATTTGTCTAGCCTCGCCAGGATTTTGGTATGGATTTGCCAGCTGCCAGAAAAGTCAATCTACTGGATTTTTACCTGCATTAGCCCCACACCACCCAGGGATATCGAATGTTAAAAGTCTCGGTGTCCAGCTAAACTTGCTGCACTATTCTTGCCTCTTGCCATTTAAGTGGTAACAGATCAAAGCTGTCTAAAATATAGCAGCTGTCTACTGACCGCCACACACATGTACTGCGTGAGAGAGGGGGTTTGAGGTATACGAGACTGAGGAGACATGGGTGTTATCAATCTCACCCAAAGATGTGTGTCCTTGGGCAAGTCACTTCATCATATTGCATCTGTTTCCCCCTCCCATCCTTCCAAACTAGTCTATTTAAATGGTAAGCTTTTCAGGGAAGGGATTGTCTTACTATGCTTTTGTTTAGCACAATGAGGCCCTCAGCTTAGCTTGGGCACAGAGATGCTACTGTGAAATCCATAATTATAACCCTGCAGGGGGATAAAGCCAAGCCCATGGATTCTTCCAGCGAAAATGTGTTTGGGTGACATTTGCAAATTAAAAAATGTGACTCACGTCAGAAATTCCGCCCCCAGTTGATTAAATCCTGCGGAACAAGGCAAGCCAGGCCTGGCACCGACACGGGAATTATAAACAAATTCAGAACATTTAGTTTCACAAACATTCCTTTCAGTTTTGTTGTTGGGTTTTTCTTTGTTTGGAATGCCTGGCCTGAAGCTGTTAATGAGATTTTGGGTGCGTGCGTGTTGGGTTCTTATTTTATATTTTAAACTCAGCCTGCCGGGACTCCCTCCAGAAAGGTGGGAAATAATATTCTCCCACGACAAACCATCCACTTGTGTTTTGCTTCTGGACATTTTACCTTTCCCCCAATTTTTTCCCCGGGCTTGCGTCTCTTTCCTTGCAATATATTTCACCCGTCGAGGGAGTACTACAGCAAAGGCATTGAATGGAATTTAAAAAGAAGCAAATGCACACGGGGGCAGGGGAAACCCTTTCAAGATAATTACAACTGGGGAAAGTAATCCAGCTTTCACAGCTCTTTGGATTATTAAACCTGAGCCGAGGCAATTAGTGCAACACGGGATAAATCCACCCTGCGCTAAAAAGCTGTATGCCCACAGGTTGTAGAAGCATTTGCAAGCTGTGGACCGTGGTTAAGGGAGGGACTGCATAGCAGCGTGTGATACTGTGTGGTAATGGGGCAGTAATTACTGAGGATAGAAACGTGCCTTAGTTAAATCAGTTCTAGCCTAAGGTATTCTGTGTCTGAAGTCTTGATCTTACGCAGAGGATGGCCCTGAGAGCGTGACACCACCCTGAACCTTCCTCAAATACAAACTCAGCAGCCTAACTGGCAATAGTGGCTAATTTTCAGCATCTCCCCATTTGGGAGCTCAATGAGACACAAGTGGGGCCAGATTTGCTGAGGTGTTGAGGAGCTACTGCGCTCCATAACTTTGACTGGCATGATGGGTGCTCGCTGCCTCCGAAAGTCAAGCCCAAGGCATCTCAAGGCGGCTTGCGCACAACGGAAGCATCCCGGAACAGAGGCTCCTCTTGGCCGGAACCTCTTTGGAGGCTCTAAACATGGGTGGTGGCGGAAGGTTGGGCTGGTGGAGTCAAGTTCCCAACCCTGCTCCAGCCCCATCTCTTCTGCCTAGGCCCTGACCCTCAGCATCACAGGGAGTGAAGAGGGCGCACGGCCCCAGCATCCCTAGCCCTGGAGCACGGAGAGGAAGGAAGGTATGTGGCATCAGCCCCGGAGCGTGGGGAGGGTGGGTGCTGGGGGCAGCAACACTCTACCCCTAGCATGCTTACAGTAGGCGTTTAGGGGGAGAATGTAGTCAGGGCCAGGCTAGTGGCTTCCCTTGCTTAGCACACCCACTGCCCCGGCTTTACACTAGCGATGGGCAACCTAGCTTAGTGAGTGGGTGGCATGAATGGCCTGCCTTCATCTCAGTGGGCTGCAAGATTGCCACAATCAAGATGGTCTCCTTGGATAAGGGAGTTTTGCTAATTGCGCTTGCACACTTAGAATTTGCGGGAGGTGCTGACTGAGCCGTAGCAGCGAATTGATTGGAGGCAGAGGGCGCGCATGTGTCTTACTGTCCATGTTGTGTACAATCAGTACACACATTGCTGCATGTGCCCCCGCTTTACAAGCGTGTCACGTTAGTAGTGTGGGCACAAGAAAAGTGACACCAGTGGAATCTGGCAACCCTGTGTGTGAGCAATGGGGAAGAAAATGTCTTGCGAGCTGTACACAGAACCCAGCAGCAGTGGTGGAAAATGTATGCCACAAAGTTACCTGAGTAAAAGTACTGCTACTTTGAAAAAAAATATAATTAAGTAAAAGTCAAAGTATCCTTCTGGAAAACTACTTGAGTAAAAGTACAAAAGTACTGCATCTTAATTGTACTCAAGTATCCAGAAGTAAAAAGTAGCCATCCTATAGAAATCTATGGTTAACTACCCGAGTTATCATAGGGCACCATTATTTTTCATATTATAGATATAGATATAGCTATAGCTATAGATATAGATATAGCTATAGATATACACACATATACATTTACATATATATACATATAGGCTACGTCTACACTGGCGTGATTTTCCGGAAATGCTTTTAACGGAAAAGTTTTCCGTTAAAAGCATTTTCGGAAAAAGCGCGTCTAGATTGGCAGGATGCTTTTCCGCAAAAGCACTTTTTGTGGAAAAGCGTCCGTGGCCAATCTAGACGCGGTTTTCCGCAAAAAGCCCCGATCGCCATTTTTGCGATCGGGGCTTTTTTGCGGAAAACACTACTGTGCTGTCTACACTGGCCCTTTTGCACAAAAGTCTTTCGGAAAAAGACTTTTGCCCGAATGGGAGCAGCATAGTATTTCCGCAAGAACACTGACAATCTTACATGAGATCGTCAGTGTTCTTGCGGAAATTCAAGTGGCCAGTGTAGACAGCTGGCAAGTTTTTCCGCAAAATCACATGATTTTGCGGAAAAACTTGCCAGTCTAGACACAGCCATATACAGTGCTTTTTCTGTAAGAAAAATGGTGCCGGTACTCTGGGGGGAAAGTTGTACACATGCACAAACACATATACTATACATTTATATTTCAAATCTGGAATTTAAATGTAGTTGCAGCCTTCATTTATAAAGCTAACGAGTGACCAAATTAAATTCAGGGGTCAAATTACAGAAATGTATTTATTTTGCCCACAGTCACAAGCGTACATTTTTAGCATTTTAGCTTCAGGACTCACTGTTTTGGAATCCCAGGGTTAGTACATTTTGTACAGGTTTGGGGTGAGGCCATAGTGAGGGGTTCAATGTGTGGGCGGGAGCTGCCAGTTAGTGGGATAGGGATGGGGGTCAGGGTGTGGATCTGGGTGGGAGGTAGGGTGCTGGAGTTGTTACATTCACATTTACAGTATATTGCACACACAAGAGAACAGATACGTGTTGAAGTGCAGCATGATAATGCAGAAATTACTCATGTACTAAAAACTATTGCAGATGCAGGACATCACTCCTGGTGGGAAACATTATTAGGGTGGCAGCCTTCTGCAACAGAGACGCTAAATATAATTGTTCACCCCATTGTGGTGATCACTGGAATCCAATTGGCTTTATTAGTGAGTATAATCGCTTTGATTTGCTGGGTGAACAGAACTGTTCGAAAGATACAGGAAGCTGCCATGCAAAGTCAAATAAGGCCCTTGTTAATAATACCCAGGAGGCAAGACAAAATTCAGCCAGTCTGAGTATTGGACTCCTGAAATAGTAATGACCGCTGTTATTCCTTGGAGTAACTGAGTGGGCGGGGAGTGAAGGACTGGCCAGGAGGGAGGTGCAGGAGTGGGCTGAGGATGGGGTGTCTGGAAGGAGGGAGGGTGCAGGAGCAGACAGGGACCGGGAGAGCTGGGTGAGAGGGAGGGGCGTGGGAGAGGGATGGCAGTACAAGGCCTGGTCATGAGGAGTGGCAGGGTGCTTGCCTAGCTCCATGCTCCCCGCTGCTCCCATTCACCAAAATCTGTCTGATGGGAGCAATGGGGAAACCCTCCCACCATCAGTTTCCAGCATGACAGTTCCCCACCTGGGGGGGGAGATGAGTGGCAGCACACAGCACTACACTTCTTCTCTGCCCCTCTCCTCCCCCCCGCCACTGGATCCGGCCCGTGAGGCTCAGGGCTCCCCGCCCCTGCACGGATACTGGTTTTGAATGAAAAGGTGTTGATGCGGCTACTAAAAGGCTTCTTCGTTGGCAGGGTCGTTGCGCTTGTCGCTACGCTCACTCCACAATGGCATCTGGAGAGAGGTAGGAGTGAAACGCCTCCTGCTTTCTCACGCTCGTGTCTCATCAGCTGGCTCAGCACAGCACGTTCACACTCCCAACGGAACACCAACTCCCATGGGGCCGACGCATTCCGAGCCCACCCTTGGAACCGTAGCAGTGCGGAGACTGGATGCAGAGGGAGCGCGCGGCTCTCGCAGTCCGTGTTGTGTGCAATCAGCACACACCTCCCTTCACGTGCCCTGGCTTTACAGGCGTGTCACTTTAGCGATGCCAGTGGGAAAACAACTATGTGGACAGAACGCAGCGGAACCTGCAACCCTGCACACGGGCAAAGGTAAACAAAATGTCTTGTGGGCCATTCGTAGATCCCCTGGGGCCGCAGGTCGTCCACCACTGATTTAGAATATGATGATGGTCAAAGAAACTCTCCTTTCCTCACGTTGACACCTCAAGTCCATTCACAGGTGGGATGCTGCCAGGAACAAGCAATTTGCTGCATAGAATTGGCCTTTATTTCCCATTATAGTTCAATGACCGCAGACATGCAACTAGTCTAGCTGCTTGAAGAGCGTGTGGCCCCAGCTAGCTGTACACACAGTGCTCCAAGCCAATCTCAAAAGCCAGCCCTGCACATTGACTTGCTTGTCAAGGCCCAAAGGAAGGCTCCTACAGGTGGCTACTGGACCAGAAAGGGGAGCCTTTTTCACTACCAGAGCTGGTGGGGGTGTTACATTATTAGCCTGTCTGGTGCAGCGATCAGATCTTGGCAAGAATGGCTGATTGTTTGGGCTGCTGAAGCTTGGAGCTATCCTCAGGCCATGCGGAACTCCAGTAAACATTATGTCTCAGGCAAAAAGACACAATCCCCATCAATTAAAATTGGGGACTTAATATGAGAAAGGCCAATGGACTCCACGACTTAGAGCATAGAACCATAGAACACTAGAACTGGAAGGGACCTCGAGAGATCATCAAGTCCAGTCCCCTGCCCTCATGGCAGGACTAAGCACCATCTAAACCATCCCTGATAGGTGTCTGTCCAACCTTCTCTTAAATATCTCCAGTGATGGAGATTCCACAACCTCCCTAGGCAATTTATTCCAGTGTTTAACCACCCTGGCAGGTACGAAGTTTTTCCTAATGTCCAACCTAAACCTCCCTTGCTGCAGTTTAAGCCCATTGCTTCTTGTTCTATCCTCAGAGTCCAAGGAGAACAATTTTTCTCCCTCCTCCTTGTGACACCCTTTTAGATACTTGAAAACTGCTATTATGTCCCCTCTCAGTCTTCTCCTTTCCAAACTAAACAAGCCCAATTCTTTCAGTATTCCCTCATAACTCGTGTTCTTTAGTTCTTTAATCAATCTTGTTGCTCTTTTCTGGATCTTCTCCAATTTCTCCACAACTTTCTTGAAATGTGACGCCCAGAACTGGACACAATACTCCAACTGGGGGCTAATCAGCCCAGAGTAGAGCAGAAGAATGACTCCTTGTGTCTTGCTCACCACACTCCTCTTAATGAGTCTATGCAATTTATGCTTTGGAATGGAGACATGACAATGATCACGTAGAGGGAAGCCTTGCCTTCTAAAGCTCTTTCTGCATGTGGGATGAAGTCCTTATTTCATTTTTACCAGTGCAAAGCTCCCCATTGAAAGTTGCTGTGTGCCCGCTGCTGCAGATATTGGTTTCCAGTGCATGTCAGGCCCAATGAGAGCTAAGTCTGAATGAGGACATAAGCATTTTGGACCTGTATATGCAAAGATAAACGTCTTCATCCATCACTAAGATGCATCCCTTCCTGGGTTGGACCAAAGTGACTTTTTAATAGCCTGTCAGGACACCACACAGATCTTGTATCCAGCTGAATCTGCAGCAATAACTTAGATCAGGAGAACAACTGGAATTTGACCCGGGTACCAGTGTTAATGCTGCTGTTACTGGAAAAAGTCAAGGGGATCTTAAATTACCACAAGTGGGTTAAGGTCGCAGTTTTACATTGGACTGCAAGAAGGCATCTACAAGGTTACATTTTTACATACTTTAAATGGTCCAGCATCATGAGCAGACTGTTTATTTTAAAACTAGGCTGGAAAGAAGGGATATTGGGGACTGTGCAGCTTTCTATGAAGTATTAAAAGTAGCCTAATTTTAACCTCTTCCTCAGCTAAAAAAAACCTGAAATGATTTTTTTTCGCTTGGGTTTTCAAATGAGATATTCCATTTAAAAGTATGATGGGAGACTCTGGTAACTGGAAAACCAGTGAAATTATGAGAATGGAAAGCTGCAGCAATTGAGAAAGGAAGGGATCCCCCCCCCCCCCCGGACCTCCCTGCAAACTGTTAAATACTCTGCAATCTGAACATCCATTTAATTCCAATGCCCAGTGAACATTTTGGAGAAAGGACATCTTTGTTAAAGCTTAGACACGCAGGACGTTGTCGCTATAGTGTGAGAGTTCACAGTTAACATCAGCAATCTCCTTAAGGAATTTTTTAGCAAACCAAAGACTTGACTTTGACATCACAGACCAGACCTTGCATTCTTGATATTTTTAAGGTAAAAAGACAAGACGTTTAAAACAAAGAGAAATCAGACCAATATTTTTCTCCTCTACAACATGAAGATGCATGAATGCAATTTTAAATAAAAACCTTTCAACGACACCTTTAAGATCAATCTTTTGTAAAAGGCGTTATCCATAATGGGTCCTTGTTGCCTTAACTCAATTCCACAGCAGTATAATTATTTTTAATTCAGCTGCAAGATAAACCATTGTACGATGATTTGTACAGGGCACTTTCTGCCACAATAAAGAATGTTATCCTGGTGGTACTTTCCCATGTAGACAAGGTCTGTACAACCTGAATCTAACTCTCTTTGTTCTTTGAGAGAGTCACAGATACCAGCAAACAACTTCCCTTGGAGTCTGATTTATTCAACACTCAATAATAATAAATCTGATGACAAATTACTACCAGGCTGGAAAAATATTGATGGCTGCTCTCCCTCCTGCATTTGGAATTAAAATTGGAGTCATTATTCTCTAAGCCAATTCTATTCTGAGGCTTTATGCTTCACCTTTAACTAAATGGGCTCCTTCCAGTGAAGCTGCCATCTGCTGATTGAAAAGTGAGAGGATAACCATTTCCTTCCTTCCATTTGAATGGCTCGACCCCCTAATGCTCCATGGCTTGCTTCTCCCTGTCTGTTCTATGGCAGGAAAGTCACTGCTAATAATTATTCACCCAAACAGATATGAGCGACAATGCTCACCAAATGCAAAAAAAAACCCAACTCCCCTCCTAGATTATGAATTGCAAAGAGGTTGTCACCAGAGGCAGAGATCAGAGGAAAGCAAATATAAGCTTAGATGTGTGAAAATTGCAATCAATGGTAATTTGCCCAGCACTGACAACAAAAGCATACAAGCTAAAGTGGGGGGGGGGGGAGGGGGTATCTTAGTCTGTTGGGATTTGCCAATTGCTGATTTTGGGCCCACTTAATAGGTGGAACCAAGAGCTCACATTTCCAGCAGAGACTCTCTGACCCTGGGACTCCAACATTAAGCATCCACAAGTTTGCTTTCAACTCTAATTAGTCGATACAATTCCCTTCCTTTTAGCTTTCTGAGGAAACTTCTCAAGCAAGAGCTTCTTAGGAGACCTGGCCTCCCCTCTCCCCCGGTCTCTTGCACAACATCACATATCTGCTTTGTCGCGTTCGTTTCCCATTCCGCAGCTTCGCGCGGCAAAATGCAATCTCATTTCAAATGGCATAAATGCCAAGCTAGATTAGATCAATTACTGGCTCCCCCACAGGAGAAACGCAGCAGGGTAAGAAACCTGAAATACTCCTATCAGTAGCATGCAAATCTAAAGCCATTATTCTTGAAAGCTGGGCCAATCAGCCAGATTATATCTCCACGGACACTCGCTTAATCTGACAGATGGCCACCGAAAACGCTTGCGAAGAGCCTCGCTTTAGTTATTAAACAAAGAGGTCTCGGGAAGAAAAAGTCAAGTCTCCTGATAACAAGCCAGGACAAGCAAGTGCAGCAATGCACCGCGAGAGCCCTCAGGATTTGTTTCGGGGGCAGATGCTCGAGCATGTACTCAGTAGGAACCAGTTCAGTCTGTCGCTGCTGATGTATTGAGTATTTTTACATAGAAAAGGAGGATGCAACAGTATTCCAACAGGGAGAGCAGCTAATTATTTCCATGGTGCCTGCCTGCAAACAAAACGCTAGGCAACAAGAAAAAACAGGGACTGTACATTCAGCCCAAAGTCTGTCTGTCACCGGTCAACCGGTCTGTCTGTCACCGCTCAACTACAGGCAGATATTCAGGAATGGTCTGTTGCAAACCCGCTGCTTATTTTTAGTGGCTCGAGAAACAGTCACCAAGTCCCAGACTTTTTTAGAAAGGGCCATTGATTTCCTACCTGCTCTAAATATCTCCATCATTGGAGCAGGTCAGATAAACTCCTGTCAGGGGTGACCTAGAGGGTGCGTGGTCCTGCCGTGAGGGCAGGGGGCTGGACTCGATGACCTCTCGTGGCCCCTTCTAGTTCTAGCGTTCTAGGAGTCGATGATTCTAATCCCTGTGCTGATTCTTACACTAAGAAGAATTGGAGGCAAAGGATACATGGAAATAACGAACACAAACGTCATCAGAAATGTCCATGCGCGCACAGGGAGCCAGTCGCATGAGCCCTGCACACCTTGGTGGAGGTTTGCTGCTTGTTATTTAAGTGCAGGCATAGCCTACCTACGTGTGGTTGCCAACCGCAAGTGTTCAAAACCCAGGAGCCAGTCTCCCCTCCCTGCCCCCATCATATCTGTAGGGTTCTTCTTCGTTGCCTTCTGATTTTCTGAACGTGTAGGGCAGGCGTGGGCAAAAGGGCCTCTGCGGGCCGGATCCGGCCAGGCGGGTTGATCCAGCCCACGGAGGCCCTGCTGCTTCCCTGCCCCCAGGCCAATTAGGGCGTGGGGGTGGGGGAGCACGTGAAGCTTCCTCCCGGGTGGGAGGAGACGTCACATGCTCTCCCGCCCCCAAGCCCTGATTGGCCTGGGGACGGGAGGAGTGTACGAAATTTCCTGGCGCTTTGAAGTGCTGCGTGCTCCTCGCAGGGCGGGGGTAGGGCAGGAGGAGGCTTCGCGCTCCCGTGGCCCCCATGTCCATCAGGGCCTGGAGGCGGGGGAGTGTGTGAAGCCTCTTCCCGCCCTGCCAGATGGTTGAAACAAAAATACCGAACCCCCCCCCCCCCCAAAAAAAAACCACCAGGAAAAAATTCTGTTGAAGGGGGGAAAAAAAAGCGGGGGAGACCAAAGTTGTTGAGAAAAAAAAAAAAAAGGACTCCAAGAACTTATTAAGTGAAAAAAAAAAACCCCATTTAAATAAAACAGCATTAAAACAGCATGTCCCCTTTAAGTACAGGGATAGGAACAGGGGAGCAGTTGAGCACTAAGACCCTGGTCTTTTGGACAGCAGCCATTTTGTGCCAGCAGCATTGGGGAACCAGTAAGCATGGGGGCTGGGGTTGGGGGGCTGAGGGTTTTGGGGGCCAGGGGGAAGAGGAGGCAGGCGCTGAGTGTTTGTAGGGTTGCCAGGTGCCCGGCATTTTCGCCTCCTGGCTGGGGAAAAATTCAGAAAATACTGGACATTTGAGGTGTCCGGTATTCTCTGAATTTTTTTTACCGGACAGGAGCCGAAAATCTGGACTGTCCAGGTGAATACCGGACACCTGGCGACCCTACCAGTAGCATGGGCACTTAGTGGGAAGGGGGAGCAAAGGGGTTCCCTAAAATGTCTGGTATTTTCTGATTTTTTCCCGGCGAGGAGGCGAAAATACCGGGTGCTTACCTGGTTTCGTAGGGGAGCTGTCTGGCCCGGAGCAGGAAGACAAGATGGTGGATGGTCGCCGGCATGCTTTTTTTTTTTTTTTTTTGCTTAATAAATCTTGGGGTCCTTTTTTTTTTTGCTCAACAACTTTGGTCTTCCCCCTTTTTTTTCTCTCAATAGAATTTTTTCCCCAGTGTTTTTTTTGTGGGGGACGGGTGTTTGGTATTTTTGGTTAAACAATCTGGCAACACTACTTGGGTGTCTGACCCTCTCCATTGCCAAGCTGTTAGTTTTTTCAGTATTGCCTTTAGAATTGCCTCAGGAGTATGGCGAGCCAACCGCAGAAGGCGTTGGCCATTTCCATCAAGGAGCGAGAGAATAAAGAGCTTTTCGGGTTCTCTGTTGTTCGGCTGGCGATGCCTTTTTTTGTGACTACGTGAGCTTTCTCCACATCCAGGCAAAAGCCTACTCCCTGATAACAGAGAGATCAAAGGCCGTTTTGCAGTCATTAAGCTGCCAAACTCGATTGAAGTTGTTTACATCTCCCCCACTAATGGTGTTGGAGATGTTTAATCAAAAAAAAAAAAGACACCCTTTTCATTACTGCCAGGATGATTCACAAGGGGCCACTTTGGTCTAGTTTGTCAAGCTGCTCTTCAGCCCAACTAATAGAGTTTTAAGGAAAGTCCCTTTGACAAACGCGTGTAGGCCATGGGCCGGTACTACAAGATGAAAGCAAGCAAGCAAACCGTGACAAAGGGCCTGCTGGCTAGGGCAGCTTATGTGTACTGTGGGACATGGAACGTATCTGTCCAACAGCTTACAAACCTGCCGACTCCGTCATCTTTCAGACCTTTGGAAGGAGGCCTGGGATGGGATGATGGGGAAATAAGTGCCAGAAGCAGATAATCTTTCAGGAAAAGCTGAACAGTCGGCCATAATTGGCCTGCAAAGCTCTGTGATAAAGGAGAAGAAAGACCAAGGAGACAGATTGTGTGGGATGTTTCAAGGTGACTGTCTTTAATTGGGATGCACTGATGCTAGCAAGAATGTAGGGTGAATATTAAAAGAAACTTCCCTCAGGGGAGGGGGGTTAACCATGGATACTGTTCCCTCTCATGAGGGGAGATCCTCACTGCTTGAATCACTTAAAACTAGGGAGGGAGCCTGGCCTAGTGATTGGAGCAGGGCCCTGTGTGCCAGGACTCCAAGGTCCTTTTCTCAGTTCTGCCATGGACTTGCAACGTGACCACACCTCCCTAGGTACTTCCAGAGTGCTTTTCATTGGCGTATCTAACTGCCTTGTCATCATGAACAGACTATATCAGGGGCGGGCAATAATTTTTGAGAGGGGGCATTCCAAGAATTTGGTAAGTGGTCCAGGGCCACGTTCTTCCAGGGTATTAATGGAGGAGGTGCAGGGCCTGGGAGGGAGAGTGGGTGCAGAAGGGAGCTTGGGGTAGGGGATTGGAATGCAGGAGGGCGGTGGGGTCTGGGAGGGAGTTTGGGTGACGGTGGGGGCTGAGACCTGGGGCAGGGGACTGGGGTCCAGGAGGGAATGCAGGGGAAACCGGCCAATCACAGAATCATAGAACACTAGGACTGGAAGGGACCTCGAGGGGTCATCGAGTCCAGTCCCCTGCCCAATGGGAGTGGTAAGATTGTGCTGGAGATGGGGGACAGCATGCAAAGCCTCTCTGCCTTCCCCCCGGGCTCCCAGCTCTCCACGGGGCCCTATAGCCAGCGGCATGCAGAGGAGGGGCATGGAGGGTGCTTCTGTCATTATCTGACCAGGATGAGCCTGGCCCTGTGTCTTCTGTGGGGCATGGGAGACAAAGACCCTAACATTGGCAGCCCTCCGACGACTGGATCAGACAGCATTTGGCGAGTGACGGCTGTCAATCCAGATTCCTCTGAAATCCAGCCTTCCACATGCCAAAGGACTCAGAACACCACTGTGAATCCCGCCACAGGGGTAGAAGAGAGAGAAGCAGGCAGGCAAGTCACAGCAAACCCATTCTTCTGCCGCCTGTGAACCATCAGCTATTGCCGGTGGACCCCTCAGGCTTAGCGATTCGGGCACTCACAGCTGTTCGGCTTTCACAGCGATTGCCACCTCATTTCCCCCTGCCTCCTTGTTTACAAGCATGATCATTTCTATATTAAAATACCCTATGGTTTGGGGCCTGTGTTTCTTGGTGCTGCCTGTGAAATTTTCCCCCCAACAGATGTTTGTTTTGCTTACAAACATCATGACTCCTACGGTGAAAATGCAGATAAATTACACCGTCTGGAAAGAGGAGCGCAATTTGCACAGAGGAGGTTATTCTTCTAACGAGCATTCAGTAAGCCTCACTGGTCTCAGCCTTCCTACTATCCCAGAAGTAGTGCCAACCTCATCTCACTGATCCATCTACGGAGTTTAAGGTGCCCTGGGACTCCAGCCTGACTGATTAAAATGAAGGAAATCAGAATTTGCCAGGAGAACTTCTCAGACCTTTGTGCTAAAGGCAGTGAGAGCTGGGGGTAGTATTTATTTATTTATGCTCCGAGGAAGGACGGTAGGGTTTCTTGGGAAAACTTCCTTCTGAATTGCAACTTGTGTCATTTATTCCCATAATTTAAATAATCAGGGGGTAAGGGGGATTCTGACAGTCTTTAGGTAAGGAAAAATATAGGAGGAAGGACAGCCTAGTGGTTAGAATGATAGGCCTCAGGAAAACAGACTCATTTCCTGTTTTGCCACAGACTTCCTGTGTGAGCGATGTGGACTCACTTCTCCCTCAGTAAAGTGAGGACTACAGCAGCACTTCACCATGGTGTTATGAGTTACATAAAAGCTGGTTCAGATACTATGGCTAGGGAAGCCATATAAGAGTGTGTCTACATTGCACAATAGTAAAATTGTGTATCTTATTTCGATCTTATTTCAAAATTTGGTGCTGTCTACACGGTGCCAAATTTTGAAATAAAGCGCTGTTCCAAAATATCCCTTACTCCTTGAGGAATTAAATTTACAGGGACGTCAGAATAGCGAACCCGGAATAACGGGCTTGCTGTGAAGATGCGGGATAGCTATTTCAGGATACTCTGGTATCCTGAAATAGCACTGTAGAGTAGGCGTAGCCCCAGGGGCAGAAAAAGACCCTGGAGATTGGTTCTTGAGCATCAGAACTTGCAGATCTCTGCGTTGGTTCTGAGCTCCTCTGTGCGGGATAAGAGTGCAAAGCAAACACCACAAACTGTAACTGGGCAACTCTATGCTGTGAGACAGACTCCTAGCAACCAGGTACTAAATTCTCAGTGTCATCTCTCCCACCAAAGAGGTAGCAACGCCCATATGGTAACTGAGTGTGGCCACTCCAAAACTCCATCTTCCAATGCTGTCCGCCTTTACCTTTCTACCATGCTTCCAGATAATTCTGTGCATTCCGGGCTACGGAACAGAAATGCTTCCAGTAAACTGGGAATTCCCATCAGGACAGATGGCAGCTGCGTGCACCCAGCCTCCCGTTCAAAAATTTAAATCTGATCTTTGCCGATTTCCAGGCTGCCCTGATACAGTTACAGTTTGTCCTCCTGCTGAGGCTCGTATGCTTCCGTTTTAATAGGTTTCTATTTGGAACGTGCACGAGCTTTATGTTCGAATACACCGTCAGGGATTAGACAACTGACTCGAAGGCAACCAGCCAGCTTTTGCCATCAGCCACTTAAAAGATCAGGTAGAGAACAGTGCCTACGGCAGGAGTGGGCAATACGCCAGATGTGGCTCACCACGGTTAGCCTCTGGGGGATTGATGGCACTTGATTTACCTGCGCCTCTGCAGGTACGGCCGCTTGATGCTCCCATTGGCCACGGATCATCGTTTCCGGTATCCTGTTCTGTGTTGCTTCCTGCAGCTCCCATTAGTCGGGAACAGGGATCCGTAGCCAATGGGAGCTTCAAGCAGCTGTATCTGTGGAAGCACAAGTAAATAAAGCACTGGAGGCCGACCAGGGATTAACTCTGTTGAACCTTGTCCGGCTCATGGGCCAGTTATTGCCCATCACCGGCCTAATGACATGTCAGAAGTGCTCTAATGTCGTGAAGAAAGACGAGGGCCTGGTTGTCCTAGAAAGTAAGGAACCATTCACCTCTCCATGACCAGTTCATTTGCATATTAGGTCACTAGAGACCCAATGCCAGTAACATGTGACACAATGCTCTCCTTCTGGGCACGTATCCACACTGGACAGCCAGAAATGGCATTTCGTGGACTATCTGGGCCTAGTTCGGACCTCACACATGCTGGTGTCTACCTGGAGTATCTCTACCGAAGCCTGTGGCATGTCACTGGTGCACAGCCCACACACCAAACTCAGCTTTCTTTGGGACTGCCTGGTAACAGCAGAGATACCGACAGCCGCTGCAGGCCCATGGACAAGGGTGGGGGTGCTGGCTCCGTGCTCCCAGAAGGGGCGGGGCCTCAGGCAGAAGTGTGGGGCTGAGGGCAACCAGTCTTCTGTCCTGCCCAAATCATGCCACCCTGCCCCCAGCCCTGAGAGCTGCCCGGAGCATGGGGAGAGGCGCTGCATGGCACTCCAGCAGTGAATTAAAGGGCCCAGAGATCCAGCCACGGCCACTGATGCAGTAGCAAAAGCGACGGCCAGGAGCCCTGGGCCCCTTTGAATTGCCAGGCTTTGGGGCAACTGCCCTCTTTGACCCCCCTGTCGGAGGGCCTGGATGACAGGTCGCCCATGATGGACAACAGGCTGAATCCTACCTAGGCTCACCATAGAATCATAGGGTTGGAAGGGACCTCAGGAAATCTCCTGCCCAATCGCATCGAGTTCATCACTGCTCAAGCCAGCCCATTAGAAATCCACCCATTGCAGAACCTCTTCCTGAGGTAAAATCCATGGCATTTCCCCTCAGCGTAGCTTCAGCAACCCAGTATGTTCTGTGCCTCTCCGTCACCCCCGGGTGCGAGCAAGGTAATCAAATAATGACTGAGTTTTCAGCAAAGGAGAGGCTGGATATTGCTTGCTTTCTGCCCATCAACAGTGTGCACTGTCTGAAAGTAACACTGTCAGAGCATCACCAGCCCCTTGGGAGGCCTCAGCCCAGAGGCTCGAGTGAAAGATAACAGATTGAAAAGAGCAAAGAGGCGCCAAGCCATGGAAATGACTGTCAGCATAGCAAATATTACAGCACAGAATATGCATCTGGGAAGAGGGTCACACGAGGAATGTGCAAAGGAATATGCGAAGAAAGAAGCGAATGCTTTTCTGTTTCAGTGCACTTTACAAAGGTTAACCGTGAGCCTCGCAGGGTAGGTATTATTGCCTTTATTCACAGCTGGGAAAACCAAGGCAGATGTTCACTAGGCCATGGGGAGGTGTCAATCACATGTTCGGGTGATTCCGAGTTCTCATTCACATGTTCAGAGAACTAGAACATGTCCCTCTCTCTTGGATATGACAGAGTGACAGACGGCGCAGAATCTACACAACATTGTCAACAAATCTCGCAACGGATTCGCCTCTCCGTAGATGACTGGAAAGGTGCCCCTAGATTAATAGATTATAAGACCAGACGGAACCATTGTGATCAGATAGTTTGGCATCATGCATAACAGAGGCCATTGGACTGCCCAGAATTAATTGCTGCATGCACTAGAGGATCTCCTGCAGAAGATATCCAATCTTGACTTTAACATTTATAGTGATGGAGAATCCACCTCTCCCCCTGTGTCAGTCGTCCCAATGGTTAATTACTGTCGCTGTTTAAAAATGGTGCCTGTTTCTGGTCTGAATTGGTCTTGCTTCACCTTCCAAACACTGGATCTTAGTCTGTCTTTGCTGGCTAGATTGAAGTGTTCCATCATCAATGTTTTTGTTCCCTATGCAAACTAGACTATCACCAAGTCTTCCCTGAGCCGACTCTTGCTGTTTATTCCAATGCTGAATTTGGTCTCCCGGTAGGAACAAGTTTCAACATTTTCTCCTCCATTTGCAGATGCCGTTAACAAGATCTACAGACGAATTAAGCCAACAAAGAGATTTCTCTTCTGTGCTCCAAAGTGCGAAAGACTTAAACTCAGACCCCTTAGATATCTCTATTAGGAAAGAAAGTGAGCAATCGTGTGCATCCACAATGGATCCAACCCATTGCAAGCAGACCCTATAAAATCCCATCCTTGCATGCTCAAGGTTCTCTACTACGGATTCCGGGAAGATCAGATGTAGGTTGGATAGAAGCCAAAAACAGCCAGCGAGATTTTTTTCCTCATTAAACATCCCCCTTCTATAGATTTTTAATTCAGTGGACTTTTGGTATTCCGAGAAGGAGGCAGAGTGTGTGTGGGGAAAAAGGGGGTGGAACAATGCAAGCTGACAGACGACGAAGAGTCACTATGTTATTTCAAATTAGGGATGTAAAATTCTGTTGAAAAAGTTAACCAGAACATTTCATCGGTTAACTGGGATCCAGGGGACAGGCGGGGGACTGTTCCAAGCACAGCTGGGCTCACTGTGCCACAGGCTGCTCCGGCCAGGCCAGGCTAAGGCCACTGTACCTTGCAGCCACGGGTGGGCTGGAGCACTCTCTGACCATGGCACGGTGCAGCACGGTGGATCCGGCTGGGCTACAGTGCCTCCCACCCATGTCGTGGTGTGGTGGTCCTGACTAGGCCACCAGTTAACTAGTTACCCAGCAATTCTGCTTTCTGATTTATCACAGGCTTCTGGAGTCTCTCTGGTCTGGTCTACAATGGAAAGATCACCCACTGCTGACCATCAGCTGCACACGCTTGAAGTGCAAGCATAGACCAGGGACACGTTCCTCTCAGAAACAGCTTGAGGCTTGATTCTTCCAACACCCCCCCACCCCAAACAGGCAAGCAAGTGATCTGCACATACAAAGTTGCAAATATATACACATAAGGGCTGTGATCAGAAATAATGACTCCCTGCCAATAATCCCCAGGGGCCATGCCTTTGGTTTTCTCCAGCAACAAGAAATGTACAGCATCAATAAAGAAACAGAAAGCTATCTGGGAAATATGGCAATGGATAAAACCAGCAGCTATCTGTGCAGCAGGTGAGAACGTGGCTGCCTAAGAGTGCATCCACTGTTAATCTATGACAGCTGATGCCCACACGAGACATGTAGGTTGTGGAGAAAAACGAATACTAAGAAACACACCAATCAAGGAATTCCATAGACTGGCTCTCCTCAGTTCCTTCTCATTTTGCTAGGGAGAAGATCAAGTGTCTTGATACTCTCGCTTTGGAGACAATATATCTTACTTGTACCCATGTAACTAAAGAACTATCACTGAATTCACAGCTGGTCAAAATTTTCCTAGTTTCAAATTTTTGTCAAAAAAAATTGAGTTTTTAATGGAGGAAACGTCACCAGCATTCAATGAACATATCTGGATTTTTTTTGACAAGATGAATCATGTCAAAATAATTTAGGCTGCAGGGAGCGAAGTCTTCTTTCATGTCCCTTCTTAGACAGCAAATCTATTTTCATATGTGCTTCTTATGAAGCACTGGCATCTAAGATCAGAAGAGAAAAAATATGCAGGAAATTATGCTTTCAAAATACGGATGTTTCCAGCCGCATTTTCTTGTTTTGCATAAAGCACACCCTTTGGACTTGACACAGAAGGTATGGGTGTGTTGCTCTTCTTATAACAGGAAAATAATACAGTAACATGTTAACAATTGGCATTTAATTTGTTAATAAAATAAGTTACTATTAAAATAATAGAACCAATATTCATACAGAATAGCAACACTCATTATGCTAATGCTAATTACACTAATAGCAACAATAATCATACGTATTAAAGCATCAGTTCTAGGCACATATGCTTTGAATGGCAGAGTGATGCAAGCCTATATTGCCACAAATTCAAGTGATGGTACAGATGGCAAAAAAAACCCCACTCCTCCCTGTTTATACGCAGTCAGCTGATTCTATATCTGGCATGGTTGGTTTAGAAGCCAAAAGATGATGGGGCTGCAGATAGGTTATAAACTCATCTGCTTCTTACATCCCCACTGTGGGTACGTCTACACTGCAACACTATTTTGAAATAACTAGCGCTATTCCGAAATAACACAGGCTACGTCTAGATTGCATTGCTTTTTAAGCACACCGGAAGTATCTCAAAAAAGCAGCGCCGCATCCAAGCAATATGTCTGCTTTTTTGAAATTTTTGTTGAAAGAACGGACGTGCTTTTTCGCCATCCCTGGAAACCTCGTTCTACAGGGGAATAAAGGATGGCTCGAAAAAACACTTTCTTGTGCAATTTGGCACCATGGAGATGCGCCAAATTTTGAAAGAGCCCCTTTTAAAAGTAAATCGAATTTTTCTGATTTAACAGTGCAGTCTAGACGTAGCCTTAGTCCACGGCTACACAGCAGGCAGTTATTTCAAAATAGTATCAAAATACTCTCAAGCTGGAGACTTCTTACTCCAACTTCTGAAACCCTCGTTGTACGAGGAGTAAGGGAGGTCGGAGCAAGAGGGCTCTATTTCAAAATGAGTGCTGTCTAGATGCTCCGTATTTTGAAATAGGCTCCACAATTGACGTAGCTCAATTTGCATAGCTCATTTTGAGTGAAGCCTTACAGTATAGATCCACCCTCAGTGATAACGATTCTGCCGTTGGCAGCATGCTTGACTCTGTGGGAGGGAATAGCTGAGTCACAGGCACTGGGCAGCAGGAACCATTGTTGACACCGCTCCATGCTGGAAACAAATCCCAACGTTTTACTGAACCACTTGCCGAAGAGGAGGCAGGCCCGGGGTCTGGACAGGAAGCTCATTGCTCCATGGTAAGAACAGAGCTAGTGGTCTTGATTCTGACCTCATGCAGAGGAGTCGGCAGAGACATGCCCGAGAAAATGAGTTCAGAATCAGGCCCGCTAGGTCTCTGTTCACCTACAGGAAGAGTGTGATGCTGACAGAGCAGTGTCCAGCCCTAAACAATAGTAGTTCACTGTTAGCCAGCAGACCTCCCTTCAGCTGGAACAACACTGTCAGCGACCGAGACGGTGACAGATGAAAAACGCAGAGTTCTCGAACCAAACACTATTTAGCCATTCCATTTCCGCCCCCCCCCCATGATACTTCAAGTTGTGATCTCTCCTCCCACACCCCGCCATGGCCTCTTGTTTGACCTCTGAATATCAAAGCCAAGCTGCCTCAAACTCTGAGATGCTGCTGTCCATAGTATGGGCAGCAGAAACAGCAATGGCCCCGAGCTACTTGAAAGCCTGGTCTTACCAGTTCTCAGTGTTGGGACAGCGTTTGCCACCCTTTGGTCTAACACACTGCTGAAGAGATCACGTGATCAGTAGAAGGCTAATGGAAACTGATCCATATACAAGACGAAATCACCTGATCCCCAGAAGCAGCGATTTCTAATCCTTTCATCGGCCAAGTCAGCCTTCATATGAAAATCAATCAACTGGAGGTTTTAGTTCCATGCTGGGTGGGAGAGGAAGGGAATATCTGTGCGACTTAAAAGCAGGGTGGTACCAGTCCAATGTATTGAGTAGCCATCAAAACTAAAATAACCCCCATACAAACCATGATGGTTTAAGAGAGCAACTGAGCCTAGAAATGTTTACTCTTGTAGCAATCATCCTAAATAGCTAGATGCAGGTCTGAGCTATTGAGTCATCTTAGTGGGTAGCCCCAAAATTGTGTCAAGAAGCAGGATTCTAATGGGACCACCGATAATTATTTGCTAACTAGCCTGGCTTGCTTGATTGACATCCTCTTGGTTGATGTTACCCAGGGTAACAAAATTGACACAACTTTTGGACAGTCAAGATTAATATGGAATTTCCTTCCTTGCTGCTCAGTGGGGTTTCTTTTAGTTCCCATAATCCTTCCTAGCTAATAAGTTGTTTCGGTAAACGTGAGAGAGAAGTTTGAATTATAAATTGAACTTCTCTAGTATGGCACTCGCTGGTCCGGCAACATCCATGGTCCAGCATCGTTTTAGTTACTGGATGTCCACTTCGCATGGGTTTGTCCACTAAGTTTCCCATGGTCCCGTAAAGTTTGCTAACAGCCACCAGTCTTGGCTCTCAGTGTTCTGGGCTGTTGTTTAGCTCTAATTTATCCCAAATCTCTTCTAAGAGCCCAGCAAGCAGTGGAAGTGTTGGTCATGCTGCTAGACAATATTGACCTTCTGTGATCTGGAAAATTCTCTGGTTCAGCCCCAGCCAGATCCTGAAGGTCCCGGACTAGAGAGGTTCAACCTGTACTTCAGAAACAGGCAACCTCTGCTCACATCCTTCTCTGGACCCTCCCGTTAACGGACAGGCAGCCTGTATCGCAGTTGGCTGGAAACTGACTAAGGGTCCATCCCTCAGAAGAGCCAAGCATCTCTGTGTAGTGCTAAGCTCTCACTTCCTGTGGAGGCCAATAAAGGCAGTGAGAGCTCAGGACCAGATCTCACATACACAGCACCATACACCTATTAAGACTGAGGCCTTGTCTATATTACGTGGTTCTATCGATCTACTTCAGCTATGCAAATAGCAAAGCTGAAGTCAACATACTCACTGTGACGGGCTTGTGTGAGTTAAGGTCGCGGGGGATGCTCTCCCATTAACGCTGGCTTCTCTTAGTATCCTGGCGGAGTGCCAGCATCAATGGGAGCATGCTCAGAGATCGATTTATCATGTCTGCTATAGAGGCGACAAATCGATGGCCGGTGGATTGATTGCTGCAGTGTTGATCCACCACATAGTAGAGAGGGCCTGAACCAGTGGAGGCCATTATATTAAGATGGGGGTAAAATAGTACAAAGCTCTGTCTGTAATTAGGTAGACTCCTAAGAAATAGTTTTCCTGGATCTTTGCTTGCTGAGTGCTTCTAAAGAGAAAAAATATCAAGCCTTGAGATACGTTTTTCACAGTTGGAAAAAGTGCCTGCATGGCTGATTTCACAGAAGTTTCTATTGCTTCTCTGCCTTTGACAATCTTTGCTATTTTTCCCTTGGCTTTATCATTGAAACACACCTTCTTGCCTATCAAATGCCGTTTGGATCTCAATGGAACCGCAGTGTTACCTTTTTTTAAGGCTTGTTAAAGCACATGCTCCCTGGAACTCCAAAGCTGTTTCTATGGTGATGATGGAAAATGGAACAGCACCTTTTGAGCTCTGGATTGTGCATGGTGAGAACTTGTGCGAGTGTGTGTGTGTGTGGGGGGGGAGGGGGGCGGGGAGTGGGGGGGGAGTAGACAGAGTGAGAGTACTGAATTAGACAGACAGAATATGATTGCTCATTCAGGGCTGTGGATAATGGGAGTAAATTACAGCTTCGGATGACAGGCGTTAACAAAATTGACATGCTGCATTTAGTGTCATCTAGATGTTTGATTAACTGCAGTAGATGGAGTATTAATACGGCAAGAGGCTAGCCTGCTCAATTTCCTCACAACATGAACATTAAAGGGAAGAGGGCATGAGGGAATATATTTTAGGCATGAGTGAACATCGCTGATTTCAGAGGTTGGGCTCTGAGAAGCAGACAGAAGTTTGGCTGCTTCTAGAACAAGCTGCAACCCTTATCTCTGCACACCTGGGCAGATGAGTAAATGAACCTAAATCTCACATCTTTAAAAAAAATGTTAGCAGAGATTGTGTGGGGGGTATTTTAAAAAATCCAGGGATGATATTATTAGAAGTGACTCTCAACCAATGGTCTGTCTAATTTTTTCCATCAACGTGTGGAATACATTTTGTTATGACCACCAAGGCGTGGGTGGATGTGCATACTCTGTGAATGCTCTGCTAATCAGCTGGGTGGCATTTGAATCCCCTGGGTGGCCACTCACATGCTCAACTTACAGGGAACATCACTTTCAACTTTCTTGCTCTTTCGGAGTCTCCTTTTGCATCAACAGATGAAGATTTGGGCTGCAGTGTTCCCTCTAAGCTGAGTGCTTGGGCAGCCACCCAGGAGAGAGTCAGACGCTGCCCAGCTGAATAGCAGAGCACCCACAGCCGGCAGCATGTGTTTTTACTGGTGGTGCACAACTACACATGCTTCAGTGCACATCAAATTTATTCTGCATGTGGATGGAAAACAATTAGAGGGAACACTGATCTGGGATAGTTTTGTTTTCAGATGAGTTCCACGGTGAGAACAACAGCTGTCTTGGATCTAGTGTCATCTGTTCCAGAGGGCTACTAGAGCAACTGTGGATCAAATCTTGTAGTTCTTATTCAGGAAAAATTCCCATTGAAGAGAGGTACTGAGAGCTGGATAAGGACCTCAAGATATGGATCTGCATAGAGCGTCTTCTGGGGTGGAGAGAAAATGAAACTGAGGGGCAGAAGAGGTGCGCAATATGAGGAGTGGGAAGTTTGACCACAGATACCAGGGCAAAACCCTCCTCTTGCAAAAACTAGCCCAGGATCTTGTGTGTTCGGGCTGTTCACATTCAACCTCTGTTTCTAGGGAAACACAGATTATATGGAGCCCTATTTACCTCCCAATGAGCTGAAGCCAGGGGGACTTGAACATATGGTTGCGGAGAGCAGAGTTATTTCCAACCTGATGCTTAAGCTATCCCCTCTGGCTATTTATACAGTACAACCTGCTTATGCTGTACAAGGAGAAAGAATGCGATTTGAGGCTTGGACAACCTGAAATGAGGACATACAATCAGAAACCAGTTTGCTGCTGAGTATGATAAATAACCCGGGACTAGGGAAAGCGGAAGAGGCTTGGAAAATGCAGTGGTGTTGTTTCTTTCAATGTGGTGACACACAAACTCCTCCGCAAAGCGCTGTCGTACATGCTCTGCTGAGAGCCCAAACTTGTTAACCTTCATTTGGCTCCGTGTTTGCAGAAGAGTAGCAGCTATAACCATAAATACTGCCTTTGGCCTTCCTAGCCTTAATAAAAACGTTACATACCCCATTCCCCTGCTATTGCACACAAGCACACGAGGAGAGAAAGGAGGAGAGCAACGGCCTTAGAAAATTTTTGCAGTATGGTTAGCTCAGGCTGCACCACTAAACGGCCCTCTGTTGTCCACCCAGAAGCCTTCCCCCATTCTCCAGCCATGAGTCACGTGCCTGATGCTCGTCCATCAATCTCAGCCTGTCCATCAGTCCTAAGTTCTCTCCTGGGAATGGGGGGCCCTCACATAGGTGAGCTGCAGGAGCAGCATGAAATCCATGCATGGGGCATTTACACCCGCTACAGCAGGGCTACTCCACTTTGGAAGCCCTGGGGACTACAGTGATACTCACAGCACACGCCAACGGCCGCAACTTAAGTGCGGCTGCATATACATGCAAACATATATTCAAATATATGCAAATAGTTTCTTTCACACTGACGGGCATGAATACAAAGCACTTCCCACAATGCCCTGGGCATTCCCGGTACCTCCTCCCTGGGGGCTAGAAACACCGACTCCCCGTACCCATCTGTTCCAGCCAGCCCGTCCGCTTGCATCTTTCAATGCTCACCCCGCCTGGGAGATGCCTCGCCGTTGTGGAGCGTGTTCCCAGTGGAGGCCCTGTGCAAAGGATCCCACCCACAGCCCACGTGTTGAGCCCCACATAAACCCAAACCGCCCCTCAGGCTGCAAACAAACGGGCTGCACGTTGAGTAGCCCTGCGCTACAGCATGGGCGCGACGCTGCCTCTTTGCCAGTAATATCTGCAGGGCATGCGACTCTGGGTGACCGTCTGGCAGAAGCTATTGCAAACTCTAGTGGGAGCCTGAAAAAGAGGCAGGGGGTTGGGATGTTAATACCCAATAAAAAAGTTCACTGGTTAAACGATATAATTTTAATCGTTTAATCGGTTAGCCGTGGATGGCTGGTGGGCGCCAGCAGCAGGAGTCCTACAGCCAGCAGCTCCAGGCTGCCATGGGCGGAGGTTTGCTCCGGCCCCACCATGCTGCAGGCAGGGGCTGCTCTGGCCCCACATGCCCCGGGCAGCCATGAGCTGAGGCTGCTTTGGCCCTGCCACGGCCAGAGTCCTGCTAGCAGGGCCGCTTTGGGCAGGGGGGCTGCACCCGCTGACTCAGCCCACTGGTAACCTTTGCATCCCGAGCAGGGAGCAAGGACAGAGGACTGGGCTGGTGGAGCGGGAGGAGCAGGAGGGGCTGGTTATTCAAGTCTTTGGGTCACATGGCACTCGGTTTTAGAGGACGGGCTAGATACTGACCCAGGCATTCCAGTGCCTGCCTACAGCACTGACAGTTGTGGCTCTCAATCCCCGCCTCCTAAAAGTGCTGCTACCTGTTTTATTTCTGGCATGCGGCTGGCTCGTCGCTGCTCCCAAGTGCACCCCGGAGCTGCGCTGCAACACAGGGACCAGTCAGCATGTGTGTGCTCAGGGCCAGGATAGGTCTCTGCTCCGCGACACCGGGGCACTGACCTACCCCCTGTGCAGCCAAACGTTAGCGCAATGAGGATTCTTCAGCACAAGGTCTTGGCCACACACTGCAGGCCACTCCGTGCGGGACTCGATTGCCCCATGACACACTCTGTTTCAGACTCTCTGGCTGTGTCTCGACTGGCCAGTTTTTCCCAAAAATCAGCCGCTTTTCTGGAAAAACTTGCCAGCTGTCTACACTGGCCGCTTGAATTTCTGCAAAAGCACTGACTTCCTACTGTAAGAAATCAGTGCTTCTTGCGGAAATACGATGCTGCTCCCGTTCGGGCAAAAGTCCCTTTTGTGCAAAACTTTTACACAAAAGGGCCAGTGTAGACAGCTCAGATTTGTTTTGCGCAAAAAAGCCCCGATCGCGAAAATGGCTTTGAGAGGGCTGGAGCAGCACAGGTTGCACCTGGATCTAGATAATTGCTTGTGAGGGGAGGAGATGGAAGAGGAAGGTGCCTGGGAAATTTGGCTCCAGGATTTTTTCAGGGGGAGGGGAGGGAGCAAAAGGAGGTGTCCACCTACGTGACCCATGCTAGGACTGTTGAATGCAGGCTAGGACTTAGGGAAACTCAAAGTCATAGAGGGCAGCACAAGCTGTGCAAAACTCTGGGAACTCAGGCCAGAGAGAACTACAGGCTCTGTGTCCACCTGACTCAGTTCACTTTGAAACTTCCTGCTCTCAGGGCAGTGAGGCCTAGCGGCCAGAGTCAGGAGCAACATGCCCGGCTCTCAGGGCAGGGAGGCCCAGTGGCCAGAGACCCGAAGTCAATATCAATGCCCCTTCTCACAGAGCAGCCCGAGTCAATAACTACAGATGTAGCATCCCCCTTGGGTGTTAATAGTGGTGGGATGGAGGGACCCAGGCCCACTCTCTCCAGTGGGTCCCAGGCCATGGCGCTGTCAGTCCTACCTCCCCACCCTGAGCTACTTCCTACCAGATGCTCCGAAGCCTTCTTCGCTACTCTCCTATGGAGTGGGGGTTTCTCTGGCCGTTCCCCGCTGACTGGCCTCCGTGGTTCGGTCCATCTGCGGCTCTTCCCCCCGAGCTCTGGAAGCAGCACCTCCTTCCCCAGCAGCAGCCAGCCCCAACTGAGCTGCTCCGCCAGCCTTTATAGTCGGCCTCCCCCTGGAGCATGCCCAGCAGGGCTGTGGGGCGGGGCTCTCTCAGCCAGGTAACCCTGGTGAACCCTTGCAGGTCCAGTACAGGATTGGTACACCCTAGGGAATATACAGCAGGAATTCCTGCTCCCTTCTGCTGGTCTCATTTTGCAGGGTACTAGTCCCAAGGACAAGTAGGCTGGAGAGAAGACGACTCAGAGATGCACTCAGTTTGGATAAAAGGCAGAGTCACCTTTTTGCCCCTCTGCCTCCCCCCGCCCCAGCAGCACTGGTGGCAGAGTCTCTGCATCAGTGCCTGTTAATGTATTAATCCAGGGCATGCTGTACCGTTCCCAGATAGGGAGTCGAGCTGCCTCGATGGCAGGAAAGCTCAGCAGCCAGACAGATAAAAGAAAGAGGGTTAAAAAGTTGAAGCAGACGTGCCACTTACCTCAGATGCATTTTTACCCAGGGCATTTATAAAAGCCTCTCAGTCTCGTGAGGAAAGATTCTGAGGGACGTTTCAATGAGATGTTTAAAGCCTCATTCATAATTTGGGGAAATCTCAGCCACTGAAATTGTCACAGCTGGAGAAACACGGTGAAACCCCTGAGCAAAATTCCTGAATCAAGGCTGCTGAGGGAAGGCAGCAGTAGAAACACTGGCTTATTTTTCTGGAGTGAATTTCTAGCTGATGAAACAAAAGGAAAAACTACCCAGCACTATAAAGACTAACAAGATGGTTTAGTAGGTGATGAGGTTTCGTGGGCCAGACCCACTTCCTCAGATCATATTCTGGAAGAGAACATGCCAATTATCTTCCAGAATATGATCTGAGGAAGTGGGTCTGGCCCACGAAAGCTCATCACCTAATAAACCGTCTTGTTAGTCTTTAAAGTGCTACATAGTTTTTCCTTTTGTTTTAGCAAGATCAGACTAACACGGCTACCTCTCTATTAGCTGATGAAAGGCACTGCACGGATGGGCAGGTGACTCCAGTCCTCTACGGCTACGTCTACATTGGCGTCTACACTGGCGTCTACTCTTTAACGCAAGAGTTCTTGTGTTAAAGTATTTGCGCAAGAGAGCGTCTACACTGGCATGTGCCTTTGCGCAAGAGATGTGCTTTTGCACAAGAGCATCCGTGCCAGTGTAGATGCTCTCTTGCACAAGAAATTCATGTTGCCTGTCTACACTGGCCTCTTGTGCAAGAACAGTTGTGCAAAAGGGCTTATTCCTGAGCGGAAGCATCATATTTCTTGCGCAAGAAGCCCTGATTTCACACATTAGAACATCAGTGTTTGCGCAAGAACTCCCTGCCAGTGTAGACAGGCAGCATGTTTTTGCGCAAAAGCGGCTGCTTTGGCGCAAGATCGCGCCAATGTAGATACAGCCTACCTGTATGGGGTAGAGTATGCAAACCCCGTGCAGCACCTGGGTGCCATGAGGAAAGGAACAGGATAGGAAACTGAAGAGGATGGACTAGCACCATCACAGCCACCGTCAGGGGAAGCCATCTGGAGATGAACGAGTATTTCCATCTCTGTGGCGTTTTCACATTTAGTTTCTCCTCTGAGAGGAAAAGCAGGTGGAAACATATTCCCCTCCCCCCACAGTAAAAAATGTCAATAAAATCAAAGTTTGCCACTTTTCAGGGTTTTTTTTTGGGGGGGGGGAATCCTAGATAATTTTCCGAATTCAGTTACCAGGCAGATCCCCACATACTGTTCCAAGTTCCCCAGCACTTTAAAGCCATGGACGTGTAACGCTGACAGACTCCGCTTGTCTGCCGGCAGAACCGAAACTGGGACGTTGGGAGCTTAGTGCACGAGCCTCTACTGCATGAACAAAATGCCAGCTGGCTCTTAGCTAAGGCTGGAGAGCAGACTCTTTTGTCTCTCTGGAAATGGTCTTCCTCTATGGCACAGTGCACCACCCCCAGCAGGCGTGTGGGTCACTGCATTCCTGTTCGTTCTGGCATGTCACACGCAGGAGCGTCACCAGTCCTTTTCTGATGGCCTCGCTCATTTGTACGTCCCCCCAAAGCCCTCGGGCAATGACGCGGCGACTCCATACAGCCAGACTCCAGACAAGCAGTTCACATGCCCTGCGAGGGAGGTGCAAGGAGGGTCATTTGCGTTAGTGTGACGCTGAAGAGGAGCCCCACGGGTGGCAGGCAGTAGGAAGGAGTTGTAGGCCGGGCACCAACTGCAGGGCAGGAGGTGTTGTGGGCTGTGTGAGCTCTTCAGCGCTGCTCTGAGGTGCCACGTGCCCTGAACTAGCCCCGGCTCATTTTTCTTCATTTCTCAGACCCACGAGCACTGGGCCCGTCTGTTCCAGAGGGTGGAACGTGCTGTCCCAGAAGCCTCCTTGACTATCCAGAGCTAAACTCATGGGCGTGGGTCATGTGAGCAATTGCCTTCCCAAAACTGCCCGTGCTCCCACCATCCTGGAGGGTGGGTCTGCAGCGGGGCTGCCCGGCTCTCCAGCCGGTCGGGAGGGCTGGGGCAGTGAGACTAAGGGCTGAGGTCGGTAACCTGGTGTGGGGGCGGGGCTTGGCTCCACAGAGGGGGAGGTGGCAGAAGAGGCGGGGCCTCCAGCGGAAGGGGCGGAGCTGCTGTCAGGGGGCTAAGTGGGCACTTGCGTTGCAGGCTGGCTGGGGATGGTGGGACCGTTGTGCGGCGCACTCCGGGTGGTATTGAGAGCTGGCTGCCCCCGGCCCTGCCCCTTCTGGGAGCATGGAACCGGCACCCCCCCAACTTGCCCAGGAGCCTGGGGAATCTGTCTGCTTCCCTGATCTCACCACCCAGCTACATTAAACCTCTCTGCCTGGTAACCGATTGTCACCGTGATGTCTGATGCGGGCTGAACCATATGGTGATTCCATGAGGAAATGCAGCTGGCACGTTCACCCTGCCGTGAGCTGCGGGGCTACCAGATGCGTTGTTTGGGAGTATTTGGCTTGAGAGCTTAGTGTAGCTACCAGTCTAGGTTTTCCTAGGGCCCCCCCCGGCCATTACCTCTGGTTACAGCTCAGGCGTGTTGGTGAAGCCAGTCAGGGAGCCTCGTGATGATCTCGTCTGACTTCCTGCCTGACCCAGGCCAAAGACCATCTCTGCATCAAACCCAACCGCTGCAGACTCGCCCGGAGAACCCGTATTCGGAAGTGCATTGTTCACCCGAGCATATCTGCTTGCTTAAACAGTTTCAGTTGCCCAATTAGAGAGCAGAAACAACACCATGTAACTTATGCCACCAGCCACACCCTACAGACAAGGCCTGGCAGAAGGGAACAGCTGGTGAGGCTGCAGACCTGGGAAGGAGCTCATTAAGAATCAGAAAACACTAGAACTGGAAGGGACCTCCAGAGGTCATCGAGTCCAGTCCCCGGCCCTCATGGCAGGACCCAGAACCATCTAGACCATCCCTGATAGATGTCTATCCAACCTGCTATTAAATATCTCCAGAGAAGGAGATTCCACAGCTTCCCTAGGCAACTATTCCAGCATTTAATCACCCTGACAGGTAGGAAGTTTTTCCTAATGTCCAACCTAAACCTCCCTTGCTGCAGTTTAAGCCCATTGCTTGTTGTCCTATCCTCAGAGGCTAAGGAGAACAATTTTTCTCCCTCCTTCTTGTGACACATTTTTAGATACCTGAAAACTGTTATCATGTCCCCTCCCAGTCTTCTCCTTTCCAAACTAAACCAGACCAGTTCTTTCAGTCTTCCCTCCTAGGTCATGTTCTCTAAACCTTTAATCATTCTTGTTGCTCTTCTCTGGACCTTCTCCAATTTCTCCACATCTTTTTTGAAATGCGGTGCCCAGATCTGGACACAATACTCCAACTGAGGCCCAATCAGCACAGAGTAGAGCGGAAGAATGACTCCTTGTGTCTTGCTCACAACAGTCCTGTTAATGCCTCCCAGATTGATGGATACATTTACTGAAACTAGGGACAGTCTGCAAATTGCACTTCCTCCGCCCCCGGGAGCTCTGCAGAATCGGCTCTCACGCACACACTCCGACTCCTCTTAGAATGCCAACTCTTGGAGGCTTAATTACACAGCAGCGGTACTGCCCCCTTCTGGCACGGGGTTCAAAAGGATCCTTTATTCTGACAGGAAATAATCCCGGAGTGTCTGGCTCAATACGGAGGCAACCCTAGTACTTACCAGGTTCTGTAGAGGAGCCCTCCGGCCCGGTGCAGAGAGGCAAGATGGCGGGCAGCCGCCAGCAGCCTGTTAGGACCAAAAAGCTTCACCACGTAGTTTTTAAAGGGGCCACACTGTTTTTTTTTTTTTTTTTTTTTGCTTAAGAACTCTCGGGGTCCTGGGTTTTTTTTTTTTGGCTCAACTTTTTCCTGGCGTATTTTGTTGTTGAGTATTTTTTCTGAAACTATCTGGCAACCCTACTGAGAGGGGGCGGAGCAGGCTGCCGGACAGTTCCAGCTCCTGCCTCCCACCTGGTGAGTGTGTGTGTGGGGGAACCCCTGATGCCGTAGCCATGCCTCGTCCCCATAATCCCCGGTCCCTCCCTCCCTTCCATAGAACAGTCGGGGTGGCCGCTGCAGGGCCACCCAAAAGCATGGGGCTTGGAGCGGCGGCCCCAATTCATTCTATGGTTGGGATGGCCCTGAACCCAGGTCGGTGACCATCTCCTTGATTCGGGTCCAGCCAGAATGTGAGTACGTAAGATTTAACGATGTGCAAGCAACAGGATTGTTTTAAAGACGGATGGAGGTGGGGAAATGTTAGACAAAAGCATTCCGATACAGGGAACATTTTAGTAGTCCATAACTCAAAAGCACTGGGACCCGTTGCCTTCAAATGTTGGCCCTGCTCCTACAGCATCGACCTGAACATTGCCTTTTTCCAGCCAAAACCTGGTCTCCGAGCTGCAGTTTCGAGATGCTCAATTAGAGATTAGTGATAGAAGCTACTTTCAATCTTAATCACAAAGCCTCTACTGTGGCTGTATAATAAGCAGACGTGGTGCTTAGAATTGACATATGGCCGTAGCAATGAACATGGGCCAATGAATGTTCACTAAGGACTGGCTCATGGCTACTCCAGCCCAAACGTCTCTGAATGAAACACGCCCCGAGAGGAAGATTTCATAAAGCCAACGGAAAGGATGGTGAGGAAGAGAGGAAGCCTGGGACAA
Source organism: Pelodiscus sinensis (assembly GCF_049634645.1). Taxonomy (NCBI): domain Eukaryota; kingdom Metazoa; phylum Chordata; order Testudines; family Trionychidae; genus Pelodiscus; species Pelodiscus sinensis. The sequence continues at coordinate 34,860,579 of NC_134726.1, forward strand.
GTATGAATGTGTGGATCTGCTCTGAAAAGTGACTATAAACAGCATCACCAGGTTTCATTTGAGGTAATGGCTCCATGTCAAATAGGCTCAGTGTAACATTGCCACCCCTGCAAACTCATGGGGAGGTGGGGTTGGAAGTCCAGCTGGGTTCTCGCCTTCCCACTTGTCGTCAGCAGCAATAAAAGGTCCTGGAGAGCCACAATCTGAGCTCACTTGGTGGTGGGGAGCAACTCCAGTGAGGCTGCCCGGGGGCGGACTGGCAATCAAAACAGGCCCGGGAAATGGGTTGAGAATGGCCCTCCCCATGACGTCACCCCTGCGTGCCCTTCTCCGTTTTTGACATCACCCCTGTGTCCAGGGCCGGCTCTAGGTTTTTTGTCACCCTGAGCAAAAAAATGTTTGGCCTCCCCCCCTTGCTTTTTCGTCTGGGGAGGGTGCACGCGTAAATGCAGCTTGTGCGGCTTGCTGGGGGTGCGCGCACAAATGCAGCTCGCGCGGCTTGCTGGAGGGTGGGGTGCACGCTCCAGGGGGAGCCCAAACCCCGGGGCGTTTTCATCTCCTAGCACAAGCCCCTTTCTCTCCCATCCCTTCCCCTTATTTTTCCCCCTTCCCCTCCCCTACCTGGCTTCTGCCTTCCAGTTTGCGGGGCTGGAGTCTGCGATCAGGCCCCAGCTGCTTCCGAGGCTCCAGACTAGGCCACATGCCGGACCTGGAGCTGGGCTGTGCGGTGCAACGCTGGGCTGGGCGGTTTTAAAGTCCCGGGCCGTGACGTCGCGCCACGCCCAGGTGCCTCCCCTCTCACCTGTTGTGCAGCGTTTGAGCGTGCTCCCTCGGCCCTACAGTGCCCTGTACATGGCCGGCGCCGGGGAATTTAAAGTGTGGGGCTGCGCGCCCCGTCACAAATCCCCCTCCTTCTCCAGCAGCCGCCAGCTGGCCCTTCGGAGGATGGTCCACCAGGAATTTCCTGGTATCCCGCCAGGCCAGTCCACCGCTGGGGCTGCCTGGCTGGATGAGCCTGGACCTTCTCCTGGACCATCAAGAGCAGGCGGTTTTCATTGGGGATTTAGAGGTGCAACGGAGGACAGAAACGGGAGTTTCATTTCCAATTCTCTTGGTGGTCCCGGAGCGGGAACAGAGTCCGGCTCATTCTCCTGTTGGTCTGCTGGCCTTGCAGGAATAGCTCTACAGTCACTTTCCAGAGAAGAGATGCACTTTATAGGGATGTGAAAACATGTGTGATTTGGTGACCGTGTAACCGCTGAAAATATCAGCAATTAATACGTTTACCTGTGGGGTGGCAGCCAGCTTCCTGCGTGTACCGGCTCCTGCCTGTCACCCGGCTCCCAGGGAGCCACCTGCCGCCCTCCTCTGCTGCCTCTGAATCAGAGGAAGTAGTACAGAGCGGCAGGCAGCTCCCTTGGAGCCGGTGCAGGCTTAGAGCCAGTTTTTACATCAGATCCCGGCAGGTACTGGCTCCCACCTGCTGCCCTGCTCCTGGGGAGCTAGTTGCTGCCCCACACTGCAGCTGCTGGTACAGAGGCAGCAGCACGGGGTGGCAGCCAGCTCCCCAGGAACCGAACCGGGAGCCACATGTAACCATTTGGGTAACCGATAAGCTCATGTTTGTCCGTTACCCATTTAAATGACTGCACTCTTACATCCCCAGTACTTCAACGGATGGACCCTGCAGCCCTGTGCATCTCTTCTTCATAACCCCACAATGAAACAGGGAAGGGCCCAGGCTTTGCTTTGGAAACAGCACTGGCAGCTCACCTTAAAAAGGCATGCAGTCAGCTATATCCAAGAGTTGTCCACCATGAGGCATACACAAGTGAAAGCAAACTAATTTATTGAAAGTGCTGATAATAATATAAAGACAGCCATCTTCTTTGGGCTTGCTTTCCCTACCCGGAGGAGTTCTTATTCAGGGCGGAGGCAGAAAAAGCAATAAAAGCGCAAAAAATAGACTAAAATCCAAAGCAGCCAATTAACCTGCAAAATACAAGTCATTTTGCCACTAACGAGCAGCATCCTGTAGCCTCCTAATTAGCATTCACATGTGATAAGACAGGCAGAGACAGAACTGGGTCAGCCAGGCCCATGAATGTGCTATGCCATCGTATCGGATTCAGAATAACGACTAAAGTTCCAGAGAAACTCACTGCCAATTATCTGCTGCGTGCTGGTTTCTATTATTTGGCTCTCAAATAGCTCCAGCTCCAACAGGCTTCCACGCCAAGAGTGTCTTTCTTAAAGAGGCCATCCTGCCATGCAATTCTTACGCTGCTTTCCGGAAGAATAGGCCTATTAAGTGAGAGCGCTGAGTAAGCTCAGGCGCATGAGGAATACAGCGCCAGCGCGTCGCCAGGCTGACTCTGTCACCGGCTGCTCCGGCGTGTCTAGCTGACAGGTGGGATTCTAGCCCTGGAAGACATCGAAATGGCATGTAGTACACGCACTGGGCTAAGGCCAAAGCATGCAGCAAAACAGCTGGATTAACTCCAGAGAGGAGTACATGCAACGAGGTTTGGGGTAGCTTTCAAATCTGAGCCCTTTCCCAGATTTGGGGGCCAAATGGACGTGGGGTTTTTGTCCAGGCTCATCCCTAAGGAATAGGATGCACTTTTAGGGTTGAGACAGAAAGCAAGAGAACCGGGCACATTCTTATCCTCTCCAGCCACCGCCAAGCATGGTCTTGGCGCATGAGGCAAGACTCCTGGGTTGTATTCCCAGCCCTGGAGGTCACAACCTCTCCATGCCTCTATTTCCACACAGAATCACAGACTACTAGAGCTGGAGAAGTCAAATCCAGTCCCCTGCCCTCACGGCAGGACCAAGCACCATCTAGACTATCCTTTTGGGCTTTGTCTAACCTATGCTTAAATATCTCCAATGATGGAAAGTCCACAACTTCCCTAGGCAATTTATACCAGCGTTTAACCACCCTGACAGGAAGTTTTTCCTAATATCCAACCTAAACCTTCTGTGCTGCAATTTTAGCCCATCGCTTCTTGTCCTATCCTGAAAGGTTAAACATTTTTCTCCCTCCTCCTTGTAACACCCTTGAAAGTGGCTATTTTGTCTCCTCTCAATCTTCTCTTTTCCAGACTAAATAAACCCAGTTCTTTCAATCTTCCCTCCTAAGACACATCTGTAAAATAGATTACACATCTGTGAAATCGGCACAGTAATAGCTGCTAACTTCAAGGGGATGCTGGCTGCAGGATGAAAGACACTACAGAAGTGCAAAGGCCTACGATTGTTTTTTCTTGCATGCCACATGTTTTTCGGCACAGGCACACGAATGGCCTCGATTCTTTGGCTTGGGATAATTGCACAATAAAAACCTGTACCGCATGTCGCTCCATCTGCAAAGCCTCTGATCATTTCCACAGAACCTAAATGGCCGGCAATGAAAGCAAATCAGCTCTTTAATGATGTGGGGGAAAACCACAAAAAACCAAAGACCCATGAAGGGAAGGAATGGTTTGTAGCAGGTGCAGTGGGATGTAGAGGTGGTCACTGACTGAATGCCAGCCCAGGTCAAAGCCACAGCTGTTTTAGCAAAGTTAGTTTCAAAGCAGTTCCTGGTAGACAAGCATCAACATCACAGAACCTTCCAGCAGACCTGGTCTCAACAAAGCAGCTGCACACAGAGAGGGTCTGGAAAGCTGAGCCCGTCAGAGCTCCGCCTTCATTAAGGCAATCCGAAAACGTGGAACCCTGCGAGTCCAGATCGTTCAATGAAAAGAGCTTCAGACCGGGTGATTCGGCGAGAGATGGATTGAGACTTATGCCATGAACAGATTTACCTCTGTCCCCAAGGTTATGTAATCCCTTCCTCCAAGCCCCACCCCCAGACCTCAAAAGAGTGTGCCCAAATTTAGATAGTGACTATCTGTCTGAGACCTTGTTACAAATTGTAATTCGGAGAATATACTTAAGCATAACTTGCATGCCTCTGAAAATATACACTACAGGAAGTTCTTAGTCACCCTGGTTTCAGCAAACTTTGGCTGAAGAGGTTGTCCCAATTCAACCGTATTTCCTTACTGTTGATTCTCCGTGTGTGGAAAACACTTTCTTTGCCCTTAGAAACAGCTTGTTGTATCCCTGCCTGAATCCTGTAAGAACTCCACAGTCCACTGGGATGTCAGGAGTCACTTGCATGATTGTGGTGAATTCCATATTCTAGCGAATTTGCCACATGAGATGATACAGCGCCTGGTCTAAGTCAACTCAAAATCAGAACTTTGTTAAGTTAAAAAAATCGAATACACTTGTCTAAGACTTGGTATATTTAGTCCTGGACCTGTGGCAGACCTTTTCTGCTTGACCAGGTAATCAGTAAGGGTATGTCTACACTAGCCCCCTAGTTTGAACTAGGGAGGCTAACGTAGGCATTCGAAGTTGCAAATGAAGCCCAGGATTTAAATATCTCGGGCTTTATTTGCATCTTCCCGTCCGGGTGCCATTTTTAAATCCCCTTAGTCCGAACTAACTGCCTGTGGCTACACGCAGCAGTCAAATGTTAACTCAAACTAAGTCCTTAGTTTGAGTTAACTGCTACACCTCGTGGAATTTGTACCTACTCGTGGAATGAGGTGTAACACTGCAACTTCGAATGCCTACATTAGCCTCCCTAGTTTGAACTAGTGGGCTAGTGTAGACAGACCCGAACAGATTTAGAGAGTCTGCTACTTCATGGAGTTCCAGGAGTAGGTACAAATTCCAGGACTCAGTACAGGACTAGGTGCTGGCCTTCATGGTACATAAGAACGGCCCTACTGGGTCAGACCAATGGTCCATCTAGCCCAGTATTCTGTCTTGTGATGGTGGCCAATGCCAGGTGCCCCAGAAGGCGTGAACAGAACAGGGATCATCACTTGATCCCTCTCCTGCCATCCATTTCCAACCACTGACCAACAGCTTTATGAATTAATAGCTCATCCTAGCTAGTAAGTATCGATGGACCCATCCTCCATGAACGTAGCTCATTCTTAGTAGGGGGAAAGCCCTTCATATAGGGTCATTGGAGGCCATCTTGGATGGCTAACACCAGCAGGCACTACCTCGGTGTTTCTTTCCAGGAGTCCATCCTGCACTCGAAAGCCACGTCAGGTGGGGGGACTTCCCTTCGGTTTGGAGCATCCCTCGGTTTGCGGCTCTCCAAGTCTGTGCAGAAGGGGTGAGGTGTAGAAATTTGGAGTCTCTATCCCTCCCCGCTTCCCCAGACAACTTCTCTGCCTTGTGCTCTGCACGGAAGGGGTTCTGTTAAGGTTCAGGGCCACTGGGCTCCGTGGCGCTGTTCATTTGGGTCCCCACGTAGCAGGCGCGCAGGGACTGACCACTGTTCAAAGCCACCGTTGCTGCCCCAAGCCCTTTCCGTGGCTCATCCTGCTGTAGCCCGGAGGGAAGCCAGCGGAGCAGAGCACAGGCAGAAGCTATTCAGGCAGAGCTGCTCCTGTTCTGATCCCCTTCCTCCTGGAGCTCCAGGGCTGGGAGGCCTTGTCCCCTCTAAATGCGATGATGATGCAGCAGACAGGACACTCGGCAGGCAGACTGTCGCCCTGCTTGTCTGTGCTCTAGATGGCATCTTTAGGTTATGGCAGAAGCCCATGAGCAACTGGGGTGGGGGGGAGGGATGCATGCTGCTGTTGCTACCACCACCAAAGTCAAAGGTGTTTGATGACTTGGGGCCGCCAGGCCAACATTTTTTTCTCAGCAGTCCATCGAACGGATTTTTCATGGCAGCAAGTGGGGGGCAGCCAAACGAGCTGAGAAAAGAGGAGGTGAAGGCGGGATATGAGGGAAGTCTATACAATCACGATGGGCGCGGGGAAAGTGAATAAGGAAAAGTTATTTCCTTGTTCCCATGACACAAAGGCTCGGGGCCACCCAAATGAAATGAATAGGTACAGGTTGAAAACAAACCAAAGGAATTTTTTTCTTTACCCTGTATGCAGTCAACCTGTGGAACTCCTTGCCAGAGGATGGTGTGAAGGCCAGGACTATAGCAGGGTTCACAAAAGAGCTAGATCAATTCATAGAGGTTAGGCCTATTGATGGCTATTAACCAGGCTGGGTAAGGAATGGTGTGCCTAGCCTCTATTTGTCAGAGGGTGGAGATGAATGGCAGGAGAGAGATGGCTTGATCATTACCTGTTCTGTTCACTCCCTCTGGGGCACCTGGCATTGGCCACTGTCGGCAGACAGGATACTGGGCTAGATGGACCTTTGGTCTGACCCAGTCTGGCCGTTCTTATGATTGATTCCCAGCTCTCCTCCCACCCCAAAACAGTGAGCAGTTCCACCAAGGCAGCTGCCTTTTGTCTGCTGCTTTGGTCCTCAATCCCACAGCTAAGTTTCACTGGGCTTGTGTTCTGAGATCACCCAGACTTTCCTGGCTTTCATGCCAGATAGTTTCGGAGTCCAACTTTGTTTCCTATTTCTTTAGCATCATGTACCAGCCCCAGGCAAGGGCCCCCAGGTCTGTTTTGTTGATACCAGACTGCCTCGGTGAAGCGCTTAGAAGCCTGTTCTGACAACTCAGCTGTTTGTGATCCTTGCAGTGCACCAGAGACAGCAGGGCGTTTCGGAGTCAGGCATATGCAGGGACTTTTTACAAGGTATTACTGAGGAATTCTTCCTTTTTATTGCACCCAAGTTAGTGGCTCGGAACAAAACTGGCTGGAGTCTGAAGCTCTTTGGCCAAAAACGTAACATTCTTTTATTGCCATTGGCTTGAGGACAGTTTAAGCAACCTGGAATCCACTATAAACCTACAAAATTGTACTCTCTTGGGAACCAGGCCATAATGATCACAATCTACCTTTTATAACAGAGGGGATACAGACTCCAGGGAAAACCTGCGCTTGCTCACCACCGCCTGTCTAGCTTCGGTTCTCCCCCAGCACTGGGCACCAGAGTATCGAAGGACTGGCATTGTATCCGCCTGACAACTCATCCCCGCAGCAACAAAGAATAAACGGGTCTATTCAGAGGAGGCTGTCGAGGTGCGTGTCCTCATTTTAAAACTTGTTGTTGAACAAGTCAGCAGGCAAAAATCAGTCCTGGACATTTGTTGGTTTGCTTTTATTTATTTAATTTTTTTGGTCTTCCTCTGTTGCATGCTTATTATTGCAGAGTTGCTGATCAAGTTTAGTTAGGTATCATATATATAGTAGCCCAGTGTCTGTGAGTCTGTAACGCTGATGTACACAGCCACGCCCCCTGGCCGTGTGCAACAGCACCCCGCCCCCCTTCCCCTCCCTCAGTGGCATGGCATGCATGGGGAGCGCGGATCCCAAATGGCCGCTTGCCGCTGCTTGCTCCCCCGCTGCAGCCCAGCTGATTGGCGCCGCGACGCTCAACTGAGCCCCGGTGGGAGGGGAAGGGGAGTGGGGCGCTGACGTACACGGCCAGAGGAGGAGGAGAAGAGAAAGGGAGAGTGAGAGGCAGGAGGTGGAGAAGAGAAAGAAAGAGACGGAGAGAGAGGCAGGAGGTGGAGGAAAGCTGAGAGAGGGGGGGAGGAGGCAGTAGGAGGAGAGAGAGAGAGAGAGAGACTCAGCAAGAGCGCTCAGGAGAGAAGACCTGAAAATCCCATCTTAGGACGGGCTAATTGGCTAGTTATCGCAGAGTTGCTGATCAAGTTTAGTTAGGTATTGGTCTTGAAAGAAAACACACACACACACACACACACAAAATCATGTCAGAACTTCTAGGGACAAATGGGCTCTGGCTGTCTGCAGGCCCATTTGAAAAAAAAAGAGGAAGTGATGGAGAAGAGAACACAAAGAACCTTACCCTCCCATCGTGGGCATGTTTAAATACCTCCATCGCTGCCCCGTGCTGCCTCTCCTCGCCAGAAGTGAGCAGGTAAGTAACCATTCCCCTGTAAATAACCTCGGCCTGCAGAGCATTTTCCTCATTCTGAGCATGCATGATGGGAGAGAATCATTTGCCACTTGGAAAATGAGACCTCACATTTCTCTCCACAGCCCAGAGTGGCGTTTTCAGCAGCTCGCCGAGACAATATTTTGGAGTACGTCATTGGTAAAATAGCTGGTTAACCAGTTGTACCCAAGAAAACTCAGAATAGAGCAGCTGCCCATACAACGACCTGACGGAAGGATCTTTAGACGACTCATCTCTCTAATCTCACTGTCCTTCAACTCCAATCAAGCTACAAGGAGGACACCCCACACTCTGTGGCAAATGCCATTTCTTGACATCATGCTGTCCCCTGGATTAGTATGAACAGAATGAATTTTCTTTCTGCTTCCAGAAAAGACATCTACGAGACATCTCCTTGTGCCCTAGGAGATCAAATTCAAGTCTTGGGGGTGGAACAAAGGGACCTCCCCCGATGGGCAAAGGAGAAGCCGGCTTGCTTGGTTTCGGCCTAGCATAATAGTGGTCTTTGGAGTTTTGTTTTTCGCTCAGTGCAGAGATGCAAACTCGCACGTCGGTGACTCCTGTTACAAAATGGAGTTCTCTCAGGGTGCGTCTACACGGCAGTGTTATTTCAGAATAACGGCCATTATTCCTAAATAACAATGCAAGTGTCTACACAGCCGTTCTGTTATTTCAAAATAAATTCGAAATAATGGACAGCGTATTTCGACTTCTGTAACCCTCATTCCATGAGGAAAGACGCCTCTTCCAAAATGCTATTTCAAAATTGTTGTAGCATGGATGCCCCGGGGGGAGCTATTTCGAAATAGCTTCTCCCCGGGGCCATTCAAATTAATTACTCCCCAGTGCCTCCTGAGGCTCTAAGTCAAGGGAGGATGTCCACATTAGGAGAGCCTGCCTCAGACTAATTTCTAGGCTTTCCTGTAGTGTAGACATGCTATTTCGAGATAAGCTATTTTGGAGTATTTCTTCTGGAATAGCTTGTTCTGAAATAAGTGTGCAGTGTAGACTACCGTCAGATTCTACTATCCACCAGAAAAACCCAGAGACATGTTCGACTGCAGACTGTCTTTCACAGCGTATCAGATGATACTTGGCAGTGCAATTCATGCATCCCGCACAGTTTCTCAACCTTTTTTTGCTCATGGCCCCCTTCTGAGCCTCGTTTACCTCTGTGGCCCCCCTCATAACCGCTGTTAGTTGGGAAAAAAAGGTACATAATTTACCTAATGTTCCGTTTCTTCCATGTGGCCCGCTAGAGGTAGGGCGTGGCCCCTGGGGAGCCATATGGCCCACAGTTGAGAACCACTGCGAACAGTATAATTGATTCCAGGAATTCAGACCCCAATCCTGCAAACCATTATCTGTGCTGTGGCTTGCGCATTGGCCTGCTAATCCCAGGGATGTGAGTTCAATCCTTGAGGGGGCCACTTAGGGACCTGGGGCAAATCTGTCAGGGATGGCACTTGGTCCTGTCATGAGGGCAGGGGACTGGACTCAATGACCTCTCAAGGTCCCTTCCAGCTCTATGAGGTAGGTATATCTCCATATTATAATGGCTTGCAGGCTCAGACCCCTGCCCTTTCTTTTCGATCGCAGCACAAGGGCGTAGCTCCGTGTGGGTCTGAGGAGCCTGGGCCCATCCACATAGCATACCAGGCCTATCCAAATCAGGGCTGGAGCCCCCTGGTCCACAGCCTGGCCACATTGCTCACCTGACGGGGCCATGTGCTTCTGACTCGGTTTCCAGCCCCACTGCTAGCCCCATGGGGGTACACCTCATGGAGGAAGGTGTGGGTGGGGCTAGCACTGGGTCCAGAAACTGGGGCAGCAGCACGTGGCGCCAGCAGGAGAGTGATGAGGCAGGGCTGCTTGCTGAGCAGTAATGGGGGGAGGTGAGACAGGTCCCCCATTCATGCTGCTTAATCTTGCCAGGGCCCGGGAGCCCTTCTGCACCCCCTCCCAGAGCTCTGGTCCCTCCTGCCCCCCTTTCCTGCCCTGCCAGAGCATCGGATCCATCCTGTCCCCTCCGCACGGCACTGGACCCCTCCTGCACACGTGATCCTTCCAGCCCACTCCCCCGCCCCTAACATTGCCGGCCTGCCTGAAAGCTGGGCCCACCCTCTTTTCCTGTCCTAGCTATGCCGCTGGAGCAGCCGTTGGGCACACACAGATATAATTCTCTGGCATGTATCCCCCACTCAGAAATCATTTGCATCGCCGCTTTCTGTGCCGGTGGCGCTTGAGCCAGCTCACACGAGCAGTTCACACTCAAGACTCGGAAATTCAAAATCCCAGCGGCGTGAGATCCTCCCCTTTCTGTGCAAAGTGGCCGGGGTGGCCCAAGGAAGACAAGGAAAGCAACGGTCACCGGACGCGTCTACTCACCTGCTCGTGATACTCAATTCCCATGCTCAGCGTGTTGATCAGAATGGCGATCATAATCCCGCGGTTGAAATACTTGCTCTCCACAATCCTTTTCAGCTTGTTGCCAAAAGCCACCCAAAGTCTAGCAACTTTGTTCCTCTCCTTTGGTTTCTTCTTCTTTTTCTTCTTATTCCTCTGCTGCTGGATCTGATCTCTTTGGTCTCCGTGCCGCAGGTCCTGCGTGAATTCATAGATGCCGTTGTTGTCCGAGTCGTAGCTGTCCGACTCACTGAACTCGAACTCAGGATCCTCCAGGATGTTTGCACAGTAGGGGCAGTTCTGGAGCTCACAGGACAGGATGCTGGGCTGGGGGCTGGGCAGAGGGCATGGCACGTTCAGTCCCGATAGCCTGCTGGACGTCCTGCACAGACCTACAACCAAGGGACATGCACAGAATCAGCAGCAGAACTGGCCCCCACCTTCCTTCCCAAACCCTCTGAACTTTCCTGGTTTTCCACTGAAGGGTCATCTACTGTATATTGAGAGCGTCTGTGCACCTGCTGTGTCCATCTGTCTGTCTGTGAGTCCATTTGCTCAAGAACTCCTCCTATGAGGTAAGAGCTAGGGTCACCAAATTCAGTATGCAGCTTCCTCTTCTCCTAACTTAAGGCAAGGGCAGGGTTTGGTTGTGCCAGGACAATGGGAAGTGCCTGGAATGGGATTGTTTCTCTCCAACCGGTAAGGGAGGGGTGTGAGAGTGGGGACAGTGATACTCAGGAATGACCACAGGGGGCAGCAAACATGGGGGGGCATTTATACCCCTGAATGACCACGGGCGGGCAGCAAGCCCCGGGAATGGGGGAGAGGTGTTTGTGCCCCCACACTCCACCCTGAGTCGGCTCCAGAGAGAAGCCCGCGGGCAGGCTGTATGGTTCTTGCCACTCATTCTGGGCCAGCCCTGGGGAGAAGTCAGTGGATGTCCTCACTCCCTGCCCAGAGCCTCCCATCCCTTCCTCTAAGGCCCCCCCAGACCTCCCAAGCCTCTGCCCTGACTCCTGCACCCCATCTGCTGCCTTGGTCCGACTCCTACCCTCCCACCCCCTACCCTGAACCCCTCCTCACCCCCCAACCCTGACTCCTGACCTCCCCCCACCACTCCCAGCTCCCTGCCCTGAAGGACCCAAGCAACAACAGATACATTTTCTAGTATAATAAATCGGATGGATCCGCTCTAACTCCACCAGACTTCAGGGGCTTGATGCTAGATTCACTGGGGCAGGTTCTTCAGCCTGTGCCATTCAGGTTGTCAGAGCAGATGCTCATAATGGTTCCTTCTGGCCTTTAGATTTAAAACTGCCCCTAATTGGGTCCATTTTCCCCAGAGTATCCCCTTTTCATCCCCCTTTCCCCCTCCTTTAAGTCCCACACGGGCGTACCCCTTCGCTTCCTTGCCTCAGGCAGCTGGCCCAAAACAGGGCCATTTCCCCCGTAACATGGGGATCTCTTTGTACTCTGCTGCAGTCAAGTTGCGCACTACACCCGTTTCATTCACTTGTTATTAAAGCCAATGGCAGGTTCAGAGAACCCCTCGGTTCCGATAATGAGCCAAGGTGCGGGGGGGAAAGGATGGGAAGGGGTGGAATGAGAATGGCTGCAGATTCAACATCTCAGCAGCGGCTGCTTTAATGCCTTGGAACCTCCTCGTCTCTCCTTTTCCCTCAAGCTTTGTGCAATGTGCCTTTGACTCTCTCGCTGTCACGGCACCGCGGGAGAGGCGGCTAAATCGAACTGGCTCGCAGGGGCTGGATTTTTTAATGCAATGGGTAACAGCGTTTTCTGACGTGAGGAGAAAAGTCGGCAGCCCTCACAGAGCCCTGTCTGAAAGTCAAATGTTCACTGGGCCGTCAACTGCGCGGTAATGCTCCCCTCTCCACAACGCGGTCGGTGGGAAGGGATCAGTTTGGAGGAGAGAGGGGAGTTTAGCACCTAGGCATGCTCAGAGGGTGGCTGAGTCTGCCAAGAAAAAGGCTGACCCGTGGTTTGGGGGATGCAGTCATGGGGTACGTCTAGACTACATGGCTCAGTTGACAGAGCCATATAAAATAGTTTCACGAGGCATACCGGAGCAGTCGACAAAGGCTTCCCTTGTCGACCGCGCCGCGTCTAGACTGCCGCGCTGTGCCGGCTTAGCTGATCGTCGGCACAACGCAGCAGCCACTTTTATTTTAATGAAGCGGGGATTATTTAAATCCCTGCTTCATTGACTATGCCAAGTAAACTATTTTACATGTCTCTGTCAATGGAGCCATGTAGTCTAGATGTACCCATGCTGACAAGACTTTAGAAGCATCAGGTGATTTTAGGGTATCTGATTGGAGACTCCATAAAGTAGCCTGGTCTTAAAAGCCCCTGTGAGGTCCCTCAATTTGGGCCCCGGAGTCACTAGCCACGTTTGAAGAGCTGGGTCCTCTCCACTGGGAACCCAAGACCCAATTTCTGAGAGGCAACACAAGAGCAATCAGGCGATAATGGCCCTGGGCCTGAAAGACCAGAGAGTCACAACAGTATTGCAGTCACAATGGAGTACCTGCTGTTCCAGCAGGTGATGGGGGAAAAAAGCCACCGTGTCACGCACAAGAGGTGAAAGTTGGGTGACGATGAGAATTTGAACGACTGGCTCCTTTGCTGACCTTACCCAGAAATCGTAGGCCTGCAAAACTAGGCTGATCCTCTGAGGAGATTGGACTCTCTCTCTCTCGGTTTCTGATAAGCATGCCAAACATACCAAGACGTCAGAGGGTATGTCTACACTAGCCCCCCAGATCGATCTAGGGAGGCTAATGAGGGTGACCAAAATTGCAAATGAAGCGCAGGATTTAAATATCCCGCACTTGATTTGCATGTTCCCGGCCGGTCGCCATTTTAGAAATTGACTAGCCTGAAGTAATTGCCCGCGTCTACACGTGGCAGTGAAACGGGATTCCGAAATAAAGCCCTAACTCAAATTAGCTGGTATTCCTCCTGCAATGAGATTTACCAGCTAATTCAAGTTAGGGCTTTATTTCAGAATCCCGCTTCACTGCCGCGTGTAGATGCGGGCAGTTACTTCAGGCTAGTCAATTTCTAAAATGGCGACTGGCTGGGAACATGCAAATCAAGCGCAGGATATTTAAATCCCGCACTTCAGTTGCAATTTCGGTCACCCTCATTAGCCTCCCTAGATCGATCTAGGGGGCTAGTGTAGACATACCCAGAGGTATTTTCCCTCTCCCCTGACACCACATACTAGGCCATTTCAGCTCCCCCCTTTACTAATTTACTCAGCGGTTTAGAAATGCACAGGCAGCTCTGAGGAGAAACGACGGCTTCGGCGGCATGGATGCCTGAGCATGTGGCTTGTACCGCCTCAAGGCTCTGCAAGTGTTAAAAAGGCTCCGAAAACCCCTGGCGCCACAGATCTCTTCAGAATCCCAGCGTCTCCTGGGCTGCCGGCGCGACTCACACCACTCGGCAGGGCACAAGCACGCGTTGGAACAGGCTTTGCTTCATTGTGCTCGATTCTACGGCGCAAAGAGACGAATACGCTACTACAATCATCCCTCCCAGACAACGCTGAGCCCCATCTCAGACAGGCCTGCAAGCTTCCCTTGCTCTCAGTGCCGTGTGAATGCATGCAATTATCCCTCAAGTGCGTCTGCTTTGCACATGGCTTGCCATGGCTGGATTCCACTCGGCTCCTTCCTCGCCAGCTGGGAAGGTGCAGGGGAATCAGGGAGGCAGCTGTTGGGACTATTCCTAGTGGGGCGGAAGCCAGGAATGCTGGACGGAGCTCACCACTTCAGGCTCTAATCCCTCCAGCCGAGATAGGGTTGCCAGGTGTCCGGTTTTCGACTGGAATACCTGAGCGAAGAGGGACTTTGGCAGCAAAGTCTGGTGGGAAGCGCGGTGGGGCTAAAGCAGGCTCCCTCCCTGCTTTGGCTCTGCGCAGCTCCCGGAAGCAGTGGCGCATCTTCCCTCCAACTCTTATGTGCAGGGGCAGGGGGCTCCGCATGCTGCCCCCTCCCCATGTGTCGGCTCAGCAACACCCATTGGCTGGGAACTCGGACCAATGGGAGCTGTGGGGGTGGCACCTGTAGATGGCGCCGCATGCAGAATTGCTTGGCCACACCTCCACGTAGGAGCCAAAGGGGGTGACATGCTGCTGTTTCTGAGAGCTCCTTGAGGTAAGCACTTCCAGAGTCTGCACCCCAACTTCCTCCTGCACCCCAACCTCCAGCCCTGATCCCCCTCTTGCCACTGGACCCTTCAGTTCCAGCCTGCAGCCCCTCCTGCACCCCAAACTCCTCAGCCAGAGCCCTCGTACCTCTCCGCACCTCAGTCCCCTGTCCCAGCCCCGACTCCCTTCCTTCCCTCCAAATCCCTTGCTCTCATCCTGGAGCCCCCTTACGCACTCCAAACCCCTTAGGCCCAGTCCCACTCTGGAGCCCAACCCCCCAGATGGAGCCCCACCCTCTCACATCCCAACCTCCTGTCCCAGCCCGGGGAAAATGGGTGAGTGAGGGTGGGGAGAATGAGTGATGGGGGGGTATGAAATGAGTGGGGGGGGCTGAAAGGAGGGGTAGGGCAGGGATGAGGCCTTGGAGGAGGGGTAGGGCAGGGGGCGGGGCAAGGGAGCTCAGTTCTGTGCAGGTAGAAAGTTGGCCACCTCAAGCACAGAGCTGGCATCTAGCGCAGGTCTGGCACCCAGCACAGGTTGAAACCACTTCTCCGCAGGTGTGAAACCCCTGGGTTGAGCTCCACGCCCCGTGTTTCTAGGCAAAGCCCAGCAGCAGTGGGAGCGTTAGTCACCAGCACTTGCTAGTAGAGGGAACTATAGGCTATAAAGCTCCGGCTTAATAAGATAAATTTAATATTCCTCCCCCTGCCTTCCTAGCGGGCCCTGCCAGCCCATGGTGTCCCTGCAAACACTGGAGGTGGGGGTGTAGAAATGTCCCCTCTCATCATTCCCATCTCAAGGCCTTGCTGACTCCCCACAAATTCGGTCTGCCTCCAGCTTCAAGTCGGGGGAGCCTTAGGTAGGCAAGTAACTGAGCCAGTTTGAAGCTAGACAGTCACTGGGCGGTACTGAGACAAAACAGGATGTGCTTCGGTCTAGTATCATGGATGGAGGATGCCGTTTCGAAGAGTGCACCTGTCCATCCCCCGCCGGCACAACCTCGCACAAACCCTGCACGTGGGGGACGCAGCATTGTCCTCTTCAAAATGGCACCCTTATGGTGGGGAGGGCCCACGCCATTCCCAGGCACACTAAAACGTCTGGTGTTTTGGAAGGGGTGGCGGCCCTACCAATGAGGTGAGGACTGGACATTGGACTGGTCAAGCTGAGGATCAGTTTTAGAAGCTGAGGCGGCAGGAGGAAAGATGCACTCTGCTGGATGGCTTTGAGTCACAGGGATTTGCACTGGGGATCCTGCTCAACTTTCCTGCCAAGAGGTGCTTATTAACCCTCTTCACTTTCTGTTGTCACATATTCTGCACCATTGTTGTTCACCGATAAGCAGCTGCTGCGTTCCACTCTGTAAGTAGTCGCACTTTGGAGAGAGACAGTACAGAGGGAGACTGAGGAACTGGAATTCATTAACAAATTCAACACTATCCACTTGGGTTTGAATAAAGATATTACTTGGTTAACGCACTACAAAGGCAATTTCCCCTGCCTTTGATATTCACATTTCCGCATCCAAAGCTATGCACAGGACTCATCCAGCCTGACTCAATTATCGTAGTTAATATTGGTCCTGCTTTTGCTGTTATATATACTCTGGATTCTGTCATTTTCACTCCAACTCATCTGATGAAGTGGGTTTTACCCCCAAAAGCTCATGATATAATATATTTGTTGAGTCTCTGAAGGTATGTCTACACAATAGCATTATTGCAAACTAGCTAACGTTATTCCAAAATAACATAGTGAGCATCTACTCTACAAGCCTTTATTTTGAAATAATGTCGTGCAGGAGGACTCCTTACTCCGGCTCATGGTAACTCTCATTTCACGGGGAGCAAGGGAAGTCAAAGGAAGAGTGTTCTTCCTTCAACTTCCTACTGTGTGGACAGCACCAGAAGCTGAATTAAGCTATTTTGACTTAAGCTACGCAACTGATGTAGCTGAAGTTGCATAGCTTAATTCAACTTGAGCCCTGCTGTGTAGACATACCCTAAGATGCTCCAGGACTACTCGTCATTTTTAAAGTTACAGACTAACATGACTATTCCTCTGAGACTTAATTCCAGTACAGTTTATAAAGTGCTTTGATATCCTTAGATTTGAAAGGGACTCTGTGAACAAAGGATAATATTATTAATGGTGTTATCAGTAACACGCTCTTTGAAGAACCCTGAGTCAAATTAAAATCCAGTGAAGTCACTGGTGTTCCCCTGAATTCACATGGGTGTCAGTGAAAGGTGAATCTAGCACATCGGCAGGAACAACTTCTGACCTAAACGGTGTGTTTCTGTGTACAGCCATGCAACAGTTTCTTTGCTTCCAGCTTCTAGGAGCATGTGTTTTTATCTCAAAGCAAAAACATATTCTCAAACGATCGCCTTCGATAACACTCAGAGTTAAGGCTGTGGCACTGATGAAAACAAACTCCTTGCATACGCAAAAGAAGAACATTACAACGAACCCCTCTCAGCCTTGGGCATTTTGAAAGATTGGACGTGTCCAGTGAAAGTAATTTATATAAATGATTTCATGAGCCTTATCCATTTGTGCATTTAGTTAAAACAATATTGACATGGAAAAAGTTACCAGGCATATTTCACAAATAACCTTAACTCTGCTCTGTAAGACATACTTAATACTCTTTCAACAGCTACATTGTTAGTTTAAATAGTTGTGTGAGTACATGCATGGATAAATATAAATTGCATTGACAGCTACCATCATTAAAAATCATGGGGTATGTCTACACTACCCCCCTAGTTCGAACTAGGGGGGTAATGTATGCATACCGAACTTGCTAATGAAGCCCGGGATTTGAATTTCCCGGGCTTCATTAGCATAAAGCCGGCGCCGCCATTTTTAAAAGCCGGCTAATGCGAACCCCGTGCCGCGCGGCTACACGCGGCACGGACTAGATAGTTCGGATTAGGCTTCTAATCCAAACTATCTGTACGCCTCGTGGAACAGATTAGAAGCCTAATCCGAACTATCTAGTCCGTGCCGCGTGTAGCCGCGCGGCATGGGGTTCGCACTAGCCGGCTTTTAAAAACGGCGGCGCCGGCTTTATGCTAATGAAGCCCGGGAAATTCAAATCCCGGGCTTCATTAGCAAGTTCGGTATGCATACATTACCCCCCTAGTTCGAACTAGGGGGGTAGTGTAGACATACCCCATGAGACTAACTTAGAAATCATGAGATTTTATTATTATTGTTGTTAATAATAATATGGGTTCTTTTTATTTACTTTTTAAAATTTTAGAATGTAGAGTTCATGTTTTCCTCCCCCATGCAGGCTAGACACAGTTTTTTTTAAAAAAAGCGAAGAGTCTCATAACCCCATGATTCCAGCAACTGGTGCTTTAAGAAAAGCAACAAATATAATGAACTCATTATAACTGTGCAAGTCAGCAAGTCTGGGTGTGGACACACAACACATAGGATTAGTGATTCGTATGTTGAAAATTAGTGACACGTACATTCAACTTGCGGAACTCCCTGCCAGAGGATGTTGTGAATGCCCAGAATTTAACGGGGTTCAAAAAAGAACTAGTTAAACTTATGGAGGATAGGTCCATCAGTGGCTATTAGCCAGGATGGGCAGGAATGTTATCCCTAGCCTCTGTCAGAGGCTGGGAATGGGTGACAGGAGATGGATCACTAGATGATTCTCTGGTCTGTTCATTCCCTCTTGGGGCACCTGGCATTGGCCACTGTCAGCAGACAGGATCCTGAGCTAGATGGACCTTTGGTCTGACCCAGTATGGCCGTTCTCATGCTCTTATGAAAGAACTCATAAGGTACACATATGTTCCGTGTTAATGCTGCCATTTTCCTGATTTAAGAGAGGGGTTGAGTCTGCAGCAGCTTTGCAGCCCAGCGCATTTCCGTGTGCGGGGAGAAATGGAAGACAGGGGAAGACTAAAGGATCCACACTTCTGTGGCTCTCCTGCTCCACAGCCACCTACTGCGCATGAGCATAAAGCCACCGCACGGCTCCTCACTGCGCAGCAGACCCTCGCAGGGCTCTGCTGTGGATGAAAGATCAGCATTCGGGGTCTCTCTATAAGAAGCTTTTCCACGTGAACGAGCACAGGGCATGGCGCAGAATGTTGAGGGGGTTCTTCCCTGTTAACCAAAGCCCAGAGAAACCTGCCTGAAGGTGCACAGCAATCTGCATCTGGGGAGCGCAGACAGCTGACATCCAAGCTTTCCTTGGAAGCCAGCTGCCCAGGGGAACACACACAGAACAGCAAGAGATGGACTCCAAAGGCAGCGGCTTGCTTGGATGAGTCAGTTGATCAGAGGCCGAGAAGGAGAGACACCGCGGGTTTTGCATTGTCTTCCCAAAGGCTCCTAATGTCAGGGACAAAAGATCAGAGATCAGAAACAAATGAAACCACCAGGGGCAGCGGCGGCGGCTAGGAGCAGAGCCTGCCAGGTTGCTGCTTTGCATGCTCTACAGCAGCGGTTCTCAAACTTTGAAGCCCGTGGCTCGCCCTGCGCAACGCAGACCTTTCCACGGACCGCCAGCCAACAAAATGGGTGCAGGAGAGAGAGGGAGGAGGTGTAGTGTCTGGCCAGGAGGTGAGGATGCAGGAGTGTCATGGGGGGGTGGAGTTTTGGTGGGAAGGGGTTTATGAGAGGGGTGGGGTGCAGTCTTGGCAGGAGGGGGCGTGAGGGGACTTACCTGCCTCTCTGCCTCCCGCCGCTGCCAGGCACAGCCCCTCACTGCTCCCATTGGCTATTATTCTGGCCAATGGGAGCAGCAGAGAAGGCCTCCAGAGGAGCAGTTTCCTGCGCAGCCGTTTCCCCCCACCAGGGGGAAGGGGAGTGGCAGTGGGCGGAGCCACTTCCTCCCCCCGCCCCCAGCTGGCTCCAGCCCATGAGGCTCCCCCACCACTGTGGGAAGGTGGTGCTGGCACTACAACCTCCTGGGGAAGCAGAGGGCGGCTAGAGCGCTAGCAGATGCTTGTGGACCACTCGTGGCCCGTGGCCCACACTTTGAGAACCACTACAGTACGTTTCCTCAGTGCCACATTCTATCCTCATTCGTCCCTGCCACACAGACCAGGTTCCAGGCAGCGGAGTCTCATTTTGGGTGGGAGACCCAAGGAAACATGTTCCTTGTGAAAAGCCACAGGCTGCGTGTTATGTAGCAGAGAGAAAGAGGTGGTCCGTTTGCTTACGGCTCACTGTCTGTGCGTTCACCCGGCAGGCTTCGAACCAGCCGCTGCAAACAGAAGGCAGCAGGGCGTAAGAAAGTGTACAGCCCAGCAACTTGCCTTATTCCTGGCTTCTCCGCCTGGCACTGACACTGCTCCGGACATGAGCTGCCCTTTCCATGCCTCCTGTGTGTTCTCCTCTGCTCTCCACCTTGTTTTTTTAAGTTTCTCCAGTTACAGACTCACTTGGCTACCCCTCCGAAGCAGCTGCTCTTCAGTTAGCACCCTGCACCGCCCATGGCTTCGCCCTCACGTCACTGCACCGGAGATTTCATCTGCTTCCCCCCTTACCTCCATGATGAACCATTCCTGATTTTTTCATTCATTTGCCACAGGTCTTAGTGGGGGTTGGGAGGGGATTTTATATGGCAAACCAACGAATGTAAAATAGGAGTGCAAAGTGCACCCTGTTTGTCAGAGGCTGGAGAGGGATGGCAGGAGGCAAATCGCTTGATTAGTCTTCGGTCCACCCTCTCTGGGGCACCTGGCACTGGCCACTGTTGGCAGACAGGATACTGGGCTAGAAGGACCTTTGGTCTGACCCAGTGTGGCCGTTTTTATGCTGTCTTGGGCCTAACTTTGTGGGGACAAGTTTCTGGAACTGGGAGAGGAGAGGGACAGGTGAAAAAGGATAAGTGGTCCTGTGGCACCTTAGAGACTAACCAAAATATACAGAATCATGAGCTTTTTGGGTAAAACCCACTTCCTCAGATGACTGGGGGTGAAAAAGTGTTCACGTTTCCAGCTGAACAAGAGCCTGACGCCCTCTCGTCGTGGACCCAACCCCCGCAGTCCTCCCAGGACTCCCCACTAGCTTAAGCGAGGGCTGTGGCTCATCCCAAGGGTTGGTTAAATGGACCTTGACCAGCTGAGAATGAGTCTGGCCCTTCCGCCGGAGCTCAGCATTGGCTTTACTTTCCCTCCCCAGCATTTGTATTTCTCTCTGGGTTCCAACAAGCTCCATACAAGACCTTCCGGCTCCATTTTGCCGAACTCAGGACGGCTCGTTCCGACAAGAAGGAAAACACTTGGGCGCTTGGCTACCCTGATCCTGAACTCTGACCCCTGGGAGGTTTGCCCATCGCCAGTGACAAGCAGGCCTGCTAAAGAGGGAAGAGGGCAATGGGGGAGCAACCCCGGTAGGGTCCAGCAATTCAAAAGAGATCAGGGCCCCTTACTGCCTCTGTCACTACTGAGGCAGTGTCCGGAGCTCTGGGCTCTTTAAATCACTGACAGAGCCCTACGGGGCATGTTCCGGGAGGCTGGGAAGGGCTGGCAGGGGAGGCAACCCCACCCATTCTGCTCCTTCCCCCGAAGTCTGCACCCCTTCCAGAAGCGCAAAGTGGGTCCCTCACCTTACCCAGGAGCCCAGCAATTCTGTTGGTCCCTCTGGTTCCCCATTAAGCTCCCATAAAGCTACGCCATTGGGCTACCGTTAGTCCTTCTAAACCCTTTTCTACAACTCCCATCTGGTCATTTGCCCCCTAGCACACTGATCCCAAGCAGGGCACCGAGTCCCTTCTCCTTACCATGCTCTCCCATCAGATGATGGAGCTTCTCAAAAGGGGCTGCATTCAGACTCACGGGGCTATTAACCATGGCCACCGGGGTGCTGCTGTTTTTCTTCGCTTTGGGTCCCGGGGCAGAGCTGGCTTTGCTAGCTGAAGGCAGGATGGTTGGGTAATTCATATTGCCATGGTTGGCGGGGAGCCCAGTGATTGGGGTAACATTTGCGGAGGCATTGGAAGACTTGCATTTCCCCTGGGGTCCTTCGACGTGGCAGTCGGCATGGTAAATGCTATGGACCGACTCTGAATCCGGAGGCAGGGGCGGGCTAGGCAGGTTGGGGGATGGAGACGGAAGCATCAGCTGGCTCCCAGACTGCATGACTTTCAGCTCCAGGTCACAGATCTCCGGGTTGGACCGTGGGCCCCGCGGGCTCCCGTTGCTGATGTGGTAGTGGTGGTGATGGTGGTGGTGGTGGTGGATGAGGTGGTGGATGGACGTGATACGTTTTTTGCTGCGGTGGCTCTGCCCAGGCGGGGCGCTGTTGGGGTTGACCTTTTTCCGGCGCTTGCTCTGCCAGTTGTTGTACAGGCGTAACGTCCGCCGCTTTCCCTTCCGGAAGATGTGGCAGATATATTTGAGGAGCTCATCGTAGCAGCTGCCCGGCTCCGAGAAGCTGGCGATTGTGCTGTCGTTGGAGAGGTAGCGGGCACGCTGCTCCTGCATCAGCTGGTTCTCCCGCTGCTTTGTTTCGGAAAACTGTGTTGCTATTACAACCAGGCACAAGTTAATCATGAAGAAAGAACCCACCTGGGGAAGCCAAGGAGAGAGGAATTTTACCAAAAAGCACCCACCGAATACACCTCATTACCCGAAGGGAGGAGCAATATTTGCAGGGCTCGTTTTCATGCCAGGCTTTGCCCATCACGCTAAATGCCCAGGTCTGAGAATGAAGTGCTGCATTCATTCATTAATTAGTTAAATAATTAATTAATCTGCACTTATGCTGCACTTATGCACTTTTCGGCAAGGGAGCTCTTTCCTTTTAAACACCCTCCCATCCCCTTCCCCCCACATCTAAGACTGACCTAAGTTCAAGGGGGAGGCTACAAATCAAAATGTAAGCCGGGGTCTGGTGACCAGCTGGCCAAAGTGCAAAGAGAACGTTTTGCGGTGTGGGGAGGTGGGCCTCTTCCCTTTTGTACTGTTGTTCCATCTTCCTTTCAAGATACTTACCCAAAGGCCAGCTCTCATTCAAGCTCTGATTTGGAGAGCCCCGTCCGGTCTATCTCCCCCCCGCCTCCAGCCTGCTGATCACACCGCTGACCCAGGCAGGGGCATAAAAGGAAAAGGGGGACTTGGTGCTAAGGAGACTAGGGGTATGTCTACACTGGCGCGGTAATTTCTGGCTTGGCTAGACATCCCTGCACTAGCTCCGGCAGAGGCAGCATGCTAAACATACAGCATCGCGAGTCTCTCTCTTGCCGTGAGTCACGTGTGAGTCTTGGTGCGTTGATTTGCCTCCCAGGAATGCTGGGCATTTCCCCAAGACGGGCCTTTTGCAGCTTCTCCTCTAGCACTTCCCCCCAGCCTGGCCTTCAGCAAAGCAAAGAGCAGGGCTCAGTGGTGCCCGGTCCTTTTGGAGAACCTCACAATTCCTTTTGAGCGCCACTACCCTCGGCCAGCCCTGCCTTCCCATCCCCCCACAGCTGGGAGGCCTCTGTTCCCATCAGGCGACGTGACCTGACTAGAAGGCAGCTCGTGCGTTGGTCTGGCCCACCATGAACAGAAAGCCAGTGAAGCTAGAAGGGCTGGCTGCCCCAGTACGACCCCATCCAAGACCATTGGTGGGTGCTCAGGCATCCAGCCCGACCTGCTGCTTCTTCTGCAGTGGCAATGCCGCTAGGTGAAAGCTTGTGCTGGAAATGACCCCGACAGCAGCAGTGCCTGAAACCACTCGCCTGGAGGCCAAAAAGCTGGCGCACCGCTGACCCACAGCACAGCAGCCCCACAGAAAAGGCGTGTGCGTCTATCAGTGCTAGGCACTGGGTGCATGTCTCGCGCCATCTGGCAGGAGATACATCTGCTACTAAAGGCTAACCTGGCACCTGGAGCTGTCCACGAGTCGTTCCTTTCTAACCCGGACACATTGCCTTCTGGAACGCCTGGACGGCTGGAGAAGTGGGAGGCAAGAGGTGTGCGGGGCTTATTCTCAATCAGTCCTAGAGATTGATAGTCCACCAGGCACAACAGCTAGGAGACGTCTGGGGGATAGGAATTCGGCACTTGCTGCCCTGGGGGCCAGAGGAAACGTGCAGAATTCCCTCCAGGACTGTAAGGCTGAGGCCGGGCGAGTGAGAAAGGGGGAGGGGCGGCCCATACGGCTCGACAAGGCGCAGCCATGCCTCCCTATTTGCCGCTAAGAAGGACAACGCTCGTTGGGGCATCGTCTCCCACCCTGCAGCGTTCTGATGGCACCCAGGCCCTTGTAGGGAGTAGGGATGGAAACGCGTAGTCGATTAACGGATAAGCACAAACGTATTGGTTAATGCTAGAGATGACAAGCATTCCCCGCCCTCCTGCCAGTACATTTTTTAGGAGGCTGGTCAGCAGCCCGGCTCAGTCCCGGCTCACGCTGGGTGTAGGACCAACCCCTGAGGCGGCTCTGCATTTAAAGTGTGTTAGGAGCCAGGTGGGCAGGCAGCCCGGCTCACTTCCAACTTGTGCCGGGTCCGGGAGCTCAGACCTCCCCTAGGCAGGGGCTGCTGCCACCCCACGCTGCTGCCTCGGTACCAGTGCAGGGTGACAGGCAGCCGGTCCATGAGGGGAGCTGGGTTTTAAACTGGCTCCCCTCGTGGACCAGCTCCCACCTGGCACCCCACGCTGCTGCCTCTGGATCAGAGGCAGCAGCACGGAGCGGCAGGGGGGGCTCCTCGGGAGTGGGGCTGGAGCGCACTGGCTGCTGGCCCTGCCCCTGGGGACTATGGACAGTCAAGTAACCCATAAGAATTCATGAGGTCGCTCGACTATTCAACTGACCGCTATTTCACATCCTTAATAGGGAGTTCTTCTGGCCCAAAGGACATGTGGACAGGATTATAATCCCAGCACCAGGCTCTTCTGCAGACCCAGGGCCCTTACCCATCTTTAACAAGCAGCGGTGGGGGAGGGTGCATATTCAGCAACTCATACTTACTATTATAAGCAATATAAAATATATAAAATTGTAAAAAGAATGTGCATCCATAACATAATACATGATGTCAACCCATCCTTCCAGGGTTATAACCTACGGGGAGAGAAAGAAAAGGGAGGGAGAGAAGAAGAGTTACAATCAGGATCAAAGTTAATGGCAAACCTCTGCTAATGCCTGTTACTCATCGCGTTGCAAAATCCGTCACGGTCCTCGCAGGACTTCTCTCCGTGCTGGCTTAGCCTCACAGCAGGGAGGGCTGCACATGCGGCCAAGAGACTGGCCTGGGGTTTCTCAGGCGTAATTAAAACCGAGACAACACCCGAGGACAACGAGCAGCAGAAGTCCTGAGTCCGTGCCAAGCTGCACCATCAGAAGGAGCCGCAGCAAAGCTACGGATGCGGACATGAATTCTACCCTGTTCTGGTGCTGCTATCCCACTTACGCGGGGTCTATTATAGCAGCTCAGTTCTTCGTAGCCTCTATTCCAAAGTTTAACCATAAAATTGCACTATGGAGGGGCTGCGGCCAAGCGGAAGGAAAGAAAGTTATTTCAATTACATTGCAACTCAATTACGTACTTGTGTTCTGTAGAAAGGGAGCTGAGGATGTAATTAACACCGCACAGCCAGTGTTCAGAGCAAAGTACCAGCACTGCCGCGTGCAAGCTTTTTAGTTCGTTAGAAGGCAGCCTGACCTTAATTGCAAGATTTCACTCCCTCTGCTGGATCCTTAGCGGGTCTCTTTTCTTTTTGCACAACCAATCAAATCAATGCACCGGATTCTGCATTTACCGACAGCAGGCTAGGCGTGGGGCCAAATGTCATCCCTCGTTATACACCAGCTCATATCTGGAGTGGCTGCATTGACTTGGATGCCATTACACCGCTTTTGCAATGGGGTGGGTGACTGAGAGCCTTGACCACCACAGTTACTCTTGATTGACACTGGGGTGAATCAGGCCAAGTCAGCAGGTAGCTTTTAAAAGGACTCAGGGCTCGTTACATCCATTGAGAGAGTCAGACCGACTTCTTCCACTTTAGTTGGTGTTGTGTAACTAGCCTTAAAGTGGGAGAATTGCATGTGCAAGGAATACAGGGCATGTCTACATGGCTGTGTAAGCCCCAAATCAAACCCAACCCTCCTTTTCTCCAAACACAAATTGCGCTAACCCAGGAACCCATGACTACCCATGGAGGAAGGTCTGAGCTTGAATCATAGAATCATAGAGCTAGAAGAGACCTTAGAAGGCCATCAAGTCCAGCCCCCTGCCCAAGGCAGGACCAATTCCAACTAAATCAACCCAGCCAGGGCTTTGTCAAGCTGAGATTTAAACACCTCTAGGTATGGAGACTTCACTACTTCCCTAGGTAACCCAGGGTTCAAACCCTATTGCTTAGCAGTGTAGATACTAGGGATGTTAAATATCGATTGACTAGTCGAGTAACCTCATGAATTCTTATCGGTGAGTCGACTATTCTATAATCCCTGGGGGCAGGGCCAGCAGCCAGTGCGCTTGGGTCCCACTCCTGAGGGACCCCATGCCACTCTGCGCTGCTGCCTCTGTATCAGAGGCAGCAGCATGGGGTGCTAGGTGGGAGCTGGTCAGCAAAGGGAACCAGTTTAAAAACCAGCTCCCATCGCGGACCGGCTGCCTGTCACCCTGAGCTGCTGCCACTGATAAAGAGGCAACAGCAGCAGGTGGCAGCAGCCCCAGTGTGGGGTGTGGGTGGAGTCTGATCTCCCTGACTCACCGTGAGCCGGAACTGAACCGGGCTGCCTGCCCGTGTGGCTCTTAATACACTTTAAATGCAGAGCCTCAGCAGGGGGCGGTCCTGGACCCTTCATAAGTCAGGACTGAGCTGGGCTGCTGGCCAGCCTGCTAAAAAATTTGCTGGTGGGGGAGGGGAGGGAAATGTGTGTAGTTTATAGCATTAACCAGTCAGCTTTTGCTTATCGGTTAATCGACTACACCAGTGTTTCTCAACCAGCGGTACGCGTGCCCTTAGGGGTACTCGAGAGGAGTCTGGGGGGGTACGTCAACACAACGGAAATTTGGAGAAAACTGAATTTTTGTTTTAAGTTTTACAGCACTTGATTATTTTTGTACTTTTTACACCCAAAAATTTAATCGCCCACCCGGCTACAATGAAGTTGTTTAAACAAACATGTTGTAATGGTAGACAAATTGTGTGTGTGTCTGAAAACTGTACCTCCTGGGGGTACTTAAAAATTTTTTTTTTAAATTTTAAATTTTTTTTTTAAAAGGGGTACTTAAAAAAAAAAAGGTTGAGAAACACTGGACTACACTATTACATCCCTAGCAGACACAACCCCACAAGATTTGAGTTTTGGACCATGATCCTATGGGTCGTCTTTCTGCATCCTCCGGACAGTCAAGTTAGATAGACACTTCACATTCTCCCAAGCTGCACCACAACCCCAGGCTGGAGTAGCCACATTTTGGAGAGGAGATCTGGGTATCGTTGGTTGGCGATTGCAGTGTGGATGCTGGCGCTGCGGGTTCAAGTCCAGGTTAGAAAACTCTTAACCAAGGTTTGAGAGTCTGTAGGTGCTCAAACTCTGGGATCTCTAACCCAGGGTCGGCTGACTTCAGTTCCACTAACCCTAAGCTTACATTGCCATGTAGACATACCTATCGATAGGTAGGTTCTTTCCCCCTCTGTTTTTCTAATGGAGCTGAAATATAACCAGGGGGGATCTTTGTTATTTGATTTGATATGCAAGAGCGTGACAGTTGCTCATGATCACCCTCAGCCTGGTGGAATAGAACATTTCCAGAATCCTTCCCTTACACATCACTCTCCCTGGGTTTACACAGGTGCTGAAAGGGACAGAAAATGACCCACTTCTGATTCTCCTGGCACGTCAGTCCCTGGAAGCCAAGAGTAATTCTATCCAATTCAATGGTGTAAAACTGACACGACGGCAGGTTCCGGCTCCGAATCTGCCGTTTTTCCCCTGGTGTGGAGTGTGATCGAAACATTTGCACAGAACAAAATTCCTTTCCTCTGAGTTCCTGGCAGGCATGTGCCATGCCAGGCCGAGGATTGTCTGCGGCACTAATTGCTTGGGCTGTTTCCCGGGGAACCCAAGGAGATCGAGTTGGCAGGCAGCATGGCAGTCTATCAAACTGCTGCCAGTTACCCAAGAAGGAGGGCGCTGTGGTAACGCTCAAGGTTTTATTTTAGACCCTCTCTCTCCCTGCTTTTGATGAGCCTTTCGGAGCGACGCTGGAACAGCTGCGGGAACAGGTGTTCTATCCGTTTACACTTGGCGGTGAAAAATGAACTCAGGGACCCACGCCATATTGGCTCTACCTCTTCGCTGAATTGGAGTTTGGCTGGCACGCCCCAAACCGAATGTCGAAACATGATTAAAAGGCAGAGGCATTTCAAGACTGGGAGCTCAGCGGTCGAGTTCTCGAGGTGCTATCAAGAGCATCGCCTGAGAAACAAACTTAGGAGTGTGAGTGGAGGGGGAGAACTGAATCTTTACAGTAAGAGAGGTTTTTTCCCTCGTGCATTATGCATCATTTTCAGTCGCGACACCAGATTTCTGTTGCAGAAGGCTGAAAACTCCCCCTCCCCCTTCCACCTGCCGGCAGTTCCCAGAACAGTCGAGATGTGATTAGGATTCACAGTGCTGAGTTGCTTACAAAACCAAGTGATGCCGATGGAGAGGCGTGGCTGGTTCCTTGTGGATTCAGTCTTACAATGCATATGACACTGTCGGATGAAGACCGACCCTCGGAAAGGGCATTCCTGAGCTGGCTGAACCAGGAATCACTGGAAATCTTATCAGAAATCTTGGTCTCACCAGCTCCCTTTTTTCTGATCAATTAGGTACAGCAGCGCCTGCCACCTGGATGCTTGTCTGAGTGGAAAGAAGCCCCTATACTTATAGGTGCAATCATTTACACTAAGGACTCATTCAGAATTTGCATCTATTTTAATTCCCCCTTTATAGAGAGAATCAGGCCCCTGGACTTTTGTCCATTACTGGTTTAGATAAACCAGCAGACGGCAATAAAAATGATGAGGGGGATGGAGCACACGACTTACGAGGAGAGGCTGAGGGATCTGAGGGTTTTTTAGTCTGCAGAAGAGAAGAGTGAGGGGGGATTTGAGAGCAGCCTTCAACTTCCTGAAGGTGAGTCTTGCCCACATGCTCAGGGTTTAGCTGATCGTCATATTTGGGGCCGGGAAGGAATTTTCCTCCAGGGTAGATTGGAGGTTTTTCGCCTTCCTCTGTAGCATGGGGCACAGATCACAGCTGGAGGATTCTCTGCATCTTGGGGCCTTCAAAGTATTTGAAGGCTTCAATATCTGAGATCTAGGTGAGAGGATTATTCTAAGAGGGGTGGGTGAAATTCTGTGGCCTGCACTG
This sequence comes from Pelodiscus sinensis, assembly GCF_049634645.1. Lineage (NCBI taxonomy): Eukaryota > Metazoa > Chordata > Testudines > Trionychidae > Pelodiscus > Pelodiscus sinensis. The sequence continues at coordinate 34,889,422 of NC_134726.1, forward strand.
AGCAGGGGGTCAGACTAGATGATCATAATGGTCCCTTCTGACCTTAAAGTCTATGAGTCTATGAGTAAGGGGGGTTCCGAAGAGGATGGAGAGAGGCTGTTCTCAGTGGTGGCAGATGGTAGAACAAGGAGCAATGGTCTCAAGTTGCAGTGCGGGAAGTCTAGGTTGGATATTAGGAAAAACTATTTCCCAAGGAGGGTGGGGAAGTACTGGGATGGGTTCCCTAGGGAGGGGGTGGAATCTCCATCCCTAGAGGTTTTTAAGTCCTGGCTTGACAAAGCCCTGGCTGGGGTGATTTAGTTGGGATTGGTCCTGCTTAGCAGGGGGTTGGACTCAATGACCTCCTGAGGTCTCTTTCAACCCTAGGATTTTGGGTTTTATGAAACTGAACTAAACAGGTTCATCCTTTGCAACAAACAAAGCTATTCATAGGGAAAATCCAGAATACATTAGTGTAAATCTGGAGAAATTCTTTTACATTTCACAAGATTGCTTTGGAGAGACTGTGCCCCTTGGAGAGTAGGATATGACTCCTTATTTATGTCCCCAGACCAAAAACATTTGGGGGTTAGGTCAGGAAAACTGTATATTACCCTTACAAATCTGATCTCTTTCAGCACTGTATTGGTTTTGACTCCTCCCTCGGGCACCGTGAATGTAACATCACCTACTCTATTAAATGGAAATTATTCTCCTCTCACTTCCCATCTCCAATTTGATTAATCCAGTTGGCACAAAGCCCATTTGTTCCTCCAACCCTCCTTTAAATATCTTCCCAGGACCTGCCTCACCTCTTCCTGTGTTTTGCAATCGCGCAGTCCATGCTCAATAATTACATTCAGTTCCAGTTAGAATCGTTCACAGACAGACGTATAAAACAGCCCCTCCAAAATGTATCAGTTCAAAGCCTCCCCTAAATGCAACATGCAATTATTTATCAACAGCGATAAGGCAGCAAGAAACACACTTCCTAATTCTGCTCTGATGGAAAAGATTTGTGCGAGATACGCGGCAAACCCCAACCGCCCACTGGAGGGAAATAGCTGAAAGATTCAATTAAGATGATTGGCAAGTTAGTCTCACAGGGCGCTGCCAATTGCAATACGTTGCAGATGGAGAGGGAAAGAAAAACTGCCCCCAGAACACCAGAAAGCGATTTGGCTTATGAAATCTAACCTGCTTGGGCAGAAAAGGGGACTGTCATGGTAGGCAGCTAAAGGTCTTATAGGACAGGCACTGGTGTGATGGGACATTCCTTATTCTTTATGGGAATATGCTTATGAATATGGCAAAAAGGGATGTTGCTGTATCACAGAATCATAGAACTAGAACTGGAAGGAACCTCAAGAGGTCATCGAGTCCAGTACCCTGCACTTACGGCATGACCAAGCACCATCTAGACCATCCCCGACTGGTATCTGTCTAACCTGCTCTTAAACATCTCCAGTGATGGAGACTCCACAACCTCCTGAGACAATTTATTGTGGAAAATCTCTTCCGTATGCATGTATCATTTTGTGAGATACTGCATGTGAGAGATCATTGGAAAGGATGGAATCTATTGAAGACGATTTTTCCATTTTATGCAACAATTATTCCTGTACTTGAAGATAAAAATACGAAGTATAAACCTGCATTACTAATGTGTAGTCATGCAAAGTGAGGGCCATTCATGCTACTCATGGAATTTAATGGCTCAATACTCAGGACAATGATTTGTGAACAGACTTGTTTCTTCTATAAGCCTGGAAGGAGGGACTATGGTGGCTCCTACCAAGACATGTGACCATGTCACCAGATGTTGGGCTCCATCTTGGATGTTGTATTCTTCCACAAGAGCAGAGGGAAAATTAAGACAGAACACAAGGATTACACAAAACTCATATAAGGGTGAGGAGTGAGGTAATCTAGGTCGCCAGTTCTCCCTGGCTTCCCTACCTAAGATGACAGCTGGAAACATCTAAGACTGAACTGGGGGCAGGACTGGGCCCAGGCTGGAAGTATTTTCAGTCTGTGAAAGAAGCTTTTTAGAACAACTTTGAGGGTGAGCTATTACATGTAACTAGTTTCCTTAGCGTATTAAGCGTAGCTTGCGTATTCTGTTGTATTTTGTTTAGTAACCTACATTGTTCTGTGTGCTCTCTCTTATGACCACCTAAATCCTACCCCTTAGCAAAATCATGTTTATTTATTAATAAACTCGGTGTAAAATTTATTTCCTGGGGGAAGGAGTCAGCATCTGGGGAGCCAATAGCATCACCAGGCCCATGGGAGTGGGGGGGGGGGGGAAAGGGAGCAGATCCGTGCTCTGGGAAGGGGCAGGGCATCAGGAAGAAGGGACAGGATCAGGGAAGCCAGCCCACAGCTGTCCGGGCTGCAGCGCATCCCCTCCCGTCCAGCCCTCAAAGCCACCAGCATGGTGATTTAAAGGGGCAGGGGTTCCAGGAGCAGTGGCAGGCTCTGGGAACCCTGGATCCTTTTCCATCAGCAGGCCTGGACCCTGTGTCTGTGCTGCAGCAGGCTCACATATCTGACTCAACAAAACGGGGTCCTGGGGGGCCATGCTGGCAGGGAAAAGAGGCTCAGTGGGGTCTCAACACAGTGGGTAACAGTCCCAAAGGGGTCCTGACCCATCACAATGGGATTATCCATCCAACCGCCCTGCCTGCTTGTACCATTCATGCATCTATTTGCAGCAGTGAGGGGTGGATTAAACCACCCAAATCCCAACAGCACCCCCAAGAGTGGGCGTGAAAGCCCTGCCTCTTGTGCCAGGAACTTACACCCTACAGCAGGGCTACTCCACTTTGGAAGCCCCGAGGCTTGAGGTATTGAGCCACAACGATACTCACAGCACTTGCCGAGGGCCACAACTTAAGTGTGGTTGCATTTACATGCAAATATATATGCAAATATATGCAAATAGCTTCTTTCACACTGATGGGCATGAACACAACGATTAAGGCAAGACTACACAACACACAGGTCCCATTTAAGTCAGTTCTGCTGATCTTAGTAAAATTCAATACTGACCCAATTTCCACCCATACGACAGCACTTTTAATGAGCAATGACAGTCCAGCAATTTAACTACTAAAACGTATCTCAACAGAAGTTGTTCTATTGACGCCTTTTTTTGTTTTGGCTCCCACCCGCAAGCCACGTGTTGAGCCCCGTGTAAACCCAAACCGCACTGCGGGCTGCTAACAAATTGGCTGAAGGCCACATATTGAGAAGCCCTGCCCTAGAGCCTGATTCTCCACTCACATCAGTGCAAAGACGTGATGGAAAAGTTCACTAGTGCGAATGGCAAGACACAATTTGACTCCGCGTTGCACCAGGCCCTGCCTCAGAAGTGATTCAGTGACATTCTGCTGGCACTCAGCAAAGTCTCTCTTGGCTTTAATGCACAGGGTTTTAGTCTGCACCAGTGGGTATGAATTCTAGCCCACAGGAGCGCATCGTACAACTGGCCCACGTGGATCTTGCTGGTGTGCACTCAGAGCTCACTAGTGCGCGCTAATGTAGCGCAGTTCCAAACAACCTTATGTCAGCATGTGCCAGGGGAACGTTTAGGGTTCCATTACAGTCCTTATGGGCCACATAGTGCCTGCTATGCAAGTGCAGCCTAAAATGGTGCAGATTAAAGCACTATGTAGACAAGCCCTCCTATAGGGCAGGTCTGTGCTACAAATACTCTGCTGGCATAGCCATAGTGGTATAAGCTAAACCTCTAGTGCAGATGCAGTTTTTACCCACGAAAGGAGGAGTTGGTGAAGTTAAATCTCCTCCTGGAAGAACACGCGATACACGGGCAAAAGGATTCTATGTGTCTACCCCCAGTTTTTTCCTGCATAGCTCCATTGGCTAGGGGCTATGCGTTTTTCACACCCTTCACTGATGCAGCTGGGCCAGCAAAACTTTGTAGTGAAGACAGAGCTTCAGTTACCCTGGGGCTGAGTCTCCCGTTATGTTTAAACTGTAGTAATGCCCTAGATTTATAGCAGTGCCCATGGCAGCAGAATCAGGCTTTCTTTTCACATCAGACAGAATCAGCCTACGATTTGAGATCTAAACGCATAAGGGAGATGTAGATTAAAGCCATTAGCTATCAACTCAGGCCTCCTTACTATTCAGTGACAGATGGTTTACAGTTCCCCCCCCTCCTCCCTCCGGCCGGTCCCCAGATCACTTTCACTCTCTTTCCGGAATTGTTTCTTACAGTTCATCTACAAGATTCCACCATAAAATCATTGTCTCTGAGTGCTGCCAAAATGTATGCAGCGACTTGGCCATATCCCAGTCAGAGGCTAGGTTTTTCTTCTCTTTAGTGCCACTTTTTGAGAGAGAAAGAACCCCCCCCCCCCCACACACACAAGTTCCATTAATTAGGAAAGTCAATGTTAGCTTTGAAACACTTAATTCTTCTCTGTATATTATAAAGCACTAATGGGGAGTGCCAGATGGACTGTTGCGGAGAGAAATGAACCTTGAAATCCTGCTAATCAATGGAGAAGTTTGCAAAAATTATCTTGTGAAAGAAAACCTACAAGCTAAGTACCAAGTGCACAGCATACTAAATTCTGGCCTCATCCCTGATGCTAGAGCTTAAAACACGGGGAGAGTCTACTTTTGAAATTACTTGAACTAGCTTTACTTGTAGGGCTGCTCTTACGATGTTTGGAGGGGGAGGGAGAAAGGGATGCTGGCAAACAGGTGACTAGAACTAGACGCCTAAATTCCTAAATTCTATTCCCAGTTCCGATACTTTAGTCAAGTCCCTTGCTTGTTTATTTCAGATATTTAGGACCTGACTCAGCAAAGTCCTTAAGCATATATTTGCCTGGCTGAATCAGGGTCTAACACAGAACTGAATCCTAAATGTTTGCAAAATGTTTTGAGATCCTTGCATGCCAGGATCATGTGAACTGACACATGAGTCAACATTTACATATAGCTGCAAATACATGTATTTGTATTCAGCCGGTCCTCTGCACATGCTGGGTACTTTTTGTGCAAGATGAGGAGTACCTCGATCAAAATCCATGAAGCTGAATTGAACGGACAGTCTGTGATCTGCTCTGGTTTTCACCGCTTATCGCTCGATTTCACGGACTCCACTAGGAGGATTTTACGAACCTTCTCAAGACGAGTTCTGATGATATCATAAAGTGAGGGAGCTAATTAATTACCATGATGCGCTCAGTAAATTCACAAGGCCTTTAGCATGCATTTCTGAAGGCCCTTTTTCTATGTATTGTGCCCTTTCATGGGCATATTGATTTGGCTAATAAGCTCTGACCAGTGAATAATGGAGTATTACTTTTCCTATGTAGAGTGCTTGGCAGCTAATCAAATCGCTAACTATATTTTTCAAGTCCATTTCATAATTTCAATTATTTTGTCATGACACACACTGTTAAATAATCTCTACGAGCAAATCCCCCCCCCCCAAACAAGTTTTATTACTTTCTGAGTAATATCCTTTGAATAGGCAGTTCGTCCTGCATTTTGATGCTTATCTTACTTTGCAAAACGTATTTAACCTCCTCGTTAGAACTTGGGAGTCTCGCAAAGCACCCGTTTTCTGTGGAAAGTGCTACAGAAACTCTTCTTGTCCCTCTTCACACCCTTCGCTAACTATAACTCCAATTGGGCTTTGGCCTTTCTGATTACACGCCGACATGCTCGAACGTTTTTATGCTCTTCCCTAGTGACCTGTTAAAGTTTCCACTTCTTGTAAGCATCTTTTTTGTGCTTAAGCTCACTGAAGATTTCTCTGCTAAGCCAAACAGGTCGCCTGCCATATTTGCTATTCTTTCTGCATAATGGGATGGGTTTGTTCCTGCACCCTGGTTCAGACCAAAGGTCCTTCTAGCCCAGTATCCTGTCTGCCGACAGTGGCCAGCACCAGGTGCCCCAGAGAGGGTGGACCGAAGACAACGATCAAGCAATTTGTCTCCTGACATCTCTCTCCAGCCTCTGACAAACAGAGGCCAAGGACACCATTTTATCCCCTGGCTAATAGCCTTTTATGGACCTAACTTCCATGAAATTATCTAGCTTCTCTTTAAACTGTATTATAGTCCTAGCCTTCACAGCCTCCTCTGGCAAGGAGTTCCACAGGTTTCACGCTGCGCGAAGAAGAACTTTCTTTTATTAGTTTTAATCCTGCTCCCAATTAATTTCCTTTGGTGTCCTCTAGTTCTTCTATTTAGGGAACTAATAAATAACTTTTCTTTATCAGCTCTCTCCACACCACTCATGATTTTATAGACCTCTATCATATCCCCCCTCAGTCTCCTCTTTTCTAAACTGAAAAGTCCCAGTTGTTTTAACCTCTCCTCATATGGGACCCGTTCCAAACCCCTAATCATTTTAGTTGCCCTTTTCTGAACCCTTTCCAAGGCCAAAATATCTTTTTTGAGGTGAGGAGACCACATCTGTACACAGTAGTTACAGTCAGTAGTTACAGGTCAAACCTACTAGGCAGCGTGGGGTTGAACCTGAACTGCTAGCCCAAGTTAAAAGCTGAATTGCGATGTTGTCACTGCTATTTTACCCCAAGTTAGTCCTTAAACTGAGTTAAGAACACATAAGTTAAGGACACTTCCCCCTTTATTTTCTTGCCGTGAAGACACAGCTGACAGCACTCCCTCCTTTCCACGTGGTTTCTACCAGTAGGGGATGGATTTCAGCCTGTACATTTTGATTTTCAGAATAGCTGACCTAGGGATGTGAAAGGTTAACCGGAGCAGTCTCTGTCTATAGTGGGCCCGGCAAGTCGCAGACAGGGGCTGCACCGGTCGTCCAGAGCACCACCCACCCTCTTTAATTGGTTAAGAGGCTAAACATAAATTTAACTGGTTAACCCATTAAATGGGACTTTAGATCCCTAAACTGACCACATCACTTTAATGTGAATGCCCCAGTCTCCCTTTGCTGCTGAACCTTGTAGCAATCATGGCCTTGGTCTACATAAGGGCTTTATTTTGAAATAACCCCCCCTTAGGTCGAATTAATAAGTGGAGCATCCATACTACCAAGCCCATTATTTGAGATCTGTACTCTTGCTTTCCTCGAGGAATAACACTAATTCTGAAAGTTATTTCGAAATAACAGTGGTGTGGATGTGCCGGTGCCGCTATTTCAAAATAGCTACTCCACAGACTCATTCCAACTAATTACTCCCCAGTGCTTCCTGAGGCTGTAAATCGAGGTAGCGCGTCCACAGTAACAGAGCCTGCATCAGATTAATTTGGGGGGATCCCCATAGCGGGACACGCTATTTTGATTTTGTTATTTCAGGAGTTATTAAATCAATGTTAGTTATTTGGAAATAGTTTTCTAGTGTAGTCATGCCCATGGTTAGCAAGTCTGATGAGCTACCAACTTCGGTGGCAAGCAGCAGAATACGATGCCAAAAGCAACTCCTGCGATGTTCAGGATGTTTTCGGGCTGCCTTATCTGTTCTGCACTAAATAATGCAAAACCCTGGTCTCCCAGCCCAAGTATCACCCATGGTAGATGAATGCTGGCCATAACAACAAATCATATCTCAGTACATATTCATGAGGTTTGATTTACCACGATAATTATCTTTGGTATGCCTTGTTTGTGTAAAGTACTGTATGCACTGGGAATGTATTTAACTGAGAGCCATAAACCTGTCTGAAAAGGTAGCAAAGTGGAAAGGCAAAGCATTCGCAGAACAATTCCCTTAGCAAGAAAAATTGGAATCCAAGACAATATGGAACCCACCCAAGATCCAAACTGTGACTATGTCTACACAGCAAAAACAGCAGCATGGGTTAGGACTGAATTAGCTCCTCCCCTCCAATGCATCACAAGTGGAATTTCTTGTACTACTGGAAAAAACCCAACAAATGGTCTGGTAGCACTTTATAGACTAACAAAACAGAACACCACTGGCCATCACCTACAGCCTTCAGCTAAAACCTCTCCAATGCATCATCAGCGATCTACAACCCATCCTGAACAATGATCCCTCACTTTCACAGGCCTTGGGAGGCAGGCCAGTCCTCACCCACAGACAACCTGCCAACCTGAAGCAAATTCTCACCAGCAACTATACACCGCACCATAGTAACTCTAACTCAGGAACCAATCCATGCAACAAACCTCGGTGCCGACTCTGCCCACATATCTGCACCAGCAACACCATCACAGGACCTAACCAGATCAGCCACACCATCACTGGTTCATTCATCTGCACATCTACCAATGTTATATAGGCCATCATGTATCTGCTATATACATCGGCCAAACTGGACAGTCCCTATGTAAAAGAATAAATGGACACAAATCAGATATTAGGAATGGCAACATACAAAAACCTGTAGGAGAACACTTCAATCTCCTTGCACACACAGTAGCAGATTTAAAGGCAGCCGTCCTGCAGCAAAAAAACCTTCAAAATCAGACTTCAAAGAGAAACTGCTGAGCTACAGTTCATCTACAACTTTGACACCTTGGGTACATCTAGACTACATGGCTCCGTCGATGGAGCCATGTAAAGTAGTTTACTTGGCATAGTCAAAGAAGTGGGAATTTAAATAATCCACGCTTCATTAAAATAAAAATGGCCACCGCACTGTGCTGACGATCAGCTGATCCGGCACAGCGCGGCAGTCTAGATGCGGCGCGGTTGACAAGGGAAGCCTTTGTCAACTGCTCCGGTAAACCTCGCTTTGACTATGCCGAGTAAACTACTTTACATGGCTCCGTCGACAGAGCCATGTAGTCTAGACATACCCTATCAGTTTAGGATTAAACAAAGACTGTAAATGGCTAGCTAACTACAAAAGCAGTTTCTCCACTCTTGGTGTTCACACCTCCAGATCAGCTACTAGAAGTGGGCCTCACCCACCCTGACTGAATTAACCTCGTTATCTCTAGCCTTCTTCTGCCCCACATATTTATACCTGCCTCTGGAAATTTCCACTACATGCATCTGATGAAATGGGTCTTTGCCCATGAAAGCTTATGCTCCAACACACCTTGTAGACTCTATAAGGTGCCACAGGTCTCCTTGTCGCTTTTGCAGATCCAGACTAACACGGCTACCCCTCTGATACTTAAGCAAGAGAAAGTTTCTCAAGGAACTTTTCAAGTCGGCGTGTGTGTAATCAAGCTGATTTCCCTTTGATTTGGACAGCAGGGGACACTCAAATCAAGGGGGACCACTCCACTGGATCTGGGTAAAAGTTTTCGGCCAAAAAGTTTGGCAAAAATGCAGAAATCAAAATCGCAAATTTAAGTTGGTTTCACCATATCATTAGTTGGATCTCCCCCTCCCTGCTTCTCGAAAACTGACCATTTTGCTTCAACATTTTTGAAACTGAACATTTTGATTTTTGGGCTTGAAATGACTCTATTTCAAAATGTCCTTTAATTTTATTTAAAAAATACAGAACCATTAAGATTTGGTTGAAATCAGAACAATCCAGTGGTGGAAATGAACCATTTTGTTCACCCCAAACTGATTTAACCCCAACTTTTTGATTTACCGAAAAAAGTTAATTTTTGATTTTGTTCTGATCCAACTTTTTTTTGGTGGTTTTTCAATGTTGTCAACAGACTGAAAATCTATTATTTGCAGCATTCACCACACGTAAACTTTAGCAAAGATGGTGCAAGCGAAGCTCATGCCCCCAGCTTTCGGAGCTGTGTGAAATCTGAACCCAGATCTGACTCCAAATTTTCTTGGCTGACCCATTTAACACCCTGCACCAAATACCCTGGATCCAAACCCTGCCAGATCCAGTGGTGTTTACATTCTGGAGCTGAACTATATCTCTTGGGCTCTCCATCAGAATTTATAGGATGTGATGAAAAGAATTATTAGTTCTTTAAATTGCCATCGCTCTCAAAACGTCCCAGCTGCTTTCCAGACAAGCCAGAGGACACAGACAACTTCTCCACTTGAAAACAGAGAGGGAATTTCAGAAGGTGGAATGCCACATATAACTTTCCGGCTCTGGGCAGAAGCTTTGGCTGCTTTTTGCTTGGGCATGCTGGGACTGTGCCTGGAGTAGCTAATTGCTCAGTGAGAAATGTAAAGGAAGGCACCAGCAGCTAAACCAGCTGAAGAAGCCCTCTGCATGAGCCTGACACTGCTTTGACTCCACTCATAGACTCACAGACTTTAAGGTCAGAAGGGACCATTCTGATCATCTAGTCTGACCCCCTGCACAATGCAGGCCACAGAATCTCACCCACACCCTCCTAGAATAATCCCCTCGCCTATATCTCAGATATTGAAGTCCTCAAATGGTTTAAGGACCCTAAGATGCAGAGAATCCTCCAGCAAGTGATCCGTGCCCCATGCTACAGAGGAAGGCGAAAAATCCACTCAGTGCCAAAACTCCCATTCACGTCAAGCGAAACCCCATGGGGTGGCATAAATGACCTTGTTCAACCCCTGGAGTTAACTCCCCTCCATTTAGACAGGGGTTCCTTAGGGTGTCCTAAGAGAAGGTGGTCTCTTACATGACGGATTCAGGGAATGCTGCCTTTGTAGTTAGAGCAAGAGCTTGGGAGACATGACTTCTTGGGGGGAGGGGGGTCTATTCCTTGCTTCGCCACTGACTCACGGTGGGTCTTGGGCATGTTACTTATGAGCTTATTTTTTTAAAAGGTGCGATGCTCTCGCAGCTTTCTGTGAATCTTACGGGGAGCAGCAGGTGAGACACACGTCACACAAATACACTGTGCCTCAGTTTCCCCATACGCAACATGAGTAGAACAACTTCTGCCTGAAAGGGGCTTTTGGTGACTCTGTTCACATTTGCAGGGTGCTTGGCGGTTTTTACAGGACAGGAGCAATAAGGGAGCTAAAGGGAATGAATATATTCTTCGTGGGCACACATGCCCTTTCAGCTGAAAAGTCTCCTTCCATTGGCCTATGTCATTCGGAGAAATCTCCTCTGCGGAGGAATAAATGAGGTGCCGCTGGCATCACACTGCCCCCTCCAAATCGGCTCCCTCTTATCACACGTTTTCCTGAGCAGGGCGAAATTTATTGACTGCATTTATCGCCTTCCCCTTCCCAGCTGTAACATACAGCTGCAGCAGGACCAGAGCTCTCCCCTGCCTTGGTGAGCGATCAAGACAACACAGAACTCTGGCTGCCGCTGACAGCTCTTTTAATACCAGTCAGTATTTCAGGCGTTTTTCTCTGAGAAGGTGATTCTGTGTTTCCTTTCTTGGCCATGTTTGTCGCACTGCTCGCTGGCCAAGCCTCTTTCACACACTACCGGGTTTTGTAAATGACAGCTGCAGTCTACATCACAGCCTCCGCTGAGATTCTCCTCCCAGGAGCCTTCTTCTGGTGAAGGACTAGTGATGGGCTGCGTGCCTGACTTGATTAACGCAGCTTCCTGGCAAAACGGCGCAAGAAAAGCGCTAGGCCCTTGCGTTGGAGATGGGCCTGAAACCAAAATGCTCCCAAAAGTTAAGGTATGGAGCCCCATCGCAGCATGACTAATTTCCATAGAGCCTTCCAACCAGAAAAGTCCTTAAATGTTATGTAAGCTTCTCCCTGGACTGAAATGCGGCCACCTCTGCGGTGGAAGGCATCATGTAGAGGGCAGAGAGAAAGTCACAAACAGCAACCCACTTCCTGGCAAGTCCCCTTCCTTAACTGCTTAGACACAACACTCCTTTCCCATGTTTAACTAAATCTCTTCAACGACGCTTGGAAAATTTACCCTTTCAAGTTTTCTCAGTGCTTCATGGACATCTTGAAACAGGTTGCGCCCTATATTCCTTCCTACCTAGAACGGATATCACGGACCCCCCCCAACAGTTGCCTGTGTAATTCTGCCTGGAGGATACCGTCTTGTCAGAAGGCTCCATTGTGATCTTTGTGTGTTGTCGCCTGAGGTAGGAAATGAAATGATACAAACAATTGTGGAGCAAAGCAGCCTAAATCACCTTTCCTTTCCCCGCACGGTGTCTCATAGCAACACTCCGGCTCCCTTGACACTGCAGGCTTTTATTTAGCTTAGGCCCCGCAGTACTGGAATGTCTGGTGTAAATGGGGGCAGTGTTTTGTGAAACAGGATTTGTAATTCAGATTACATTAGACTTTGGTTAGGTGGGTAATTCATCATTTGCAGTACAATACCCATAATTACAGCTCTTATTGTTGCAACTGAAATTCATGTGCAATAAAGGGATCTTAGTATCATGCCAAACCTCACAGTTAATTTAGGTTCCATCTCCTTTCATTTATTCTGGAGTAAGATAATTAGATCACATAATTCGCCGCTGAACGTGCCTTCGTAACAAATACATACATGAATTAGCCTATTACACAACAAATGAAGGGAATGAAAACATGAATAATTTGAAGGATCACATAAGGAATTATTATCTGCTCAGACACATGGATACAGCCACAGCCTTTAGTACATCTTTCGTGAATTTGTTATCAGCACTGTCTGGAGTCTTGTTGCTGGAGTTTCTCGGGCCCAGACTTTCAACAGCATCAAGGCTGGCTCCCCTCCATGATGCAAAGTCCGATCTGACTGATCTATCAGCTCAAGATTCATTTTCAAAAGTGGCTGTAGGCTAGGGTTGCCAGCTGTCCGGTTTTCGGCCAGACAGTACGTTTTTCTGGCCACTGTCCGGTAAAAAAACCCAGAAAATACCGGACATGTCCGGTATTTTCTGTTTCTCTTGGACGGAAGGCCGACGGGGACAATCTTCCCCGGCCGTGTCAGACATGGGAGCGGGGAAGTGAGGAGCGCAGGGATTCATAAAGGTGTAGCGCCTTTTTTTTTTCACCCCTCAACCAAGTTTGCTCAACAAGTTTGGTCGCCTGTTTTTTTTTTTTTTTTTGCCATGTTTGCGATTTTTGGTGAAAACATTTGGCAAGCCAACTTTGAGGAGCTAAATCCCAGAGCCTAAAGGGTTCAGCCACCAAACCCCGCCACTGCAGGAAGAGGCTGAAAAACCTTTCAGGAACTAGGCCTTGGGAGCCTACCTCCCTAACAGCTTTCCCAGCAGGGCCGACAGCCACTGTGGGCCCCAGGGCAAAGTGTGTGTAGGGGCCTGGCTCTATGCCCCCAGAAGGGGCAGGACCTTGAGAGGAAGGGGTGGGGTTGAGAGCAGGGGGCCCTTTGTGCTGCTCAGCCCAACCGTCACCCCGGCCCTCAGGGTATGTCTACACTGCAGAGCTTTTTTGGAAAACTGGCATTTTTTCCAAAAAAAGTCACTTACGTCCACACTGCAATCACGTTCTTTCAAAAAAAAATGGAAAGAACAGAGGGTTTTTTCCGACATTGGTAAACCTCTTTCTACAAGGAAGAAGCCTTTTTCTGAAAGAGCTCTTTTGGAAAACGGCGTGTGTGGACGGGGAAGAGGGAGTTCACTCGCAAGAAGAGGAAAGAGGAAAAAGCACAGGTGCCCTGGTGGCCATTTTGCCCAATCACAGCTTACATGCGAGGGAGCGTCCATTCAGTGGGGATGCTATCTGTCGAAAAAGCAGATTGCTTTTTTGATGCGCTTTGGCAGTGTGGACGCTCTCCTTCAGAAGAAGTTTTTTCAGAAGATCTCTTCCGGAAAAGCCTCTTCTGAAAGAAACCTGCCGTCTAGACGTAGCCTCAGAGCTGCACGGAGCAGCAGAGCAACGCTCTGGCCGCAATTAAAAGGCACCTGGAGGCAGCGGCCAGGAGTTCTGGGATCCTTTGAATCTCCAGGCCCCGAGACAATTGCAATTGCTCTCTCTACCGACCACCCCCCTGCATTGCTGGGCCTGGGCTTTCCAAAGCAGGTCTACACAGCACCCTCTTTACAACTATGTATAGCCCAGGTACACTGCATGCCCCCTAGCATGGGTATAAATAGCAATGTAGACAGTGAGGATTAAGGATGTTAAAATGTGGTTAACTGACTAGTCGACTAATTGATGGAATTTCCTCCTTTGAAATGCATTCCTCCTTCTGCATTCCTCCTTTGAAATGTACAAGAGCCCCTGCTGGGGCTCTTGTACATTTCAAAGGAGGAATGCGGAACTCCGCATGCAGCCTGGGGCTAGAGGGAAGTCCTGCTGACTCTGAGATACAAGGGGCATTGGCCTGCTTTGAAATGCACAGGAGTCCCTAGTGGGGGCTCTTGTGGATTTCAAAGCCATGGAGCCCGGGATCAGTGGGGGACTCAGAGTCCTTTGCTGATCCTGGGCTTCATGCTACGCTGCATGCTGCTAGGAGCCCAGGGTCAGCTGGGGACTTCCTCGCTGACCCCAGGCTCTCCACAGATGCCTCTTTGAATTCAGCAGATGTGTGGTTCAAAGGGACAACCACCGAACAGCTGATCCAAGGATCAGCTGTTCGACGGCTGTCCCTTTAAACAACGTATCCGTGGCATTTCCCCAGAGCCCAGCTGACCCTGGGCTCCTAGCGGCATGCAGTGTACGGGTCTCAAGAGTCCCCCGCTGATCCCGGGCTCCATGACTTTGAAATGCACAAGAGTCCCCACTGGGGTCTCTTGTGCATTTCAAAGAAGGCACCCACGCACAGCCCGGAGTCAGTGGGACATCCCGCTGTACCCGGGCTGTACGCAGAGTTCCGCATTCCTCTTTTGAAATGTACAAGAGCTCCAGTGGGGGCTCTCGTACATTTCAAAGGAGGAATGCGGAAATGCCTATCGACTAGTCAAAAAACTATCCAATAAGCAAATGCTCTTCTAGTTGACTAGTCGACTAGTCTTTAACATCCTTAGTGAGGATGTGACTCGGTGAGTAAAGACACACATGAACTCGGAGTAGGGGGGAGGGTATACATCCTACACGGCCATCTGCATTCCCACGCAGCACCTCCCACATTTACACTGCGGTTTTGCAGTGTGGTATCCTGCTGCCCTTTGCTGCTGGAGGCTCTCCCTCTTCCAGTGTTGGGGAAAGGTTCCCACATGGAGGAAGCTGTGGGGAAAGGCCCCGCTGTGCCCCCGCCAGAGTCTTTCTGGCACAGGTGGGTAGACCCCAGTGTGAATGAAACCGGCACTTCCCTGTGACATGTAGTTGTGCACACCCTTCACGGGGAGACACAGTCAAGAAACTTGGGCCATGTCTACACTTCAAGGTGGGGGTGTAATTCCTTGCACAAGGAGACAAGCCTGATTGTCACTAGGCACGGACAGTAGCCACGTCGGCGTATAGGAGGAGGGGGCGCTGAGTTGGTTCACGGGGTCACGGAGAGGTATGTACTTGGAGTGGCTAGCCCTCCTTTTGTGGCTACGTTCTACTATGCTAACTGCCTAAGCTCACCTCCGAAGATGACTTACGTCAGCGTGGCATCGCACTCAGAGTGGAGCAATGCCTACATCCCATTAAAAATGTGGGTCTAACTTACCGGTCCCCCTGGGGTGTTGACATTGCTTTTGCTTTGTCACATCGCAGGTTCTCCAAACCCTTCTCAGTAGAGAGGTCACTTGGCTACCTACTGCAACACGGGCACTTCTAGGAGAGGGAAGAGCAGCTGTCCAATCGTGTATCACATGCTACACTACAAACCGAGGAGGGTGATGGATCTGAATCTGGAGTTACCCCAGTTGGAATTTGCCCATACCTCAAGGTTACCCTTTCACTATCACCATTGCAAACAAAGCAAAATGATTGGCCAGAAGTGAGCAGGACCTTGGATCTGTCTCACCCCAAAGATGACACGTTCAGCGGTAGAACACCTCCTATTCAGTGAGCTGGGACAATTATAGGGAAGTGCGAGGCCCTCTAAAAACATCAGCCGTATTCCTGCAACTGCCAGGACTTTCCCTGGAGGTCCGGCCTGGGCCATCATGATTAGCGGATGAAATTGTAATGAGAATTTAACGGACGCTGATTTCCAACAGTTGTTTTGATTGAGTATGTAATGACTTAGATAATGCTTAATATTATTCATATTTTCATAGCCCCCTTAAGCAGTCACCTTGATGGCCAGCTTTGCCAGTCAAGTAACACTGTTTCCTATTTCTAAAAGCTCAAAGCGAAGGCACTACATGGAAACCAACTCCAGAAGAGAGCTGGCTGGGTATAGAATTGTGAGGCTGAAACCAAACACAAAGCTCCCAGTACAGAACAGCAGGATGTCACAATGATCTATATCCCCCGTACCAGCCATCTGTTATCCCAAAGGAATCAATTCAAGTCTTGGAACCATCCTGCTCGAGGGCTGAGCTTTCTTTCCGAGGTGAACGCTACACGCTCCGTCTGGGATAGCGTTTGCTCCCGAGACCAAGTGGAAGGAACAACTTGTTTCCCAGCATTGACGCCTCCACACACATGTGGTCACTTTGAACTGATGTGCATGGCACTTCCGCACTCAATTGGCCTTTACTCCTCTCCCCTCTTTTTTTGCAACAATGCCACCACTTACAGATGGGAAGCCATAAGAGATCACATGTGCCATGCCAAACAAGCGCTGATAAAGTGCTTAACCTCCTGTTGGAAAAGGAAGATGCCAAAGGTGACAGCACATTGGTGGACCTGGCTATCGTTCTTATTTTTAACTCCCCCTTTTTTCCAGCACCACACAGCACCAATCAAGAACACTAAAAGTCAGGAAGGCAGCTCGTATTTTGAAACATTCATTCCAGGTGGGTACCAATGCGATTTTAACATAGCAGAGGTCTGGGACTCATCTAAGCCTTGCTGGGTGCATGAGAGCAACAGATAGCAGTGGTAACATAACTCAAGACGTGCCATTGGGACAGCATTTGAAAGCAAACAACATATGCAGATCGGCCTGTCTTCTTTGGGAGCTGGGGTGTCTTAGAATGCTAAGAGAACAGAAGAACAGAGGCGAAATTTAGAAAAGAAAATCACCTCAATTACAAATGCCAACAGCCAATTATTAGGAATTAATATAATCAAAAGGGTACCAAGTAGAAGAAAAAAAAACTAGTGGCAGAATCTGAAGAACACCAATGAGAGGAACTAAAGATCCTACCATTGGGAAATTCCTGCATGCCAGAAAGTAGAAGGACCATGTGAGCACAAAGTTTGCAACAAAGTTCACCTATTCATGAATATTTGTGTGAATACTTCACCCCATCAGCCTTACTTCTTCCCAACTCTTCTCACTACTCTCCGATTTAACCTTTTCTTACATCAGTCACCAAACTACAATGCAGCGGCTAAAAATAATGACATGCCTTGCCAATCTTCATTGCAATATTCCCCGCAGTCTCACTGGAACCATCTCGTCTTACCCCTTCAGCAAGGACTCTGCATTCTTTACCAAACATTGCACAGCTATGTAAGATACAAGCCAGCATGCTACACGCAGTGAAGGGGAGCAAAACACGGCAGTAAAGTCCTCAAGAGGAGAAGAGAACAAGCTGTGAAATCACCACTGCTACAACTCTGTAGGCTTAGGGC
This sequence comes from Pelodiscus sinensis, assembly GCF_049634645.1. NCBI lineage: Eukaryota > Metazoa > Chordata > Testudines > Trionychidae > Pelodiscus > Pelodiscus sinensis. The sequence goes on from NC_134726.1 coordinate 34,906,823, forward strand.
TCTGGAGACTTCTGAAGGACAGCACAACAACTGCTTTTTAGGTAAGTCTTCACTAGGGAAAGGGCGGTGTTAGCTCGTATTCGGTAATGGACATGAGGTCAACTCTTAGTGAAGAGACAATATTTCTCAGCTTTGTTGTGTCTCAGTAGCTCAAGGCAAAAACTATGGGACACCAGGTGAAAATAACCATGTAGGACAGTGATTCCCAACCTTTTTCCCATGGAGGAACCCCTAAAATAATTTTTCATATCCCAAGGAACCTATGAAAATGTTTGCTTGGCCAGAAACAGTTGACATCGGGGAGCGCAATTCAATTACTGCTAAATTATTGTCAAGAACATTTATTTGTAAAGAGCTGTTATATATATATATATATATATGCGTCAGATTACATTGTAAGACTTTTTATTTATTTATTTATTCCACGATTTCTCGTGGAAGCCAGGACGACGGTCTACGGAACCCCAGGGTTCCACGGAACCCGGGTTGGGAAACACTGATCTAGGATTTCACCTTGTGTTAGTTCCCATATGTTAGCTAACGTGAGATAAGCACACACCATCTGCAACTTGCTTGAAACTCCTCGTTGTTTTGCTTGAAGCAGACTAACATGGCTACCCTTTTGAAACTATTGTCAAAGAAGGTCTCTGTGATAAGATAATCAGTTGATTCCTGCATCGTAATCTCTTTAGTAGTCACTGCTTTTGAGATTGGAAGTGATTCCTCCTTTGGGTTGAATTTACATACAAAGTTGCACTAGTTTAACTAAGGGTTCAGTTCAGTTACAGGGATGCAGCTGTGTGCATGTGTAATATACTCACAAACGTGTTCATAGTCTGCCTGTGTGCTGATGCACAGAGAATAAGGGTTGCTATAGCCCCTCAAATTGGAGCAAGCTCTTAGTTTTAGCCCTGGAGGTCCTCAGTACAATCCTGGCCAGCCTAGATGGCACACCTCAAAGACGAAATTGCATACTGTGGTTTAAACAGGACATGCCTCGGGCCACGTCTAGACTTATTTTTGGGCATTCAATTTAGCAGGTCTAATAAAGATCTACTAAACAGAATGCCGAGGGCATGCCCGGTACTGCTCAATTTGCGAGGAGTAAGGGAAGTCAGCAGGAGCTTTTGTTCCCATCAGCCTCCCACTGTAGAGACGGTGCCGAGCGTGACTTCAGGTACATCGACTCCAGCTATGTTATTTACGATGCTGGAGTTAAGCCGACCTTCCAGGTCGAGTATACACCTGTCCTCAGTTCAGCTTGCACATGTAAGCCATGTTTACACTGATGTACTCTGTCCACACACAAAGCTGTACTGCTTACAGTGGTGCAACTTGTGTGTAGAAAATCCACGTTCCTTCCACAATTTATATACACGGGGTGGGAAACAATTTCAGCCTGACCCTTGTTACCTTATTCCCCAGATTGGTATTATTTTTGGCGAGACTCCACAGAAACTCACACCAAAGAACTCAGCTAAACTGCTTGTTTCAGAAGAGATGTCTATTATACTTTGATATTCCTAATTCAAACTAGAGCACTCATTTGGAGAAAAAGAGCGCTCGGGCTCAGATGTGCATGAGATAATACAAGAGGGGAAGTGAAAGTTAAAACGATAAAATTTATGCTCTATTACTCTTGACTTCAGGGACCAGTCTGCCAGGGACTTGATTATCTGTTTCACTGCATCATGGGTAACCATTTAAACATTTATGGTGAATATAAAACACTCCCATCCCAACCTAGATGCACTTTGCACTGGTGTAAATGACTGCAGAAGGAGAACTTCTGAATATATATCTTTTTATAGATTTTGAGGCTAGAGAAGACCATCCCATCTGTAGAGCCCGGCAAATCCGCAGATATCTGCTTTATATCCGTGGGTATGGATGCAGATATCCACGGCTCATTTTTGTGGACACAGATGTGGATGGTGATACAAATTTTGTATCTAGAACCCTGCAAATTGTTGGATTTCTGTTTCATATAGGCAGGTATCTGCATCCGCAGATGTGGATGCAGGTATCCGTGGCTCATTTTTGCAGATACAGATGTGGGTGCAGATACACATTTTGTATCCTGGCAGGGCTATACCCATCTGACCACTGGTATAACAAGCCAGAACATTTCACCCACTAATACGTGGATTGAGCCCAAATCTAGTGGGTGGACTAGAGGGTATTTCTTTAGAAACACGTTCAATCCTGATTTAAAGGCTTCAAGTGATGGAGAATTCACCACATCCCCTTGGTAAGTAGCTCCATTGCTTAACGAACTTAACCATTAAAAATGTGTGTCTTATTTCTAGCCTGAATTTACTGAATTTCAGTTTGCAGCCACTCAACCTTGTTATGCCACTGTCTGCTTGATGGAAAAACCCCTTCTGCGATCAGAAACCTTCATTTCCATTTTGAAAATATATTGATAAATGTCACAGTTTGCCTCTCTCCAAAAGGCACACAGTTTATTCTTTGGTTCATTTACCTGACACATCCCATCTATTTACCAGTTTCATCCTATTGCAGCAAAATCCATTTTCAACTAACATGTGTCAAAAATCCTCCAAGCAACATGGGCGGGGGGAAGGGGAACAAGACAAAGCAAACAGTTGTAAAATCCTACCTGAAAAATAGCTATCCAGGCATAGCCAATGTTATCAAAATTAATAGCTCCATTGTGTGGATTTAAATCCCCTGCCTCGCATACATTGTAATATTGGTTCCAGTTTATGCAGGCATTCCTGTGGCTGAAATCTGGGTTATACAAATTTTGGTTGTAGGAGTCCACGCTCAAGGTACACTCCACCCTGTCCTCCTTCCTGTTTGGGATATTGGAGCATTTCTGCATGCCGTTATCCCGGTGGGACGAGCAGATGAACGGATTCTCCTCCCCTTCTTCTGTCCGGTAATACGGCTTCAGGGAAGTAAGGTTGTATGTCCTAACGAGAAAGAAGCAGATGACAGAGGGTTAGGGCTTATCTACACTCGCATGTGTTGTCACATGCAACCGGCCTTTTGGTGACAAAACAGTGAGAGCACTTACACCACAATGCAACTTTGATCAGGAAAAACACCCAGTTTTGGTGACAAAAAACTTCCAACCCTGTGAGAGACTTTTGTCTTTTCCCCTTTTGTTGTGCACAAAGAGACAGTGTGGACTCTGCGGTTTGTTTTGTCAAGAGAACAAACTTCTGCCAGTATCCCACAATGCCAGGCCTGATAGCTTTGCTCAGTGTTTTGTGATCTCTGCTGCCCTGCAAGCATGCATCCCCTCCCCTTTCAAGCTATTTGGCGGCTGAGTGAGCTGCTCCATTTAGGGAACAAACAAAGAGCAAATCACTGCAATGCTCCTGTTTTGCCCTGCTAGGAACACAGGAGTAGGCAGACTGGTGCTGCAGGGGAAGGCTGGAGAGACCGTTGTACTGCTTTGACACGGAGAGCTCTCAGAGCTACGAGGGAATCCCAAGAAACACAGGGATCAGCTCTGGTTTCCCACAATACTGCACTGTGGGATGCTGACCCACAATGCTTTGCTCTATTTGTGGACGGGGAGCTAGCAATGTGGCCATGAAATGTCAACAATGGGAGGCAAAAAAAACCCACTGTTTAATTGGTTTTCACTTTTGGCAACATTTGCATGTCAACAGTACTTTTGTCGCCAAGTCTTCCCATTGTAAACATAGCCTGAGTGTCTTATACCACGATTTGTTTCAACAGAAGGAGATGCCATGGCCTGATAGATGCTGATTTTGGCATGGAATTGAGGATTGCTTTTCTCTCAAATGGGCTATATAATTTGGACAGAGCATGGGGGAAAAGTGGCAGAATCTCAAATGAAAAAAAAAAGATCTGAGTGAACAGGAGTGAAAAGTGTTATTATTCTAAACCAACAGTCTTAGAATGGTAGAGAATGGAGTGAAGCAAAGGAGGTTATCCAGGGTATCAGCATTGCAGTGTAAGCCCAGCATTAGTAGACCTCAAGTTAGCTGACCTTCCTACCCTAGGGCTTGAGCGTGTACACTCATTTGTAACTCCAGGATAGAAATAGTTGAACTCAGGGTTCCAATATCTACATTCTGTGGGCCCAAGTCTAACCATTCCTATTCCAGAGTTCCTGGTGCCCTCCCAAAATGTGCCCACTCTAACCCTTAGTTCATGGTGCAATATGGCCAAACTCCACTGTGCACCAAACTTGACTGTCCAGAGGACAAAGAAAGCCAGAGGAATAAGGGATCTTTTGGAAAAGGCTTTATTTTCCGAAAGATCCATGTCTAGACTGGCACTTTTTTCCGGCAAAGCTCTGAGCCGGAAAAAAGCGGCAGCCATTTTTATGCAAATGAAGCGGGGGGGATTTAAATCCCCGCTTCATTTGCAATTGCGATGTGTCTAATTTGCATCCCTTTTACGGAAAAGGGATGAGGTCTAGACACAGCCTAGGAGTAGCATCACTTTTTTTTTTGGGGGGGGGGGAGAGGGGGGAGACTACAAACAGCATTCCTAGGCAGTAGGGTTAGTAGACCCTGGAATCACCTTGCTGTGGAATGTCCAGAATTCTTACTATTTGCAACATTTAAAGGCAGAATGGACAAAAGCACTGGAGAATAGACCCTGCAGGTAGGGGAAAATTAGAAGACCTAATATGTATTCTCCATGCCTAATTTTTTACAACCAGATTTTATTAGACATTTATAGAGCATTGGACCCCCTCTGCCATGTATATTGGTCAAACTGGACAGTTTCTGTGCTAAAGGATAAATGGACACAAAACAGACAGCAGGAATGGTAACACATAAACCCGTAGGGGAACATTTTAACCTCCCTGGACATTCAGTAATAGATTTAGAAGGAGCCATTTCTTTACAAAATAATTCAAAACCCAATTACAAAGGGAGGCATCTGACCTCGAATTCCTGCACAAATTCAATACTATCAGTTTAGGATTTAATAAGGCTCTTAACTGGTTAACACATTACCAAGGCAATTCCCCCTCCCTTGAGACCCACATTTCCACACCAACTGCTGTGAATGAGCCACTTCCACCCTGATTGGATTGGCCTCATTTGCTCAAGTACCTCCTTTGTTTGTCATCCATATATGCCCAGGCCTCTGTAAACTCTACTCCAACTTATCTATGAGGTGGGTTTTACCCAGGAAAGCTGATGCCCTAATTATTAGATCTGTTAGTCTCTAAGGCTACGTCTACACTGCACCCTTTTGTTGGCAAAGGATCCCTTTGAGGTAAAAGGGATCTTGCACAAAAAAGGGATTTTGTGCAAAATGGCCCCATCTTCACTGTTTCTTTTTGCGCAAAAACCTCTTCCTCAAAAAGCATCAGCAGAGAATATGCAAATGACAGCACGACAAATGCTAATGAGCGCTTCATTTGCATTGTCTCTACCAACAGAAGGGTGCAGTGTAGACATAGCCTAAGGTGCTACAGGACTCCTTGTTGCTTTTGCAGACACAGACTAACACGGCGACCCCTCTGAGACTTGCATAGAGAGTCTGCCTTTTAATATTGGACCATAGTAGGAGACCATTGGCAAATACGGATGACTAAAAGTTGGGGAACTCTAGGAGTCTGCTCAGAACACCTGAGGAAGGGGCAAGGACTGAATTCTTGCCTACAATGGAAAATTGAAAAGTCTGATTTCCGTCTCAGCCATCCCCAGGCCCAACCACGCAGACGGAGATTTTCTTTGGAACTAGACAGATAATGGAGATCAACTACATACAGATTTCTTCACTCCTTTCTATGAACCCATACAATAACAGGGTCTCCACAACTGTCTTCTTTGCAGCGGTCTTCCTAGTCATTCTTTGCTCTGTTGACTGGATGCATCTCTAGAAGCCCTGAGATTTTAGGGACTGTCCCGATCCCTTGCAACCCCCCCCCCCCCCCCAAAGTCTGAATTTAATGCTCAGAGCTTAAGATTATAAAACAGTTATACCCTCCTGGCTTAGCCCCTTTCCCCCAGTCCTCTGCAGACGTCAGTAATCAACTCAGAAAGACATAGGACAGGAGGAATCAAACAGCTCTCTCCAATTCTACAAGCCAAATACACTGAGAGGCGTTGGACAATTCATCTGCAAATTCAATTCTCACACTGATGACCTACCTCCTCAATCGAGATGGCTGCGACATTATCAACCTAACATTCAATGAAGGTGCCAACAGCTCTTTTTCTGTGTAGATTACTGCGTTAGTACCCTTCCTATCTAATTGCTATCCTATGATCCTCATCTGCTTCTTTGAACTATCCAATCTTTAGGATAGTTACCAGTTCTGCCTACTTGTTTTTCCCTTTGATATTTTTGTACCCTCTGTTCTTTGTTTCCTGCCCCCTTCCTTTTTTTCCCTTCCCCCTTCTCCCCTATTTATTTAGGGCAGTGGTCCCCAACCTTTTGGGGCTGCCGGGCACCTTAGGGCGGGGCCGCTCATGTACTGGGTATCTAGGGGCGGGGCCATGCACACGTTGTGCGCCATAGGGCGGGGGATGCCCATGCACCACGCACATGGGGCTGACCCAGATGATTTGGCGGGCGCACATAAATGCCCCGGTGGGCGCCATGGCGCCCGTGGGCACCGCATTGGGGACCACTGATTTAGGGGCTGCACATCCTAAACTCAAAACTCTGGTCATCTGAAGAAGTGGGCTGTGCCCATGAAAGCTCATGAAACCATCTACATATTTTGTTAGTCTATAAAGTGCTACCAGATCATTTGTTGTTTTTTAAGTTTATCCTGTATAGACTAACTCGGCTACCCCCTGAAGCTTCTCATACAAAGTCTCAGTTTTGGGACCTTGCATAGAGATGTAGTTGCATCTAAGTTTTACCTACCAGGTGTGGACTTTTCCTATCCATGTGTGGAATAAATGTTTCTATGTGCACCAAGGCATGTGTGAATGTGCACCATTAGTAGAAGCAAAAATCTTTCTGTGGGTGCTCTGCTAATCAGCTGGGTGGCATTCAAATCTCTCCTAATGCAGCACACCCCAGGCCCAAACTGGGGGTCCACAACCATGAGCGAGCGCAGCCTTGAATGGGAGTGACCCACATGCAGGCACACCCATGAGGGAAGAGGCCGCCAGCCCCACATAGAGAGGGGATGGCGGAGGCATGCTCTCCTGCTCCCTCAGAGGACTCGTGAAGACCAGGCTACCTGGGTAGAGTGCCCCCAAAGCCTTGTCCATTGCCTCAATTAAGCAGCGCCCCGGTGTCCGTCTCCCGCCTGGCTGGCTACGAAGCATGTCTCCGAACCAGACTCATTAGTTTCCAGCTTGGGAGATAACGTTTTTAAAGAGCTGGAACCAGCGTTTCCGCCGCAGGTCTCAGCTGCCCTATCTCTGGTTGCAGGCTGGAACAGAACGTTCCCCGCCACCACTCGGCTGCTCGAACTCTCGCACACGCAGGAACCCCCTCAACCTCGTCTCACGTCACCTCCTTTTGTCAGAGAAGCCCCCGCGCTTTTCCCTTTCAGCTGCCACACTGAAATGTTGTTCCCAGCCGCCCGTCAGCAGGCCAGGCCTGGGCTAGACTCGGGGGCACTGCCTCGTGTTCCGTCAAGTTATCACCCGAAAAGCCTGCCTGCAGCAGCTTGGCTTTAATGAAATATTTAATCTGTGCCGCTCTCTATAATTACTAGCCATGGATGGGATCCAGCTCCCCGGTTTGAGTCCATTGTTGAAATGGAAGGATTAACAACGCAGGTTTCAGTCAGGCGCAGTGAAGAGCGGCTGTATCGTCCTGCTGCCCCCCCCCCACACCTCAACCAGACACGCAGCCTCCAGTCTTGGCCTCTTCACACCCACAGAGCTCGACTGATTCCTCCCAACTCAGGCCTCCAGCCTCCTCCCCTCCTTCCAGTCCTGGGTTTGTCCCATAGCTCTGTCAATACTTCTCAATCCTGACCTACTGCCCCCCTGCTCTTCCAGCTCTGGGGTCTCCCCTGAGCTCTGCCCCTGCCCCTCAGTCCTCCTTTTCTCTCGGCGCTTCCAAAGCCCCTCATTCCCAACTCACAGCCCCTTACTGTGCCACCCCCAGGTCCCTCTAGAACAGAGACTGTCAAACACAGCAGATGAGGGGCTAGACGCCTCCCACCTCCGCAGCTGCGCTTGTACAAGTCTAAGAATACACACAGAACCCCCCCGGAAAAGCAGCGGGTTGCCCGCTAGAGAAAGCCCTTCCACTGGTACTACTTTTGGAAGTAGTCTGTCAACCTGACCATTGCAGCTGCCTCCTGAGGTGACAGTTATTCACCACAGCTCTGAGGGGGAGCAAGCCTGAAGGAGGGAAGCCAAGAAGGACCCCAAACAATGTTGGGGAACCGCCATTTTCTCTTCTTTATGTCTTAATGGCCACAGGCCAACATAATTTCGCTGAGGCTACGTACTTTCACCTCAGAAAGAAGGCCCTGAGAATTGGGGAGGGGAGGGAACTCAATGGAGCTCATCTGTTGGAAGAAGTCGGAGAGTTTGAGCCTGCCCAGACTGCTTTCGCCCTCACATCACCCACTCCCCACCACACCATCTCCGATTCCCTGTCGTTTTGTCCCATCCAGCTGTGGCACCAGCAAGCCGCAGCAGAGATGCAATTCCTGGTCTTCTCCACTGCATGCTTTCCTGTGGTGAGGCTCTAGGGGTCTCATAATTAGGCGTGTGGGGTGGTTGCCAAAGACTTAGGGGTTTCATAGGGAGGCAGGAGGTAAGAGGTGGGTACATGGCGATAGGAGAACACAGTTCTAGGTGCAGTATAGGGCCCCACAAAATTTAGGACTGGCCGTGTTCTTCGTCCCTAACAGCATCACGAATGAGGTGAGGATTGCTCCATTATAAGGCCTGAGAGATAACTTCAGTTTGATGCTGCAACCTTTTAATACCGGTGGCCACAAACTGTGATGCCATGCTAGTACGCCACAAGCCCAGCATTGTTAGGCTTGTTTCCTCAGGCCAGGAAGCTGGGCCCGTCCATTTGTTCATCACATCCTTGTGTCAATGCAGCTAAGTTATTTGGGTGCAGCACCATGGCGCAACATCATCACAGGAAGACCGCAACCATGCCCCACGCGGATCACTGATAATTGGTCTGCAGATGCAGTTAGCTCAACAGCATCACAACACAATCCCACAACCTCACTCATTTTTCCCTGCAGGGCCAACTTTCAATAAGAGTCAAAACCAACAGGCCCAAAACCAAATTCTGGACCCAAACTTCACAGCCTGGGCCCACCCCAGAAGTCGGCAACAGCAGACACAAACGAATTAGCAAATGCTAGAGAGAAACACGGCGAAGAACAGCCATTCTGGGGTTCCTCTCAAGTCCTCTTCCTTGCTGAAAAAGTTGCATTTGCCTCACTAAATGCAACCTTCCTCTTGGCGTACAGAACAAACTTCAGACATCCCCAGTTCCCAATTAAAAACAATTTGGTTTTTCAATCAATCCATCTCCAGGCGCGTCCCTGGGAAGAACAAGCAGGGCATTAATAAGGAGCAAATCAGCCATCTCAAACGCGTTCTGTTGTTTCAGAATTAAAAATAAAATTAAAAAAAGCCCATTACCGAGGGCTGTATGCTTATCTCCAATCTGATTTAATTAGTCTGGGATTCCGTTTATGGTTCTGGAAGGCTAAGATAACTGGGAGCTTTAATTGCTGTCTGGCTGGTATGTGTCTTTTCACTAGTCTGTTCTTACACCTGTAATTTCTGGGACAAGGCAGTGAAGTGTCAGAGCTTAGCACTTTTCGCACTATTTTTCCAGTACCTGTGCAGATCCACGTGGACCAATAATGCTGATGTGCTTGGGAAGATCAAGCACAGACACTTTGCAACTAATCAATACCACTGGGCGGGGGGGAAGGGGGTAAAAAGAGGTTTAGTGTGAAAAATGCTAATGCAGACAAATAATCTGCTATGTACAGAAACGTGTGCATCAAAGGTGCAATGTAAATAAAACCAATCAATAGACGCAGAAAAATCAACAGGGCCCAGAAAGAACTTAGACTTGGGGTGAGTCCTTGTTTCTGTGAAGTGCATAATGAACTTCTGAGTATGTGCTAATGATCCAGAAGGTCCAGAGAAGAGCAACAAGAATGATGAAAGGTCTAGAGAACATGACCTATGAAGGAAGACTGAAAGAATTGGGCTTGTTTAGTTTGGAAAGGAGAAGACTGAGAGGGGACAGGATAGCGGTTTTCAGGTATCTAAAAGGGTGTCACAAAGAGGAGGGAGAAAATTTTTTCTCCTTGCCTCTGAGGAAAGGACAAGAAGCAATGGGCTTAAATGGCAGCAAAGGAGAATTACATTGGACATTAGTAAAAACTTTCTAACTGTCAGGGTGGTTAAACACTGGAATAAGTTGCGTAGGGAGGTTGTGGAATCTTCATCTCTGGAGATATTTAAGAGGAGGTTGGATAGACATATCAGGGATGGTCTAGAAATCATTGGTCCCCAACGCGGTGCCTGTGGGTGCTATGGCGCCTGCTGGGGCATTTGTGTGTGCCCACGAGTGATCAGGGCTGGCCCAAGCCATTCTTGCACCCCAGGCACGTGGCGCATGCACACCCCCCACCCTGGGCGTGCAGCAGCCCCAAAAGGTTGGGGACCACTGGTCTAGATGGTAGTGAGCCCTGCTGTGAGGGCAGGGGACTGGACTCGATGACCTGTCGAGGTCCCTTCCAGTTCTAGTGTTCTATGATTCTAGAATCTGTTAGTCTATAAGGTGCCATAGGACTTCTCGGTGTTTATAATTCTATGATAATTTCGTTACATACTGTAACTGCTCTACCTTTCAATGATTGTTTTAAGCCTTCACCTAAGGCCTAAACAGACAGACATCTGTCAGGGATGATCCGATGGTGCTTGGTTCTGCCGCGAGGGCAGGAGGTTGGACTTGACCTCTCGAGGTCTCGTTCAACTCTCATAGTCTATGATTCTAAGACCATCTGAAGAGCTGTTGCACTCAATCACTCTGCTGCAGGGATAGCACAATCTTCATAGGGCATTGCTGTAGGCAGGATTTGCTGCAAACTTCATTCACTATGAAGTTAGTCTCCTCTGCCCCCCCTCCTCGGTCATTAAAACACTTCTCAAACAGCCATCCAATCAGCTTCATCGGTCAGGAAACGGTGCAAATCAAAATGAAAAATTCACGATTTAATGGTGAACCAATTTATTTACACATCAGTTACCACCCATCCACCCCCGGCTCACTCTGCTCAAGCCAGAACTCCATCGCGATTTTTCCGCTCTGCAATGCACGGCTGTCACTGTTGCTTGGAAAATGGGGTTCTGCCTTTTTTAGCTCTTTCCACCACCCTGGTGGCACCGTGAGTAATTCCCGTCTGTCACCTTCCGCATGCAAGTCCTTCCCGGCCAGACCAGCCTCTGGGTGTGGAAGGGGAGGACTGGTAGGAAAAATCTTAAATAACAAAATTAGGCTCGAGGGCAATTGTGAGGTTTTCAGCCACTCTGGGAATCACTGGTGTGAGGGAAGTCACCGAAAAGCTCCTAAGATGTAGGCCTGAGGTAATGAGCAGATTGCAGCTAGTGAAGCATAAAACTAGCATAAAGCTAGTTCAGCTCCATCTCTAATGGCTCCATATTTCAGGGGACTAGTGGAGCAATTAACCAAGCAAATGATAATCCAAACTACAAGAGATTATCTGGGGCGGGACACACAGATTTTTTCAGGGCTGGGACATTATTAAATAACAAAAAGAGCAAGCTCTTCTATGGTGCATTGCCTCAGTAGCTCTCCAAGCTCTTTACACAGGCAGGCATTGTACAGGTGTGGAAACTGAGGCTCGATTGTGAAGCAGGTAAATCTAAGGGACAATTTAAAAAGGGTGTCTCGGGAAGATGTGCCTAGCACTCATCTCTGCAATTAAATTACGGCGTCAAGACAGGTGCTCTCCACCGGCCAAAACTCAGCCATGCACCAACCATAATCCTGTCAGAGACTGCGTGGTTTAGCAATGAAAACTCAAAGACCAAGCATCTGGGATGTCCCAGTCAGACCCAGGACTCTGATGCAGTCTGCTTTATTTAACCACCCGGGTGTTTCTGAGAGAAGCATCGGTAAACCAAGCTAGGAAATTACTAGCAACGCCGCAATAAAAGATTGGAGTCTGCCTCTTTGAGCTGAGGAGGCCCCGGGGAAATAAATGACATCTTATTTATAGGGAATCTGGAAACAGACAGAAGCTTGGGGACAGGGATGTCTCCCTTATAGGATTTGCTTCAGGATGCCACAGGCAGCAGACGCAACGCCAGCTGAAGACAGATGGGCTCAGTATCTCTGAAAACTCAGCTGCCTGCTGCGTTTGGTAGGGGTTTGTGAAAGAATCCAGCACAAAATTCTGTTTTTTTCTTGGGCCTGTCAAAACCCTTCACCTTTTACTAAAGATTTATGTGAGAAATAGCAAACGCACCAGCTCAGCCCTTCAAATCCTTTTTTCTAGGGAGAACCTTAGGGCAGCTCCAGCAAGAAGGTAGTACAACTCAAACAATTCCTTCTTGGGTGGAAGGGGAAATCCATCAGATAAATCCCTGTGGGTAAGTGTACACTTGCTCCCTAGTTCAAGCTAGAGATGCAAACGTAGCTGACCGAAATTGCTAATGAAGTGGGGATTTAAATATCCCGTGCTTCATTAGCATAATCTCGCCCGCGTGTTATTCCGCTCAACAGCTGATTCGAACCAGGAAGTGTGCTCTGGGATGCGGTAGTTTGAATCAAACCCCTTGGTTCGAACTAACGTTACGTCTCAAAAAATGAGGAGTAACGTTAGTTCAAACCAAGGGGTTTGATTCGAACTACTGCGTCCCGGAGCGCACTTCCTGGCTCGAATCAGCTGGTGAGCGGAATAATGCGCGGGCGAGATTATGCTAATGAAGCACGGGATATTTAAATCTCCACTTCATTAGCAATTTCGGTCGGCTACATTTGCATCCCCTAGCTCGAACTAGGGAGCAAGCGTAGACGTACCCTGTTTTTCAGCTCAGAGAGCAGGGTCTTGCCATCATGATCAAGGTCGGACAACAATCTACCCCTCCCCCAGTCTCTCCCATCTTCTTGATCAAGAACAGGTCTTATGGCCCCATCACTGAAGAGCAGGAGTGAATGGGAGTTGCCATTAAAGCAGTGGTTCTCTAAGTGTGGTCCACGGACCTCCCAGGTGGGCTGCAGCTCAAGCTCACCCCTTTTCTCCCCGCCCCAGGCAACAGGGAGCCCATGCTGCTACTCAAGCCTCGCAGTCGTGAGGATGCAGCAGCAGCTCCGGCTTCCCGCTCGGAGGGAGCGCAGGGCGGGAGGTGAAGAAAGTCCTGACTTGCCCCGCCGTACCCAGCTGGTAGCGAGAGAGGCAGAGCAAGCAGCTGTGCACGCTATGGAGCTGCTTGCTCTGGCTCTCTCCGTGAGCCGGATCTGGCAGGGAAGGTCAGGGCTTTCTTCACCTCCTCTCCTCCCTCTGAGCCGGAAGCCAGAGCTGGTGCTGCGGCCTTGCTGGCTCCCTGCTGCGGGGGAAGGGAGCACTGAGCTTCCTCCCCTCACCACCCCGCTAGGGAACAGCAGTGCAGCGATGCCCTGCCCAGAGACTTTCCTCGCTGCAAGGGGGCGTGAAGCCAGGTAAGCGTCCCCCCTTATGCCCAGACTCCCACAGCCTAATCTCCCTCACTCACTCCCCTCCCCTCGCCAAGACCCTGCACCGTCAACTTGCCCTGACACTCTCCCTTGGTCCTGCACCCTCCCTCATGGCCAGACCCCCTCTCCCCGGCCTGCTCCTGCACACTTTCTTGCTCCTGCACAACCCCCCCCTCTCGGCCAGACACCTACCCCCATCCTGTTCCTGCATCCACTGTTATTCCTGCACCTTCCCTCCTGGCCACACTGCACTTTCCCTTGTTCCTGCTCCCTCCCCCCTGGCCAGACACCCTACTCCCAAACCTGTTTCTGCACCCTACTTCCCACCCAAACCTCGCAGCCTTTCCCCCTTCTCCCAATCCCACTCAGCCCTGCCCCGCACACTGAACCCATCCTTTTTGTCCCCACCCCAGAGCCTAAGGGGGGTCCCTAATATCCACTAACTCCAGAACCCCACAAAAGTAAATCTGGCCTATGGGAAGCCCTGAACCTCAGTTCTCCCTGCCCCTTCCCCTCAACCCATGGGGCTGGAACCCCAGAGGAGTGACATGCCTCAGTTTGGGGGCCGCATCAGTGAGGGTTGGGGATTTGTAGAGGTTTTTGGCTTCTCACTTGTGTGGTCCCCAACTGATTTTTCTGTGGGTCAGTGGCCCCTGACCCAAAAAAGGTCCCCCCCCCCCCGCCATAAATAAAGGAAACATTGAAACCTTTTGTGTTGGACATAAATTAATATTTTCCTTCATTTAAAATGAAGTTTCATAAATTACCACGAGGAAGTTAAAACGCTTAATCTGTTTAATAAATTAAATTAAACCATTCTCCCTAGCTGCAGCAAAATGGCCTGGACATAATTATGCATTTAACAGTGAGTTTCCATCAGCAACTGTTGGTCCGCGGAAAGGTTTACACTGAGTCAGGTGGTCCCTGGGCCAAAAAGTTTGAGACCCATTGCATTAAAGCAGCGATGGGCACCCTAGGTTAGTGAGTGGGCTGCAGGCGTGGCCCTCCTTCACCTCAGTGGGCTGCAAGATTGTCGTAAGCAAGACGGTCTCCTGGCACAGGGGAGTTTTGCTAGCTGCACTTGCATCCCTAGAATTTGCAGGCTGTGCTGGTTGAACCGTAGAAGCGCTGTGATTGGACGCAGATGGGGCGCACGGCTCTCACAATCAGTTTTGTGCCCAGTCAACATGCACCTCCCTTCTCACGTCCTGGCTTTACGCACGGGTCATGTTAATAACACCGGCAAGAAAAAAATCCATGTACGAAAACCAGCAGAATCTGGCAACCCTGCACGTGCGCAACAGTAAACAAAATGTCTCATGACCACACATAGAACCCCAATGGGCCGCATGTGGCCCTCGGGCTGTAGGGTGCCCACCGCTGCATTACTGCCTGGTTTGCCAAGGTCAGTGTGAGCTCTCTATGCCCTGTCTCAGTGCCTCACGTTGGGCCCCATTTCTGGCCAACAGGACGTGCCATGCTCCACAGGGAACCTGCACCTTGAATCGACGAGATAGAGACAGTGCAGTAAAACATTGCATCTTCCCGGCCGGCCTGAATTCCTTCCGTCCACCTCAAAGGCTCTTTGAGGGAAATTTCTATCCCAAACAGTCTGACTATGTCTACACTACAAGGTTTTTATGCAAAAACGGTCGTTTTTGTGCAAAACCCAGTGGAGCGTCCACACCTCAAGCACGTTTTTGTGCAAGTAAATCAGCAGAACAGAGGGCTTTTGTCAGTAAAGTTATTTCTCTCCCCACGAGGAATAACTCCTTTTTGCACTACGGCTCTTGCACAAAAAGGCAGGTGTGGATGCTCCAGAGGGGTTTTTGGGCAAGAAAACCCTATTGGCAAAAGCACAGGTGCTCTGATGGCCTTTCTGTGAGGGTGTGTCTGGACTACGTTTTTTTTTTTAAGTGGCCTGTTTTCGAAAAAACTTCACATGAGTCTAGACTGCTGCCATGTTCTTTCGAAATTAAATAGAAAGAACGCGTCAGTTTTTTCGACTGCGGAAAAGCTCATTTTATGAGGAAGAACACCTTTCTTCAAAAGTGCTCTTTCGAAAAAAGGCATTCTTGAATGCAAATAGGGCTTTTTCGAAAGAGACGATCTAGACTGCCTGGGTGCTCTCTTTTGAAAAAGCAGCTCGCTTTTTCGAAAGAAGTGGTTGCAGTCTAGACTCTCTCTTTCGAAAGAGGCTTGTACTCTAGACGTAGCCTGAGGCGCAGTGTGAACACTCTCCTGCGCAAAAGCACATGGCTTTTGCGATGCGCTTTGAGGTCTGGACATGTTTTTGTGCAAGAAGGTTTTGCGCAACAACTCTTGTGCAAAAGGCTTCTTCCGCAAAAACCCTGCAGTGTAGACGAAGCCAGAGTCTGAGAAAAACTCTGGAGGGCTGTAAGCCTTTTGCTCTTGTCATGCGCGGGAATGCTGCATTGCCACACAGAAAAGGAGGCTCCTGGGAAGGGTTAAGACCCTTTGGAAACTGTGTGCAGAGGGGTGGGAGAAGAGAGAACAGGAGTGTGTGGAGGTAATGGAAGGAGGAGGAGTAAAAAACAAACAAGCTAACAAACCACCCCCTGCCAGAAGACAGTCTGCTGATTCTGTTCTAAGAAAACATGTCTCTACGGTCTCCAGTCGGGCCTTTGAGGAACAACAGGCGCGCACCTAACGTACACTGGAGGTTGTGTGTGGGTGGAAGCCGCGTGGGCGTGTTAGATCCTGTGCCAATTATCTCTTCAATGTGCCTTGCTCAGAGAGTTTGATTTTCAGCAGCCTGCTAGGCTACAAAATAGCCAGGGAGAGAATGACTGAAATACACCAAGCGGTGACGGGGGGAGAGCCTGAGAGCGAAGACAGACAGCTCGGGGGTTGCTGATGGGCTGTGTCAGTCAGGCACTGACTGGTCTGAAGCCAGACTGATAGGGAGTGAGCGGTATTGCCTCAGAGGCTCCGGGTGAAATATAGTGGTAGTCTCAGCGCTGACAGGGCACCGCTGGGGCAGCAGCTGGCTTGTTTCTGCAAAACATTGGATTAAACTCAGCTCTGGCACAAACAGGCCCAACCCCCAGTGAACGTAATGGTGACTGCACCCTCTTGTGCTAGGGCAGAGCCAGGCCCGGGGAGTCTGAGAGACGCTTTGCCAATGGGGAAGGATGTTTGCGGAGTGTGAAGTGCCCTTGCAGACCCCGGCCACAGGGGCCGATCCCTCCAGCCATGGCTCTCCCAGTGATGCGAGCCTCTGCCGATTCCCTCTGCTCAACGGAGAGGGAGTTCTGAGGGCAGCAGCAGCAGAGGGAGACGTGAGGAGCTCCATTTTGGCCTCACTTTCTTATGAGTCAGCCCTGTTTGCACACTATGCTCTCCCGGGAAACAGAGCAGGCAGGCAGTTCTAGTGAGTCGGTTATTGATGGCTGCTGCTAGGGGGGAAATGATGCACTTTCTCCAACCTGGTGGCTCAGCGAACAGCACACTGCATTCCAAGGCGCTCCGGGTGCTGCTCCATACATTCCACATGACTTCCTTGCCTAGATCTTTTAGTTGCAGTGTACTGGAAAAAACTCAAACTCAAAGTAACAGCAGTTCCAGTGACTGCATGGAAACAGAGCCTGAGTTCCCAGCCGTTTGCCGTCTATCACTGTCTGACACCTCCCCACTTGTGGCCGAAATGTTCCCTGTAACAACTCAATGCTAAGCAACAGACACTAGTTTCCACTCGGCCTTGTCACTAAGAGCTAGGGTTGCCAGATACTTTCACAAAAAATACCGAACACGACAGGAAAAAAATTGGTTGAGCAAAAGAAAAGAAAAAAAAAAAGAAGACACTGCGCCTTTAAATCTCCCTGCCCCCCCCCCCCCCCCCCCCCCGCCTCCGACACAGCAGGGGAAGAATGTCCCAAGCAGTCTTCTGTCTGAGAAAAATAGAAAATACTGGACATTTTACATGTCCGATATTTTCTAGGTTTTTTACCGGACAGAGGCCGCAAATACTGGACTATCCAGGCCAATACTGTTTACTTGGCAACCCTACTAAAAGCTGTGTAGTATGAACCTACCCTGAGGCCATGTCTACACTGGGAAAGTATTTCAAAGAGCACTTTGAAATAAGAGCACCCAAAATAATAACATCAAAATAGTGTGTCCTCACTATGGGGGAGTCTCAAAATGAGTCCGAGGCAGGCTCTGTTATTGTGGACACATTACTTCAACTTAGAGCCCTGGGAAGCGCTTTGGCAGTAATTAGTTTGAATGACTCTGGGGAGCTGTTATTTTGAAATAGCAGCAACGGAGCATCCATGCTACCGCTATCTCAAAATCACGATTTCAAAAGAAGCGTTATTCCCCGAAGAAAGCAGGAGTGCAGATTTTGAAATAACCAGCCTGTTATTTCAAAATATTGGGCTTGGTCGTGTGGACCCGCCGCTTATTATTTTGAAATAAGGGGGTTATTTCGAAATAACTCCCTAGTGTAGACTCAGAGAAGAAGGATGGTCTTATGGTTTAAGCATTGGCCAGGGGCATGGACGATGTAGATTCAGTTGCCAGTTCTTGGGCAAGTCACTTATCCATGCTGGGCGCCAAGTTTTTGTTTTTTGTTTTTTTTTTAAATAAAAAAGCAATATTGACTAGGGTCCGTTTTGAACAACTTGTAGCATTTCAGAAGCAGCCTCTAGTTCAAGGTCTCACATTCACGGCCATCAACAGCCCAAGGAGGTCCAAAATCTGGCTAGAAGGCCGGGCTCAGCGGGGAGTGATCAACGGCTCGATGTCAGGTTGGTGGTCGGTTTCTAGTGGAGTGCCCCAAGGTTCGATTCTAGGACCGGTTTTGTTCAATATCTTTATTAATGACCTGGATGAGGGGATGGATTGCACCCTCAGCAAGTATGCAGATAACACTAAGTTAGGGGGAGAGGTAGATACACTTGAGGGCAGAGATAGAGTCCAGAGTGACTTAGTCAAATTGGAGGATTGGGCCACAAGAAATCTGATGAGGTTCAACAAGGACAAGTGCAGAGTCCTGCACTTGGGACGGAAGAATCCCAAGTATTGTTACAAGCTGGGGACCAACCAGTTAAGTAGCAGTTCTGCAGAAAAGGACCTGGGATGAGAAGCTAGATATGAGTCAACAGTGTGCCCTTGTAGCCAAGAAGGCTAATGGCATATTAAGTTGCATTAAGAGGGGCATTGCCAGCAGATCCAGAGATGTCATTATTCCCCTTTATTCGGCTTTGGTGAGGCCACATCTGGAGTATTGTGTCCAGTTCTGGGCCCCCCACTACAAAAAGGATGCGGACGCATTGGAGAGGGCCCAGCGGAGGGCAACCAAAATGATTAGGGGGCTGGAGCATATGACTTATGAGGAGAGGCTGAGGGACTTGGGTCTGTTTAGTCTGCAGAAGAGAAGAGTGAGGGGGGATTTGATAGCAGCCTTCAACTTCCTGAAGGGAGGTTCCAAAGAGGATGGAGAGAGGCTGTTCTCAGTAGTGACAGATGGCAGAACAAGGAGCAATTGTCTCAAGTTGTGGTGGGAGAGGTCCAGGTTGGAGATTAGGAAAAACTATTTCACTAGGAGGGTGGTGAAGCACTGGGATGGGTTCCCTAGGGAAGTAGTGGAGTCTCCATCCCTAGAGGTGTTTAAGTCTCGGCTTGACAAAGCCCTGGCTGGGTTGATTTAGTTGGGATTGGTCCTGCCTAGAGCACGGGGTGGACTTGATACCTCCTGAGGTCTCTTCCGTCTCTATGATTCTATGATTCACCCTGTCCCCCCATTGCACCCCTTTTCTCAAGCCCCTTCCCATGAAGGACAAGGCCAGGCTGCTGCCCCACTCCACTTGCACACGGCTCCTGCTGCTGTGGTGAGTGTGTGTGTGTGTGGGACAGACCTGTGTTACTGGCCCCAGCCATTCCAGAGCCTCATGGGCTAACCTGAGTATGGCGAATGGTCCCGTTCATAGGAAGGCTGGGGTGGCTGCCGCAGGGCCCGTGGCAGCCGCCCCAAACTGTCCAATGGACGGGATGGCTCTGCACACACCTGGGCCTCAGGGATGTAGTGGCACAGAGCTAGCTGCTCTATCCCCACTGCGCTGCCAGGGGTGGCGTGGGGTGGGGACGTTAAATCACCTGGGGGCTGCAGGTAGGGCCAGGAGACACGTGATGGGGAAGCATGTGGTGACCTCCAGCCCTTCCGCTGGAGCCCTGCCAAAGGGGAGTGCCTGCTGGCCCCCTAAGAGGATGCGAAGACTGGCACTGCCCTGACGTAAACTGAGTTTGAGACCCCTGCTCTGATGGGTCATTCAGCACAGGCTGGAGTGCAGTAGATCTGCCACTGTCCCGAGCCAGACAGATGTCAAATTAAGCAGAAGCTCATTACCCCGAGGCCCGCAAGCCCCTCCCTCCCCTGCCAGCTCTGGATCCAGGAGCACACTGGTGGCTAAGGAGGGTGGGCTCCAGGCTCCATCTTTCATGGGCCATTCCAATTAGGATTCCACCCAGAGCAGAGCCGGATTTCCCAAGGGGGGGGAGACCAGTTGGACAGATGATGGGACAATTAGCAGCCACTCGCTGGTGACTGGTTGATGTTCACATGTGCGGCGATGCGGGCCATAATCACGGAGCGTGGACTAAGGATTCAAGAGTGATCCGGGCAGGCGTGACTGATGAATGCGAGTGATGCCAACCCCCTAGCTGTGTCTAAACTGGCCAGTTTTTCCACAAAATCAGCCGCTTTTGTGCAAAAGCTTGCCAGCTGTCTACACTGGCCGCTTGATTTTGCACAAAAGCACTCACGTTCTACTGTCCAAAATCAGTGCTTCTTGCACAAATGCTTTGACGTTCCCGTTCGGACAAAAGCCCTTTTCTGGAAATGTTTTTGCGCGAAAGGGCCAGTGTAGACAGCTAAAAACTGTTTTGCGCAAAAAAGCCCCGATGGCAAAAATGGCGAAGGGGGCTTTCTTGCACAAAAGCGCGTCTAGATTGGCACGGACGCTTTTTCGCAAAAAGTGTTTTTGTGGAAAAGCGTCCGTGCCAATCTAAATGCTCTTTTCCGCAAATGCTTTTAACAGAAAAACTTTTCCGTTAAAAGCATTTGCGGAAAATCATGCCAGTCTAGACGTAGCTCCTGATTTTTGCACCCTGGCTCTGAGGAAAAGGGTCCATCCCAGACCAGTGTAATGAGACCCACAGTGCGGCGAATTGTCCCCCCCAGCTGCAAGGCAGTTAACACATGCTTGTCTTCCCAAATCAATCCACTGCACCCTCTCCCCATCCTGGGTAATAGTGAACCTCCTGATTCGATACAGCTATTCCCGTACGTGAGCACCAGGCAGAAGGAGCACCTCCTTCTGGGCAACCTAGCCAGTGAAAGGAAAGTGGGGCGAGGGCAGAGAGATGGGCACCACACCAGATGCTTCTGCTAGAGGATAACTGTCTGCAGCTGCACCACGTTGAGCTGTGGGAGGGTCAGATCTGGTCCGTGCATTGGCAGAAGACTTCTGGCAGAAGCCCAGTTCACTAAAGATGTTTGAAGCTGGAGAAAGGTTTGTGCGTGAGCTTTGAAGGAAAGTTTGAATCAGACTCACAGAAGATTAGAACCGGAAGGAACCTCGAGAGGTCATCGAGTCCAGTCCCCTGCCCTCACAGCAGGACCAAGCACCGTCTAGATCCGTGGTCACCGACCAGTAGATCGCGATCTACCGGTAGATCTCAGAGATTCTAAGAGTAGCTCTTGAGACCTTTCTGAACTGCGCGCCTGTGCAGTACATTTACATTAGATTTCCTCATTTGAGGAACAGCTATTCACCAAGCAACAGCACAGGTGAGTAGCTACGAGGAATGGTGGGAATTTAGCAGTATAAGGATTGGGGATAGCAAGTGATGGAGAGGAGGAGAATAGAGAGGGCGGGACTTCAAGGAAGGGGCGGGGCGGTGTGGGGTGGTTCACAGGCAGGGGCTGGAGGTTGAGTGGGGCAGTTTTACACAGGCTTGATGTAGTTTTAGGGATGATCGCTCACTCTGAAGAGTCACATTTAGACAGAAGGGGAAACAGACGAGCCCTGCCCCTTCCGTCGGGGCTGCAGAGGGCCCCAGATACAGTGGAACAGGTGCACGGCCTTACACTATTCCTCCAGTGTAACTAAGAGCAGAATCAAGTCGAGAGCACTTGCACGCCTGCAAGCCTTCTAGTGCCCAGCTGCTAGGCCCTCCCTGTGCATCCCAAAGCAACTGGATTTGTATATGCCAGAGACGGAATAGTTGATCCACAGCAAACTTGGATCCACCAGCTACTGTCCCCTGTAAGACCAGGGAGTGTAGCTGGACTACAGTAGTAGCCAGACAAGTTGAGGATTCCCTCCCATGGCACCAAGTCAGGCTCAGTGCAAGGAACCCAATTTAGCTCTTAATGATAAAGGACGGAGCCCTTGATTAGAAAACCCTGCAGTGCCTCTGATGCGGCTAATAAGACGTTACGCAACAGCCTGTTCTCCTGGGCTGGTTCATTTTCCTACTTAGCAAGTGATCCCCGTGTGGTTAATTTTGAAAGGCTCCACTCTGTGGCCCAAAAGACACATCCTTTTGACTGTGGGGATGCCGACCGGTCAAAGAGATTAGAGAGGCCTGCGTCGGCCAATTATGACACTGTGCTCCAGGAGGCCGAACCACTACCCCCGCACCCTCCCTGTGCTTGTTCACTGTAAAATGGAAAATCAACCGCTTGGAGTGCAGTGTTAACACAGCACCACGAACTTGTAAATGACAACTGTGTGATTATCCGATGACTGATGGAAAGCCCCAAAGTACACGGCCCGCCTTTGACCGGCACTGGCTAGAGAACACGCGCTCCTCTGTATTAGAGCAGTAAGATGTAGGCGGAGGAAGTGTAATCTCCGACGCAGATGCCAGCAGGAGAGCCCTCTGATGGATGCAGCAGGATGGGAACATAATCATTACTTGTGGTTGAAAGAGGGCTTCCTAGCATCATGGCTCTCAGCTTGCTGACCAGCTGCGTGGCTGTTTTACATAAATAAATGGTGGCCCAGAGAGATACGGCGACTTGTCTGAGGTTACACCACAAAGCAGTCACAGAATCCAGGGGAGGAGCCAGGCGTCCTGGATCACAACTGAGGGATGGTCTCTGCACACTGGGTAAGATGCACCACACGCTGCCAATACTAGGTACTCGCCAACGGAATATGAGGGTGTAATTAGGGAGAGGGGGTGTCCTAATCCACACACACAAGGGGACCGGGTTAAAGTTGCACATGCAAAATGGACTTGGGCCCTCCCAGCTCCTGTGTGGTTAACCTCCGTCGTTAGAGTTCTCTGATGTGAAATTTTTCGACTGGGTTTTTGCCAGGACGCCAAACCACAATTCACATTCACTTGGGAGTTTCCAGAAATCTTCCTGCTCACTACGCAGTCTGGTGTGACTGGTAAGGTGTCGCTGTGAAGGTGGGTGCTAGGACAGCCATGAAACAAGCATGAACTCACGCCACAATGCTCAGACTCAAGTCCAGCTCCCGAGCCTCCCAAATTTCAGGGAAATTGGCTCAGGCCTAGGGCAGGCGGCTCTGTGTTTGTCCTTTGATATGCTGAAGATCACATGTTTACAGCTGTATTTCACGATACACCCCCCTCGGCGGTCACTCAATAACAAGTAGGCCGTTTTCCTGTCACCCTCCTATTGGTGGATCTGTGGATGGCTGACCAGCCCCATTCTGGAGCCGCAGGGCTTATCGCAGATAAGGGGGCAGGTGCTGGTGGCAGCGTGAGGCAGGTTTTGCTGCTCTTTTCTCCTTCTCCGCCTCTCCTCGTTTGTGTTGGGCGGGACCATGGAGAGATCCTGGACCGACAGAAGGCCCGGGCCCAATGGCATGGTATCCATGACGACTGGGAGTCTCCTGTCCACTGCAGCCTTCACCCGCCTGCACAGCCGTTGTAGCATGACCCTTGCCATTCTCCACCTGGTCTACCGGTGAGGACTTTTAGGATCATTCTTCCTCGGGTCCCTCCCCCTTGACCTTGCCGCTGTGGGTGACTGCGACAGGAATACAAGACCCCTAAGGCGTCGCTCTCAGAACGCACAAGCCCACTCACTATGATAAGGCGATGATCCGGAGAGTGAGGATACACTCCCCTTATGAGGGTAGCAGCATGACAGTGAGCGGCATGGCTGGTGGGGGGAGATCCTGGCTCTCAGATGTGGCATTCATATAACACTGCTGCTGCCGTTCGCTTCTCTCAGCAGGGCACAATTTTGTTCGCCGAAGGGCTGCAGCTCTTTATCCCCAAATTTTGACTTTTTCCTAACAATTCTCTCCCTCTTTCCCCCATCCCAGGCCAGATTCTCCCCTTCTTTCTAGACTCGCCTGCTTTCTCACCCGTGTTTTTCTTCCATGACTAGGAGACAGCCACTTGCATGAACACACCGGCTATTCCTGCTAGAAGACAAGATGGCTTTCATGGCATTCAAGCTTCTCACTTTCCCCCTGACATGCTGCTGCACAAAGAGGGGGGAAAAACAAACAAACCCGTAGACCAAAGTTAAATCCACTTATGGCAAGAGATTTCAATCTGCCCGGGAAGATCTGTTCCGCCTACATCCATTCATTTGGAACGTCCATCTTTCTCTCCTTTGCTATGTAGCGTAGGGTGTGCAGATGTGTTTCCCTCCATTGCCAGTCCAGGACTGAGCCTCGTGTCAGGCTGGGCTCTTGCTCCCTGTGATTCCCCAGTGCTTCTTAAGTCACAAATGGCAGCCAGGTGGCAGGGGGACTCCATGTGCTCCACGTCCAAAGAGTATTCCCCCTAATGTCTACCATTCACATGCAACTTTTTTTTCCAGCCGCGCGTGGAATAATGTTTTAGGTGCACCGAGGCATGCGTGAAAGTGCACCACTAAGAGAAACACAAAACCTAGCTGTGGGTGCTCTGCTTGTACACGCTGCATGAAGAAAGTAGGGTCTGATTTTGGTCTGTCTCTAGGAGTCCACCGAGGCTTTCTCCAAAATGACACAGAACGCTGGTAGTGCCTGAGCCGAAACTCATCCCGGAGGGT
Source organism: Pelodiscus sinensis (assembly GCF_049634645.1). NCBI lineage: Eukaryota > Metazoa > Chordata > Testudines > Trionychidae > Pelodiscus > Pelodiscus sinensis. The sequence continues at coordinate 34,931,514 of NC_134726.1, forward strand.
GCATGCAGTCTTATTAAAGCATCTTCTGAGCCCTTCAGTACAATAGCGTCATATGTACTTAAGGCCTGATTGGAACAACCTGCCGCTTTCCCGTTTTGGGGCAAGGCAGAAGGTTGACGGAGTGGTTGGAAGTGCAACAACCTGCACTTTCTCTCCCCCTCTCTTTCCTCCTGGAGCACAAGGACGGGTGTGTGTGTGTGTGTGTGTGTGTGTGTGTGTGTGCGCGTGCGTGTGGTGTTTACTGCACTGCATTTAGCACTGAAGGTCTCATGGACATAGGACAAAACAGAGACCTTATCGCCCATCTAGGCGATATGCAACACAACCCTTCAGCTCCTAGCAGGAGTCATGGAGGAACGGGTCACAGGTCAATGTGAAAATGATACCTGCAAGGATACTTATCAAGGAATCGACTGGGGTGTCTTTCAGTTGTGTTTGGCGCCTTCTCAAAGACAGCCCCCCGCCAGAACAAGTGCTAGCATCCTAGAGGCAAACAGGACACTGAATAAGCCCCCTGAACAAGCACCATTGGCTCAAGCGCAGGCTTAATCGCGCTGATCAGGAAAGAAAGTTGGGGATCCCCAGAGGCGGAAGGAGCCAGAGATGTTCTAGATCAGGGTGGGAAATAAGCAACCAGTGGACCGGACGTGGCTCTCCCGGGATGCTGCCAGCACTTTATTTACCTGTGTGTCTGCAGGTATGGCCACTTGCAGCTCCCGTTGGCTCTGGATCACCGTTCCTGGACAATGGGAGCTGCGGAAAGCGGTGCAGACTGGGACACGGCTTCCTGCAGCTCCCATTGGTCGTGGTTCACTGTTCCTGGCCAATGGGAGTTGTGGAAAGCAATGGAGACCAGGACACCACTTCCTGCAGCTCCCATTGGCTATGGTTCACCAATCCTGGCCAATGGGAGTGGCGGAAAGCAGCACAGACTGGGACACCGCTTACAGCAGCTCTGGGAACAGCAATCGGTGGCCAATGGGAGCTGCAAGCGGTCATACCGGCCGACATGCAGATAAATAAAGAGCGGTGGCCCGCCAGGGGGCAGCCCTAGTGAATCATATCCGTACTTAATGCCCATCTCTGCCCTAGATGGTGTTGCCATGTGACAATGGTAAAGAATCTCAGGAATAACTTTCATCCATCACTGAACAATGAGCTAGATGAAGGAACAAGGAGAATAGTCTTATCCTTAAAACTACGCCACCTCCTCTCCCACTTCACTGCAGAACTGCTACCTAGATCCTTCTGTGTCCAGCCCCTCCTGGCTGGATACCTGACAGAGTTTTAAAGAAACAGAACACACAGTGTCAGACTCTGTACAGGAAAAGTGGTCGTATGTGATTAGAGTCAGATGGCACAGAAAGCTGAAAGTTTAAAAAACTGGCACTTCCCACCAGGAATAAACTGCAAAATGTGTTTCAGGACACCCCCGGCACCCACATCTCTGACACGTCTGCTTGCTTTTGCAGTGTTGCTGACTTGCATCATTTTACCTGGATTCTCACACGTTTTGATGTTTATCTTAAATCCCCAGCACCTAGAATGATGAAATAAAGCTTGGAAATGCAGACTATAAAGGCGCAGAAACCAAAAGGCTACTATTAAAAAAAAAGTTTTAATTATTATTTTAAATCTCATGATTTTTCAGTGCTTGAGGTTGGTAATACTCCTAACGGTAGCTCTCATATTGACAATGTTTTGGAACAGTCTGAAGAATTAGGGTGAAAAATGCAGTTAGCTTTAAATCAAAATCATTTTTTTCATCGAATCAAAAAAAAAAAATACCGCTAATGGATCAAAATATTTTGGGTCAATTCAGACCAAAATTTAATTTTCGTGATTCATTTTGAGTTGACTGAAAGGTTAACGCTATGAATTTTGTTTTGACTTTTCCATTTCGATGGGGCTGTCCCTAAGTATTTTCCGTCTTTTTCCCCCCAATGGCCAAACTTGAATTCAAAATGCCTTTTTGAACCATAAATGTCAAAATGAGACATTTACAAATAGTCAAAACAAAACATTGAGCTTTTGGGAAAAAAATTGTTCCTGGGCAAAACTATTCATTGAATTCAATCCAAGTGTTGCGAATAGTTTTGGCTCAATGAAAAATGCATTTTCAATGAAATTTCCATTCTATTTGTTGAAAATGTTTTGTGCCCATCTCCGGTAGACTTTAATGGCAAGCTTACCGCAAGTAGCACGTTTAATGCAAGTTTACAGCAGCTGAGAACAGGAGGAGAATGGAACTAGTGGTCCTGTATAGTTGTGTTCTGCTGGTCACACCTGTTCATAACAGGGCAACCTTCCCATGGGCTGACAGACTTGTTGGGCATCTGGGCAAGGTGGAGGGGGCTGGCTCCATGCTCCCAGAAAGGGAAGAGCCCCTAGTGCTGCCCATTTCATGCTGTTGCCCCATCCCGGTGAGTCCTTAGCTCCACCTGGCTCTCCAGCAGCAATTTAACGGGCCCAGTAGCAGCAGCGGTGGTTGGGAATCTCACGGCCCTTTTGAATCGCTGGACCCCGGACACCTGCCCCCTTTGGCCCATCTGTCAGCAGGTGCGGGCAGAGCAAAGGAGGAGATTTCTGTACTGAATCCACAAGGTATGTGCACCCAGCTCGCCAGCCCCAGAGGCGATGTTTCTGTTCTAGCTGGAGCGTGCCGCTGTACTTACGTTGCAAAGTTGCTGTCTAGGAAACACCTGTTTCTCAGCAGGCCTGCCCAGAGCTGCACGCCGACAATCCCAAAGATGAAAAAGACAAAGAAGCACAAGAGCAGGACGTTGCCTAACATAGGCAGAGTATCTAACAGCAGGGTAACGAGTATTCGCATACCTGTGGGGAGAAGGAGAAAGCAGGTTAGGGGAGCCCTTGGAACAGAACAGAGCTGGTGTTAGGCTGAACCCCACACATGCAGGAAAAGCTCTCGCATCACACAGGAACATAGAATCCTAGAACACTAGGACTGGAAGGGACCTCGAGAGGTCATCGAGTCCAGCCCCCTGCCCTCCCGGTGGGACCAAGCACCAACCACTTCGATCAGAATTTCTTAAAATTTTTAAGAACGCGGAACACCAAACAATCATTTTTTTTAATGTGGAACACCGGGGGAAATTTGTTGAGAAAAAAATAAGCGGTTGCAGACCCTTTAATTGCTGCATGTGTTGTCCCAACTGAGCTTCCGTCTCCACCGGGAGTGGGTGGGGAGTTAAAAGAGGCCGTGGACAGTATACATCCGACTGTCACACAGTTTAAGAAACACTGATCTAGATCTTCCCCAATAAGTGTCTATCGGCCTGCTCTTAAATCTCTCTAGGGATGGAAATTCCATAACCCCCCTAGGCAATTTATTCCAATGTTTAACTACCCTGAGAGGCAGGAACTTTTTCCCAATGTCCAACCTAAACCTCCCTTGCTGCAATTGAAGCTGCCGCTTCAGAAGCAAGCTCACAGCGTCTAAGTGTGATGCGCTGTCCAGGAAGGGATGCGGCAGGAAGCTGTCTCCTGCAAAACAGGATCTGAGTCCAAGTCCGGTAGTTTCCCAAAGGCCGGGAGCTCTGGCTCAGGCAGTCTAGTTTTGGCTCTTCTCTCACTTTTCAACGAGGGGCATTACACCTACTGGTCAGGGCCAATCGTGCTAGGAGATGTACAGACCCAGCAAGAGAGACATGCCCTGTGATTGCAACTGAAATAGACAAGACCAAGGGCGAGAGAGGGAACAGCGATGGAATCCAATCACACCATTGGATGGTGGAAAAGTCGGAGACCGACCCCCTTGGGGCTCATGGCTCCCAGCCTAGTGTTCTACCCACGAGCTCTAGCCTAGTTGCTGCAGGTACAGCAAAGATGCAGACCTTGGATTGGGATGGTACACAGTCCAACCCAGGTTTGGAGGGGTGTCCACGTCAAGAGTTCCTCATAGAGCCACTGACGAACATTCAACAGCCATTCACATGCCAAAGGTTTAGCAGCATGTGCCAAAAAGAGTCACTTCTATTTAGCACGTATTTCTACAAGGCAAGGTTAAGGGTGGGACGTCTCCCAGGACCCGGGATTGCCTTAGCTCGGTTGCCACTGAAGTCAGAGGTGAACGCCCTTCCCCAGACACATAACACGCTGCATGAGAGCAGGCCCTTGTGGGCTGCAGGGCTGGGCCATCCTCCCCGCAGTGCCCCCAATGTGGGACCCACAGCAACCTGCTTGCCACAGACCTCGCCCTGGCCTGCCTGTGCTCCATCCCACATGCCCTCGCCCTTTCCCCAAGCCCCGCCCCTGCCCTGCCTCTGCTCCACCCACACCTTCCCTCTGCCCCACCCTGTGCAAGTCAAGGGATTACTAGGAACCGCTGCCATGGTGAAGCGGAGCACCACCAACTGGGAGAGGGCAGCGTGGAGGAATGGAGCAGGCTGCTGGGCCACTCTGCCTCCTGTGAGTGTGCTACTGGGTCGTGCACGGCCCCGGGTCCCTCCCAGTTGAGGCAGCCACCGTGGGACACCCCTCCCCCAAAGCACAGGGCTTGGGGAGGCAGCCCCAAATCGTCCTATGGACGGGACATCTCTGTGCTACATGACACACAAGCACTGATACTTTGCAAGCTAGCAGATCATGGTGAAATGCCCCGCCCCGTCCCCCGCAAAAGACCAGTGCATCTCGCGTTCATCTACTCAGCTCTTCTGAGCACCACACTCCATGCAGCCTCCTGGAGCCCAGTTGGCGGGTTTGTCCTTTGAGCACTAGAAGACCTCAGAGCCGCTGCTCTGTACAAACTGCAAACAGCTGGAGAGGCTGGCAAAGCTCTTAGAGAATTTCCCGAGCGGCCAACAATCTCCGCCCCCCCCCAAACAACACAGAGCCTGGTGCAGAGATGGATGGGAGTTTTAATGCAGATGCTATATCCTCACGCCAGCCCAAGGAATGCAGGTTTGCCCCCTCACTGCCCTCCACCCATATGCATTGGCCATTAGTTGGAGGCAACTCTCCAAGGAAGAAGAGAAGGTCTGACGCTCTCTGGACTCGGTCTTCCGGGCTCACTGGGCTTGCATACCTAGAATTGGTGGGGGGAGGGAGGGGCGGGGAAGGATGCCAACTGAGCATTAGCAGCACTGTGATTGGCTGCAGAGGGGGAGCACAGCTCTCATATCACATTACATGCCCTGGCTTCGCGTGTGTCACTGTAATAGCGGTAGGAAAAAAATGACGTGGCTGAAAACCAGCAGAATCTGGCAACCCTGCGCATGGCAAACACACACAAAATGTCTCATGGCCCACAGACAGAATACCCATGGGCCGCAGGTTGCCCACTACGGATGCAACCCCATCACACGGGTACTGGAACAACTTCCTGCTCCGCCCTTGTTAAAAGTGACTTTTCCCATTTGTCTTGGCAGCTCAGACTTGGGAAGTACCTCAATGGTTGCCCCTCCACAAGACGACGCTTCGAGAGATCCCATCCTTCTTCCTTTTACTCAACCTCAGCCAGGCCTAGGGTTTCCAGATACTTTCACAAAAAGTCCCAAATGTGGCGGGGAGAAAAAAAAAAAAAGGTCACTGCACCTTTAAATTTCCCTGCTTTCCAGGAGAAGAGTGGCCCCACTGGCCTTCCGCTTGAGAAAAACAGAACATTTTACATGTTCAGTATTTTCTCTTTTTTTTCCGGACGGAAGACACAATTACCAGGCTGTCTGGGTGAAAACCAGATACCTGGCAACCCTAGCCAGGCCTACATTTGGTAAAACACACACTTCCCTGGTGTTTCATGCCATTTCAGCTCCTACTGCCGGGGTGGACATTATGGGAAATGACACTCTGGCAAGGGTTTGGAGAGAAAAAATAAACCGACCCTCCCATGACAGCAGGGACTCGTGTACTTTATCTCTGCCATCCACTAATTAAACTTCTTCCTCTGTGAGAGAGGGGCTCGAGTCAGCACTGAGACACTCCCAGAACACTTATTAATGCAGCCTCCTCTCTTTCTCCTGTTTATCTTGCTTTCCGTGCAACTGAAACTGCCTGCAGGACAATTTGGACCTAGGATCTCTGGAGCTTAGTGTAGGAGCTGCTACAGCTTGAGCTAAAAGCCAGCTGGCTCTCAGCTTCAGCTGTAGAGCTCCCTTGTTCTTATCTCTCGCTGTAAGTGGTTTAAATGCCACTATATGGGACAGTGAACCACACCCACTAGGTGCGTGGGTTGCACTATCATTTATATTTCCACAGACCATGGACTCCGCTCCACCCGAGGAGTGCACAACCCAGCACAGAGAAACAAGGGCATCCCAGATCCAGCTCCATGTCACAGCCTTTTTGGTTTACATTTCGAACGGAATGATTCTTCCGGCTGCTTTTTCACATGCCTCCCACCCTGACCAATCCAGCCTCCTTGGCTGCCGACCTATGACCCTACGACTTCCCTCCAAATGCTTTCCCTCTTGGAGTTTGGTCCTGGCATTCAAATGGGGGAGGAGGGGGGAGGAAGGGACACTCCCAGTAAGACCCAGTAAAGTCCACAAAAATGGGGAGACGGTGAAAAGGTAAACTCTACTGCTCAGGATTCCATATGGAAACCGGATGCTTTGCGGGATGGCTTCCCAGCATGCTTTGGTGGTGGGTGAATCCAAATGTAAAGTTTTAAAAATATGGGCTGCCATGCCACTCTCCACACAGGATGCCATTTTGGAGCGAAGGGAAAATACATGGCTTGTGTACATGCCTCCCACTGCTGGCAGGTGAGGGGAGGAGCAGAGAAGTAATTCACAAAATCTGTGTACTTTCCCCTCACTCCCTGATAGGGGACTGGGAAGAAAAGCAACCTGCGTCCCAACATGCATGGCTCCTGTCCCTCTTCCCCCAACTCTCTAAGGCTGTGTCTAGACTACATGGCTCCATCGACGGAACCATGTAGATTAGGGTTGTAGGCAAAGGGAAATGAAGCGACGATTTGAATAATCGACGCTTCATTTAAATTTAAATGGCTGCCACGCTGAGCTGACAAACAGCTGATCAGCTGTTTGTCGGCTCAGCACGCTAGTCTGGACACTCCGTGGTCGACTTCAAAGCCTTCCTCGTGGGATGAGGTTTACCGGGGCAGTCGACAAAGGGCTTTGATGTTGACTGCGGAGCGTCAAGACTAGCGCGCTGAGCCGACAAACAGCTGATCAGCTGTTTGTCAGCTCACCGCGGCAGCCATTTAAATTTAAATGAATCGGCGACTATTCAAATCGCCGCTTCATTTCCCTTTGCCCAATACACAAATCTACATGGCTCTGTCGACGGAGCCATGTAGTCTAGACATACCCTGAGGGACCAAGGGCTCAATACATTCTTTCTTTAGAAATTCACCTGCTTTTCAGTCCACCTGCCAGCTTTGCCTCCCATTCAACTTTTATCTTGGAGGAGACATGCCAACAAGTAACTTAGCCAACTCCCTGAAGAAAACCTTTCCTTACCCAGAATTCATCTGGGCAGAAGCATTTTAATAATCTCCACAATCAGTCCGTGCCCTGTCTATGATGTAACAAATCCCTTGGACAACAGACACCAATCACACTCATGTAGGGAGCAGGGCTATACACCCGGCCTTTCCACCCCAGAAAACCACAGGCCTTTGGCACTGAAGCTAAAGAAGAATCTCTTTACTGAATGGTAACAGTAGGTCTTTTAGCCTGTTTCTGAGCCAGCCCCTAGAGGGTGACAGCTCTCTGAGATACACTCTAACTCGGTGCTTTACAACGGACCCAAGATTTCATCGCTGGTGCCAATGGTTGTGTCAAAAGCTGCTCTCCACAGCCAGAGGCGACTGTAGTTTCTGTGCACTATTTATTGGCTAGGAGAGAAAAATGGTTGGAACATGAAGGTTCCAGAGGCCGCAAACGACAAACAAGACGGCTGAACATTACCTGACACACAGGAGCTTTGCTGACATCATTTCAAGCCCGTCGTGCCCACCGCTGTTTTTCTGGAGGGCTCGCCAGCGCTGTCAGGTGGCCAGTCCCTTCACAATGCCTGATTGATTGTCTGGGAACCAGCACAACAATCCCTTTGGCTGATTGCTATTGAACTATCCTGTGGCTAGGAGGGAGTAGGGGGGGGATTCCGAGATGTCCTCATGGAGCATTTTCAAAAGGCACTAACTGTTCCAGGAGTAAAAGGGCAGATCTGTAGCCCCCTCCAAGAAGCGCACCAAGACTTCAGTGCAGTTCACGAGGATGAGAACGGGATGAAAAGCAGGCGAACGTTAAGCTCGTGCCTGTGAATTGTGGAGTTGGAAGGGATTCACTGGACTGTTTTTCAGCATAAAGAAGCTAACACTGCTTATACACTGCACATCCTATGACTGTTTAGCCCTAGTTAAATAATAATTCTTTTCTAGTACAGGTTGAAACTCTGTAGCCCAGCACTCCTGGGATCTGACTGCTGCTGAACCAGAGAATTTGCTGGACCGTAGGAGGTAAATATTGTCTAGCAGCATTACCAACCCTTCCACTGCTTGTTGGCCTCGTAGAAGACACTGAGGGGTAAAAAACAGCACAGAACACTGAGATCCAGGACCGGGGGCTGTAAACAAACTTTATGGGACTGTGGGACACTTGGCCACACCCAGGATAAGTGGGCATCTGGCTAACTGCAATCATGCCGGACCACGGATGTTGTGGGATCAGACACTGCTGGACTAGAGAGGCTCAACTAGTAACAACGGCAGTCGGAAAGTCCTGTGGACAATCTCCCAGACACAGATCACTGAGTGAGGGTATTGGAAGCGGGAGACCCCCTTGCACCACAGTTGTGCTCTCTCCCCTAGGGCAAGTCAGCTCAGGTTTGTCTTCACCGCAAGCTCAAGTTGACTCCTCTTGACCCAGCGAGGGTCAACACGATCCAGGAGCTGCACACTGAGGAGTTGTAGGAGTCGCTTCATTCCCCCTTGCCTCACTAACTCAAATGGCAGCCACACTAGGCCTGCCGCCCGCATCCTGACAGGCCAGTTCCCTTGAGGTGAGAGCGCTACTGAACTCAAGCTAGAGGCCTGCGTGGGTGGAGATCAGCGCTGGATTTACACCTGGAGGTAACGCCACAGTGAAGACGAGCCCGTATGCTTCTCTGGGTCCCAGCTCGCCATCTGTCAAACGCAGACAAGAGACCCGTCTGACCTCACAGGAGTGTTGGGAGGATAAATACAGGAACAACTGTGATGCACCCAGTTGCTATGGTAACGGGGCAGGGGAGGAGATAGAAATACCTAAGGTAGCTAGATGGAATTGTTATTCTTAACTACCTAAATATTGCGGCTAGGGAGAAATTCTGGGTTTCTTGTGTTGCTTTTCACAGAAGAAGGACCATTGACTGGGTATCAGGACCAAATATCAATTTGGGTAATTATATTTTGCCTTCCTAAAATGAATTTTCTTGAAATGAAATGAAATTATTATTACAGGCTGAACCTCTCTAGTCCAGAACTCTCTGGTCCGGCAACATCCGTGGTCCAGCATGATTTTAGTTAGCCGGATGTCCACTTTTCATAGATGTGGCCAAGTTTCCCGTGGTCCCATCAAGTTTGTTTCCAGCCACCAGTCCTGGCTCTCAGTGTTGTGTGATGTTATTTAGCCCTCATTTACCCCAAATGTCCTCTAACAGCCCAGTAAGCAGGGGACATGTTGGTAATGCTGCTCGACAATATAAAACTCATGGGCTGTGTCTACACTGGACCCCTTTTCTGGAAAAGGGATGCAGATGAGACAAGTCGGAATTGCAAACGCAGCGGGGATTTAAATTTTTCCCACTCCATTTTCATGAACATGGCTGCCGCTTTTTTCCAGCTCGGGGCTTTGCCGGAAAAAAGCGCCAGTCTAGACGGGGATCTTTCGGGAAATAAAGCCTTTTCCGGAAGGTCCCTTATTCCTGATTTTAAGAGGAATAAGGGACCTTTCAGAAAAGGCTTTATTTTCTGAAAGATCCCCGTCTAGACTGGCGCTTTTTTCCGGCAAAGCCCCGAGCCGGAAAAAAGCAGCAGCCATGTTCATGCAAATGGAGCGGGGAAAATTTAAATCCCTGCTGCATTTGCAATTCCAACTTGTCTCATCTGCATCCCTTTTCCGGAAAAGGGATCCAGTGTAGACACAGCCATGTGGTTCAGCAAATTCTCTGGTTTGGAACCGATGAGGTTCTGTCGGTGTTGGACTAGACAGATTCAACCTGTAGTAATTACATATTTATGACATCAAGAAATGTGCTTGACACTTTAGAGTCTAAGTAGCATTAAGATACAGACTTGCCCCAAACAGATGGCAATCTAATCTGAATCTGAATCCAAGGTTCTTCAACATTTCCTTCACTAAACTGTTGTCTGCTCTTGTATCAGTTTAGTGGCTGATGTGTCCCACCCTAGAGGTGGCTGCATTTTGGGGGGGGAGTGACAGAAACCATCCCTACTTGTATATGGTTTAAAATTCTGCAAAAAGCGTGGCCAATTGTAAAGCCGCTAACTCTTAATAATGCTCTTTCCCCACCGTTTATTCCTCACCTGCCGAAACAGAGCCCGACAGTGAGCTGACATCCACGCAAAACCGATCCACAGCCCCTAAGTAGTGGCAATGTTGTGTCAACTGTGCTGGAGCGCCAAACAGCAGAGAACCCCACTTGGAACAGTGTGACGGTGTCTCATGCGATCCACAATTCTGTTCGTGGAGCTTTTCTCCTCCTGCTATGTATCCCTCCAGCTGCCCAGGAGATGTTGATTTTGTTACCCAGAGACTGACAGCCGAAGCAGAGCCAAATGCAGGGGATAGGCTCTGCTCTGAACAAACCGTGGTGCAGCCCTGGAGGGAGAGGGAAGTCACAATATCTATTTCTTCAAGGCCTACTTCTCCTAATGCAGGGAGTCTGGTGCTGAAGGTCCCATGCTAAAGCGTATGTGTGTGATGATGGTTCATGTATACACTGATGCACAAAGCACTGAACACTATCGGAGGACAGGACACTGGGACAGATGGACCTTTGATCTGACCCAGTCTGGCCATTCTTATATTGTTCCCTAATAATGCTATCCTGTTCTGGAAACAAGCCCTAGTAAGCCATTAAGAGGTCCATTTTTCTTGGCCCTGTGGAAGGAACCATGTTTAAAAATGACCATTGCTAGCATGGTTTCCTTGACTATACATAGGCTTTGCAATGTTGAAACCATGTTAGTCTCAGGATATTAGAGTGACAAGGTAGATAACGGAGTGCCTTTTATTGGATCAGCTTCTGAAAGAGACTAGCTTTTGAGCTTACACAGACCTGAAGAAGAGACTTTGTAAGCTCAAACGCCTGTCTCTCTCACCAACAGAAGTTGGTTCAATCAAAGACATTACCTCACCCACCTTGTCTGTCCAATATACTTAGGCTTAGCAGAATTAGATTTTATTTTTTTTATTGGTCTGACTGGCAATATCACACTTATTTTTAAGCATGTTTTTCCTGATTTTTATCAATTTAAATTTTCACATTCAAAGGAAATTATGCGTGCGTGTGTGTGTGTATGATAGAGAGAGAGAGAAAAAATAATTCAATGACAGTAGATGTTGTGATTCAAAAAAAGTTAAAGCTTTATAACTGTTGCAACACAAATGATCAGCGTCATTGTAGCGGACAGGAGTAGGGCGGGTCAGCACCCGGTGACTAAGGGGTTAAACTCAGGTAGCTAGGGGGCCTTGAGAACCAATGAAGATAGAGGGTTGAAAATTCAATTGGATACAGATTACTTTCCTGCTTTTTTTGTGTGGGAGACAAAAACCGGGAGTTGAGCAAGACAGAATGATTTAAACCCCGATAGGACTACCATTCCCCCAAGGAATTTGGGGCATGGAAGAGGATCGAATAAAGACATGATTGGAAGTAAGTAAAGGAAAAGTGGATCTAGTCACAATCACGGTATTTTTCTTTATTTTGTGGTTTGGTTTGAACTGCTCTGTGTGAATCTATTCCTCCCCTCCCCATTTGCCATCTCACATTGTGCCCAGAGACTTTTCTCTTTTTTTTATTAGTTTTCCTTAGTTGCTCTATAACATCTAGCAACCAAGGATGCTTTATCAAGTTTATCTTTTGTTTTGTAATAAAAAAATCACTTTTTTAAGGTGATGATTTGATTCTTGAGCCCCGGAAGGTCTGTCTGTATGTGTGTGTATCTGCATGCCTCTGACTGGGGGGGTCAGCTACTAGAGACTACAGGTTGTTTTTTCTTTCCTTTTTTCAAGCTCTGCTGGGGCAAAAGAGCTCGGGGTACCACTACGGGTGGGTTCAAGTGTTCACCCCTGGTTTTAGGGATAAAATCACTTGATGGTGGCAGCTTGTTTGTTTGTTTATTTCTCAGAGCCAGGGAATCTGTGACTCTGGGAAGTTTTGGCAACCAGTGCCTGTAGAGGCAAAGTTTTTTTCTTTTTGAGTTTTGCAGGGCCTCACCTTCTGCACTCAGTGTGCCAGAATGGAGACAGCCCGGACGTCTCACATGCACAAATTCAATATCCTTAAATCAACCCTAACACGCTTTCAAGCAGCATCTTTCTTACTTAGTCTATCTACACATGTTGACTATTATGGATGGGAATACTTTTTCACTAGCTTGTCTGTGTACGGCGAAATTGACGCTGACTGACAGTCACCATTAAAAAAGTAATCTTCCAAGCCTAACTGTACATGGTCAAGGATTTATGGATGGGGCTTACCCCTCCAACCTGAGATGCTCAGAAAAGAAGGGTCAGACTCAGTCTAGGTGCTGTGCTTTGTAGTTAGAGTCAAGGTGACTTCCCAGTGTAAGTTAAACAACAACAACAACAAAATCCTGGGGAATAATGACATGCAAATTAATGGTTCAATAAAGGTTAAATGAATCTTTGCAAAACCAACCAACCATAATTTGAACAGCTGATAATTGTGGCTTTGGGAGAAAGAACAGGAGAATGAAAATAACCCCAGCCATGCCACGTTCGACCAAAAAGGAAAGAGCTTTAGGAACGGAACGTTCCTACAGAAATTATTGTGCGTGATTGCAGCGTGGTGCAAGTCAATCGGTCTGACAGATAATGCTGGCGACAGTGACGTCTTCAGGGGCATTTTATCCCATTCAGAGGCTGCTCTGCAAAGCACTCTCCCTGCCTGAGTAGAGCTATTTCTCCCTTAATCTCCCCGCTGCAAGATGTTACCTGCCATTAGTTGTCCCATTTGGATAGAAAGTGGCATTTAAATTCTGATGTAGTTTCTCTCTTACCCTCTTAATTTTCAGGTTGCCGCTTTTCCAGCAAACTCCCAAATTACATCTAATGCATTCTGAGTAGTTCTTAATTACACAGGGGCTGCCGCTTGCTGCCCTTTGACTGCAGAGGAGTTTTGTCTGCAGAGGGGATAAGAAGATCAGGATTTGGCCCAGTAGCCTAGGAGATGCCACTCGTGAAGTCATTCTGCCACTCTACTCTGCACTAGTTAGGCCTCAGCTGGAGTACTGTGTCCAGTTCTGGGCGCCACATTTCAAGAAAGATGTGGAGAAATTGGAAAGGGTACAGAGAAGAGCAACAAGAATGATTAAAGGTCTAGAGAACATGACCTATGAAGCCAGGCTTCATGAACTGGGCTTGTTTAGTTTGGAAAAAAGAAGATTAAGGGGGGACATGATAGCGGTTTTCAAATATCTAAAAGGGTGTTACAAGGAGGAAGGAGAAAATTTGTTCCTCTTGGTTTCTGAGGACAGGACAAGGAGTAATGGGCTTAAAGTGCAGCAGGGGAGGTTTAGATTGGACATTAGGAAAAAATTCCTAACTGTCAGGGTGGTCAAATATTGGAATAAATTGCCAAGGGAGGTGGTGGAATCTCCCTCTCTGGAGATATTTAAGAACAGGTTAGATAGACATCTGTCAGGGATGGTGTAGACGGAGCTTGGTCCTGCCTTGAGGGCGGGGGGCTGGACTCGATGACCTCTTGAGGTCCCTTCCAGTCCTATTATTCTATGATTCTATGATGGGACCAGATCCTCAGCTCGTGGAAACTGATATAGGGGCACGGAAGTCAGTGGAGTGACCCGAGTTTATACCCAGCATATGGATGTATGGGCTGCTACAATATCATAGAATCCTAGGGCCGGTAGAGACCACAGCAGGTCATCAAGTCCATCCCACTGCCCAAGGCAGGACCAACCACAACTAAATCATCCCAGCCAGGGCTTTGTCCAGCTGAGACTTAAAAACCTCCATGCAGATGGAGAAACTGACTCCACTGACAAAGGTCACCGAACAAGCCAGGGGAAACGGCGCTCAGAGTACAATTCTGCTTTCCCCACCTCCCAGACTTCCGTGTTAACCGTTCCACGGGTCGCTTCCCGGAACTCAGTCAAAAGCACACGCTTGAGGATCCGCCAATGTCTATGCAGATTTTGAAAACAGGAGACTGTCTGAAATGTACAATGCGGTTTTATGTCATAGCACTCATTCCCAATGCACTTTGTCATTCCAACCCGCAAAGAACATGCCCCATTTGCGATTTGGCTCACAAACCTATCTGCAGACAAGCCAAAGGCTCATGTCGTTCCCAATGGCTCTCGCTGACTCTCCTTCCCCCAGCTTACCCTCTTTTTCCCCAAAATCTATCGTCCTCTGCCAGACAACATTTCCCTCCTCACTCAGTTCCATTTGATATTTAGGGTTGGTTAGTGGCACCGCTTTAGAGACTGATCTTATCTGTTCGCTCTCTACGCAAGGCACTTTGGACCCTCTTAGTAAAACAGCAAGTGTGCCAGGGAAAGGACGATTAGCATCAGTTAGGCTGAAAACAAGCCTCAAGATTTCTTTTCAATTTCATTACTTGTGGTGCCCATTTCAAACCACGTATTTTTTTTAAAAATAACTATCCCCCAGCGATGCAATGACCACTATTAAAAACCTTCCAGCCCTTGCCAAAACCATAAATCGTAGAATTATCTTTTTTCCCCCAGTCATTTCCAAGGAATAATCTCTAACAGAGATGATGTTTTGATTGGCTGGGTTCCTCTTTTCTTTCATGTCTTTGGAAAAAAAATATCTTGTGGGTGAATGTACTGCACATAAGAGCGAAGGGGGAACAGAATTGGCTGGGGCCATGCAGAGTGCAAGGCTGCCGTGTGGATGAATCGCTGGGCTCTTTTTGACAGAGCTCCACTGGGGGAGGTGTTTGGTTCCCTGCTGGGAAGGAATTAGAGGGCCGTTCTACCGACTCTGCAGCAGCTGCCGTTGGAATCTGTTTCAATGATGATTCTTCCAAAGCCGAGCTCTCAATGCGGTTAGCCCTCAAGACCCAATTCGGCGCCCACCTGTCTATGTGACACTTTAGCTGGCAAGGCCATTTTCCACCCCGATCATTTTCTCCAGCCCACCTCACCCTGCACGGGGTTCCTCTGCTGGCTTCTTCTGAGATGGCTCATCCACATCAGGCTTTTTGCCTTGGTCATCAAAGACCACCACAGCTTCACCCAGCCATGCTTTCATGCTGTCCGCTTTCTTCTTGACTCTGATCCTCTCCCATTCAACGGTCCACCTCCCCTCACAAATATCTGCTCTTCCTTCCACGCTGCTTCCCCGCCTCCCCTCATCGGCCCCATGAATACCTCTGCATCTCCTCCAGTTACTCCTTGTGGTCCTGCTCCAAAGCCCCCTGACGTCAGGAGCAAGACCTCCTGGGAGGTGATTGGGCGTTGGGTCAAGCAGTCTTCGATTCCACTGGATTTCTGACACTACCAAGGCGACTCGTCAGAAACTGTGGGGCCCTTAATGATTACTGAAAACCATACTCAGGCTGGGCTTCTCTGGTCTGACACGCTCAGGATCTGACCGCTCCCGAAGGAGGGAATTTTCCAGACTGGGGAGGTCACCTGCTACCGGCTCCCCGGACCACCACCCCTCCCCACTGCTGGCCTCAGCTACTCCCCCCTCATCAGGCTGCCGTGACCCACCACTCTTGCAAGGCTGCCATGCTGCCGCGTCCCCAGCTCCGGCCTCGCTGCTGGGGATGCTGCAACCTGTCCTTATTACCGGGACTGCTGTGTCCCCAACCCTGCTATGGGGTTGCCATGTCCTCAGCCCTGCTACGGGGCTGTTGCAGCTGCCGCGTTCCCATCCCTGGCTATGCTACGAGGGCTCCGGTCCCTGTCCCAGCCCCATCAGGGTGCTACCCACAAGCCCTCCAGCCAGAACTCCCTGGTCCACGAACATCCGTGAATGTTGCCGGACCAGAGAGTCCCAGTTTTGGGAGGTCCAACCTGTATTACTCTGAAGACTGAGAGCCTGTCAGACAGAACCCAGAGTCACTTCCTTGCTCATGCCTATCAGAAAGGATAAATTCAGGTGCTGCCAGGTATAATGGAAGAGTTTTAAATTCATTCTTATTTTAAGTAAATACATGGGGAACCATAGGTGTTGGGATTCAGAATACTGCCATACCCTTGGTTTGAAGTGGTTTCTATTCTATAAAGCAGGGCTACTCAACTTTGGAAGCCCCGAGGGCCACAATGATACTCACAGCACGTGCTGAGAGCCGCAACGTAAGCGTGGTTGCATATACATGCAAATATATGCAAATAGCTTCTTTCATACTGACGGGCATGAATACAAAGCACTTCCCACAATGCCCCGGGCATTCCCGGCATCTTCTTCGTGGGGGCTAGAAACACCGAAACCCCGTACACTTCTTTTTCAGCCAGCCCGTCCCCTTGTGTCTTTCAATGCTCAACCCACCTGGGAGACGTCTCGCCCTTCTGGAGTGTGTTCCCAGTGGAGGCCACGTTCAAAGGACCTCACCTGCGGGCCATGTGTTGAGCCCCAGGTAAACCCAAACCTTACTGCGGGCTGCAAACAAATAGGCGGTGGGACGCATGCAGCCCACGAGCCACGTGTCGAGTAGCTCTAATATAAAGGGCTTACAGCTTGGTTCAGTGGCTGTTAGTGTCCCCACTATCCAAATTGCATCAGCGGCCTTGCAGGGAACAAAAAATTGATAGTACAGGTCTCTTCAATCTAGTAGGAAAATGTATAACAAGCTCCAATGGCTGGAAGTGAAACTAGACCAATTCAGACTGGAAACGAGGGGCCAATTTTTAACAGTGAATGTAATTAACCATTGGAACAATTTACCAATGGGTTGTGGTGGATGCTCTATCATGGAAATGTTTAAATCAAGATGGGATATTTTTCTAAAAGATCTGCCCCAGTTCAACATAGAATTAAATCAGCGAAGTCCTAAGTCCCGTGCTATCCAGGACGTCAGACCAGATAATCATAATGGGCCTTTCTTGCCTTAGAGTCTATCTTCTTACTATATATTTTAGGCATGTGCATCTGTCTGTCTGACTGTTCCTCTGTGAGCCTATTTGTTCAAGAACTCTTCCTAAATGGTGAGAGCTAGGGCTACCAAATTCGGTATGCAGCTTCCTCTTATCATAACGTAAAAGGTCAGGGTTTGGTTGTGCCAGGACAGTGGGATGTGCCTGGAATTTGATTGTTTCTCATGAAATGGACAGGGAGAGGTCTGGTAGGAGGTACAGTTACACTCATGAATAACCACAAGGGGGCAGCAAGGGGACAGAGACGGGGAACAGGACAGCAGTAACCCCACTGGGCCAGCAGGGGGCATGGGTGCAGAAAGGAACAACGATTTAGTATATATTTCAGAGTTTGTCTGTGTGTCTGTCCCCCGGCTGGGAGACATACACACTCCCCTCGCTGTAGCTGCAATGGCCATAGACAGGCACTTTTCACTTGACCCCAAGCTGCTGCAGTGACAGAGGACTGGGATTGTCTTCACTCCCTAGGGCAGCTTGCATCCTGAACCCCTCATCCCCCACCCCACTCCACAGCAATGGTTTACATGAAGAAAAACAAACCTTATTTGAGTTAAGGACTCAAGCAACACAGGGAAAATCTAGTGAATCTATAAAAAAGGTGCCCAAAATATGTGTGTCTAGATGTGCGTGTTTGTGTGTGTGTGTGAGAGAGAATCCCCCCTCCGCACTCTAAACTGTGCTGCAGGTGATTAATCTGCCCCACCCCGTCAGAGGCTCAGGGCTTCTTGAAGGGAGCTGACTGACTAGGCAGGCTGATTAATTCTCTGTGAAGCTATGTTGCTGTATAGCTTAGCGGGACCCCTCATCCATGCCTTTTTATATATCACTTGTCTTTAATTACAGTGTAAGCTACTTGGAGAGGGAGCCATGGCCTCCAATGCATTTGTACAGCACCTAGCACAGAGATTCTCTCATCCTGAATGAACAGACACTGCTGCAATGCTGCGAAATGATCCCCGCTCTACATACAACTTTGATTCTCTTGGTTTAGTACTTGGGGCTCACCTTAGCTTGAGAAGCATTCGTACCTGCTTTCTTATTCCATCCCAAGGGGAAGATTGAGGGGGAGGTAAAATGGACCTCAGTATGAAGCTTGCCTATTAGGACCACTCCCACTGGATTCCTACATCGGGGCTTCTTGCAATCCCTTTGCCTTTCCATGTTAATAAATGGGAGAGGGGTCTTGTGACGGAAAAGGGTACTAGAGGGAGATCACAAAAGGGCCGGATGAAGGCAAAAGAAACTAGTTCAGGTTCTGGGATGATGTGATTGTTAGAATCTTTTTTTTTTTTAAAGTTCATTTTCTACCCCTCATGACTGCAAAGAAAAGCTGGAAAAAGCGGATCCCACTTCAGCTGGCACAGTGACCTCTGCCTGAATCTGCAGAGAGCCTGAAACAGCTGTGCGGGTGGGGGATGGGGGAGAAGTGCACCATGCATCTCAATGGGGAGTTAACTCCACCCAGAAGCTATCTGTCATTCCTGGGTTAGGGTTTGAAGGGAACATAGTCTCCATCCCTTTATGAATGGAAGGGGCCACATTATGGGGTGTGGGCCAATTGTATCCTGATCTGTTCCATAGAATCATTGAATTCGCAGGCTGGAAGAGACCTCAGGAGTCATCAAGTCCACCCCCCTGCCCAAAGCAGGACCAATCCCAACTAATTGATCCCAGCCAGGGCTTTGTCAAGCCAGGACTTAAAAACCTCTAGGGATGGAGATTCTACCCCCTCCCTAGGAAACCCATTCCGTTCCAGACTGATGGAATCCGGCCATGGGTCCCAATAGGGAGAAGTCTATAATGGCTATCCCTACACTACCTACTCCATTTAGATCAGTTTGGTGATGGTCTATCCCAGGTGGGCAAAAGGGCCTCTGTGGGATAGATCTGGCCTACCAAGCAGGTGGATCCTGCCTGCGGAGGCCGTGCTGCTCCCCTGCCTCCAGGCAAATTAAGGTCTGGGGGTGGGAGAGCACATGATGCCTCCTCCCGCCCTGCCAGGAGAACTTTGTGCTTTGAAGCGCCACGCGCTAGTCACAGGACGAGGGGAGAGCAGAAGAGGCTTCGCATTTGGCCCAGGAGCAGGGGAGCGCGGGAAGTCTCCTCCCACGCCAGGGACATGGGCACCTAGGGGAAATGTGGGGGAAAGGGAGGACAAAGGCACTCCCTCACCCCCAGACCAATCACTGTCTGGGGGTGGGGAACCCAAAAGTATCTTGGCCCCGCCCCTTCCATTTGATTCCCCGCCCCTTTGGCTTGATGTCCCGCCCCTTCCTGTGTGGCCCGGGGCCACTTCAAACATTTCCAAAGTGGCCCCTGGCAAAATATTATTGCCCACTCTTGGTCTATCCCAAGCACCTCAGACAGGGGAGGTACCTTTTTTAATGGAGAGGTAGCTATTTTACTCCTCCCCCACCACTCCCAGGCTGTGTCTAGTCTGGCAAGTTTTTCCACAAAATCATCTGATTTTGCGGAAAAACTTGCCAGCTGTCTACACTGGCCACTTGAATTTCCGGAAAAGCACTGACGATCTCATGTAAAATCATCAGTGCTTTTCCGGAAATACTATGCTGCTCCTGTTCGGGCAAAAGTCTTTTTCTGAAAGACTTTTGAGCAAAAGGGCCAGTGTAGACAGCATAGTACTGTTTTCCACAAAAAAGCCCCGATCGTGAAAATGGCGATCGGGGCTTTTTTGCGGAAAACTGCATCTAGATTGGCCACGGACGCTTTTCCGCAAAAAGTGATTTTGCGGAAAAGCATCCTGCCAATCTAGACGCGCTTTTTCCGGAAATGCTTTTAACGGAAAAGTTTTCCGTTAAAAGCATTTTCGGAAAATCATGCCAGTGTAGATGTAGCCCCAATGTATGGCAATTCGGCAAGACTGATTTTAATACACTCAAAGCGGAGACAAACGAGGCCAAGCCGACAAACTGTGTCTCAGGGAGGTAAGGGAATAGGGTTTTGTGGGTTGAATTATGCTCGAGAACATGGAGCAATGACCTGCTCATCTATCACAGAGGAGGAATGGGCGGGAACAGTGCAAGGTTTCCACCCCAGGCTCTCCTCCCCTTTGCTCATTCGGTTATTCTGTAGCTTAGTGTCTATGGCTAATTACTGCTAATTGTTATACTGATTTATGGGACGGGTTGCCGGATTCAGGGGCATAGCAGGGGGTGATTTTCCGTCTATGATAAGCTTTAGAATCCCCTCCAGATCAAAGCGGCCTGACTCTACAAACATAAGTCATCATTATTATAAAGGTCATCACTTGCTCTGAAAAAAATAAAAACAGGGGCGTCATCACGACCCATTTATGGCACATCCTGGATCGTATCAGACCTTGGCTGGAGCACTCAACATACCAAAGTCAAAAGTGGACAGAGTTAGTGCCTTATAAACAAGAAAGAGTCTGCACTTATCTGCCCTCCAGGAACTGAGATACTTCTAAGAATTCTAATCCTACTTTGGCACAAATTCAAGATGCTATTAACACGAGAAGGCCGTCCCAGCGGCTCATCAGGCCAACCACCTCAAACACATGGCTTTAGCTCTTTGGCTTTAATCTCATCGTCTGTTAATGAACACTGATGAATTTCTATTACCCATCTTCTGAAGAAAAATCAAAGCAGGGATTGTAGCACAAAGAGCCCTAAAAATTCCACTTCAAAGCCTCCATAGCAAGTTCTTCAAACAAAACCAGAGAGCTGAGAAATCTGGCAGAGTCGCACAGTTTGAACCCGGATCAGAATTTTCCCAAAGGTGTGGAGGCATTTCGAGCCAGGTGTTTATGCATACCAATGTTCCCTTTAATTTTTTTCCAGACAAGTGTGGAATAAATTTTATTTTGTGCACCAAGTGCACCCCCAGTAGAAACACATGCTGCTGGCTGTGGGCACTCTACCAATCAGCTGGGTGGCATTTGAATCTTTCCTGGCAGGCCATTCAAGTGTTCCGCTTACAGGGAACACTGCTTCATATCCATTTACTTAGGTTGAGTCTACATTAAAAAGTTCTGCCAACATAGCTAGGACTGCTACAAAATCACACCACCCCCCCGGTCAATATACCCCCTCTCGTGTATACACACATATCAACAGAGCTGTGCTTCTGTGGGTGTAGCTGATGTTGTTTGGGAGGTAGTGTAGTTATGCCAGAATAGGCTACATATTCATATAATTATGCTGGCATGGTCGTACTGACATAGGCTATGCAGGTAGGCAAGCTCTTTGAATGCAAGGATTGTCGGTATGGCTGTAATTCAACCAAACTCTTAAGCTGCGTCTAGACTGGCAAGATTTTGCGCAAAAGCAGCTGCTTTTGCGCAAAATCTTGCCGCCTGTCTACACTGGCTGTGAGTATTTGCGCAAGAACACTGACCTTGTACTGTACAAAATCAGTGCTTCTTGTGCAAATACTCTGATGCTCCCGCTCAGGGATAAGCCCTCTTGCGAAAGTATTCTTGCGCAAGAGGGCCAGTGTAGACAGCAACCTTAATTTCTTGCGCAAGAAAGCTCGATGGCTAAAATGGCCATCGGAGCTTTCTTGCGCAAGAGAGCATCTACACTGGCACGGATGCTTTTGCGCAAAAGCATCCATGCCAGTGTAGACGCTCTCTTGTGCAAATACATTTAATGGAAAAGCTTTTCCGTTTATAATATTTGTGCAAAATCATGCCAGTCTAGACGCAGCCTTAAGCATGTACTTAAGTTTAATTGACTTCAAGTTACATTTAGCCCAGGTTTAAGTGCTCTCCTGAATTTCAGCCTATCGCATCCTCTTATTTCAAAGGCAGCCAACAGCGACTCCATGGGTGCAGATAAAAATCAGAACCAACTTGAACTTTTATCCCCAGCACCTGACCTTTTCTTGAGCTTCAAACAAGTTCAGAGAGCTCCCTTACCAACCCATTCCTATTTTTGCTCTGTACTTTTCCCACTCCAGGCTGGGACTAGAAACAACAGTGCCAAAAACCCATGAGAAAGGCAATTCTCTGGGGGTATTTCTGGCCTGTTGAGAAACCATGATAAAAAATGTAATTTGGAATCCAAAGCTTCTGAAGTCCCCTCAGTCCTTGTGTGTGTCCTCTACCGTTTTTTTTTTCCTGGCTTGAAAAAATGCCATCGCAGATTAAAAAAATTTAAAAAAGCAAGACGAAAGTCCAAAAAAGCAAGAGCCGAGAAAAACTTCAAAGAAGATTCCCGCAGGCAAACATCATCTGTTCTCTCGCACGTTCATGTAAGGTACTGGAATCAGAACAATTTGGTGGGAGTTTGTTTTGCTGTCTGTAGCGGTGCCGACATTATGGGCAATTAATCTTAAGTGGGATGCCATACCATTCTAATGCATTTTTAAAAAGGAGCAGGAAGAGCAATTTCGGGGGGGAGGGTGGGGAACCGGAGGATGTGCAAACAATTCTACCGCCTCTCCAAAAAGAGAGGATTTCAGTGAAAGAATGATGAAAGGGAGATAGAATTAGCATCTCAGAGATGGATCACTCTGAAGAGGGGTGGTAGCAAATGGGGGAAACAATTTCCACTGGTTGGCTCATCTCTCAAATTGGATTTAGGAGACAAAGCAGCTGAAGCCACTTGAAAATGGGTTTAGGGACCACTTGAACTTTCCGTCGTGAGTGAACCCAGTTGTGCGACTCATTCTGAGCACACGGAAGTGGCAAGGCCTTACGCAGCCGGGAGGCGCACGGAGCCCATCTAGCAAATCAGGCTCTTTCTTAGCTTCCGTAGCTTTGATTGCTCTCCCCCGGAAGGAACACATTTCGGCTCTGAGAAAACGGTGCATTGGGAACTTTATAGACAGGAATGGAGACACGCTGCCCTGCCTCAACATTTTTAAAAATAGTCAGGCCCTTGGACAAGGTGGGAGGGGCCCTGGCTCTGTGATCCCAGAAGGGGTGGGGCCTTGGGTAGGAGGGGCGGGGCTTTGGCAGCTCGACTCAGCGTCGTTCAGAGCGCGCAGTGCTTCCCCAGCAGCTCTCACAGCTGCCTGGAGCACTCTGGTGGCGATTTAAAGGGCCCAGAGCTCCAGATGCCTTGAAAAGAGCTGCGGTAGGAGCCGTGGCAGTCGGAGTCCCGGGCCCTTTTGAATCACCGGGCCCAGGGACAACTACCCCCTGGTCAGGCTGGAAGGGATTTTGTGAGGTCACCAAGTCCAGCCCTCTGCACTGAGGCAGGAGCGAGGAAACCTAAACCATCCCCAAAGGTGTTCGTCCAGCCTGTTCTTCCAAACCTCCAGTGACCATAGATGATCATAATGGTCCCTTCTGACCTTGGAGTCTATGAGTCTATGAGTCTATGACCGGGATCCCGCAACTTTCCCTGGAAATGTATCCCCGGAGCTTAGCTATTCTTTTAATGAGAAACTTTCCTCTCTGTCCTCATCTAAATCTCTCTTTTTGCCAATTAAGTCCCTTCCTGCTTCTCCTACCGCCGTGTGCACAGAGAACAACTGAGCACTGTCCTCTCCAGAGCTGTCCCATCTATAGGATGGCTCAGGGCAACCAACCCAGGCTCTGTGTTTTGGAGGCCCCACACTTCAGGGGGACGTGGAAGCCCAGGGCCAAGGGCACCCCAGGGGATTAGCATGAGCAGCTGGAGTCAGACCTGCCACTGCACTGACCTGTGGGGAGGGAGCAGAGCTGGAGCAGGGAAGGGGGGTTGTCCCAGACCTCCCACTCCCCTAGGGACACCCCCAAACCTCTTTATAACAGCCCTTCACCTAGTGGAAGTCCTTCCTCACCCTCGCCCAGTCTTTTCTCCAGACTACATGTGCCTAGGTTTTTTAATCTTTCCCCACAGATCAGGTTTTCTAAACTTTTTTCATTTTTGTTCCTGTCCTCTGAACTAAATTAGCTATTACCACTCAGGATAAAGACCTTGGAGTCATTGTGGATCTGAAAACATCCCCGCAATGTGCAGCAGCAGCTAAAAAAGCAAACACAATGTGAGGAATCATTAGAAAAGAAATAGAGAATAAGACCTCTGTATAAATCCATGTTACACCCACATTGTGAATACTGCGTGCAGATGTGGATTTTCACATTGGAGAAAGTTCAGAAAAGGGCAACAAAAATTATTAGGGGTTTGGAAAGGCTGTCGTGTGAAGAGAGATTAAAAAGACTGGCAGTTTTCAACTTGGAAAATCATACTTCTATAAAATCATGACTGGTGTGGAGACAGTGAATATTATTTGTTTCCATCACATAAGAACTACAGGTCACCAAATGAAATTAATAGGTAGCAGATTTAGAACAAACCAAAGGAAGTATTTCTTCACACAATGCACAGTCAACCTGTGGAACTCCCTGCCAGAGGATGTTGTGAAGGCCACGACTTTAAGAGGGTTAAAAATAAGAGCGAGCTAGATAAATTCATGGAGGTTAGGTCCATCAATGGTTATTAGCAGGCCCAGCCAAAGAGTTCATGGGGCCCAAGGCAGCATGCTATGTTTGACTGAGTCAGGGCAGCGAGGGAGCTCCCCTTGCTTGCAAAGGATGAAACGGAGCCAATGGAAGCCAGGATGCTCCGTGGCTGCAGTGCCAGTAATAAACAAACTGGGGCAGCCAGTTAATGTGTTTCTGAAAGTGATTTCATGGAACACTTTCAGACACACTGGTCTAGACCATCCCTGACAGGTGTCTGTCTAACCTCTTAAATATCTCCAGAGATGGAGATTCCAAAGATGAAGTTATTCCCAATTTTGTAATGGTGCATTGATTTTCCCCTTGTAAGTGCTGTGCTTTGCACTTGTCTTTCCTGGATGCCATGTGGTTGATTTCGGACCAATTTATCCAGGTCATTTTGAATTCCAGTCTCCTCCTTTACAGGGCTCCCAGCACCTCCCAGCTTGGCATCATCTGCAAATTTGACAAGCATCCTCTCCATGCCATTCTGGAAGTTATTAATGAAAATGTTGAATAGTACCAGACCCAGGACTGACCCCTGCTGCCCCCGTTAGATTCACCCTCCTGTTTCAACAGCAAATCTCCGGTAACTACTCTTTGGCTGTGTCTACACTGGGCCACTTATTCCGGAAAAGCAGCCGCTTTTCCGGAATAACCTGCCAGCTATCTACACTGGCCGCTTGCTTTTCCGGAAAAGCAATGACGATCTACTGTAAAATTGTCAGTGTTTTTCCGGAAAAACTATGCTGCTCCCGTTCGGGCAAAAGTCCTTTTCTGGAAAAACTGTTCAGGAAAAGGGCCAGTGTAGACAGCACAGTAGTCTTTTCCGCAAAAAAGCCCCAATCGGGAAAATGACTATCGGGGCTTTTTTCCGGAAAAGCGCGTCTACATTGGCCACGGACGCTTTTCCGGAAAAAGTGCTTTTCCAGAAAAGCATCCTGTCAACGTAGACGTGCTTTTTCTGGAAATACTTAAAATGGAAAACTGTTCCGTTTTAAGCATTTCCGGAAAAGGGTGCCAGTGTAGACGTAGCCTTTGAGTATAGTCTTTCAATCAGTTATGCACCTACTTTATAATAATGTGATCTAGGCCACACTTCCCTCTTTTGCTGATGAGAATGTCACGAGGGACCATGCCCAAAACCTTACTAAAATCAAAATATGAACATTTACCACCCTAGGTACAGACTCTACTCCCCTGCCCTTTACCAGGACTGATGACAATGTACTAGCGATATTCTGCACAGCCATAAAAATAGGACTTGCCGTAGGGAAGCCGGGGAGTCGGTTTTTCAAGGTTTGCAACCTACCCTCTCTGCCTGGGAGATTCCAGGCATTGCTTCCCCCACTCTGTAAAGTATCAGTTTTACTGGTCTCCCTAAGAAGCCTCAGACCAGCTGTCAGACAAGGAAGAACACCCCCGCACGCCCTGAGGGATCCACTGGGCATCTTGTGTCCTGCCAACATTGCTTAATTGCCGCGGACAGCCACTGAAAGGGGATGGGCAGAGGCGGGTAGCCCTCTAAGGCAGGATATCGCTATGCCGGCGAGTGACCCAGATTCTTGGAAGACCTTCCAGGCTGCAACAGCTCCTGGCCGCTTTTGTGGTCTGTGCAGTAGGGGATGCAAGTGGGACCCACAGGTAGTGTTTTCCATCCACGGGCAGAATGCATTTTGTTCTGTGCACCGAGGCATGTCTGGATGCGCACCACCTGTGGAAACACATGCTGCGGGGGCTCTGCTCATCAGCTGGGCGGCCCCGGAGTCTGTGCTATGCACCCGCTCACGTGCCCAGCTTAGAGGGAACGCTGCCCACAAGGCCTCTGGTGTCTTCACGCCCATTTGCATCAGCTCTCCAGGGCCGTGTGATAGGTCAGTCCCCAGCCTCGTGGCGTGTAATTCCCCTTGTGGGGGCTGCTCGCATGTAAACACACAGCACTGCGAGTGACCTCCAAATGTAGTTATCCCAATCTGCAGGGCACCCTCCACGGAGCCCTAACAATCGCAACAGGCACTGACAAGGACGGACGGCAGGAGCGATCGCTCTCACCTGAAACAAAGCATGTTAGCACCACCCTGTGCCCTATTCCTGCCCGCCGGAGTGACACGGCTGAAGCCCCAATTCAAAGGGGAGCCAAGCAACTCCTATTGAATCCACAGCAACCTCTCCAGTCAGAGCTCCGCCCCCATCACAGAGCCTGGCAGTTGGGGACAGGGTCCCTCCCGACACACACGGCCATCAGCATGGAAGTGCCAGGACCAGCCACAGCCTGGGGCAAGCAGCTGGGTCACCAGACCAGACATGGGGCTTTGGGATCCTTCCCACTCCCTAGATCTCAGAGCACAGGCTCCAGCCTGACTCTGAATGTCCAAACGGCCATTTTGGAGCTCAAGTCCACTGACCCAGGCCAGCTGCAGAAGTTATCACAGCAGATTTCCCCAATAAATTCTCAGAAAAAAAAAAAAAAAAGAGTCACCGCGCCTTTAAATCCCCATACTCCACACTCACCCCACCCCCACCAGATGCAGCAAGGGAAGACTGTCCCAAGCGGCCTTCCGTCTGAGAAAAACAGAAAATACCGGACATTTTACATGTTTTTTTTTTTACCGGACCGCAAATACCAGCCTGTCCAGGTCAAAACCAGACAACTGTCAACCCTGTCCCCTTTTCAAGGGCTGGGTTACCATGCAAACAAACCCATCACTCCCTGCAAGAGCCAGTCTTGCTTCCTGCAGCTGCTTCCTCGCACCAGCTGCAGCGTCCTTAGCTCCTGCCCTGTCCAGGTCTCCTCCCTGAAGTGTTACCAGCTGCTCGCTCTCCAGGCCTCTCCTTTATAAGAAGTCTGATTGGGTCACGTGACCTACCTGTCACATGATCGTCATTCTCCCCACCCGGGGAGGTGAGTTAAGCTTGTCACAGCTGGACTGAAGCCCACCCGCCTCTTGTGCCATCCCCAGGATAAATAAAGCACCAATGCTTTCAATACGGGGGGCCAAATTTGCACAGCTGGAGGAGCTGCCTCCGATAAGATTCCCGAAGCTGTGCCTCTTTCCCCCGGCACGTTCAGAATCAGACACGGCTTTGTGGTCATCGCGCTGGGAAAAGAAGGGTTTTACTTACTTGGGACCCTGTTAATGGCTCGTAGAGGCCTGAGTACCCGGACGGTCCGGATGGCAGACAAGCTTACGTTGTGCCCATCCAGAGAATATTCCATCATGCTAAGGAAGAAAGAGAAAAGAAATCAGAACAGAACTCTGCCTGCGAGTGACCTTGGAACTCTATGGCCGCCACGGCTCTCGGCAGCTTTTGTGGCCTGTGCAGGGGTATGTCTACACTAGAAAGTTAGTTCGAACTAACGGACGTTAGTTCGAACTAACTTTCCTATGCGCTACACTAGCGCTCCGCTAGTTCGAATTTGAATCGAACTAGCGGAGCGCTTAGTTCGAACTAGGTAAACCTCATTTTACGAGGACTAACGCCTAGTTCGAACTAGCTAGTTCGAACTAAGGGCTGTGTAGCCCTTTAGTTCGAACTAGTGGGAGGCTAGCCCTCCCCAGGTTTCCCTGGTGGCCACTCTGGCCAACACCAGGGAAACTCTATGCCCCCCTCCCAGCCCCGGACCCCTTAAAGGGGCACGGGCTGGCTACGGTGCCCGTGCCAGGTGCAAGCCTGCCAGCACCCAGCTAGCAGACCCTGCACCTGGCACGGCACAGAGCCACCCACCCGATGCCCCCCAGCCCACCCCCTCTTGCCGGGACCAGGCTGGCGGCTCCCGGGAGCTTGCCCTGGACCGCAAGAGGCGGGCACCTTCCTGGGCTAGTGCGGACATCGTGGACCTCGTCCACGATCTCCGCACTAGGCACAGGAAAGTGGCCGTCTAGGGCAGGAGAGCTGCCAGCCTGGCCACCCAGGACCAGGTGTGCATGAAAATCAAGGGGGTCCACTGAGACCCCCGACACTGAGCCCTGAGCTTACAATGGCCGTACTGGGTCAGACCAAAGGTCCATCTAGCCCAGTAGCCTGTCTGCCGACAGCGGCCAACCCTAGGGACCCTGGAGGGGATGGACCGAAGACAATGACCAAGCCATTTGTCTCGTGCCATCCCTCTCCAGCCTTCCACAAACTTTGGGCAGGGACACCACTCCTACCCTCTGGCTAATAGGACTCCATTGACCCAACCTCCATCACTTTATCTCACTTCCCTTTAAACTCTGTTCTAGTTGTAGCCTTCACAGCCTCCTGCAGCAAGGAGTTCCACAGGTTAACTATTTGCTTTGTCAAGAACAACAACTTTCTCTTACTAGTTTCAAGCCTGCTACCCATTCCTTTCCTTTGGTGTCCTCTAGTCCTTCTTTATGGGAACTCAGGAAGAACTTTTCTGAATGCACACTCTCCACCCAACCCCTGCTTTTAGAGACCTCTATCCTGTCCCCCCTCCGTCTCCTCTTTTCTAAGCTGAACAGTCCCAGTCTCTGTAGCCTTTCTTCATCTGGGACCTGTTCCCAACCCCTGATCATGTTAGTTGCCCTCCCCTCTCCCAGCCTTTCTCTTCCCCTCTCCCACCTCCTTTTCCCAGTCTCCCCCAGTTTTTTTCAATAAAGACAGAGTCAATGTTGGAAGAAACGTTATCTTTATTTTGTACATCAATAAGAAGGGGGGCTAGGGAAGGGTAAGTGGAAGGAGGTGAGGGAGGAATGGGGTACGAGCCCCCAATGGGGAGGACTGGGCTGGCTCTGTGGGCTTCTGAGGGTGGAAGCTCTCCTGCAGCCCCCCAATTACTCCCTCTCCCCAGATGGCAGCCTGCGGCAAGTGCAGCCGGGCTGATGGCCGAGTGGTGTGATGTGCCCAGTGTGGGCACTCAGGGCACTCCAAGCCAGAACTTCTTTGCAAGCGGGGCACCCCTGAGAACTGTGTGTCCGGGGTGGGGGTCGGGACCCTTTAAGCGCAGCCCTCGGCTAGCCTGAGACAGTATCTCCATGCTCTAAGTCCTCCTTTTATGCCCTGCCAGCACTGCTTCCGGCCATCCTTAAGCCCTGTTCAGAGTCCACTCAATGTGGACTTACTAGTTCGAACTAGCAAAACGCTAGTTCGAACTAGTTTTTAGTTCTAGATGCGTTAGTTCGAACTAGCTTAGTTCGAATTAACTAATTCGAACTAAGTTAGTTCGAACTAACTTTGTAGTGTAGACATACCCCAGGGGAGGATGCCTGGGGCTGCTTTTAGCTGCTCTGCTGGGTCCGTTAGCTGGCTAGCACGTGCCCTAGCTATCTCAGGGCACCATCCTGGACTCTGCAGGATTAGCAGAAGGCACTGGATTGGAAGTAGCTGCCTCACTAGTGCAGTGATTAGACATCTCGATGCAGAGCCTCCAGGAAGGGGAAGTTTTATGAATGAAAGGCCAAAGGGTCACGGCCTGGTGTCTACGAGTGATCCAGCATCCTCTAAAAGCACCTGCCACAGGGCACTGCACTGAGCTGCTGCTACTGACTTAAGTTGGCCCCCTGACCCCGTGCTTTAGTGCCATGTGCAGTGGCCACCAGCCACAGAATTAGACCCAACAGAAATTACAGGCAGAGGAAGCTCTCTTGATCTCCATGTCAGTGCAACACTGTTCTATACCCAACCCGCTCTAGTATTTTGGCCAGGTCAAAAAGCAATGGGGCATCATTGATTCCAAGACCAGAAGGGCCCACTGTGATCAACTTGTACGGCCTCCTGTGTAACACAGGCCAGAAAACTGCCTCCCAAAGAGTGCCCCTTAGGAAAAAATAATATCTGATCTTGATTTAAAACTTGTTAGTGATGGAGACTCCACCGTGAACCTTGGGAAATTAGAACAAACAAATGGCCACACTGGCTCAGACCAAAGGTCCATCCAGCCCAGTATCCTGTCTGCCGACAGTGGCCATACCAGATGCCCCAGAGGGAGGGAACACAACAGGTAATCCTCATGTGATCCCTCTCCTGTCACCCACCTCCAGAGAAACAGAGGCTGGGGACACCATTCCTACCCATCCTGGCTAATAGCCATTGATGGACCTAACCTCCATGAATCTATCTAGCTCTTTTTTGAATCCTGTTAAAGTCCTAGCTGTCACCAATTCCTCTGGCAAGGAGTTCCACAGGTTGACTGTGGCTGAGTGAAGTAAAACTTCTTCTTGTTTGTTTTAAACCTGCTGCCTATTAATTTCATTTGGTGGCCCCTAGTTCTTATGTCGTGGGAATAAGAAAATAACTTTTCTTTATTCACTTTTTCCACACCAGTCATGATTTTATAGACCTCTGTCATATCCCCCCTTAGCCTCCTCTTTTCTAAGCTGAAAAGTCCCAGTCTTTTTAATCTCTTTTCATATGGGCCCTGTTCCAAACCCCTCATCATTTTTGTTGCTCTTTTTTGAACTTTTTCCAATGCCAAGATATCTTTTTTGAGGTGAGGTGACCACAACTGTGCGTAGTATTCAAGATGTGGGCATACCATGGTTTTATACAGAGGCCATAAGAGATTATTCCACAACTCCCAGTCAAGCAGATTTTTCTGATATTCCTTTCTCACTACTCCTGTTATTCCCCTTTGTACTACCCCCGTCTTTTCATGACAAATACATTTTTCTCCTCCTCTAAAAACGTACAGAACAGAACTGGGGAATAGCATTAAGGGAGTTTGGGCTGCATTCCCTGATTAAAAAGAAAGAACATTTTCATGTCGTGTTGCCACTTCACAGGTACATTTCTCTCCCGGACTCAGAGGCCATGTCTACACTTCTCAGAAGATCGATGTTGCCGTGGTTGATCTTCCTGGTTTTGATTTAGTGGGTCTCATGAAGACCCACTAAATCGAACTCAGAGGGCACCGCAGTCAGCACCAGTACTCCGGCTCCTCACAAGAAGCCAGAGAAGCTGATAGGAGAGTTTGCTCCCCTTGACCTCCCACTATATGGATGATGATTTAAGATACGTCAACTCCAGCTGGAATTGTGTATCTTAAGTCAACCTTCTGCGCTAGTGTAGACGTTAAAAGAATGATGTTACATTTAGTCAGTTGAGTTGGTCTTTTATAACAAGGAGTGGTAAACATGTGTTTAAAAAATGGGTTCTGGCTTGGCCACTGTCTTAAGCGTACTAGTTGAGATGGACTTTTGGTCTGACCCAGTACGGCTGTTCTCATGCTGGCTGGTTAGCTTGGCTGTAATTACAATGTATAGCGAAGGGTCTGTCAACGTGCCATATCTCTTTCATTACTCCTGTTCAGATACCAGAAGGCACCAAGGGCAAGACTGAGAACTACTTTTAGGAACCAGAACGACATTTTTTAAAAATAAGTCACAAATTAAAATCGGCGTGGGAATGAGGGAGGGCCCACGCAAACCAATACCCAGCCATTTCCCTCCGGTATTTTCACATTTCAGCAGAAATCGTTCTATTTCAAACATTCCACACTCACGTGACAGAGGCAGACACAGGGCTTGACCGTGAAAGGGAAAGTGACGACAGGTTAAAAAAGTCTCTAAACCAGGAGTCTCCGATCTGGCAACACCTGTGGTCCGGCATGGATGTTGCAAGACCAGAGTCCGGATGGAGGGGCAGCAGCAGGGCATCCTGCAGGGACTGCCCCAAGCGAGCTGAGGGTGGGGCTGCTCAGTGAGTGGCAGTGTGGTTGCCCAATGGGGCTGGGAGACCCAGCGTGTGGCTGCCTGGTGGGGCTGTGAGCCACAGCAGCAGCAGCGGCGGGAGGGTGGGGCTCAGAGCAGTGGTGCAGGGCTGCCCAGTGGGGTTGGGAGCCCCAGTGGACAGCTGCCTGGTGGGGTCAGCAAGGCAGCAGGGCTGGCAGCAGGCGGGGAGCCAGCTTGGAGGCCAGGGCAGGGCTGGGAGGGAAATGACCTCCGCTGGTTCAGCAAAATCCCTCATCCGGGACTGGTCAAGTCCCGACGGTGCCGGACCAGGGAGGTCCAGCCTGTAGAACCAATAGCCTCTTTTTGGGCTGGTGCCTGATGGATGAGAGTAGTCTTCACTCATGCAAGAGGTCCCACTGACATCAGTGGGTTGCTCCCGCGAGTCAAGTTGGCAGCGTCAGGACGTGAGAAATAATATTTTTCCCCGAGTTGTAACCGCACTGAGTTTGGTTTCCGGGTAGAGCGAAACGCAACAAGCACAAAGCCAGGTTCTCAGCTGATGCCCATCTGGGTCGCTCCAGTGAGCTACGCTGACTTATAATAGCCAAGGACCTGGCCTGAGATGTTTAAAATTCGGTGCTTTCAGTAACCTAAAGGCACAATCCAGTAACAGATACGTGACTTGTATTTTTAAAATATCTCTGCTTTACGATGACAGCACATCTCGCAGCAAATTAACCCAACGATCCCTAATGAGTATGTTTATGCTAGCATGAACGTGGGAGGACAAGGTCATGTTTGCAATGACAGACTGAGATGCTACAATTTAGTGGAATCCTCTTTGCTGGAACATTCAGACGGAAGGAGAGATGTGCCAACAATGTGATGGTCCCTGCTATCATGGAGTCACAAGAAGGTAATTCTGAAGTGGAGAACTGGATGACAGCTTTGTGTGTGTTTCTGAGGGTGCATGCCCAGACTTAATAAGGCATTCACTTTGGCTCATGTCCCTCCCCCGATAAATTCAATTTCCACAATCATTTCAATAGCTACGTGCCCACCTGCACTCGATAGCTCAAACTTTCACGCAAAATCAGCTTACGCTACAGATTGGAAGTGTGGCTTTTTCATTTGTTCATAGTGCATCCTGGCACGTCTGATGAGAAGTCTGCAAGGTAATCCTTGGCGTGATTTGCACAGTAATTTTGAATACCTGAAAGTTCTTTCAAGGACTAAGTACACTGCCAATGGGAGGAAATTGTCTGGCAGATGTAAGTGTGGGTATAAATCTGCTCCACGTGATTCGTGACACAACATGGGGCAGAGTTAAGGCTATTTGGGAAGTTTAATTGGGAACTTCAAGAATTTCAGATGTTTTACTTTTCCACACCTTTGGCTGGAGTTATTCCTGGTATATCTCTGTTAACTAATATTACAGGAGGAATGAAACAGACCCTTTAACCTCAGTTTACCATTTTCTGGACTTTTTTGTTGTTGCTATTTTGAATAACTTTTCTTTTTCTGAAGCATTTAATATACCTTTACGACACTCACTTTACCTTACAGTTCATGATTAGGAATTAAATTTAAATGAGAGGGATAGCTTTCGCATTTAGCGCAGCACTAAAACAGTTTTGAAAACTCATTTGGGCGCATGAAGCAGCCAGATCACAGAATATCAGGGATGTGGCACTTAGCAGATGCAAAGACCACACAGTGGGAAATTGCTAACAAACACCACTTTGCACCTGCTAGTTATAGTACCTCGGCCCGTAGCCAGCACCAGGTGCACACTTCAAACAGACCTTTCAGGAATAGACAAACTTTTGTTTAAAGTCACTGCAATGAATAACTCTGATTCCTGAATGGGTTCCCTGGCAGTTGTCCCGATGAGGCACACTTGTAATTTATCTGGTGGCTGAGTAAGCGGACACACTTCTGAAACTACTAACAGACCATAAAGCCGCTAGAGAGTGCTCCACTGAGAATTCCTATGCTATCTGGCTAAGTGGATTCTAAGTCCTGGTATCCCCACCTACCCTTTATCCAGTTTCCACTCCAGCCTACTCTACAGTCCGATGGAATGTCTCCTTTGACTGCAGGAGGCTTCGCTTGATCTCTTGGTATGCAATAAAACATCAGAAACCTTCATGCACAACTTAAAACTTCATCTGATGAAGTGGGTTTTACCCAGGGAAGCTATCTAATATACTTGTTAGTCTCTAAGGCTATGTCTAGACTGCAGGCTTCTTTCGAAAGAGCCTCTTTCAAAAGATCGCGTCTAGACTGCAGGTGGATCTTTCGAAAGAGAAATCCGCTTTTTCGAAAGAGAGCACCCAGCGAGTCTGGATGCTCTCTTTCGAAGACGGCCTCTTTACATTGAAGAACGCCTTCTTTCGAAAGGGGAACTTTCGAAAGAAGGCGTTCTTCCTCGTGAAACGAGGTTTACCGCCATCGAAAGAAAAGCCGCGTTCTTTCGAAATAATTTCGAAAGAACGTGGCTTGAGTCTGGATGCAGGGGAAGTTTTTTCGGGAAAAGGCTACTTTTCCCGAAAAAAACCCTGAGTCTGGACACGGCCTAAGGGTACGTCTACACTGCGCCCATAGCTCAAAATAAGCTCCGCCATTTGAGCTACTCAAATGACGTATCTTATTTCGAGTCCGTTTCGAAATAGCTTATTTCAAAATTTGGCACCGTCTACACAGCACTTATTTCGAAATAAGTCGCTATTGGGAAATGCCCCTTACTCCTCATGTCATTCGATTTACAGGGATGTCGGAATAGCGAGCCTGTTATATTTTGAAATAACGGGCACGCGCAAAAGACGCGGAATAGCTATTTCGGAATCCGGATATGGTGCTGCAGTGTAGAATAGCCTGAGGTGCCACGGGACTGCTTGTTGTTTTTCAAAATACAGATGAACATGGCTGCCCCTCTGACACTGAAAACAAAAGCTCTTTTTAAGAGTGAAGTGCTTTAGATCACTTTCCTCTTTGTTTGCTGTTCGTTCTCATTTTCACACCCTACTGAAGTGGTCCGTTTTGATCCACACAGGAGCAAGTTACACCAAAAAACTTGCAATGAAGCCTGTTTGCTCATCATTTCCTGCTCAAACATGCAGGTCTTGCCCGGGGTGGCGGGGGGTGGGGAGCAAGGGGGGTGTTCCCCGGCCTATTGCCCAGGGCCCTGGTTGCTTACCCACATGCAGTGGGGTCTGCTGCTGGCCCCATATCTGAGGGCCCAGCTGCCACCCTGCGCTCTGGGGGTTCTGCTGTTGGCTCTGCACTTGGGGTCCCGGTTTCTGCCCTTCACCCCGGGAGGGGGGTCTGCTTTGGCCCCACACTTGGGGGCTCAGCTGCCAGTTCCGTGTCCTGGATACCCAACTGCTGCCTTGCATGCCAGGGCTTTGCTCCCGGCCTCAGCTGGCGGGGGCAGGACGGGGTAATGGGGTGAGGACACCACCCCCACTCTGAAAAATGTCCCCGGGCCACTGGCCCTGGCCATCAGCATCCTCAGTCATCATTCCTACGGCTCGATCGCTCAGAGAACCGCAGTCTCAGCTCCCCCAGGAAAGGCAAGTTCTCTCTGCCTCTGGAGAGCGACGGGAGGAAGGGATCGTGCCCTTCCCCTGACCGCGGGGCCTCTCCAAAGAGCAGAGCGAGGCAAAGGATCCACTCGACATTCAGTCTCCAGAGGCTGAACTGCAGCCCACAGCTTTGTTGCCTGGACAACGGGGTGCGTGGCCAGATTCAGGGGATGTCCGCCCTGCAACCGGGAGCCGCTCCTGTAAGCAGTCCGGAGCTAGCCCCCTCTACGCAGCCGGGAAGCTGCAGCAGCCCCCATGGAGAGACGTGCTACTTCAAGGAAACACCTGCCTGACAGCCTGGCTCTATATTTGGGCAGGGAGCCCATGCTGCCACGGCATCCTGCTATTTGGAGCGAGCGCTGTTCTTCCCCTCTAGCTCGGCTCCGCCACCGACACGCCTCCTGCTTGCAGTACAGACGTGCCCTCGGAGGAAACCGAGCCAGCTTTTCCCCGGCGGAAACTTCCCATGGTGCTTTTCTTAGGCATGCCGCACACTGCTGGCGCTGCCTTCAGACGCGATCTGTTGCTGTCAGCGGAAGATCTGTTTACTTTGTCGTTTCCCGGCTTGCTGTCAGCTGGCCTTGAGAACTGCGCTATGAGTGTAAATCCGCTCGCTTAAGGAAACTGAACAGGGCAAATGGAATGGCTGGCAATGCCCATTTATCACTCCCTTCCCTGCTCCTCAGGCGGGCTCCCTTAAGGCTCCATTGCTTCCAGGTCATCTTGCCAAGAAAAACAGCCCCCTTATTATGTCACACGCTCCTCGCGACCAAGGCGAAACCCAAGAACAACAGAACTAACTTTCCAAAGAACTTTGTAAGTCCAGTCACTCTCCAAGGCTCTCTCTTCAGCCCTGACAGTGAAAACACAGGCAAGTTTGGGGAGCAGGATGGGGACACCAGGGTGTGTTGGCCAGAGAATGACAAAGCAAAGGAAGGGGAGAAACTTGCACCAATGTTCCCTCTAAGCTGAGCACTGGGGCAGCCAACCAGGACAGATTCAGGCGCCACCCAGTTGATCAGAAGAGCACCCAGAGCTGGCAGCATGTGTTTCTGCTGGTGGTGCACATCTGCACATGTGTAGGTGCACTAAACAAAATTTATTCTACACATGGATGGAAAAAATTAGAGGGAATGCTGGTTTGAACTCCCATTTTGAGTCTTGCCTGTGGGCAATAAAGTTAGGAGTCCTATGGGGTTGCTCTAAATGTACAGTGGCCATATTGCACCTGGCAACATCTTGAAAGGGCTTAGGGACTGGTTCGTAAATGGTTCATTCTGCATATCACTCCTCATTTTATCAGCTTCCCCACCGATGAGTGGATAAGGCTGCTTTAGAGTGATGTAACTTGTTGTGTTTTGGAGGGGGGTGATCTTTCACACCCTTGAGCAAGAAAGTTGCAGCATAGTCACGTGGCAGCATAGACAAGCATTGAGTCTGATTTCTCCCCCTCGTATCACCAGTTTTCTATACTGACAAAACGGGGCTGGAAAACTACCGCCAATAGACGTACCTGCAAGTGTTCCTGTCTTTCCAGCTCTCACTGGGCTACGGATACAGTGGGCAAGAAAAGCATGATTGTGAATAAGCAGTAGAGGGCTGTGTGTGTTTGTGTGTGTGTGTGTGTGTGTGTGTGTGTGTGTGCAGTAGAGGGTTTTGTGTGTGTGTGTGTGAGAGAGAGAGAGAGAGAGAGAGATTTTAACAGGCAGCACTCTGCTGCTCAGTGAGATAAGATCAGAGAACATCCCAAATGTTAATGGAATGCATGACCTCCATCCCTCCCAGGGTAAGAGGAGTGGGTGTTGTTATTGGTAGTTTAAAAGTGACTTACCAAAAGTCACACACAAGGACAATGGCCACACAACTGTGTATAGTTTCTAGATCTAATGGCTCCTGGATTGATAGTTTTACCCAGAAGCTTGCGCTGCTGGGTCCTGCCTATATCTGAAAAAAATACATGATAGGGCTTTAAAAAAAAAAAAAAAAAAGACGGATTTCTTTTCTGAGCTCCAGCCAAAGGTTGTTTCAAAGGAGGCTCAGTGCCGACTGTTTTATGTTTAATTCATACATGGTAAGTCCGTTCCTAATTGTATGCGTGGACAAAAACCCTACATTAAGATGGAGTTCGGGTTGAGCCTCATCACTGAAATGCACTGCAGAGATATTGTAATTACTCCAAAACAAAGCACTATAAACCCAGAACATTCAAAGGTTACTTCCCTAGGGAAACCATTTGTCCATTCCTAATTGTACACCACGCAGGTAAAACGACTGGGAGTGAGTATCGTCCAGTCTGAGGACCTATATAGCTTTTTTATAGGTCATTTTTTAAACTTCTCAATACTTTGCTGCAGGTCATTGGGAACTGGATA
This sequence comes from Pelodiscus sinensis, assembly GCF_049634645.1. NCBI lineage: Eukaryota > Metazoa > Chordata > Testudines > Trionychidae > Pelodiscus > Pelodiscus sinensis. The sequence continues at coordinate 34,969,823 of NC_134726.1, forward strand.
TTTAAAGGAATCAGCTCTTCCAAGTTTCAGAGAGGGAGCCGTGTTCGTTTGTGTCAGCAGAAACAACAAAGAGTCAGGTGGCATTTAAGAGACTAACCGCTTTATTTGCCTGAGAGGGGTAGCCGTGTTAGTCTGTAACTTAAAAAAAACAAGCAGCCCTGTGGTACCGTAGGGCATGTCTCCACTAGGAAATTATTTTGAAATAACTAAATTTGAAATAACTCCCGAAATAACAAAATCGAAATAGTGTGTCCCCACTACGGGGGAGTCTCAAAATTAGTCCAAAGCAGGGTCCCCGAATGTGGATGCGCTACCTTGACTTAGAGACCCAGCAAGCCATGGGGAGTCGTTATTTCGAAATAGTGGCACCGGAGCGTCCACACTACTGCTCTTGCAAAATAACTATTTTGAAATAAGCGTTATGCCTCATGAAAAGCAGGAGGACAGATTTCAAAATAACCAGCCTGTAACTTCGAAATTACGGGCTTGGTAGTGTGGACGCTTTGCTTGTTATTTAAAAAGAAAAGGAGTTATTTTGAAAGGACTCTGCAGTGTAGACCAGGACTTAGCGATTAACAACTTCATGAGGTCATGAGCTTTTGTGGGTAAAACCTCCTGAGTTGGCAGCAAAAGAAGTGACCTGTCAATTGTAGGACCAGTGATAATGAAGCTAATTACGTCAGGCTGGATGTGTCTCATCCATAGTTTGCGATGTAGAAATGCGAATACAGGCAGTCCTCGACTTACGCGGATCCGACTTATGTCGGATCCGCACTTACGAACGGGGCTTTTCTCGACCCGGAGCTCATGGGCGGTGGCTTTGCTCGGGTGTCCCTGGTCTGCTGGGGGGGTCCAGCGGCTTTGCTGGACCCCCCCAGCAGATCAGGGAGACAGGAGCAAAGCCGCAAAGGCGGCATCCCGCCGCCTGTGCGGCTTTGCTCGGGGGCAAAGGAGCAAAGCCACACGGGCGGTGGGGTCCCTCCGCCTGTGCAGCTTTGCTCGGGTCTCCCTGGTGTGCTGGGGGGGACTCCCCCCAGCACCCGAGGGAGACAGGAGCAAAGCCGCACGGGCAGCGGGGTCCCTCCGCCTGTGTGGCTTTGCTCGGTCTCCCTGGTCTGCTGGGGCGGGAGGGGGCACAGCTAGTGCGTCCCCCCCAGCAGACCAGGCTTTTGTTGCGGGACGCCTCGGGTGGAGCAGCTGGGGTGCTGCCGGGTTGGTCCTGTGGGAACCTACCGGGCAGTGCCCCAGCTGTTCTGTCCCAGGCTCCAGATTCAGCAGCTGTTGAAACTGATCAGGCTGATTCCAGGAAGCTGGGGGCAGAGCAACTCTGCCTCCGGCTTCCTGTAGTCAGCCCCTGGTCAGTTTCAGTGGCAGCAGCTGAATCTGGAGCCAGTTCCTACTTACATACAAATTCAACTTAAGAACAAACCTATAGTCCCTATCTTGTACGTAACCCGGGGACTGCCTGTATTTAAAGGTGGGAACATTGTCTTTGTAGTGCCTTAACCAGTTCAGATCTTTATTCAAGCCTAGGTTGATAGTGTTGAAATTGTAAATCAGGGGCGAGGAAACTTTTTTGGGTCAGAGCCACTGACCCACAGAAAAATCAGTCCCCCCAGGGGTTGCACACAAATGGAGAAGCCAAACAACCAAACAAAAAGCAGAAAGACTCTCCCTACATTTCCTTTGCATACCAGAGTCTAGGTAGCCCAGGCTAGTAAATTTTGTGTGCTCCAGCCCCATATTGAGGCAGGGGGAGGACTGGATTGCCAGCGTGGGCTCCCCAGTGCTATGTGGGGAAAGGCTTGAGCCTTGGGGGCCGGATCCAGGCAAGCCAGGGGCCACATCTGGCCCATGGGCCATAGGTTCCCCACCCCTGTTGCAAATGAACTCGTTATCCGGCCTGACTTAATTAGCTTCATTAACACTGGTCCTATGATCAACAGGTCACTTCTTTTGCTGTTATAGATACTCTGGATTCTGTCATTCCCTCTACAATTCAGGGGGTTTACCCACGGAAGCTCATGACCTTACACATTCGTTAATTGCATCCGATCGCATTTTCGAAAGCAGGTCTTTCAAAAGTGAAAGTAGTCTGGATTCGTTTTTTTGGAAATAAAAGCCCTTTTTTGAAAAAAACAAACAAACCCCGCTCTTCCTAAAAAAAGGTTTACATGGTCTTTCAAAAAAGCGTTTTTCCCCCAAAAACTGCGTCCAGACTACTTTCGCTTTCAAAAGACCCGCTTTCGAAAATGCAATCGGAAGAAGATATGCAAATTCGCATCGCATTTGCATATCTCCTTTAAAAAAAAACCCGTAGTCTAGTCATGCCCTACGGTGCCACAGGACTGCTTGTTTTACGGGGGGATAAGCTTTTCCGACTTGCAACACCTTTCTTCAGCTTCCACTTCATGAATCTGATGAAGAGACTCACAACTCACGAAAGTTTCTGCCTGAATAAAAATGTTCCTCTTGAAGGTGCCCCCGGACTCTTTGCTGCAGCTCTTCCAAAAGGTATTTCCGAGTGTAAAAAAAACTGCCCCATAAACTTGTCTCATGAGACTAAGCAGCTGCAGGGCGAGGTGTGTTCACATATAAACACACATAAACGTAAAGCAGACATAACCACGTGTTTATAATTGATGAGGATTAGAAAGGGTGCCAGACAGCCAGCTCCCCTCCCGCTCCGCCCACGACTAGCCTCGCCGATGCTTTACCCTTCCTGAGCCAGACTTCCTGTGACCGAAGTTCCACGGGCCGCTCAAATCAGCCTCCTTCATGTGCCCGACCAGCCCGCGCTAAGGCCAGTGGGTAACAGCCGCATGGGGGCTTTCCAGGGACAGCGCTGAGTTGGAAAGCTCACAGGTGACTTTAAATCCCTTCTCTGCATTGCTGGCGCCTTAGAACAGGGGTGGGGAACCTAGTTTGGGTTAAGGGGCCACTGACCCACAGAAAAATCAGTCGGGGGCCGCACGCAAGTGAGAAGCGGGGAAAAAACCCCTCCCTGTGGCCCTCCCCACATTCCCCTCACACACCAGAGCCTGGGGGGGAGCCCAGCCTAGTAGATTTTGTGTGCACCAGCCCCCAGCGGGGAACCAGAGGGGCTGGAGCACCAGTGCAGTCCTGGGGGGGGGAGCCTTGAGCCTCGGGGGCCAGATCCAGGCAAGCTGAGGGCCGCACCTGGCCCCCGGGCCTGAGGTTCCTCCCCTCTGCCTCAGATTATTTGCACGCACGGCACTCTGAAGGCACCGATTTGTTGTCTCCTATTTTTGCTCTTTACGCGACTCTGAACTTGGGCAACCTCAGGGGCGTCAACAGCCTCCCCAGGTCCCTGGGCAAGGTGGGGTGGCGGCTCCACACTTCCGGAAGGGGCAGGGCCTCAGGTGGGAAGCGTGGGGCTGAGGGCAGCCAGTCCTCCATGCCTCCTGGAGTGCACCACGATGGCTCCCACGTCCTCTGGCAGAGATTTATAAGAACATGAGAACGGCCGTATTGGGTCAGACCAAAGGTCCATCTAGCCCAGTATCCTGTCTGCCGACAGTGGCCAGCACCAGGTGCCCCAGAGAGGGTGGACCGAAGACAATGATCAAGCGATTTGTCTCCTGCCATCCCTCTCCAGTCTCTGACAAACAGAGGCCAATGATACCATTTTATCCCCTGGCTAATAGCCTTTTATGGACCTAACCTCCATGAAATTATCTAGCTTCTCTTTAAACTCTGTTATAGTCCTAGTCTTCACAGCCTCCTCTGGCAGGGAGTTCCACAGGTTGTGTGAAGAAGAACTTCCTTTTATTAGTTTTAAATCTGCTCCCCATTAACTTCATTTGGTGTCCTCTAGTTCTTCTATTTAGGGAACTAATAAATAACTTTTCTTTATCGGCCCTCTCCATATCACTCCTGATTTTATAGACCTCTATCCTATCCCCCCTCAGTCTCCTCTTTTCTAAACTGAAAAGTCCCAGTCGCTTTGACCTCTCCTCATATGGGACCCGTTCCAAACCCCTCATCATTTTAGTTCATGATTGAAATGTGATGATTTAAATTTAATTTAGTACAAGATTTAGATTTAAAGGGCCAGCCGCTCTGGCCACTGCACAGAAGCAGCAGCAGCCGGGAGTCACAGGCCCCTTTTGGCCCCCCTTCCGCTCTGGGGTGGACCTGAGAAGGCCAGACAGTTTCTGCCTTGCTTGTGGGTGTTTTCTAGTCACTGTCCCGTGGGTGCTTGAGACCCGGCCCAGCCTGCCTTGTTCCAGCCACACGCGCGGCCCGAGATCCAGGAGGGGCCCAGCCCAGAGCAGCGGAAGTCAACTGGCAGAGCAGGTGGCAGGACCATAGGACGGTTTGGGGCAGCCGCCCCGGGGCCATCGCTTTCGGGGCCAGCCTGAGGGATTACGGGGGAACCTGGTGCTGGCAGCAGGGGCCAGACCTGCCCCTGCGCTCACCAGCAGCGGCAGGAGCCACGGGCAGCCGTGCGACCCAGCACCAACCTGCTCCGCTCTCCCGTGTGCACGGGGGGGGGGGGGGGGAGCCCCAGGTTGCCCTGCTTCTGGCTGCTGTGGTGAGTGAACGGGGCCAGCCCCTCCCCCTCCTGGGAATCCTCTGGGTCGTGTCTCTGGGGGGAGGGAGTTTGAGGGAAGGGGTGGAGCGGAGGTGGGGCAGGGGCGGAATAGGGTGGGATGAGGCAAAGCGGGGGGGCAGAATCAGAAGGGGAGGGGGGTTGTCCTGGGCCCTGCCCCTCCCAGCGACGGCCCTGGGTCATGGTATGTCTACATAGCAAAGAAAAATCTGCAGCTGACCCTCATCAGCTGGCTTGGCTTTGCGGGGGACAGGGCGCCAGGGCTGTTTCGTTGCAATGCAGACTTCTGGGCTCTACCGCTAGGCCTCGAGGGCCCTGTGAGGCGGGAGGGCCCCAGAACACGGGCTCCAGTTTGCACAGCCGGGGAAGAATCCTCCAGCTCCAGTTCTGTCCGCCCCGAACTGGCCGGCAGAGGCCAGCCACAGGGGTCTCCTCGTGGTGCGGACAGAGCACAGAAAGTTAAAGTGGTTGTAACTCCTTCTCTCCCCCCTTTTCCTCCCCCCTAGCCCTCAGGTTCAGGCCGGGTTGAGGAACAGCAGCTTCCCACTTCATGTCATGCAAGGGCCTTTGCAAAATCCCCGACAGCTGGACTCCACAGGGGTTTATTGCTGTCGAGATCAGGATTTTACAGGACTTTTCTTTGGCTCGCACGCGACAGATTCCTCATGAAATACCCCGCAGCGGCCCGGTGGATTTGCTTTTTGCCTCCACGGTTCATTTAGGAGCGTTGGCTACTGACCCGGCCATGACGATGAAGAAGTCCAGGCGGTTCCATGTGTCTCCTAGGTAACACTTCTGCCCGAAGATTCCCAGAGCGACCATCTTGATGACCATCTCCACGGCGAAGAAGGCGAAGATGAAATGGTCAAATGCCTAGGTCAGAAAAAAGACGTTTGCAGTGAATTCTACCGTGATTCTGTCTTCGCAGGCGTAACCCTCCCCCGCATATGGATGTTTCTACTGTACGGGTTCTGCGTCTTGACAACGGACGCAATGAAACCATGGCGCATGGAGTCGAAAAGTGTCAGCCATAAAACCCAAAATACATCCTGGATTGCCTGCTGGGTGACAAAAACACCGCCTGAAATGCAACTGTCGGGTTTTTAGTGCGGGGGAACAATACGCAATTTCTATTCTTTTCGTGGCAAAGACACAAGCCCTCAAACATGTTCTGCTTGTAGTGTATTTACTTTTGCATTTAAAGCATATGCAAATGAATATGCAAATCCCACTCAGTCCTCGGGGGCCTGGCAAGTTGCCACTGAGAAACTCCGCGTTGCACACGCTGTGTGTTTGGGGTGCCCGGGTTTTGCACCATGCCCCAGCTGAAGCAAATCTCTATTAGACTATGTGCTGCAGGTTAAGGAACTGAAATAGTATGGCAGGGACTCATTGCTACTACATGTCACCCCAGAAATGATGAAGATGCAGTGGGGATGAATGGATCGTTATTACTCACACGGAAAAAGCTGTTTCAAAACAGACTAAGAGAGCTGGAAGGAACCTCAAGAGGCCAGCAAGTCTAATTCCCGGCCTTGTTTGGAGGCCTGAACGCATAACAGAAAACAGGCGGCTGTAAACTGGCTTCCTTTGCATATGCCTTTTGGGCATGTATGTGCAGGAGAGAGATCAATCTACTCTAGGGCTGTGTCTACACTGCACCCCTTTTCCGGAAAAGGGATGCAGATTAGACACTTTGGAATAGGCAAATCCGCGGGGGATTTAAATATCCTCCGCGGCATTTGCATTAACATGGCTGCCGCTTTTTTCCGGCTTCGGGATAAGCCGGAGAAAAGCGACAGTCTAGACGTGATTCTCCGGAAAATAAACCCTTTTCCGGAGGATCTTTTATTCCTACTTTCAAGGAATCTAGTTAAGACCCGCTAAGTCAAACTCAGAGGGTGTGTCCCTCCCCACTCCTGCTGGCTGCCAGGACTCCTGCTTGTACAAGGAGTGAGGGAAAGTGAGTTTGCAAAAGAGCTTGAATACTTCCTACATCATGCTTTGGCTTCTATTCTCCCTACAAGCTGGGGTGAAAGTTGGCTGATTGTTCTTTGCATATTTCACTCTTGTTCTGTCTGCTAATCATTCAGAACAGGCTCTGATTTTTACAAATATACGGGACGTTGTCTGTAGTTATCACTGAATGCAAACTATGGTCACCGTGGCGCGGGACTCCTCGTGACCAGTTCGCTTCAATGCATTATTCTGCTGGATAATTAGTCACTGACATCACAAGGGTTATGTCTACACAGCCTGGGGTCACGAGCCTGCTAGCCCGGAAAAACTCAGTCAGGTTCACAGAACTCAATTGATCACATTGAAAATAGCCAGGTGGACACTGTGACTCAGGCGTCGAAGGCTGGAAAGGAGGACAGACTTCAGAGCCCTAGCGCCAATGTAATTCACAATTCCAAAGTGCTGTCTACACTGCATCTGTCAATCTGGCCTGGGGAGGCTTGTGTAGATGTACCCATGATATGGTGTCTACGAGCCGATTTGATGAAATGTGACGAAGAGCACAACTAGTGAAACACCAACCATGACAACTCACATGGGGAATCCCTTTGTTGGCCTGTGGATTTGGCAACCAGTAAGAATGACAGACAGTGACCAAGCAAAGGTGCGTCTGTGTGAACGACTGCCAAGAAGAAAAGGCGGGATCATGGCTGGGAAGAATGGAAACCCTTTGCCTAGACCAGCTACTACCTGGTAGGATCTAGGAACCAGCTTCCGTGACCATCTAGCCCAATTTTTTTGCACCTTTCTCTGCAGCAGCAGAGCCCGGATGCTTCTCTCAGGGTGGTAGTTCCTACGGGCGGTAACCATTTGCCGTGTTTTCTCAGCTGGGTTTTACATTTTACTCCGCAACAAATCTCTGGCGGCTTCTCTATTGCTCTGGCTGGTTCAGTTCTGCACCCAACATCACGGTGCTTTGGGTGGGAAGGGGCGGAGATGGGAAAACCCCTGGATTGTTGACATTTGCCTATGAACCTTGACCACCCCTTGCAGGTGGTTGCATCTGCCGATCTACTAGGGGACCCAATGGCATTTCCTTACTGTGGAAGGGCCTGCAGGGTAACATGTGCGTTTCAGGGTCAAGCATGCACACTGCAGGGACACCGCACCCGCAGGCATTACACTGGTACACATCATGCTCCACCAAGGCTGCGCTGCTCAGTAGAGGCCGGTTTGGAGCTTATGAGGCGAGTTAGTGAAGATACACAGATCACAGCGGCTGGCGCTGCCATGTGTTGCTAAGGGCAAGCCCCTTAGGCTATGTCTACACTGCGGGTTTTTTTGCGGAAGAGGGTATGCAAATGGCACACTCATTTGCATATCTTCTTCCAATTCTTTTTGCGGAAGAGGTTTTGCTGATAAAAAGCCCCATGTAGATGGGGTCATTTGTCAGAAAAAAAACACCCTTTCGCAAGATCCCTTATTCCTCAAAAATCGAGGTTTACAGGACCTTGCGAAAACAAATGGCCCCGTCTACACAGGGCTTTTTATCCGCGAAACCTCTTCCACAAAAAGAATCGGAAGAAGATATGCAAATGAGCGCACCATTTGCATATCCTCTTCTGCAAAAAACCTGCTGCGTAGACATAACCCTAGAGATGGGCAATCCGGTGGCACGTGTCAGTCGTGGGATGGCCTGGCGCATGTGCTGCCTCCCCCCAACCCTTCCTGGAAGCTATCAAGGTTCCAGGAAAAGGGTTTATGAGCCCAGGACTTGTACACCGGCCCCAGTGGACAATCATCTGTAGCTTATTCGGATTTAGCTGGCAGCCTCAGCTGAGGAACAAAGCCAACACGGAGAGTGAATGATCTCAAGAGAAAAGGATTGAAACGAGGCAAGACCACCGGAGCCTTTCACACAGGCCGTCACACAGCCGTCGGTCAGGTTGCTGCCAGCCTGGGCTGGATTCAAAAGGCGGAAGGCTCCATAGCCTCCAGTCCTGTGGAGTCATCAAGTCCCCTACAGGAAGGGTTCCTGGGTCGCTGTACCTGGATCCTGAGGGTCCTGACTGTGAACCGAACCTCCGGGCCCAGGCTCCTGAATGAATCACTAGCTTAAAAGGTTCTCTCTGCTCCATTCAGTCATGTTTTACCCGCCAGCTATGAAAGCACATCCTGTTGCCTGAGTGTGTATAATTCGATAGATTACTTATGAATTTCCACTTACCACTTTTAGGCTTGGCAGGTTCTTGTCCCCGAATCAGGGCCAGTATTTGAATTATTCTATGGCTGGGAACCCTGATGGGCACAGTGGGAGCACGCACACTATAGGAACTGTCGTGTATCTCTCAGTATATTGTAGAGATTTGTGCTTTGGTCTGTGTGTCTGCCTGTGAGTCCATTTGTTCAAGAACTCCTCCTAAACCGTCAGAGCGAGGACCACCACATGCGTTAGGCAGCTTCCTTTTATCCTAACTTGAAGCAAGGCCAGGTTGTGCCAGGACATTGGAATGTGCTTAGAATGTGACTGTTTTCCATAACATGGAAAGTGATGGGGCAGAGAGAGGAGGGATGCAAGTCTCACAGTCACCACTGGGGGGCAGCAAAAGCAGAGGAGAGCTGCCCTGCAGAGTCACCTCTGAGGGCAGCCGCACCACCAGCGGAGTGGCCAACTGGGGATGGGGCTCTGCTGTCTTGCCTGCCGCTGGCCCAGGTAAATGGTGCTCAATGCTTCAAACCCCTCCCACCACCTCTACGCCTCCCGGGAGCACCACCCAGAGGACCATCCTCCCCCCCCCCCCCCGCCTGCACTTCTGGGCCATCCAGCATGGCCGCAGAATGACCCTGGACTGGCCCTCCACCCCAAATGCCTCCGCCCCTGGATGGCCCCCTACCCCAAGCCGTTGGGCTAAGCCCCCACTCAAACCCCTGGGCCAGCCTCCCCTCCTCTGGCCCCAGGCTAGCATGGGGCATGCCAGCGGGGGAGGTCTGCACAGTAGCCCCTGCCTTCTTCCCCCCTCTGATCAGACCTAGGAAATGCCAGGTAAGTCTGCAGTTAGCACACCCACAAATACCTCAACTTCACAAGATAAACAGGGAATGCGTTTCTGTATGGCCACATATGCACCCCATTCCTTCTAGAATAAACTGAGGTGTTAGCCATCATCTTCCTCCTCACCGTCTCCTTCCCCATCATCACCAGTGGCCATCATTCCGGCACCTCCCAAGGATTGCATCTCCTTCTCCTACCGCCCCTCGGCTGGGATGCCCCTTTTTGTTATGTTTGATGCATATTCAGTAGGGGACGTTTCCCTTTCTCCTTATTTGTATTTCTTCACTTTACGAATGGTGAAATGTCCTTCTCCTATAGACCAGTGTATCATTGATCTCAACTCATTATCCTACACGTCAATTCGTTACTGTGGCCCCTGTTGTGGTTCTGTCTCACCTTTGTTATTTCTGTCGTAGCTGGTTATTCAGTCAGGTCATAACCGGTTCTTTTGGGTTTCTCAAAGTTGTGGCGTCCCGCTAAGTTTGGGCCTATTTTTGGTATTATATTGGACCCAAATACACGCACCTTGGCTTTGCTCTCCAAGGGCATGTCTGCACTCGCAAATTATTTCAAAATAACGACATTTGAAATAATCATGCCCAAAATAAAATCAAAATGGTGTTCTTCTCGGAGGAGTTCCGATTTTGAAATAACCTGCCTGTTATTTCGAAATGATGGGCTTGGTCATGTAGATGCTCCACTTATTATTTCGAAATAAGGGGAGTTATTTTGAAATAACTCCCTAGTGTAGACCAGGGCTAGGTGAAAGGTCCCGTGCTTTGGTGAAAGGTGCTAGACTTTGTCTTTGCTCAACATACAGGACATGGCCTGTAAGCCCCTCGCGTTGCAGTCAAACTGCATTACTATAAACCTGTTCTAATAAACAGAGACTCAACCCCAGAAGGCAATAATAAGTCGATAAGATTCTGTATATCTGTAGGAAAGCAAGCAGGTTAGCCCTCTAGGCTACGCTCTTACCTCCAGGATGGTGCATCGCTCCGACTTGCACTCCACGTCTTCGCAGGGCTGGAACATGCCCAAGGTGACGCAGTTCAGCAAGATGACCAGCATGCTGACATGCTCGAACCAGGTGAGAGCAGCGAGTTAAGGAGGATGCACTTGGTCAACAACTGGCAAAGACCCGGGAAGCGTCAGCAGCACCGCGGCACCATTCACACCCCAGAGAACTCGACCCACCCCGGCATTTCTAAGAGACATTAACAGCCAAAGTTTCTGGGAACTGACAGGGGAGGCTTCCTGCAATGGGGACTCCTGCTGAGATGAAGGGACAACAGCAGCCCCGGAGCGGTGCAATGGGGCAAATGAGTAGATTTCACATGTGAAGTTCTGCTTTCAATCATCAGTTTGCATAGTTCATACACGAGGGACAGCAGATGAGGACAAAACACTAACTCTTTGTTCTTCCATAACATCCCTCTCAAAGCCCTTTATTGGCATCAATCACATCCTCAAACCCCCCTGCACAAGATGTAATAATTCCAGCATTATAAAGAAGGGGAAACTGAGGCCAGGAACAGTCACGTGACTGAGCCTAAGTGATGTGGTGAGTCAGTAGAAGAGACTTGATTGCAGCCTATAAATCCTGTTTTCTCCAAGCACACCACACTTTACATCATTACTTTCCTCAGGCATGGGCCTATTCTGTGCCTCGGGTGCACCCGAGATTTGACTAGTGGTTCCATTTCCATTTACCCATTTTCCAATTCAAACTGATACATTCCCATTGTTCCCCTGTGATGTTCTCAGAGCAACCTCCAATGCTGCAAATCCAGGGATTTCCAGAACTCCCCATTGGTGCGGTGTCAGAAGCCCTGGGAGATGGGAACTCGAGAATGTTATTTGGGCCTGCCAGGCTGTATTTCTGATGTGGGGCTGGTTCAGTTGGCACCTCGGAGCGACCATGTTTTTAACAAATGTCTGATCCACAGCTACAGGAAAGCAAAAGGCTCTGAGTTAGCGAAGTGCAGTGTGGCTGAACTAAGAGTGAGAGCATGTCTACATTATAAAATGAGGTGGATTTTATTTAATTCAACTCAGAGCCTCCCATGTGACAAATGCAATTTTGCAAGTCCCCACTAGGCGGCTTTGGTTGATGGAGCACATCCGCACTGCCAGGGATTGCAGCGACCCACGGAGTGATGCATCGTGGGTAGCTATCCCACAGACCCTGAAGCAGGTTGGAATTCAGGGCTAGGATCCCAAAGTCTAAAACATGGTTTCCCAAACTGGGGGGTGTGAAGAAATTCCAGGGGGGGGCGGGAGGAGACCCAGCCCCCCCCATCAATCCTCCCCCAAGAAAAAGCCCGGTCCAGCCAACCGCTCGGGCATCTACTGGAACACGCACAGCTTGGGCTGGCTGGGGCAGACTTCAAAATGGCTGCCTTAAAAGGGCAATGCCTGCTCTGCTCTTAAAAGGGCAATTTTTTTTCTCTCAACAAGTTTGGATGCTATTTTTTTGGGGGTGGGGGCATGAGGGTTTCTCAAAAATCCAAAAGGGGGTGTGATGCCGAAAAGTTTGGGAGCCACTGTTCTAAACCATTGTTGTGGGTTGTTTTGGCTGTACGTCGTCAGCTTCCCATGTCTGTGGCTCAGAACCAGCCTTGTCCTGTGGTAAAATTTATTTCCACATGGCACTGCTGGGTGTCCCTGGGGTAGCCCATACCCAGAATGCCCTGTGTGAATTTGACACAGATATCAGCCTTTCCTTGGCTGGTTTGGACTTTTTCCTGCACAGACTCCCCCTGGAATCCCAGCACAGCAATCGGATCCCCTGTCTTCTATACACTCCATGCTGGAGGCGTTTGTGACCCTGGACATGCTCAGCCTGGCTGGGGAGCTTCCCATGCCATTCCAACGGGAAATGAACATTTCGAAATTCCCTGGGTTTTTGCTGCACACCTGACAGAAGAGCTTTGGAATTTGAACAGGCCACTGCGGAGTTAACACTGGAACACTTTGGGGTCACCACCTGAGGGAGCCAGTAAGTCCGCCTTACAATCCACAGTGTTTACACTGCCCTTAATTCGAGGTGTGAATGTTACTTCAAGCTTTACTCCCCTCATTCAAGTGGAGGACTGGGATTGCTTTTAAAAGCCCTGTAGGTTGATGGGAGGGACACACTCATTACAAATTCGACCTATCGCGGAATACCTCCACCTGAGCTTCTAGGAAAAGAAAATCAGAGGACCAAATGCTGCAATGAAAATCCGGAGTGACTCCAGGAACTTCGGTGGTCATTCAAGATTTACACCAATGTAAATGAAAGAGCAATTGGCTTCAAAGGGGATGAAGAAAGAAGAGATTTTTTTACGGGGGATATGTTAATGCAAAAAAAAATTATTTCTATATCAGACAAGCCTGCGGAAAGCTATCCTATTTGCATCCATAGTTTCAGGGGGAAAAAATACCCTCCCGGTCCTTGTCCTATTCATTACTATACAGTAAGTGGTTTGTTCATTATACAACATCCCGGCTCCTCCTCCCTTTCCTCCCCCATACTGTCTGACTGCTCTGTGTTTGCAAGCGCTGCCTGGGTAATAAATCCCGTGTTTATCATCTGAAGATCAACTAAGGTTCATGAAAACCATCCAACAAAAACCAGAGCCTGGGTTATCAGGCCTTCTCATCTCTGGAGACCCAGGTCTAGTGTGCCCTGGTGGGCCCATGTTGTATCCTTTATTCATCCCACCCATGCATGTATCTTGTGCTTGTCCCCGAAGAGGCTTTTGAAAACGTTCCCTGGGTCTGCCCGGCACGCACATGCATCCGACAGGATGGAAATCACCCGCCCAGGAGACAGCTGGAATTCCGCTACCCTCCAGATTGCACAAGCCAACTCGGCAGCAGCCTTCGGAGCTGTCGTGCCCAGCAGCCTCGGAAAGAGCGCAAACCACAGCAAGCCCACGCCTCAGAAAGGGAGAGTGGGGAACGCCGCACGTGAGACAGCCTCGCCACAGACGCCCTCCCAGGCCAGAGCAAGGGGGAAAGGAGGCCATAATGAAGACGGCTCTCATTAAAATCACAAGCTCTGCTCAGAGGAACCAGGTCTGCGGCCGGTGTAAACTATCGGAGGGAGGCCTATCGATTTCAACAGAGTGGCGGCAATTAAGGGTCTGACTCCAGGTGTGCACACTGTGCTTATCCTCATGGTACCTGAGCTTCTAAGGGTGCCTATATACCGGAGAGGCGATTTCTAGCTGGGATGGACATACGTCCATTAGCTCTGATCAATCTAGCCGCACGCAGACAAGGCCGTCGCAGCTCCACCGACGGTGGAACGGGCTAGCCTTGCTAAATACACACACAATGATTCCAATGGGATTGTGTGTGGGGTGGCAAGCCCACCCTGCTGTCAGCACAGCCCCCCAGCAATGCTCTTTTAGTGTGCTAGTCTGAGTAGAGCGAAAGCAGGTCTGGCTACCTGAGCTGCTAATGACACCGCCAGTGTAAAGCTACCAACAGAGACTGCCCTTGCTCCAAAGAGTGCCGTACAAACAGGACTGGTTAACTCCTCTGCTGGCAAAACACTGGTTTCAGAGGCAACCCAGGCCTGTTGGGGAGAGGGGGCAGATTGAGAGCACCCAGATTCAGCAATTAAAACCTGGGAGGGGGGCATGTGACCCTACAAGGCCCCACTCTCCCCAGGAGTCACCTATGACTGGTTTCAATGGTGTGATACCCAAGAGTGATTTGCAATGCAGTCTAAGCCTGGAGGAGATCTTTAACAGCTCAATATTCCAGCTACACCCAGCAGACACACCTACCACGTTGTCAATTTCCACTGATTGCGAAGTCACGGATTCAGAGCAGAAGAACAAAGTGAGAGTTTCCAACTTTTCTGAACAAATGCACTACAGGTTGAATCTCTCTAGTCTGGCACCCTTGGGATCTGACCAGTGCCAAACCAGAGAATTTGCTGGACCGTGGGAGGTCAGTATTGTCTAGCAGCATTACCAACACTTCCACTACTTACTGGGCTATAAGACGACATTTAGGGGCAAATTAGAGCTAAAGAACAGCCCAGAACACTGGCAGCCAGGACTAAGAGGTTTAACCTGTAGTTTATCTAGAAAAACAACCACCACTCGCTACAGCTGTGGCAGGCAGTGATTGCCACCTGCCTGCTAGCTACAATCACTCATAGCAAGCAGAGAATGTGGGCTGGCTAGGACACACAGAGAGTCACTGAATGGACACACCAAGTCAAACGTGGAACCTCAGGACAAAGGGTGAGAATGGTGGCCCGCAATGGCCGGCGCAAAAGCTAAAGCACCATACAGAATGGTACTTGGATGGGGGTTTGACAGCCAACAGCCAGTGGGTTAAGGCGCCGTGGCGGAATGAGCATCGATGGTACATCCCAACTGGTACATCTCTCAGCGCACGTAGCATAGCTGCTGTTTGCAGGATGTGAGGATGGGGGAATGGCTGCCGAGGTCAAAGGTCAGCCTTTCATTTGGGAGGTGGGATTATGGACACTAAGGAATTGCAGGCTATGGGCAACACCAGGCTTCGGCTGCTGTTGCATGAGTGGCATGCTGTGTTTAAGGAGCATTCATTTCCTTGTTCACTATAAGCCCTCTTTGTCCTTAAAAGAAAACCAGCAGCAGGCTATGAGGCCACCGTGTGTGGTTATAAGCACAAGTCGCCATAGGTGGTGGATTTCTTAAAGCCCCAGGTCCTGGAGCCAGGTGATTACCCCAGCCTGTCTGCTTTCATTTAAAGCAATGACTACATGACGGCAGAGAGAAGCTTGAAAATGTGCCCCCCCTCACTCAGCACACCCTAATGCCTCAGAATCCAGAAGGCAACCCCCTCCATGTGTTATTTTTAAAAGCTTGTGATTTGTAACCTGATCTCCTGACTGGCAGAGGGAAGAGGGCTGGCTCAGGACTTTCGAATGCTTAGGGTTGGCAGGGTGTTGGCCAGGGTTTTCTGTAGCTTAAGGTTCCTTGCAGACCTGCCCACCTTATCGCTGAACTGCCCACGGTCTCCTACAGAGCAGTATGAAGGGACCCATATTACAGCTGCAGGCCCCGGATTCGCGGAACTCAGCTATTGTTGAAACACCAGCTTAAGTTTATTTATAGTTGATCTCTCCAGATGCCATTACGTTTTGATGGGGGGGCGTTTTTAGGCATGTCTGGCTCCACCGGGGCCTCGTCTTTGGGCTAATTAGAAGCAGAGTTAGAGTCCTGTTCCCTAAAGAAAACAGACCATGCCAGACCCAAACAAAAACCAACTCCATGCCGCCATCCTTCTTACAGCGCTTGCTGAGCTTGATGGGTTTCATGTGGAACTCTGTGTAAACACAGCTCCCGGGTTACTCCCAGATGCCTGCATTCACATTTGTCTCACGCTTTATATTATATTTTCCATGAAAAACATTAATAGCGTGTAGATTTACTGCTGGCAGACAGGGCTGTAGCAGGAGTGCTGGAGAGAGAAATTCAGAACAAGGAACAGTAGTACAAGCTGACTTTTGCCAACGTGGCTTTTGTGACATGCATTGCTGAGAGCTGGGGGCAGAACCCGCAGCACGAACACTCCTGCAACTGTCACGCAACTGCCTAATTGCCAGCAACCTCGACAGGCCAAGAGCTAAGTGGCTTGTGGGATGAGAACTGCCCCCTGATCCGGAAGGGCCGTGGCCTTCAGAAAAGAAAGGGACTGAGGTCTAAGACATCACAAGCAATATGGTAGCAAAGTCGATGATCGTGACTGTTTTAAAGTGATCTACTGTCTTCTGCTGGAGTTAGAGCTATGCTGTAGAGATGGCTGCTCCCTTGTTTTGAAAGCTCAAATCCCTCTTCATACTCAGCCAAGCAACGGCCTGCATCACTGTGGAGGAACCATCAAGGTTCTCAGACATTCTTTAATTACGAGAGACATTGTGTCATAGAATGTCACGTATCCCTCTGTCCAGGCTGTTTCCCCACTCTGGCACGATAAATGCAGAAGTGGGGGACCACAAAAGTACCCCAAAACCTTATTTTTCCAGGCTTTGGTATAAAACTTCCCCCCCAAAATCTTAAAAAACCTAGGTTTTGGGGATAAAAATCCACTGCCACCACCCAAGTAATGATAAGGAAACCAGGGAGAGACCACTTGGGAAATCTCAGCCCCTAAAGTTAAACCAGGACACAAAAATTAACCAAAACCAGGTTAATAAAAAGAAAAGAGAAATAACTTTTATTATCACCACAATATTCCTGCTATAAGCATAATGACTCGATGGGAATTTCACCAATTAATATACTCATGGGGAGTTCTACCATGGGCCAAAACTTAGTTACAAAGGAGAGAAAAACCCATTTTTAAATGCACAGACATCAGATTCCCATTCCCAAACCATAAAACAATAAAACCTAACGGATTTATCTAAACTTCACCCTACTTACAGATAGTGAAGAGTCTTTTCTTGGAGCGAGACGTTTTGTCTGTCCCCCTCATTAGCTGGAGAGAAACTGCCCAGGGACAAAGGAAGGAAAAACCCCAAAATTCCTTTGACCCAGTTTGAAATCCCGATCTGCATTTCTATTGGCTGAGCAGATACCTTGGTAGGTAAAATTAACCCCTTAGTGCCCAGGCTGCTGCCCATCTCTCATGGTCATGACACCCTGCAGACCAATCAACCACTTTCAGCACCTCATTTTAATCAGGAGGGCCTGCACAGACATTTCACCAGCAGGCCAGCCTACAGTAATGAGCACAGAACAAAAACTGTAGATAGATTGCACTAAGTGATCAAACTAGCACAAAGCTGACCCAAGGTTTAATTTACTCCATCTAGCCTCTTCCAGCAGCAATGTAACCATCCCCTGCATCTCTCTGTAATCGATTCTGTGGCCACAATAGAATAATAGGCACCCGTGTTATTTCAGAGATGGAAAAATATCCAATGGATCATTTTTGCCCGGATATCTGGCTAGCTCAAGATTGTTTCCTACAGCAAACGCTCTACTCTGTATGGACAAGCATGGGCTGTCATCCTTCTCAGACTCCTCTCCCATGCACATCAATGAAAGCAACAACTTTCATGCTCTTCTTCGCATGATAAATACATTCATATGGCTTTCCATAGCTTTTTATCTCAATCAGGCATTTGTTACTGCCATTGAGTGCCTGAATTTAGATACGTGAAGAGGAGACATCTAGGATGAAATCCTAGCCCCACTGAAATCAACTGGAGTTTGCTAATTACTTCAATGGCAGATATGCAACACTGGGTAAAATTTTTTTCTCTTGCCTGAATAAGCTTCCAGAGACCATGGCCACATAATTGAGGCAGGCGCTTGAGACTAGTTAAGAGCTTGCCTGGAACAGCAGGTTAATCAGCCAATTAAGGCCTGTGGGGCTGCTTTAAAAGGTTTCCCTTCAGGTAAGGAAGGGGGAAGGAAAAGAGTGAAGGACTGGGAGGAGTAGGTGTGTTGCTGGAGAACTGTGTGTGTGAGCTGAGGACTGTGAGCAAGACAGAGTGCTGTGGAGGAGGAAGACAGGCCTGTTCAGGTACCAGAGGAAAGGTACTGGGAGAGATTGCTTGGGGAA
This sequence comes from Pelodiscus sinensis, assembly GCF_049634645.1. Lineage (NCBI taxonomy): Eukaryota > Metazoa > Chordata > Testudines > Trionychidae > Pelodiscus > Pelodiscus sinensis. The sequence goes on from NC_134726.1 coordinate 34,987,978, forward strand.
ATGGCCCAGGGAAAAAGCTGCCAGACTGGGAGTAAAGGAAACCTCGTCTGTTGCCCTTGTCTGTTGGGGAGTAGTTCCCCCAACTCTCTCCCATCCACTTCAGAGTCTGCCTGAGAGGGGAGATCAAGATGATGGAGGGTCTTTCAACCCAAACTGGGGTGACCTTGCCTCTAGAAAAAGAAGAGGCTGCTGTGTAGAGGGTCACAGCGACTCTGCAAGGCAAACACTGTCCCTTAGAAGCATGGTTGGAACTTTGCCACAGCACCTACATTTGAAAGGACATCCATAAAGTTTAAATAAGCTTAAGTGAGTCCCGGAAGTTATTTTCCAGTAAGTTAGGAATATTTTTGGAAGGAACACCTACAGCATGGTGACCCAAAGAAAGCTCAAGCCATGCAGATTACAGAATTGTAGCCTTGTCCAGCAAAAGGCATCCCTGGAAATTCTCAAGAGGAGAAAAGGAACATAAGACCCAAGCATTAGAAGAAATTAGGGAAAGGAAAAATTAGGCTGAAGAGGAATAAAAGTTTCCAAATGCTGGGGTATTTTAGGTTGTGGACACCTCAACTAGAAGTGATGGGTGTCTCCTCACTTGGGATGCTTAGCCCAGTCTGGGAAAGCAGTAGAGAATGCATGATAAGGGCTAAAGTCGAATTAAGCTACGTAACGTCAACTACGTTAATTGTGTAGCTTAAGTCGAAACAACATGGTGTTTAGGACTGTCTACACAGCAGGAAGTTGAAGGAAGAGCACTCTTCCTTCATCTTCCCTTACTCCTCGTGAAATGAGGATTACCATGAGTTGGAATAAAAGTCCTCCAGCTCGCCATGATTTCGAAATAAAGGCTTGTAGCGTAGATGCGGACTGTTATTTTGAAATAACATCAGTTATTCCGAAATAATGCTGCTGTGTAGATGTGCCCTAAGAAATATACTAAAGGACCAGTGAAGAATTTGCCCATCTGATATTTCCATGTGAGCATATTTCTCCCACCTCTCTCTTAAACCTACCCTAAAAAGACCAATGCCTGACACAATCTTACAGAAGCATGCTGAATTTTAACCTCCAGCCGGGTGCAGGGAGGTTTGCCATTGTTCTGTCTCACCAGACAGATTTCTCTTCTCTGGGACTTGGGTTTTGTGCAAATGCATTAAGCGCCTGGCCTATTTACTTTCACATCAGATTAATGACAGTGATTTGTTCCATAATTCGAAAGTGGGATTACTCTGAGAGATGTGGTCTAACAGAACTAATCCTCCTTCCCCTGTGGTGCTCAGAAACTCCAGACAGAGGCAATTCAGTTCATTCTCAATTTCTCTTGACAATGCACTAAACTGAGAATGCTATGTCCCTTGTTCGCAGTGGGACATGCTCCAATCTGAAAGAAAATTGGTTTGGTAAAGGAACTTCTCTGAGGCTCTGGTTTAACCTATGGCCTGCTGCTTTCGTAAAGTGTCCTCCAAGCCAGGAACAGTGCTGACACACTCATAGATAGGGCCCTACAAAAGTCACGATCCACGCTGGTCAATTTCACCATCACTGGATTTTTAAAATGGTAACTCCCATGATTTCAGATATTTGAATCTGAAATTTTATAGTGTTGTAATTGTAGGGGCTCTGACCCACAAAAGAGTTGTGTAGGGTTAGTGGGGGAAGGGGAGTTGTGGTACTGCTATCTTTATTTTTGCAAAGCTGCTGGCAGAGGCATAGCCTTCAGAGCTGGGCAGCTGGAGAGCAGTGGCTGCTGGCCAGCAGTCCAATTCTGAAGGCAGAGCTACCGCCAGCAGCAGTGCCGAAGGCAGGACGGGTTGGTATGGTGCTGCTCCCCTTACTTCTGTGCTGCTGCCTGCAAAGCTGGGCTGTTAGTCAGCAGCTGAAACTGTCCAGGTGCCTAGCTCTGCAGGTGGGAGCACAGAAGTAAGGGTGACATGGGTATGGTATTGCCACTCTTATTTCTGTGCTGCTGCTGGCAGGGTGCTGCCTTCAGAGCTGAGCACATGGCCAAGACTATAGCCAGGGGTGGGGGGAGAAGGCTGAGGAGGAGAGCTTTGGGATGCTGGAGGGGGCTCCAGCTGGGGTGCAGGTCAGGGCTGGGGCAGGAGGGGCTGACATTCAGTGGCTCCCCGGTCAGTGATGCAGCGGGAGTGCTAGGGCAGCTTCCTGCCTCTCCTGGCACCGCAGATCAGGCTGTGCTGCAGAAGCAGCTTCCCATCAAATTGGAGTGTGGAGCGAGTGCTCAGGGCAGGGGCAGTGTGCAGAGCCCTGTGCGCTCTCCCTTTTGTAGCCGGTTGCTTCTGGAGTGCAGCACAGACTACGGTGCCAAGACAGAAAAGACCCAGTCCCCGACATTCCACGACTCAGTACTGAGTCATAGTTTGGAAACAACCGGTGCAGGGTCAAAGCACCCAAAGGGCCAGATTTCACGGGAGGACTCCAGATTTCACAGTGCGCAACCTGTTTTGCACGGCTGTGACTTCGATAGGGTCCTCCTCATAGAACCTGTACTGGGTCCGCCGGCATTGTGACAGATGGTGAGATTCTGGCAGCGGGTCACAGCACAAAATGGGAAAAGCTAAGCCCAAGCCACCATGTTCACCTGGGTCAACGCAGAGCCCAAGATGGCCTCTTCTGGCCGAGCACGAATGCTGCCATCAAAGCAACCGAACCAGTGCAGCCAAGGGTGATTTGTGAACACTCCGGAATTTAGGCTGCCACAGATGTGTTTGACTTAAATAAGAAGATTACATCTTGTTAGTGGGTTACTACTCTTCCCCACCTGTTGCACAACACGTCAAGCGGCAATGGAATAGCACATTGTAAATAACAGTTTGCTTGCTGTGAAATTCCAGATGACTTAATAACAGTGAGTAGTGCACCGCTCCAGAATGGCTCATTTCAGCAATTCTTTTCGGTGTATCAGGAAAAAAACACCTCATCAATCCCTTACTGTGCACAGTCAAATGCGCCAGCCAATAGCAGGTGTGAGTCAATGCAAATAGCAAAGGAGTTGATAGCAATAAAAGCCCTACTGGGTACAAATCATTCATAGACACCACCCGTGTAATAGTGCAACATACTTCCCAGCGGGAGCCTGGGACTACCAGACCAGAGGCTTGTGGAGAGGCAAACATTTTCATAGTACTATCTACTATAACAAGCTTCTTGATTCAAAGCAAATTTGCCATGAAATAATGGCAGAAGAACTACATGTTCGGAAACGACAACGGAAGGCATATGCAATGGCATGTAGTTACCCTCGCTGCAAACGGCACAGATGGTTAGATTCCAAATGGAAAGTGGCTGGCAGTTTACACGGGTGACACCCATGCATCCGTGTTATTGTCATACATGATAACTACTCCCGTGGGTGAGTGCTACCGGAGGAGAAAATTCACTGGTTCTCTGTTTCTTGCAGCCATCCAAAATGCTGAAGACAGTGCCTCCGCATGTTGGCAGTAACATCCCATGGCTCAGTGGAAACAGAAGTTATACTAGAAAACACTACGAAATGTCATTGCGTAGCCACTAGCATCTGTTAGTATTTTATCCGATTATTTACGACTAAAACTATACATTAAGTCGCTCAGTGACATCCACCAACAGCATGTTCACTAAAACGAGACTGTACTATCGAGAGCAAAAGTAATAAAAAGTGACTTTTTAAAAGAAACAAATGCATATATGGAGACGAAACTACATTCCAAGTGGATTACAGAAAGTGGAATACTAAGCGGACAATCAGACCAGTACAGATGACAAAAGTCACTGGCTATGAAAGAAACAAGAAGCAGTCAAGATAGACGGCCAGTGATGAATCCACTTTAATGGCCACACAACCTACGGCGGAAGGGACAGTTCTCAGAATAAGAAATAGCTATGTGATTAAAGAGAGTAACTTTAAGAACATAACATCAGAATAGCCATATTGGGTCAGACCAAAGGATCATCTAAGCCCAGTTCCTGTCTGCTGATAGTGGCCAATACCAGATGCCCCAGAGGAAGTGAACAGAACAGGGAACCATCAAGAGATCCTTCCCTTGTCACCCATTTCCAGCCTCTGATAGACAGGGTATGTCTAGACTGCATCCTTCTGTCAGCAGAGGGATGCAGATTAGGCAGGTCGACATTGCAAATGAGGCAGGGATTTAAATATCCTGTGACTAATTTGCATAAAAACGGCCACCGTGTTTTGCCGACTCAGCACTTTGTCGGCAAAAAAGTGGCAGTCTAGAGGGGGATCTGTCGAGAAAGAAAGCCTCTTTCGACAGATCCTGTAAACCTCCTTGCAGGAGGCATAAGGAATCTGTCGAAAAAGGCTTTCCTTCTCGATAGATCCCCCTCTAGACTGCCGCTTTTTGCCGACAACGTGCTGAGTCAGCAAAATAGGGTGGCCATTTTATGCAAATTAGGCACAGGATCTTTAAATCCCTGCCTCATTTGCAATGTTGACCTGCCTAATCTGCATCCCTCTGCTGACAGAAGGATGCAGTCTAGACATACTCACAGAGGCTAGGAACGCCATTCCTATGCCTACAACTTCCATGCAACAGACAGGGAAATCCAGTCGTGTCAAGGGTTGCAGATCACCTGCCGTGTACTCATCACTGGATGTAGAAGTCTGTAGTTGGAATGTTTGGATGACACTGTGTTTCAGTATTGCGCACCCGACAGGTTCAAATATCATAGAGAAGGCCTTTAGAATCACGGGGGCGGCTTAGCCATTGGGAGATTCTTTTTTAAAGGACCACAATTTGTTTTGTTGGCTTTTGTTTGAGCAAGCAGGGGTAGAGCCCTGCGCAAATGCAAAATGTATACCTGTATCCGCATCCCTATCCACAAAAACGAACAGCGGATATAAAACGGATATAAAGTGGATATCTGCAGATTTGCAGGGCTCTAATTAGAAGCCCCATTTTAAATTTTAATCTGTACCCATTAGGGCTGGCAACTGATTAAAAAAAACCCAAAACAACAGAAGTACAAAATTCTCATGTATTCCCATGACTCCAGGTGCTTGGGTATAAAGAAAAACAACAAATTCTAATGTTAAAATCATGAGAGCTGGCAAGAATGGAAGGGAAGATGTAACAGGGGCAGTAACCTGTAAGCACATCAGGTGACTGGTGCCAGAAAAGGGACTTCAATCTCTTACCAGCGTGCCTGAGGTATGTCTACACTACAGAGTTTTTTTCGGAAAAAAGGCTGTTTTTCTGAAAAATCTTCAATTACGTCCACACTGCAATCGTGTTCTTTCGAAAGTAAATCGAAAGAACACAGGGGGTTTTCCGACATTGGTAAACCTCTTTCTACGAGGATGAAGCCTTTTTCTGAAAGAGCTCTTCCGCAAAAAGGCATGTGTGGACGGGAAAGAGGGAGTTCTTTCGCTAGAAGAGGAAAGAGGAAAAAGCACAGGTGCCCCGGTGGCCACTCCGTACATAGTAATCACAGCCTACATGCAAGAGAGCGTCCATTCAATTGAGACGCTATCTTTCAAAAAAGCAGATCACTTTTTCGATGCGTGTGGGCAGTGTGGACACTCTCTTTCGGAAGAAGTTTTTGCAGAAGATCTCTTCTGAAAGAAGCCTACAGTCTAGACATAGCCCTGGTTTATCACAGCTTCATCCCCATTACAATCCACCTCTCTCTGTACAGCAGGACGTCAATAGACCTGAGGCTATGTCTGGATATGCTGGGCTTGGACTCGACCCCATGTACAGACACTTTTCGCTTGCTTGCTTGGAATTCTTCCAGGTTCCCAATCGTCCTTTAGTTTGCTCATGTCATCGCACCCCACCTGTAATGGCTGCTGACCCATTAAGAGTATCACTGTACAAACACCAGTAAATTTTAGTTGCCATGGAAATGATGGCTCTCAGCAGCCAGTGAAGCATCACCTAGTTTAAAGGCAGCCGAGTCGGTGATTAAGCAGAGTTTTAAAAATAAAAGACAACAGGGAGACCTGCCGTCATCTGTCACTAGAGAGAATGATAATTATAAGAGATTTGCTTAATATTTCTGTCTGTACAGCAAATTCTAGTGTGCCGGCCACTAAACCTGAACTAAGCTAATCTCCAATTCCCACCTAAACTTGAAAACATACTTGCAAACGATCCCTCACTCTCACTGGCCTTGTGAGACAGGCCAATCCTCGCCTACAGACAGCCCCCCAACCTGAAGCAATTTCTTGCCACCAGCCACACATCACACCTGAGAAACACACACAGGAACCTACTTCTGCAACAAACCCTGTTGCCAGCTCTGCCCACACATCTCTGCAAGCAGTACCATCACAGCACCTAACGACAGAAGCCACCCCACCAGAGGCTCATACAACTGCCCATCCTCTAATGTGATTTATGCCATCAAGTGCCAGCAATGCCCCTCTGCCATGGATATTGGCCAAACCGGACAGTCTCTGAGCCAAAAGATTAATGGACACAAATCAGACATCCGAAATAGTAACTCACATAAACCTGTAGTGGAACATTTTAACCAACCTGATCACTCAGTCATGGATTTAAAAGTATTCTGCAAAGGAATTTCACCACCCAGTTATAGAGAGAGTCTGCAGAACTGTAATTCATCTACAGATTTGACACTGTTAACCTAGGCTTGAATAAAGACATTAATTGGTAACTGCATTACAAAGCCAATTTCACCTGCTTTTGACATCCACATTTTCACATTGAGAGCTGTGAATGGGACCCATCCAGCCCACTTAATTAGCTTCATTAACATGGATCTAACAATTGACAGGTACTTCTTTTGCTGTTACATATATCTTGGATTCTGTTATTTCCACTCCAACTCAACTGGTGAAGTGGGTCTTACCCACAAAAGCGCATGCTGGTTTTGTTAGTCTCGAAGGTGCCACAGGACTACTCGTTGCAAACACAAGGCTGTTACATTTGAGGGAGACTACTGTTGGAAAATCACTTTGTCCAGGCAAAGATTGTTCTCCATAGTGTACTAACGAGTGCTTTATCCGAGATAAATTGAGATTTTTTTCCTCCTGGTGGGATTTCCAAGAACCATCATGTTTCAAGACCAGGGGACAAGTATTAAATTATCCATACCTCCAGCACTTTGCAGATGAGAAAGCACTATCTGATACCAATTATCATTTATGCATAAATGCATCTCTGCAGCAAGACTTCCATTTCCACACTCAGCGCCAAATTCAGAGTGGAGGTGTAAGTTATATGTTGGTAGGAAACAAGGGAATCTTAATTGATGGAATGTACATGCCAAAGGCTAGTGGGGATATAAAGTTGTCAGTAAAACCTGATTTCTCCCACACAGGTTTATACAGTCTGCAACAGGCCAGCAATCCTACCCGAGTGTGTAAATTACCACTCACCTATTGAAATGCCTCTTTCGCATCTGGATTCGGGCCAGAGCTTAGAAGCAGTCGACTTTAAAACCAGCTACTTCTAGGAAATGATGTCAGTGCACAGGGTGCTACCACAATTGCTAAACTGATGTGCCCTGTCACTGAAACAAAGGTTTTAACATTTCTGAATTAACATCAGAGTTACCGCAAGGAAAGACTCTTGGTTCTGAAGATCAAGAAGAGCCGTTGCAAGAGCCGTTACCAAGGGCTGCTCTACAATGACCAAGATGATCACCACTCTGTTCTCAACCATGTCAACTTATCTGGCCAGGATCTGGCTCGATCCATTATTGATTAATTAGATCAGGCACACAAGTAGCAGAGAACATTTTAGTCTTTGAAACTGACCTAATCGGAGCCGGAGCAAAATGGTTTGTCACCGAGGTTACGTCTAGACTACACGCCTTTTTGAAAGAGGCTTTTTCAAAAGACATTTTCGAAAGAGCGCATCTAGACCACAACCAGTACTTTCGAAAAAGCAAGCCGTTTTTTCGAAAGAGAGCACCCAGGCAGTCTGGATGCTTTCTTTCGAAAAAGCACAGTTTGCATTACATAGCGCCTTTTTTCAAAAGAACACTTTCGAAAAAAGGCGTTATTCCTCGTAAAATGAGGTTTTCCATGGCCAACAAAACCGCCACGTTCTTTCTATTTACTGTCGACAGAATGCGGCAGCAGTTTAGATGCAGGTAAAGATTTTTAGAAAAAGGCCACTTTTTTCAAAAAATACCTGTAGTCTAGACACATCCTAACACTTCACATTTTATAGTGTACAGAAGAGATTTTATATGCATTTTTAAGACAGCAAATGTTTCCAGAAGAGGAGTCTTATTTTTCTTCTAATTCATAGATTTATTGGTCCCTGATTTGACTGAAGAGGGGGGGGGGAGGGAAGGAGAAGCCACGCTGCTGCTGTGTGTGGAGTTGGCAATCCTCCCCCATCAAAGCAAGTCACGAAGGAGTCTGCCCCGCATGGGGTGGTTTTATCTAGCCCTTCTGGTGCTTTAGTTGATTGGACCTTGGCTTTCCTACATGAGAAATTTACACTGCTATAACTTAAGATGTTAATTTAAAGCAATATAGTCAAATAGTTGCAAAGTGCAGTATGGACACTCTTATTTCAGTTTTGCTTACGTTGCTTAGGATCACATTTAGGCTAACCAGAAATCAGCTGCTCTTCAATTGAAATGAGTGTCTACACTAGGATTTGCACCAGTTTAGCTAAACCGATTTAAACTTAACTGGTGCAACTTTGCCGGGTAGACAAGGCCCTAGCTTGTATTCTGAGATGGCCTGTATTGTTTTACATTGTGACACTGAAAGGAATACAGTCAAAACAAAAGAAAAATAACACACAAAGGCAGTGTGGTCCAGTCAATTTGAACTCAGGAGGAGATTCTAAGCATGGCTCTGCCACTGGCCTGCTGGGTGATCTTGGGCAATTCACTTTAAATCACTCTGTGCCTCAGTTTCTCCTTCTGCAAAATGGGGATAATGATACGACCAGCTTTGTAAAGAATTTTGAGATCTATGCGTGAAACTTGCTATGTAAGAGCTGGGTATTATTAGCATTTAAAAACTGACAAACATTCCCTATCTTTGTCACTAGTAAACATTTGATTCATAGCTTAGAAAAAAAAGGAATATTCAGACAGTTTTCCTCATTCTACCTGGCTTATAGGTAGACTCTGATGTTGTTGTGATGATGATGATGTTGCTCTGATGTTTGTGACCTCATGTATGTTCTGTTTCCACACTTCAAGTGAGGGTTCCCATTTCTACTATAGAAATAATACTTATGGGACTAATCAGTGCTCCTCACATTTGTAATTTCTCAAAATTCTTTGAGACAGATGCATTCAATTTGCTGATTGTAAGTCTCATGATACTGGGTTTGTTTTGTTTTCATGAAAAAAAAAAAAAAAAAAAAAGTAAATTTCCGGCCCTCCAACTTTTGGAAAAAAGTTTGAAAATGCAGCCAGCAGGGTGAGAAAATAGAAGGCACAGAACCTCCTTTCCCCCCACATTTATTATTTTTAAGGCAATCTCTTAGGTTTTTGGGGAGGACTGAATCATGGTTTCTAAATGCTCGGGGCTGGCAATACTGTTGTTACTCAACCACATTGTAGCTTTACTGGACCGCGACACTGTGCATAAGTCTCTGAGGAATATAAGAACAAGAAATGAAAGCCAAGTTGTAATTACATGGGTTTACAGAAGAAACAGTCAGCGGAACCTTCAGTTTTTAGTCTACGATGCTACTAATACCTGATCCAAAAGGCAAGGAGATTTAAAAAAATATTTGACTATTGCTGGATTTTTCAAAGAGTTCTGAGTCAGGTGCCTGGCTCCTCCTGAAAAAATAAGATTTTGGCATCCAGCTCCCATTGGTTCCTTTGAAAATCACAGCCTATGTCCCTTTAAAAAATAAACCCCTCTAGAAGCCTAAGGCTCCAACCTGGCAGTTTATACATCCCTGCACCCACAAGGTTCTACCACCAGGATCAGGGCCTAAATTCAGAGTAGTAGCCATGGGACAGGGAGGAGGGGAGACGTAGGCCTGTAACTTTAGTACCTCAGCAGATTCTGTTGCCCCCGAGATTTGTAGAGCTTTACTGAACGCAAGGCCGTGATTCTAGTCCAGTGTTTCTTAAACTTTTTAAGACCGAGGAACACCCCAGCAATAATTTTTTTTAATGGGGAATACCAAGGATTTTTTTGTTGAGAAAAAAAAAGCTCCCAAGGAAAAGTTGTGGAGAAAAAAAAAAGGAGGCTTGTCCCTTTAAGGGCGACCATTTTTAATTTTGTTCTTCCACGGCACACCTCTGACTGCCTTGCGGCACACGGAACACACTTTACGAAATGCTGCTGTAGTCTGAAGCCAGTAGGAATGAGATCAGATTCCAGTCCTTACGCTCAAGAACTAGGGTTGCCAGATGGTTTCAACAAAAATACCGGACACACTTGACATTACATCACAATCTACGTTACATCTTATTTAGAAAATACCAGCCATTTATATTTTCTCATTTATATTTTCTCAATTTGTTTCCCAAACAGAAAGCTCAAATACTGGACTGTCCAGTTCAAAACTGGCTACCTGGCAATCCTATCAAGAACTAACGTACAACAGGTATCAGTGGGGTGTTTTCGGGGTGTTTTCAGCATGCAGCCGCCACGACCCTGTTCCAGGGAGGACATGAGTAACTTGGAATCAGTATCAGAGTGGGGACTAGAGGGGAAAGGAAAGAGACAAAGGGAGTGTAGCAGCTCTGCCCTCAACATGGTGGTTCTTGTGAGGTAGGATTTGTGACAATAGATTTCTTCTCTCTCTTTCTCTGTGAGCCATCTAAAAATCTGGCTGCCCTGGCCTGCTAGTGAACAAAGAATCCCAAGAGCTGCATGCCAGCTGTGCACAGCTGTATGCGCATGCCACGGCAACTCCATCTGGCCCCCACACTCCATTTGCTTTGCTTTAGGAAGGATTAGGACAGACGGGAGACTACGTTAGAGAGAGAGAGAGCGGTTAGGGAAGATCTCTTTCGACTTTCCTCTAATTATCCTCTGGGTTAAGGCTGAGGGGGGTTAGAGTATGAGAGGGGGCTCTGGGCTAAGCCTGGGGAAGGGGCGTGGGGTGCACATGGGGTTTGGGAGGGGGCTCTGGACTGGGGTGCAGGAAGGGACACAAGGTACTGGCTCTGGGAGGGGACTCAGGGCTGAGGCAGGGAGCTGTGGTGCAGGAGGGGCTCAGGGCTGAGGTGTCTGACTGGGCAGCTCCGCGTGGCCCCCAGAAGAGCTTAGCACATCTCTGTGGCCCCTAGGGGCAGGGGTGGCTCCGGGTGCTGCCCCTGCACATAGACACTGCCCTCGAGGTTCCCATTGGCTACCATTACTGACCAATGGGATCAGTGATTGGGGTGGAGGCGGCATGCAGAGTCCCCCTGCCCCTCCCCACCAAGGGGCCACGGGGACATGCTGGCAGCTTCCAGGAGCTGGACTTCCAGCAGCTTAAAATCTCCCAGGTTGGCTTCAGTGGCTGATGTTATTACAGAGTTATGTTTATTACAGGGACAAATCAGAGAACTGTGCATTGCTCTAAGGTCATTCATTCGTAGGGACTGGTTTGCACATGTAACATTTCAACTCCCTTGACTTGAGTTCAATGTTCATAGGTAGAGCCTGGCATGGATACAAAATTTGGCATCCACAAAATGAACCCTGGGCAGCTGCAACCACCTTCGCAGAGGCGGACACCCATAGAGATAAAACAGATATCCCCAAATGTGCAGGGCACTAGATAAAAAATTAGCACCAGCACTCTCAAAAATGAGTGGATGTGGGTACCTACAGATAGGAAGTGGATATCTGCAGATTTTCAGGGCTCTATTCCTCAGTACCTGTGGGAATAAGTAAACAGCAAATAGCAGCACTAGAGGAGTTTGTTTTGCAAGCACTTAGAGGATCTGGGATTCATCCAGTCGGGAAAAAGAAACAATACCATGTGACCTCCGTGACCAATGAATGCCAGTAGCAAATAACTGAAGTAAATAGTCACAAGGAATGGGCTTCAAGTAACTCAACCCTAGAACAATACGCACATTTTTTAGACCCAAATCTGTCCATCCACAGCTATGCCCCCAACAGAAAAAAATGTCTGAATCCATTGCTCAATAGCTCGCTTCTCTCCACGCAACCTTTGGAAACCATATGCAATTTAGAAGAAGGTGAGTGCAGGCTGTTGTCCAGCCTCATTCATCCTGTCTGTGGTCAGAGTTTTGTAAAGCTGTTAAGAGCGAAGACAGACAGTGGAGCACGTCGCAGCTTTTCTGGATTAAACTTCAAACTAAAAAGATTAACACAGATGCTAAACCCCCCGGAGCAATGCATACACTCGTTCTTGTTCACGATGACCCTGCGTCCGTGAAAGCTTTTGAAGATTCGAAGATTTGAAGAACAGACTTGATAGCTGGAGGGGGATCTAAATCATGTCTTGCATCTTCTCAGTAGAAAGGTTTTTCCAATCAAGTTGGCATTCTTGCTGGCAGTCTCAGAAGAGAGGCCAGGAGGTGAAAAGACAAAGGAGTTGGAGCATCTTTCAGAGAGCATGTAGCCCCGCTAGAAGCTTCTCCGCAGTGAAAGGCCAAGATCTCCTCCGTTGTAAGAGGGTTGTTCTAGTTCTTGGTCCATTTGTTCCTTGGACACAATGACAATTGCCAATAAGGGAATCAGTGCCAAATTGGAGTACATAAGAATGGCTGTACTGGGTGTGTCGGTGCAGTCGGGGTTCCCCCGACACTGCACCCTCATAGCAGCAAGAACAGAGGGTTTATTGCTTCTCCAGGATACAGCACAGCATAGATGTGATGTGTCTACCGGAGTCTGGGCCAGGATGCCTCAGACCCCTTGAGATGGGGTTCCTAGGCCCCTAGATTCCAGACCCTCCTTGGTCTGTCCCCTTCATGGTTTCTGCCCAAGACTGACCTCTTCCCCTGAACACTCACTTCCCTAGTTCCCTCGCTGCTCCAACTCATCTGACCGTTGAGTCTTTGTCTACCTGACTTAGGCAGCCCACCTGCTGGGCAGTGTTCATAGGCAAAGGCCAAAAGGGGTCATCCACAACCCACAACCCAAGCAGAGCAACCGGCAAGGTACTGACACTACATCACAACCTGTGGGTGAGTCAGTGGGAATCACACATCACAGCAAGCCATCGATAACGATTCTGAGCACAGGTTTTCAGCTTACACCAGTGTTTCCTGAAAGCACAGCACTTGGGCAGCCACTCAGGAGAGATTCAGATGCCACCCAGCTGATTAGCAGAGCATCCACAACATATGTTTCTACTGGTGGTGCACATCTGCACATGTCTCAGTGCACATAACAAAATGCATTCCACACACAGATGGACAAAATTAGAGGGGAAAAATTAGAGGGAACACTAATTTAATCTAGACCACATGTCCCTTCATTGCTTATGAAAATGTCAGGTGGGACTGTGTAAAAAGCCTTCCTAAAAAATCAAGATATATCATATCCATTGCTTCCTGCTACACACTAGTCCAGTAACCCTGCCGAAGGAGGAAATTAGGTTGGTTTGGCATGATTTGTTCTTGACCAATCTGTGCTGGGTGTGACTTACCACCCTTTTATCCTCTTGCGGCTCACAATTTTATTGTCTGATCATTTCTTCCAGTATCCTTCCAAGAATTAAAGTTAGACTGACACACAGGTGCTCCTTTCCTCCCTCTGGGATCTCACCTATTCTCTCAACTTGTTGAAGAGAATTGCTAAGGATTCTGAGAAGCTACATTGATTTATACCAGCTGAAAATCTGGCCAGTGAATTTCAGATCCATTACTTTAGGGAAGGTTCCACATTGGGTAATTTAATTTTTTCTAGTGTGGTCAAGTGGCTGGGAGCAAGAGACTTGAGGCTACTCTTCACTCTGCTACTGATTTGCTGCACAACCTTGGGCAAGACACCTAATCTTTCTATACCCCATCTGTAAAATGGAGATAAAACACCTATCTTTCCAAAGCGATATGAGATCTATAGGTGCACAGTATTAAAAAGCACCAAACATTATTATGACAGATGAGAGGAAAAATACAGCGGTTTCCATTTAGTTCTACTGATGTCAAGAAGTTTCCTCCACTAAGGCTTTTCCACTCAATTGCATCTCTGGCTATTTAGTTTCTAGTTCACAGCTTTTGCCACTCTCCTCAAAAGCCACAGAATAAACATGGCCAGGCCTTGGTCTGAATCACAGAGTGGTTTGTTATTTATGGTTTTTCAAACTCAGCGCACTATTCCGCAGCAGCTGGACTGTACCAATGACCACCCAGAACTTCACAGCAAGAAAAGGGATAGATTGAGATCATCCTTTTGCTTCAGGAGAACAAGCCCGTATCGTCTGCACAAATGGAGCATCACTCCCTTTGCTTATGGGAACAATAGCAGAGCTGACATTATCTTTGTAGCCTTGTCACAATGGGGGCACCACTTCTGTACTCTTGGGTAGCCATTCGATGCAAATGGTGACATGTGGACAGGCATGCTAGCTAGAGCAAGACTTGGGGGTCCGACAGACTTGCTGGGCAAGGTAGGGAGGATGCTCTGCACTCCCGTGAGGGGCAGGGCTTCGGGGGAAGGGGCGGGGCTGAAGAAGCCAATGCTCCATGCTATCCGGATCATGTCATGCAGAGCCCTCCACCAACCCTCAGAGCCTGCTATGTGGTGCTCCGGCGGTGATTTAAAGGGCCCGCAGCTTTGGATTTAAAGGGCCCGCAGCCCGCAGCTTTGGTGATTTAAAGGGCCCGCAGCAGTAGCAGTGGTGGTGGGGGCCAGAGCTGCAGGCCCTTTTGAATCACTGGGCCCCAGGGAAGTTTCCCCCTTCCCCGCCCCGCCATCGGTGGGCTTGAGCACAACTCAATCCCATCCTACCTCTCAACGATGAAAGCTTGCAAAATAGTAGCTCAGATTACAGGGGGCTGGATCAGAGTGGACTGAACGGTCAAACGTGTCCGCAAAAAGTCCCTCCTCAGCTGGTCTGGAGACTTGAAGAAAGATCATCGTTCAGAACAGCAGATCAGCTGTTGAAACAAAAGGGTCCAGGCCTGCAAGGGGCTGAATGCCCTTGGCTCCTATTAAAAACAGCGCCCTTGGGACCTTCAAGGACGTGCTCTGTACTCTGCAGGATTGGGCCTGCGGTGAGCATTTTTGTCAGCATTTGCCTGTCACTGAGCCACAGGGCTACAGGCAGGTGTGTTAAACAGAGCAGTTGGTGTCTGACACGAGGGAACGCCTGGGCTCCAGTCGGCACCATGGAGGTGCTGGATTCCAGTCATTGCTTTTGCTTGCCTCTGGCACACTGTTACTTCTTTTATCATGGGATTAATTCCTGGGCCCTGTGAATCCCTCTCCCTCGTCATCCATAGCCCAGGTTTTGATACAAATCTGTATCTCAACACACAGCCGTGAAAAACAAACCTGCTGGGGATTTGGAGTCTCATTGGCTTTGGTCGCCAAGCAGTTATTTCCTTTGTTTTTTTTTTTAATCGGAAAATGAATTTGGGGCTGGATGGACAGACAGGAAAAGCAAAGTCTGTTATTTATCTGATGGGCAGGTACAATATGGTTGGCTGCAGTGTGTGATCCCCTTCCAATATAGCTTAGCCTCATGGTCAACAGGTGAAAGTCCAGGTGAGGAAGGCAAACCCCAGTCCCGCCCCGCCCCTTCTGCCTGAGGTCCCGCCCCTGGAGCCAAGTCCCGCCCACCCCCAGACTGATCCTTCCTGGCCACGTGGAAGGCTGGGGCTGCCGTGCTGTGGCTCCAACTCAGCCCTTCCCGGAGGCCAGGGAGCAGGCCTGCTGCATCGTGGCTCCATCCCTTCCCAGCAGCTGGGGGGGCCAGGCTGCCACGCCGCAGCCTCACCCCTCCCTGGTGGCAGCCCCAGTCTTCAGCGGTCGGGCGCGCAGACAGTTTTGGGAAGGCTGTGCCTTCTCTTGCCTATATTACTGGCCGCCCATGCTTAGCCTTAACACGGGGCTCCTACAACAGCTAGACATGGGACAACAGTCCAGTCATCTTGGCTCACTCTCTTCTGGAGAGGATTCCGCACGAGGCCTAGGACTGTCTTTTGGGCTGGTGTTTTTGGTGAGGGCGAGGGAGAGAGAAGTGTCATTTCACACAAATCATGCGATGGTCATTGGACAGGAAGAGCAGTCAGCCACTGGGATAAGTTTCTACCTGAGATCTAGTGGGGAGATCCAAGCTCTCAGGTCCTCTCCCTTGCTACAGCCCAGGTCGTGCATGGACTACCCAGAAAGACAGTCCGTGACAGGCCTCAGGGTCGATTCTTCCTAGATCTTGTGTATTTCTCCATCCAGGTCCGTGGGATCAAGCCAGCACAGAGGAGAACATATTTAGGAAATTACACTAATATCGCACTTGAGATCAAGAAGAGGTATTTCCATGAGTCTCTCACAAATGGATGGGCATGTAGGAGGGAAATTTCTGCCAGGCGATATGGACTACAGTGATTAGCTCTGGTTTCGGAGCTAGCGGAAATGCTTCAGCTAATAGACACATGGCAGGTTCTTTCAGGACAGAAGCACACCTCCCTGGAAAGCCATCCTAGAAGTCCAGTCTCCCTGCCACGCTGTCCTAAACACCACAAGAAACTGAGAGACATCTCCAAGTGGCCTTCTTAACAAAGAGCCTACAACTCTTTTGGTGCATGGAGAACTCACACTTGCATATGCTTAATGGTCGTTTGCCCAGGCTGAACCTCTCTAGTCTGGCATCCTTAAGACCTGACCAGTGCTGAATCGGAGACTTTGCCGAACTACTGAAGGTCAATATGGTCTAGCACCGTGGTCCCCAACACGGTGCCCGCAGGCGCCATGGCGCCCACGGGGGCATTTGCAGGCGCCCGCCAGGTGCTCGGGGCTGGCCTGGCCCCGGGTACATGGCACACGGTGAGCGCCGGCCCCGGGCGCGTGGCTATGGGGGGGGCCCCGCCCCCGGGCATGTGGCTATGGGGGGGGGCCATCCCCGGGCGCTCAAGTGTCCCCGCCCCCTGGCGCCCAGCGGGCAAACGGCCATGTCCCCTGGCGCCCGACAACCTCAAAAGGTTGGGGACCACTGGTCTAGCAGCATCACCAACGTTTCCGCTGCTTGCTGGGTCAAAGACATTTAGAGTCAAATTCGAGTTAAATAACAGGCTAGAACATTGAGAGACAGGACTGGTGGCTGTAAACACACGTGAGGGGACCGCGGGAAAGTTGGCTGATAAATGGAAATCCGGTTAACGAAAACCAGGCCGGACCCCGGATGTTGCCAGTGTGGACTAGAGAGGTTCGACCTCTTTGCGCCCACCTCGACTGTACGCGTGCAAGCCTAGCTTTTGTGAACACTGAAGAAATGATCTGCCATACCCATGGACATACATTAGGAAGTTGGGAGGAAAGTGGATCCAAGAGAGAAACACACGGAGGGCCTGACTTTGACTCCTCTTGCACCAGTGAAGTGCTGTTCCTAACTTCCAGGGAGGGGGGTAAGAAAAATCCAAACAGAGATCCATAATGTCAGATCCACTTAACCGCAGCTTTACCCAGATTAAACCCATCAGATCCCTAAACAGGCCACAAACTATTTAGCCACTGAATTAAAACCACACCTTACCCAGGAAGTGGGCAAAACCAGGGATGTTTTGTCTTATCCCTGTTGGGCTGGTGTGACTCATTTGATTAGATGCATATCTGACAACAGCACCAGATGAGCAATCAGAGCAGATAATTACCTGAAAGCGACTGGAACGTGGGTGAGAGGCCACATAGTCTGGGACTAGGGTTAGCAAGGGCACAGTGAAACAGACGCAGCACTGCAGCCTTGAGAACGGTTTGGTGTCATGGCAACTGAAGGCTTCATCCTGAACGCGTCAGTGGGAGCCGCTCAGACACGGTTGGAAGGCGGCACTGGGGTTTCAGTGAATTAATCTGATAAATATCCCTGCCCTCTCCAAGATAGGATTGTTTGCTTACAATAGCATCTATATTGTGGCATGAGGTCGTGACACGAGGGCAGGAGGATGGATGTGAGTTAAGTCTGTGTCACCCCCCAGGTGTGTGGGTTACATTTGCCCTCTTTTGGTCATGGGCCTCACCCAAATTTAGAGCCTCTGTCCCTGATATAAAGAAACATAGGGTCAAATCTGCTGTCTCAAGCAACGGGGTTCATTGAGTTCAAGGACAATTCTCACCACAGCCAATGTGAATTATCCATTTTGCTGGGGCACAAAGGAGAATTGCCAGAAAACTCAAGGATAGGCAGACTGTCAAACTCCTGGCATTCCTCAGCCAGGGATGCTCCAAAGGGTTGTGTTTGCTGTACGTCTGCACACGTGCACCGAAGAATCCCCCGGCACTCCCCCTCCGCCCCATTCAGTGCCACTTCTTTTTATTGCACGTCGTTAAATGTTTTTATCATGGGTAGTTAAATGTTTATGTGCTTTTATCTGCCCCATGCGGAGTATTTCCTCCTAATGAGCTATCCCGTGACTTAGTAGTGGGATGCGATTTATCAGCCCTCCGTTTTGTGACTTGCCCCCCCTTTCATGGAGGAAGAGTATAAATGTTTGTCCTTTTTTTTGTTTGTTTCAGTTAACTAAATAATCTGGAATGGGTACAGAAAGTCGTTCCTTCCCCCCCATTGTCTCAACGTGGGGACCATTCAGCACCAAAATAAAATGAATCAGAGCTGTGATTAATAAGGGACAGCATAGGAGCCATGCGCTAAGGAGAAGCTATTTCTCTGTATGTTATATAAGCAGCCAGGTCACTGGTAAATGAAGCAGCTTTGGGGCTGGAAATTCACACAAACAGCTCGCCAAAGAATCTTAACTTCCTTTCCCCTACATGCTCTGCTAGCAAAGCGCATGGAGTTCCTCGTCTGAGCTCTGATGAATTCCTCTACTGGCTGCCTGCCAAGCGGCACACACCCACAGAAGTGGAACTTACCTAGAAGCACTGAAATCATGATCAGAGTAAAGAAAAGAATAATACTTTGCCTTTCTCTGCAGCTTCCAACCAACCAGCTAACTCTGTGCTTTATTAAGGGAGTACACTAAACTTTGCAAAACGGTTGTGCTACAGGTACAAAGAAAAGCACGTTGGAAAACTTAATTTCCCCACTCCATAGAAAATGATGGGGTTAGCTGGCATCACTCAACAGAGAGATCTTGCATGTCATTGTGGATAAGTCGCTGAAAACATCCACTCAATGGACACAGGCTTGTAGGAATCATTAACTAAAGGGATAGAAAATAAACAGAAAATAGCATTTCCATTGATTTAAAATATTTGTATCCCACCTCTGTATTTAAAATATTCGAGGCGGCTTACAAAAATTTTTAAAAACACAATAAATAAATGTGTATAAAAGTAAAATGCAATACCCCGGGGGGGAAGGGGGAGGATATAAAACCTGCTATATGCCTCTATATAAATCCATAGTAAGCCCACGTCTTGAATCCTGCACAAATGTGGTTACCACGTCTCAAAAAGATATACTGAACTAGGAACAAGCACAGAAAAGGGGCCACAAAAGATGAGGCATATGGAACGGCTTGTTAACTGGTTAAACATGTTGACTGGTTAACTGATTCAATGGCGGCATGCACGTGGGGGGGGGGGCGCTCCAGCCCAGCTGAGCTGCAGTGCCTCCCACTCCCACACACCCCCCCCACCACCGTAGCTGGCTTCGAGTATCTGGCCATCCAGTGGGAGTGAGAAGGTGCCATGCAGCCAGGGAAGGACCCGGGCATGGGGGTTGGCTGCCTTTGAATTAAGAACATCAGAACGGGAACACTGGGTCGGACTAATGGTCCATCTAGCCCAGTGTCCCGTCTGCCGACAGTGGCCAATGCCAGGTGCCCCAGAGGGAGTGAACAGAACAGGAAATCATTGAGTGATCCCTCTCCTGTCTCCCATTTCCAGCTTTTAACAAAGGCCAGGCACACTATTCCTACCCATACTGGCTAATAAGTGTTGATGGACCTAACCTCCATGAATTTATCTAGTTCTTTTTTGAACCCTGTTGAAGTGCTGGCCTTCACAACATCCTCTGGCAAGGAGTTCCACAGGTTGACGGAGCGCTGAGTGAAGAAAAAGTTCTTTTGGTTTGTTTTAAACCTGCTACCTATTCATTCCTCTGGGTGACCCCAGTTCGTGTAAAAGCGTAAATTAAAACAATAACGGTCCTGCAGCACATTAGAAATTAAATAAAAAGTAGCTGGTCTGAGACCCTAGTTCTTGTGTTATTGGAACAAGTAAATAACTTTCCCTTATTCACTTTCTCCACGTCAGGCATGGTTTTATAGACCTCTATTTTATGCTCCCTTCCTCACCGCCATTTAGTCTCCTCTCTTCTGAGCTGAAAAGTACCAGTCTCATTAATCTCTCTTTATATGGCCCCCGTTCCAAACCCCTCATCATTTTTGTTGCCCTTTTCTGAACTTTTTCCAATGCCAAGATCTCTATTTTTGAGATGAGGTGACCACATCTGCATGCAGTACTCAAGATGTGGGCGTCCCACGGATTGATACAGAGGCAATAAGAGATTCTCGCTTAGTCTTTATCCCCTTTTTATTGATTCCTAATTCCTCCTGGGCTTCCAGGGAGAGCAGGCTGCAGCCTGAACTCTGTCAATGTTAGCAGCAAGGAATCTGGTGGCACCTTACAGAGCAGCCATTTGATTATGACAAACTTAGCTTCCTTGACGCTTTTGCTGAAACAGACTAACACGGCTCCCCCTAAAACCTGCCTGTCGACAGGCCCGGCCCGCAACATTTTGGCACCTGAGGCGGGGAGCTCAAATGACGCCCCCATGCCTCCTTGCTTGGGCCAAAACTTTGAAAGGTCTCAATTCTGCCTTCTTCCTGGTCTACTCCTCTCATGGCACTCCTCCATCTCTGTGCATCTAGAGCAGAGAGAATACAGATGCACCAGCAGCAGACACAACTGTCTACACTCCGGGTCCTAATGGTGCCCCTCCCCCCACAGTCTGGCACCTGAGGCGGCCGCCTCAGTTTGCCTCATGGTAAGGCCAGCCCTGCCTGTCGACGTTGCAAATGGTGCTGGGTGGTCTTACCCGCTCCCTGCAACCACCAGGGAGGGAGTGTTACAGGCATGGGAGCATCATTTGAGCTCCCCGCCTCAGATGCCAAAATGTTGTGGGCCGCCTCCTGGTTCTGCTGTGTGGGTCACAACTGAAGATGGCTGACCCAGCCCGCACAGGAATCAGACTCTGATACCAGCAGCCTCCCACCAGAAATTCTCTCCTCAGAGTTCAGAACTAGCCCAAGGCAGTTTCAAACTTCTTCAATATTTAATTTCAGATCCGCATCGCTCCCCGATCTGATGAGTCAATCTGCCTGCAGAGACAGCAACGTTGCACCCAGCCTGATTCTATGCCAGTGTGTGGGGAGTTTCATATGTAAATTGGGTCACCCAGATTGAAAGCATTTTTAAAGTGTAATGTTCTCGCTAATTCTTATGCGGCATTTCTAACCGATCCAGTGAAATCAATTCAGCCTTGATGAGTATGGTTACCACTTGTATTAAACTCAAGGGGAATTACACCTACTAAGATCTGGGCTGAAATTAGCCTAATCGTTCCACAACGATAGCCTCCTATGGTGAAATAAAGAATATCATTTAAATAAATATAATGCCAGCACCTCGACAGATAAAATACAGATACGTTGGCAAGGGGAGGTAACAAAACAATATTGTTAGCTGAGGCCAAGAATTTAGCAAGATTATAAAAGGGACTGGAGACATGTAATTGCTAACAAGAATATCTTGAGTTATGATGGTTAATGCTAATAAAACTTTTGGAAGGAACATTAACCTCATCTTAAGCCAGGGCTGGGCTATATGCAGCCCTGAGGCCAGATCCGGCCCACCTAACATTTAGATTTGGCCCGCGGACTGCCTCTGGCTGCTTTCTATTAATATCCTGTTACCCGAGCCACCAAATTTCCAGGTGATGGCTCAGGCAGCAGGATCTTATTTGGATGGCTCCCGGTCGTGGCGCTACCAAGCCGTGAGCCTTTGAAATAGCCGCAGCAGACACAGGCGGCTGTCATGCAAGGCAATAGTGGTGGGGCTAGGAGCCGTGAGCCTTTTGCTGTGCTTTTACTTCAAAGCTTCTGGCCCCAGACCACTTTGGGGGAAGACTAGTTCCAAGCCCCGCCCCTTCCTCCCCAGGCCCCGCCAGTTCCAGGGGGGCGGAGCTGGCCCGTGACCATGTACCAAAATTCATGAAGTGTCCCCCCTCCCTCCGTGAAAATTATTTCCCACCCCTGTCTTAAGCCAATTTTCTGAGATCTAATGTGGGGGTTGATTACCCCATATGTGTTACTGTGGGGTTTTTATAGCATCCATGAATGCATCTGGCACTGGGCAGCGGACAGGGTTACAGCAAGGTCCTGATCCAGTCTGGCACCTCCTACATTCCCAACTGCCACTTGTGGCATCTTTTGTGAGAGAGTATAAATTAAAATGAAACAGGCTGCCATTTGGGCCGTTCCAGCTATCTGAACGCTCACAACATCCTGTTCCTAACGCAGAACAACACAATCTCCATCATGCAAGGACAGAGCAATTTCTGCCAGGCACTCGAGTGCCAAAACCATTCATCACTTTAAAACTGGCTCTAATTGGCACTTCCACCAGCTGTCAGATTCTTTACCAGAAGCCAGAAACAGACTGGGCCAGGATCCTGGGCAGACTGAAAGTACACTGGCTGGTTTAGTCAATAGCCTGCATTCTAGCCCAGCAATCAGCTAAAAATTATGACATCTCATAAACTACCAGAGACAGCTAAGGGTCCCAGATTTCCAGCATTTTATATATCATCATTTAATCGATAATGTAGTGCTTTCTAATTTGTTCTAGCCCCGATGACTTTGAAGACACCAGACCTTAACAAGCATAGACTCCTAGTCTCCTAGGGCTGGAAGATACCTCAGGAGGTCATTGAGTCCAGCCCCAAAGCAGGACCAACCCCAATTAAATCAACCCAGCCAAGACTTTGTTCAACCGGGACTTAAAAACCTCTAGGGATGGAGATTCCACCACCTTCTTAGGGACCCCATTCCAGTGCTTCACCGCCCTACTAATGACATAGTTTTTCCTAATATCCAACCTAACCCTCTCCCACTGTAACTTGAGACCATTGCTCCTCGTTCTGCCTTCCGTCATTACTGAGAACAGCCTCTCTCCACTCTCTTTGGAACCTCCCTTCAGGTAGCTGAAGGCTGCCATCAAATGCCCTGTCACTCTTCTCTTCTCCAGACTAAATAAGCCAAATCCCTCACCTTTTCCTCGTAGACCATGTGTTCCAGCCACCTCACCATTTTGGTTGCCCTCCGCTGGACCCTCTCCAATGCATCCACATCTTTTCTATAGAGGGGGCCCAGAACTGGACACAGTAATCCAGATATGGCCTCACCAATGCTGAATAAAGGGGAATAACAACTTCTCTAGATCTGCTGGCAATGCTCCTCCTAATGCACCATAATATGCCATTAGCCTTCTTGACTACAAGGGCACACTGTTACTCATTCACTGTAAGCCCCAGTTCCTTTTCTGCTGATCTGCTACTTAGCCAGATGGTCCCCAGCCTGTAACAGTTCTTGGGATTCTTCCATCCCAAGTGCAGGAGTCTGCACTTGTCCTTGTTGAACCTCAGCAGATTTCTTTTGGCCCAATCCTCCAATTTGTCTAAGTCACTCTAGGACCCTATCTCTGCCCTCCAGCATATCTACCTCTCCCCCTATCTTAGTGTCATCCACCAACTTGCTGAGGGTGCAATCCATCCCCTCATCCGGGTCATTAATAAAGACGTTGAACAAAACCGGCCCTAGAACCGATTCTTGGGGCACTCCTCTTGAAACCGACCACCAACCAGACATCAAGCCGTTGATCACTACCTGTTGGGCCTGACAATCTGGCCAGCTTTCTATCCACCTTCTAGTTCATTTATCCAATCCATACTTTCTTAACTTGCTGTCAAGAATACTGTGAGAGACCATATCAAAAGCTTTGCTAACATCAAGATATATCACATCCACCAACTTCCCCATGTCCACAGAGCCAGTTATTCCATCATAGAAGCTAATCAGATTGGTCACATCACTCTGACTCTCCTTTTGTTTCCTTTACTCCACATTTCAGCTACAACCTAATTTAAGTCACTGCACCTTGAAATCTAAGACCTTCCAGCCACTGGATCTGCAATTAAGGTGAGGGCACCTGCTCCCAGGCTGCTCATATGACCTGTCAGACACCTTGCAGCAATGTGACACTCTGAGGGGCAGACATTTTACTTCTTCCGAGAAAGGAGATCAAAGAAAGAATTAAATGCTCCATTGTTGAGAATCAGCAAGGGACAAAGGCATCCTCACCAACAAAAAATCTCTTTTGGATGGTAATATCTGACCCTACAGCTGAAGGATGATTGCTGAAACAGATTTTTGCAATATAATGAGGACATGTTATGAGTCATCAAACAAACACTACTAAAAGCCAGAAAATGCCACCGATCCACCAGAAAAATGCCTGGTTCTTGGCTAACGTACCACAGAAATCAATTCAGTCCATGCCAGGGGAGGAGGGTTGGAAAAAAATAGAGGTATCGAGCATTATTCAGACTGGGCAGTATGTGTTTGTAGCTATGTGGCTGTTTGAAGCATTTTCCTCTCAAGTTCTCAAAACCCAGAATAATTGGTTGTAACGAAGTCGTAGATTTCAGAACTATGTGCCCACCTACACACCCACTCATCAATTTGCTGGAAATAGTGACACTGGATTTTAATACCAAAATTGTTTTTTTAAATATATCAGTATTAATTAGATAAATGGCCTTTCTTGCCTCTGCATTATGATTGGCTTGTTCAACTTGAGCTGTCTTAGAAACTTGGCGATTGGTGTCAACACTGATGATATGTTGGTGTCTATGTAAATGTCACTTGATCGCTAGAGATGTTCTCTCCAGAACCCCCAAGACCAGTAAGCAGAGGTCTAACATGCTGCCCTGCATGTACATGTGTTGCATAGCTGGGAAATGCAACAGCAGATTTATATCAGGGATGGGCCTGCAGAAGAATCTGAATTTTCCCAATGTCTGGGTGCTGGTCAGATTCTGGTGCATCTCATTCTTGTACGTGAAGCTAGAATTATGACATATAAACCTGTTTATTAATCTAGAATTTCTAACATGAACCTTTGGAGGTGCTTAAGGGCTTAATGGCCCAGTGCTCAAGGCAACGATGTGGGAACCATGTTGTTTTTCCTATAAATCCAATCTGGTTTTGGTCCTACAATGTCACGTGACCATGCCACTTGGTGCTGGAATCCATTTGAATCTGGTATTTTCCCATGGGGATGGGAAGAATCAAACAAAGAGTTCCTGCCTGGGGAAATTTTATGTAAAGAGAGGGAAACAATCAACCTTTTCTTCAGCTGGCTTTTGAAAACTGTCTCCGCACCCCAAGAGAATATGCAAGAGACTGTTAGACCCAGAACAGAGTAAATATCAGCTCTGTCTTGAAGGACTTGACCTGAAATAAGGACTAGGGTGAGAATCAGGATCTATAACAATCTCTCTTAGTGCATTAGGATTAGCCGGTGTGTTTTATTTCAGATTAGTAACTTGCTTTGATCTGTTTGTTTTCACCTGTAAACATTTAAATCCTACTTCTTACACTTAATAAAATACTTTTATGTATTAGCAAGCCCAGTGTAAATAATTATTACCTGGGGAGAGGGGAAAGCCACAGCTGTGCATACTTCTCTTTCATTGATAAAGAGACAACTTTATAAGCTTTCTCTGTACAAAACTTTTATACAGAGGAAAATGGATTTATTTGGGATTTGGTCACTTTTAGGATTTATGTTCCTGGATGTTGTCAATGGACTTATATCTGAGTCCTGCCAGAGCTCAGTTGTTTCAGCTTCTGGGTTATTCTGCTAGAGACAGAGACAGACAGACAGACAGACAGACAGACAGACAGACAGAGAGAGAGAGAGAGAGAGAGTGTGTGTGTGTGTGTGTGTGTGTAACCCCAACTCTGTGCCTTGGCTGGGGGAGATCAGAGCTTTTGGACAGGTGGTGAGGCACCATTGAGGATAGGTAGGCCAGCTCAGAAGTATGAACAGCACACTGGGTGATAGTCCCACGGGGACCCCTCTGACCCAATCTGCCACAACCTTAATTAAAGAGGCTGCAACATGCATTCAATACGGGCTAAGTGGATGTCAGTCTCTGCTACTTAGTCCTGGCTTGCTCAGACACTGCCCAGAAGATGCATCAAGAATTAAACAGATCTTGGCCCCTTCTACGCAAGAAGATTGGTTGTTTGCACTAGAAGCAACTGCAGCTGGACTTCTCTTTGTCCTCTCGTACCCCAGGGCTCAGAAGAGAGCAATGATGCCTCTTCAAGTAATAAGTGCTTTGAGGTGAAGCAAATAAGACTAAATCCAGGGAACACGCAGTCAGCATGGGGGGTCTCTGGGCCAGGGAGATGAGCAAGCAGAAAACAGACAAAGAGGTCTGATTGCATTTTGCAAGTAGAAGGGTGGAGGGTCTAAGAAGCACAACCACGTTAGTATCTCAGCAGACTAGAAAGGGATGGAAAAAGTCACCCTCACTAAGAATTTGCTCCCAACTAATGGAATTTGCTCTCCCTTCCAGCCTACATAAGGCAGCAATGTGCTTCTGCCAGCAATTGCTGTGCCCTTGACTTTCACGGCACCCAGGCTTGCTTTGCAGAAGCATCTATCTCTGCCGTTGCTGCTTTTCCGGTACACACACCCGTTGCACGAGGAGGGCATTAAAAGCTTTTCTGGGGAGGACACGACCTCTGAAAGTCTCCCTAACGAACGTGTTCTACATGCTTTGATGGAAAGGAGGAGAGGGCCCAGGGAGCCGTTAGATTTCATTGCTAGTTTAATACAGCAATTGAGGAAAGGGCCGGGCTGCTGGCAAGCCTTCTATTCCTGGATTCCGCTTGAAGATGTATTTATGACATGACAGCTCTAATGATCTTTCCCCGGGTATGTGGGAAGTTAAGAGGAAGAAAACTAATCACACCTCAGACGGAATTAAAAATGAAACTAACTATTGTCTGGCACTACGTTTAATGGAGACGGCCTAAAAATGGGAAATCCGTCTAAAGCCTGACAAGTGGCTGCACTCTCCAGTTCTGGACGTGGTGGTCGGGGCAGTGAGATATTGGATTGAACACCTACAACATCTGGGATTTCCTCTGGCTGATCAATTTGAGCAACGTCCTGAAGCTAGGAGATGACAGTCAAATGTCATTTGTCACTGTATTTCTCACATCACAGTAGCATCGCGGGAATGCAGACTAAGCTCTGGATGGTGGCGGACTCTTCACGCCAAACACAGCCGTAGCCCTCTTCTGTAGCAGTGATTGTCCAATGGGGCCTTTTCAAAGCTCTGTCATAGTGACTGAAATGGGGAAGGAAGATATTAGCTGGCAATATGATAGCCAGATGGGCTTGTCATTGGTTTGTTGCTTAGCTCTGTCTTAGGCTAGGTCTACATTGCAAAGATAAATCGGAAAT
Organism: Pelodiscus sinensis; assembly: GCF_049634645.1. Lineage (NCBI taxonomy): Eukaryota > Metazoa > Chordata > Testudines > Trionychidae > Pelodiscus > Pelodiscus sinensis. The sequence goes on from NC_134726.1 coordinate 35,015,525, forward strand.
CGCATATCTTTTTCCGCTTTACTGTTGAAAAAGGCTTTTCCCAAAAATGGTGTGTCTACACGACGCCAAATTTCAGAAAAAACTCCTCTTTTGACAGAAAAGTGGAAAACATGGACATCCAGCTTCCTCGTAAAACGAGGTTTACAAGCATGGCGAAAGAGCGCGGACGCTTTTCTGAAAATTTTCCCCAAAAAGCGGACGCGTTCCTTGGACGCAACATTGCTTTTCCGGCATACCTCTGGTATCCTAAAAAAGCATTGCAGTCTAGACGTAGCCTTAAGGGCCTCAGCAGAACCCAGAAGTGCTATTGATCTAGGCTGCTGATAGACCTAAAGAAGCAAGGAACCAACCAAAGTAACAAAACAAATATAGGTTGAACCTCTCTAGTCTGGCACCCTCAGAACCTAGCCAGTGACAAACCAGAGAATTTGCTGAACCTTCGGCGGTTCATATTGTCTAGCAGCATCACCAACACTTCCATTGCTTACCGGGCCCTTAGAAGACATTTTAGGGTAAATTAGAGCTAAAGTACAGCACAGAACACTCACACACAAGACTGGTGGCTGTAAAACTTTATGGGACTGTGGAAAACTTGGCCACACCCAGGATGAGTGGACATCCAGCTAATAAAAATCATGCCGGACCAGAGAGGTCGCCAGACCAGAGAGTGCCGGACTACAGAGGTTAACCTGTAGTAACTAAAATGAAGAAAAATCATCTGGGTTCCAAGTTCTTTCAGTCACTTCCCACTCAGCACAAATGTACATTGGTTAGTCAAGTCGAAGGTATCTTTGCTCAAGCACCCGAGTCCCAGGGAAGGCATCAATACTGTTTGGGAAACAGGGTATTGTTGTGCTCCAAACGGCGCGTGTGCTTACTTTTCTTACTGAGCTTGGCAATGCATTTTAATTCACCGGCAGGACGCTGGAGTCCTATTCCCTGAAGAGCAGAGTGCCATTACCATCAGAACGTCATGATGTATTAGCCCACGGAGAAGCATCCATCACTGACAGGTAAAAGGGACCCATCTCCCTAGTACAGGTTGATGGATTGACCCCTCTGTTAAAAGGAAGTGGCACCAGGAAATCCAAGATGGCATTTTCTGAATACAAAGTTGTAAAGGGAGGGGAGGAGGGAATAATTCCTCAACCAAATTCCCCATGTTGGAGTTGGGATCATTGAACATTCTTCTGATGAATAGAGGCAATTATTTTCCAGAATACTTTAAGCAGCTTTGATTCAAAGGGCAGTTGAGACCGACATTTAAATGAGCTCCGATTGAACCAGACTGTATTATCAGCTGGTGATTTTCTACTTACTGCTTTAAATAACTCCGTGCCCCACATTCACAATGTAATAACTCCCCAAATTACAATAATCTCAGGAGGCAATGGACCTTAATGATTTAGTGACTCGTTTTGTCATTGGAGGTGTGCTCCATCTCAAAAGGCTGACAGGAATGGCTTTCAGTGGTGAAGGAAAACAACCCTGCACAATCAAGTGCATTTGGTTGCCAGTTGAGACATGTTGCAATATCTTGCAGGAATAGACAGGCAAAGCCCACGGCACTTATATAATAAATCCAAAACTCATTACTGGAAAGGCTGTAAGGCATGGCTTTCATGCAGAAGTCTGCACTTAGGTCACATCTCTACAGGCCAGGCTGGAGATTGATCATCTGGAGTTAGATTTAGCGGGTCTAGTTAAGACTTGTTAAATCGAACACTGAAGACAGTTCTGGTTGGTTCAGGTACTCTTCACGGCTGTGAGGAGTAAGGGAAATCAATGGGTGCCTATGCTCACCTCAGCCTTCCTCTGTGAAGACAGCACCGTGCTTGGTTTAACTCGTTACGATTTTATGTGGCTGGAGTTGCCTTACTTCGACCTTCCAGGGGGAGTGTAGAGCTGGCCTTAGAGTCTGATTCCTGTTTTCACTGAAATCAGTAGCATCATTGACAGGAGAGCCAAATTCAGTCCTCAGTTCTAGGGGCCAATTCATGATTTCCGCTGACAAATTCCTGTTGAGTGTTCAGCCTTCATGCTTCCCCTCTCCTTTGTTAATCCAGACTAGTTCAGTGTACAGGTGGGCAGTAAGCCAATTGAATTAAGCCAAGATGAAGTAGGAGACAAACTCAACCCTGACCCTTTGCCCAAAACTTGAAATGAACTTTCGCTGAGGTGTGAGAAAGTTCTGCTGACTTCCCGCTCTGGTCTTTAATATTTCCACCATGGCTCTTGAAGCTAAGGGCTTTGGACAGGGCCAGACCAACAAAATACCAGAAAAAATGATTCTTCTGGCCCACCTGGGAGGAGCCAGCGCTAGTTTGCTTTGGGAGGATTTCCAGCTTAAATTTACCGTCTCAAGAAGCCTAATCAAACATCTAAACTTCAGGATGCTTCTGAGGTTCTAATCTCTTGCCCCTCTTGAGACTCTCCTACCACTAGTCTGCAATTTGGGGGATGTTTCAGGCAGGGGAATGGGGCTGGCTGGGGTCACACCACCCCTTCCTGTCTGGGACTGACTCAAACCTGAGCCTCCCACCCCCAGATAGAGAGAATAAGGGGGCTGCAGTTCCCCTCCCCCCCAATTCATACAGGAACATTGCTGGCTGTTCCTGTTCCTCCGGGAGCCAGGGGAAAGTGCAGAGTTTACTGCATTTCTCACTCTGGCTGGGGAGCGCAGGGGTACAGATGAACCTGGACATGTCCCAGCCAGGGGACATGCACCCCTCCCCTGGATGTGTCCACTGGAGCTGCAGCAGCCATGGAGAGGTGCTTCTTACCTGGCCCCAAGTTGCTGCGGTGAGAGCAGGCTGTGGTTGTCCTCTCTCCCCAGGGCAACCTGCATCCTGAACCCTTCATCCTCAGCCCATCCCACAACAATTAAAATGAAGAAAAACAAAAATGAATTGACGCAAGGACCCGATCAATGCTGGGTAAATCTTCTAGTAGACTATATATTTGAGGGTGTGTCTAGAGTACACCTCACTGTTGACAGAGAGATGTAGATTAGGCACATCGAAATTGCTAATGAAGCAGGGATTTAAATATCATGTGCTTCATTAGCATACACATGGCCACCACTTTTTTCCAAAATGGAGCTTTTTCGAAAAAAATACCCAACAGTCTAGACGCTGATCTGTTGAAAATAAACCCTTTTTCAACAGATCCTGTAAACCTCATTTCTTGCATCTAGACTGCCGTTTTTTTCGGAAAAAAACTCCATTTTGAAAAAAGAGGCGGCCATGTTTATGCTAATGAGGCACGGGATATTTAAATCCCTGCTTCATTAGCAATTTCGATGTGCTTGATTTGCATCCCTCTGTCAACAGAGGGATGCAGTCTAGACGTACCCTGAGAGAGTTTGTCTGTCTGTGACTCGGTCTGTGTGTCCATCCGTCTGTCTATCTGAGAACTCCTCCTAAATGGTAAGAGCTAGGACCACACAATTCAGTGAACAGCTCCTTCTTATCACAACTTATAGCAAGGTCGGGTGGGGTTGCGCCAGGAAAATGGGATGTGCCTGGAATGAGATTATATCTCAGAAAACCATACAGAAAAGAGACAGAATCACTAGGTAGGTGAAAGGGACTGGCTGGGAGTGTGCCTCCCATGTCCGGGATTGCCCTAACCCCGAACCCCGTACCCCCTCTTCCCCAGGCATCCTCATCCTAGCCCCACCCTGGAGCAAAGATTAAAATGAAGGATGGACATTTTCATTTTATTTTCCAAAATACAAAAATTAACTGAGTTAAGGACCTGAACGTTGGGTAAATCTTCTAATTTTAAATAACTGATTTATTAACTATTCAACAATTATAGTTGATATATGTATTTCCCCCTCCATAAAAATGTTCATATTGGCTTTTTTATCTAGGTACTGGTGAGTTTCCTTAATGTAGTACCCAAGTGCCTCTGAATCCTTCATGAATTCTCTACACGTTGGACATTAGGAAAAAGTTCCTAACTGTCAGGGTGGTTAAATACTGGAACAAATTGCCTAGGGGGGTTGTGGAATCCCCATCTCTGGAGATATTTAAGAGTAGGTTAGATAAATGTCTATCAGGGATGGTCTAGACAGTACTGGGTCCTGCCATGAGGGCAGGGGACTGGACTCGATGACCTCTGGAGGTTCCTTCCAGTCCTAGTATTCTATGATACACATCTAGGGGGTGGTTTTACATTTTTCACACTGAAGGAAGAAGTCTTCTCCCTCCTTCTGCGCCTCAGCAGACGTTACATTGCAAATAATCATAGCTAAATGTAATTTGATTATCAGAAAAGACGCCTCGGAGTGAGATGCATTCGCCTATGGAAAACACTAAGAGGGCAGCACCCCTGTGTGGGTCATGTAGAAATCAGGACAAGACAACCACTAGATCGGCCACATACGGCCCACCACGGTTCTATCTGGGACCTGTGAGACATTCACTGCCCACATGCGAGGCTGCCAGATTCCTCTAGTTTCTGTCCACATAGGTTTGTTCCTACAAACATTACTAACGTGACAGACATCTGAAAGCCAGAGCACGTGAAGTGAGGTGCATGATGATTGTGGACAGCATTGACTGTGAGAGACATGCACTCTCTCTGCATCCAATCAACGCACTGCTGCGGTTCGATCGCCAGCCCCTACAGATTCTAGATGTGCAAGCACAGGGAGCAAAACTACCCTGTCCCGGGAGAGCATCTTGGTTAGGACAATCTTGCGGCCCACTGAGACAGAGGAGGGCTTCTCATGCAGCCCCCTCACTAGCCTATGTTGCCCAGCGCCAAAGTAGGTTAGAGAGAGCTTCGCAGAGGGAGAGCTGAGGCTGCTGTAACGGTTATTATTTCATAGACATAAAACACTGCTGCTGAAACTGGGCGTTCAGCTCCACAAAGCCTTATTGGGATACACAATAGATGAGTTTCCTTGAGTTCACTCTTGAACCCTGTTAGTTTTGCACCAGTAATTATTGTTGGGGTAGGGGTCCGAGACCTCTGTTCCAGAGAGCATCAACCATGCACAGCTAACCTGTTGTGTCGGCAATTACCAAATACAATGACACGAAAAAGCCTATGGATTTCACCATTTCTAGGCTTCGCACAGTCTGCTTTGCGGGGGAGATTTGCCAATGGCATTTTGCTTTCGCTCTCCACTGCTCTCCCAGCTTGAAAGGAATACCCGCTCTCTCCAGGTTTCTCCCTGGAGAGTCATTTGATCTCATTCCGCCACCCGCAATTAGGGTTGCCACTCCTCTAGGATGGTCCTGGAGTCTCCAGGATTTAAAGATAAATCATTAAAGATAAATTCCCGGAGGTTTCAACACATGCCATAGTCTTCAATTAAATCTTTAATTAAAGACAATGGCATGTGACGTCACTTCCAGGAATACATCCAGCTCAACTTGGCAACCGTGCCCTAAATGGAAAAGGGTTGGAGGAGAGAGGAGCAGAACTCAATGTGTTCTAGCTTTTAACGCCTTGTAAGCATAATCCCAAAGATAGGAAGAATGACAAGAAGAATCACTATACCTGTGAGCAGAGTTGTTGACTCAAGTCCCACAACTTGAACTCGAGTCCGACTTAAGTCACCTAGGTGACTTGTCTTGATACTCGACTCGGGTTCATTGTTTGTGACGTGAGACTCGACTTGAGACTTGCTAATTTTGTTACATTGACTTGGTGAAAAAATTGTCAGAAAATGCCAATACTGATGGCTTGTACAAAAGAGACTTGACATTTTTAAAATTAAGACTTGAGACTTGACTTAGGACTTGACTCGAAAGTGAGTTTAGGGTCTCGAGACTCGACTTGAGACTGGAACTGCAGTGACTTGAGAATCGAGTTGGACTTGACAATGATGACTTGAAGACAACACTGCCTGTGAGTAGGTGGATGGCCTTCTGCTAATGTTGCCGGTATGTGGCAACAGTGCCTTCTCCACTGAACCATGCTGCACACTGTGAGGCCGCCAGAAGCATTGCTCGCTGAGGACAGAACTGGCTGATACTTGCCTAGAAGGCATCGTAGAGAAACGCAAGTGATGCAAGGAGTAGTGGGGGTGTCCCACCAGGTGAGGAGCCTTCCTTCTCGGGCAGCAGTTGGCAGATGGCACAGCCTCTCTCAATGGCGTTAGAAGGCCCTGGGCCAACTCTGAAGAAGCCAGAAAACAAGTCCTGGCAACGTGAGGGCGTTCGGTGAGGAATACTCAGGTTCCAGGAGGAGAAGGCAGAAGTCCTTCCTCCAGATCCCTTCTTGACCCACTTTGCTGCTCCTTAGAAGCGCTAGTCTCCCGTAGCACCAAAACCCCACGGCTGCCCTCCCTGTCATTACAGAAATGGCATGTGCAATGCAAATATGGAAAGGACATGGCTGAATACTTCGTATCTGAAAAGCGGGTGGCTCTGTAGCAGGGCTGGACAAGATGCAGCCCAGGAGTCGCATTTGGCCCACCTAACACTTTGATCTCTCCCAGGGATGACATCTGGCCACTTTCTATTTATATCCTGCAGCGCGGGCCATCAAATTTCCAGGTGGTGGCTTAGGCAGCAGGATCCTATTAAATGGCTCTTGGTGATGGAGCGACCCCGGCAGGGGCGGGAGCCATGAGCTTTAGAAATAGCTGCCGCAACCCCGGGTGGCTGTCAGGCAACGTGATAGTGGCAGGGCTGGGAGTTGCGAGCCCTTTGCTGTGTTTTTACTTCAAAGGCTCTGGCCCCAAACAACTCTGGGGGAAAGCTAGCCCCCAGATCCGCCCTTCTGCCCCACCAGGTACAGGTAGGTGGAGCTGGCGCATGACCATGTATCAAAGTTCATGAAATGCCCCCCTGGGAAAATTATTGCCCACCCTTGCTCTGTAGAAATGCCCCAACGGAGGGTTCAGCTAACCAGTGAGAATAAAACAGGAACCCGCCAACCCTTAGGACCGTGAACAGAAACGGAACTAAACCTTTTCCGAAACCAACAGTCATCTGAGTAATTCGCACTCCCCCATTACTTTACAAGTCTGCTCCCCTTTGTTTGCTCTTGCGCCCGGCTGAGACTGGAAGTGCTGAAACATCAAAGTCGATTGCATCCTCAGATGCTCAGGGCAACAAGGGAAAGCAGCACAGGCCGCGAGCCTGTCCTCTTACGATTTCTAGGCTCTTTTGTTTAGGCAGAAGATTCACGCCTTCAAGCACGACCACACCCTGAAGCTGTTTGCTCTTCGCCCAACAGCACTTTGATGCAGGGATGCCCGCACGACACCATAAACGGAAAGAGCTCCAATTTGTGCCACCACACAGGTTTTTGTTTTACTCTCTCCTGCTTTTGCGCCATGTGTTGATCAGCAAAACTGGTTATTGCAGTTGCTAATTACCTCTTCTTCCTGCAATTCTCCACAGGGAGGAGAGCAGCGCGTTGGTTCAGTTTGGGGCTGGGGAGTGCTTTGAATGCAAGCACCATCCGGATGCTGAGTGCGCTGTTTATCCAGGCGCCTAATTAAGGTAATGCTGATTAACACCTGTGCTGATAATGAAGGAGCAGGGCCTGGAGGAACAGAGAGAAATGGAAAAGACGGGGGAAAAGCAAATGCGGGAGAATCTGTGGGGAGGGGAAGAGCATAGGGGACGACTGAGGGAAATCCTGAAAAAGAGACCGCTCTTTGAGTCTACTCCTGCTGCTTATGGTCATTTAGTTGTAAGGGGTACAAGAAATTGCAGTGGGGAAAAGGACAGAATGCAGTAGACACAAAAGCCTTGTGCAGAAGTTCACTATGTGAAGCTGAGTGTGGAAGGTAATACCCTTGCTTGGGGAGTATTTGCAGGCCCATTTCGCTACATTCGATAGCATCTCATTTGTCGTCTCAAACTCCAAGACACTGGGTTTCGGGCAGAAGACAAAGTGGGACCAGAAAGTACAATCTTAGACCCTTGGGGGGAAGAAAGGCCTGCAGGATCTGTAGAGGATGAGCAGTGTACACAGCACCCGTTTGACCGCATGGGTGAGGAACCTAAGTGTTGCTGCAGAAGGCAGGCTGAAGAGAGCCGTTGTGTTTAGCAAATGTTCACACGAAACATTTCCATTTTTCCCCCCCAGATTTTCCCGCCCACTAGAGTGGAGTTGGTTTTTTTCCCACTGAAACAAGTTGGAAAATTTGACCCACTTTCACAAAACATCACAGTTGACCCAAATCTGCGGTTTTCATGAGGAAATTTTTTTTGTTTTGCTCAAAAATTTCTTCCCAATCTAGAGTCAGCTACTAGAGCCGTTGAGGGCTCCTAGCTCCAGACTACACCGCAAGTCAACAGACGTGTTTATTGTGCATGTCTTGGGCCGGCCTTAAAGGAGACTTATCAGAGCCAGGACTATTTTGCAAAGGGCACTGTACCCTGGACAGATTTTTCTCTTACATTCGGAGTGGACAAAGTGCAGACAACAGGCAGCCCATAGAAGTTAACCCAGGGCCATCCACCTCCACAAATTCAATCACCAGTGGAGACCCTACATCTCAGTATGCAAGGCTAGATCAGTGGAACCCAACCTGTGGTCTGTGGACCCCTGGTGGTTTGCAATGGTATTGTGGAGGGTCTGTGGAAAGTTTAAAAATAAGAGGGGGCCAATCTTCCTTCCTTCCTTCGCCTACTCTCTGAGGAGGGTGATCCATGAAATTTTAATACATTAAAGAGGGGTCTGTATGCTCAAAAAATTTGGGAACCACTGGCTTAGCTCAAGCTTGAACACAAGGCCTGGATTGTCAGTTGGCTACATCCTTTATTAGCCATGAGGATGACTCTATTTCATGCCAAGTAAGTGCGGGACCGCAGCACCTTGAAGGTCACCTTGTTTGGATAGCCCTGACTTCAAGGGCACCCAGATGGAGAGGGACATACACAATTCATTAGCTGTACTACCTGGGTGTCCTAATACCTGCCATTCCTTTGACCTTCAGAGGCAGAACAAGTCTTTTCTAGAGGATATAACTGATGCAGGTGCTAATGCTGCATCAGGTTGTTATGCAATGACAGTTTTGCCAAGTGATGGAACTTTAATCAGATGGGATCTGCCTCAACAAGATACCTGCAACGTGCCACGCATGGAAAGGTTGTTCTCAGCCAGTACATAGGACATTGCAGGAAGGTACCGAGCGACTGGCTGATGTTGATTTTCCATGGTGCTGAAAAGCAGCAGCCTGTGTATCACCTCTTTCCGACTTGGTTTATATTTGTATAATGAGTTTCCCACAATCGGTTTAAAATATCCTTTTGAATCACACAATACTAGCACTGGAAGGGCTCTCAAGAGTCCAGACCCCCACCCTCACGGCAGGACCCAGCACTGTTTATATCAGCGGTTCCCAATCTTTGCCAGATGGGGACCCATTTTGACAATTCAGGAAAACTTGGTGACTCAAGGCAATTCAAAAAAGGGGGAGGAAGGAGGGCAGAGCCACCTGGGGAGACACTTGGAGACCCCTTTGAAATGTAATGGTGACCCATATTTGGGTCCTGACCCATAGGTTGTGAAACCTTGGTCTAGACCATCCCTGACAGGTGTCTATCCAATCTGCTCTTAAATATCTCCAGGGATGGAGATTCCACAACCTCCCCAGGCAATTTATACCAGCGTTTAACCACCCTAGTAAGTTTTTCCTCATGTAGAGTGACTTTATGCTGGGATATAAATTCTGGGTTGACGCCTCTCGGTACTGTCATCCTCGGATTATTCACAAGTAGGTAACTATTGTATTATTGTAGCACCTATGAGTTCCAGTCGTGCACCCAGATCCAGGAACCTGACTAAGAAGCAGGCAGACGGGTTGTAGAAAGGGGATGTGTGTGTGTGTCTGTGTGAGACAGACATCCAGACTGTACTTTTGGGATAGAACATACACCATACAAAAGTATTTAATATGCCTTCCTTCCACGTGATCCGAATCTCTGAAACTCAGAACTTCTTTTAAAAAAAAGCCTTCAGAACAAAAAGATAGTGCTTGCCCCAAGGCGCTCACAATGTAAGTATGAAACAAACAACAACGTATCTACTTATATGGCCCTCCTTACCACAGGACTGGAGAGCCTCACAAAGAATGGATTTTCCCTATCTTCCCAGCCCTTCAGGGGGCAGATGGCCCTGGAACCTAAGAGGGTGTGCAGGCAACTTCTGGTTTCACGTCAGCCTGAAAGGAAAGAAAGGGAGGGGGAATGGCCAGGATCATACTCCACTGAGGAAGCGCTGCTCTGACCAAGTTGCCAGCACGCATCCAACTTAGCAAGCACTTTTATGGTGAGACTCAGCTCCCTCTGAGGCACTAAAAGTTCCTCATGACTAAACACCCTACATTGTTGAAAGAACGGAATCAAAGACAGAGCTATATCACAGCTATGGGTAGATCCCTCTTTGCTGTGTGATTCCATAAGAACGGCCATACTGAGTCAGACCAAAGGTCCATATAGCCCAGTGTCCTGTTTGCCAACAGTGGCCAATGTCAGGTGCCTCCAGAGGGAGGAATCACAACAGGTAATCCTAACTTGATCCCTCCTCTTCACCCATTTTCAGAGAAACAGAGGCTACGACACCATTCCTACCCATCCTGGCTCATAGCCATAGATGGACCTAACCTCCATGAATCTATTTAGCTCCTTTTTGAACCCTGTTAAAGTTCTAGTCTTCACTGAATCCTCTGGCAAGGAGTTCCACAGTTGACTGATTCCAACCCCTCCCCCACAAAAAACACCCCATATCATGATCACTGTCATTTGGGGAATAAAGCCATCCATCCACTGGTAACAGATGACAAGTAAAATTGCTTCACTCATTCCCTCCACGCCCTCCCTCCCAAATATGTACTGAATCCAGACTGACTTTAACATATTTTCAAAGGGACACTCTCCAGAAGCTGTAGGTCCCAAATGTATGGGCTTTGTAAACAAACCAAGCAAACAAGAGATTTACAAAGCCTCATGTGAAAAGAAAAGTTACAGATCACAGAAAGGCTCAGCAGTGGGTTTTTGTTTCTTTGGTCTTTCTTTGGAATGTGTCAGGACGCTGGCGGAGCTCTAGTGGTGCTAAATACCAGCTTGGGGATGGGAGAGGGCCCTGCCATGTTACCAGAGAGCTTGGTAAATAGGGTACCGGCCGCAGGTGAGGAGGTGCGACCGGTACAGGCAGAGCCGCAAGGCTCCATGGACACAACGCCAGTAAAACAAACCGGGGCGGCCAGTTAATGTGTCTCTGAAAGTGATTTCGTGGAACACTTCCAGAGACACTGCTCTAGATAAGGCCTCACCAGGGTCATATGAAGTGGGACAATTTCCTCATGTCTTATACAGCATCATCGAACCCTAGAACTGGAAGGGACTTTGAGAGGTCATCGAGTCCTGTCCCCTGCCCTCACGGCAGGACCAAGCACCATCAAGACCATCCCTGAGAGATGTCTATCCAACCTGCTCTTAAATATCTCCAGTGGTGAAGATTCCACAACCTCCCTAGGCAATTTATTCCAGTGTTTCACCACCCTGACAGGTAAGAGTTTTTCCTAATGTCCAACCTAAACCTCCCATGCTGCAGTTTAAGCTCATTGCTTTTTGTCCTATCCTCAGAGGCCAAGAACAACTATTTTTCTCCCTCCTCTTTGAGGCACCCTTTTAGATACTTGAAAACTGCTATCATGTCCCTGTCTCAGTCTTCTCCTTTCCAAATTAAATAACCCTATTCTTTCAGTCTTCCCTCACAAATCATGTTCTCTAGACCTTTCATTATTCTTGTTGCTCTTCTGTGGACCTTCTCCAATTTCTCCACGTCTTTCTTGAAATGTGGTGCCCAGAACTGGACATAATACTCCAACTGAGGCCTAATCAGCACAGGCCGGAAGAATGACATTAGCCTTTTTTTTTTTCTTGCAATCACTTCACATTGTTAGCTCAGATTCAATTTGTGATTCACTACAATCGGCAACTTGGCAGGGAGGTTAGACTTGATGACACTTGTGGTCCTTTCTAACACTCTTATTTTATAACCCCCAGATCCTTTTCTTCTTTACTACCCGGACCCCTTTATTTCCCATTTTGTATTTGTGTTTGATTGTTCCTTCCTCACTTGTCTTTATTGAATGTCCTTTTGTTGATTTCAGACCAGTTCCCCAGTTTGTCAAGACTGTTCTAAATTCTAAGCCTGCCCTCCAAAGTGCCTGTAAGTCCTGACACGGTGCCACCTACAAATCTGTATAAGCTTTCTCTCCGTGCCATTATCCAAGTCATTAGTGAAATACAGAATAGTACCAGATCCATGACAGTCCCCTGCAGGGCACCTCTAAATACTACAACAGATCTGAGCATGGATGCGTGGGCTCTGTTTGTGTGTGAAGAAGTGTGAAGAAGGTTGCGCTGTGTGAAAAAGTTCTTCCATTTGTTTGTTTTAAACATACCACTAATTTCATGTGGGGTACGTCTAGATTACATGCCTCTGCTGACAGAGGCATGTAAAATAGGCTATCCGACATAGTCAATGAAGCGGGGATTTAAATATCCCCGGCTTCATTAAAATAAAAATGGCTGCCGCGTTGTGCCGGCTCAACTGATCGTCAGCACAGCGTGGCAGTGAAGACGCGAATCAGTCGACAGGGGAAGCCCTTGTCGACTGCTGTCTTATGCCTTGTGAAATGAGGTTTACAGGAGCAGTCAACAAAGGCTTCCCTTGTCAACCGATCCACCTCCTGACTTGCATGCTGTGCCGACGATCAGCTGAGCCGGCACAACGTGGCGGCCATTTTTATTTGAATGAAGTTGGGGATATTTGAATCCTCACTTCATTGACTATGTCGGGTAGCTTACTTTACATGCCTCTGCCAACAGAGGCATGTAATCTAGACGTACCCTTGGTGTCCCCAGTTCTTGTGTTATGGGAAGGAGTAAATGACTCTTCTTTATTCACTTTCTGCACACCAATCATAATTTTATAGACCTCTCTCATAACCCTCCCCCCTGCTCAGTTGTCTCTTTTCCAAGCAGAAAAGTCTGAGCCTTATTAATCTCTTCTCATATGGCAGCTATTCCAAACCCCTAATCATTTTTGTTGCTCTTTTCTTAACTTTTTCCAGTGCCAAGGTATCTTCTCTGAAATGAGATGACTTCATGTGCATGCACTATTCAAGCTATGGGCGTACCATGGATTTATACAGAGGCAATTAGATATCCTCTGTCTTATTCTCTATCCTGTTCTTAATGATTCCCAACATTCTGTTTGCTTGTGTGACGGTCGCTGCACACTGAGTGGATGTTTTCAGAGAACTGTCCACAATGACTCTACAGTCTTGCTCTTGAGTGGTAACAGCTAATTTAGTCCCCATCACTGTAGATGTGTAGTTGGGATTATATTTTCGAATGGGCATAACTTTGCATTTATCAACATTGAAATTCATCTGCCATTTCGTTGCCCAGTCACCTATTTTTGTGAGATCCTTTTGAAGCTCTGCACAATCTGCTTTGTACTTAACTATCTTGAGCAGTTTTGCATCATGGGCAAATTTGGCTACTTCACTGTTGACCTCATTCTCCAGATCATGTGACTGTTTCGCCTGGGGCCTAACAGATGGATCCCACAAGGCACATCTACCCTTAAACGTTGCATTGGCATAGCTGTGCTGTAACGCTTTAAGAAAGACTGATTGGAGAGAGCTCTCCACTTGCCTCCGTGAGAGGCCGGAGCTCCATCCCTAGAGGTGTTTAAGTCTCGGCTTGACAAAGCCCTGGCTGGGTTGATTTAGTTGGAATTGGTCCTGCCTAGAGCAGGGGGCTGGACTTGACGACCTTCTGAGGTCTCTTCCAGTTCTATGATTCTATGATGATACGTCATCAGGAGTAGCTCTGCTGAGACAGCACGGTCTACTCAGAGGGTTAGGTCAGTATAAATACGTTGCTCCTGGGGGTGTTTTTCACACTGCTGAGTGATGAGACTATACAGATACAGGCCTATAGGACAGACCCAAACACAGTCTCCAGCACTGACTATCTGAGGTATTTCTATGCCCCCATAGTATTTGAACATCCCCATGTATTTATCCACGCAATACCCATAAGAGTTAGCAGGGCAGGATCATCAACACTGTACAGATAACCTCTCTGAGCATGGTTTCCTACGTGACTGCTCCACAGTCACACTGTAATTCTGTGACACCGAAGGGAATTGAACCCCTCTCGAATCCCAAGCTCGTGCCCTAACCACTGGGCCATTCTTCCTCCTCAGCTGAGAGCCCCACTGAATTCCCTCTGTCCTCACCCCCTCTCTCACACAAAATCCATCCATTCCCACAAGAAACAAACCACTGGACAAGTGCCATTTCGCAGAGCTCGGCTAGACACCCAAGCAACTGACTGGGGAGGGCGTGGGCAGAAGTTTCAGAGCACTGACAGGACAGGCCTGACGAATGTATTCCATGCAATATGCAAATAGAAACCCAGCGAGCTCATGAATATTCTAAAGCCTAGGAATTCCAGCCCCACCGGGTGGTAAGCCAGCAGCCGCAAATGCCCATCAGCTGGGTTTTCTGAGTGCAATTAAAATGATGGATTATCCACGTACAGGGCTACTTGGCTTGAGCAGGGAAATAAATTCATCAGACAGCCCAGGGCTGACATGATTAGGTAATCAGCACCAAGGGGCCAGCAAGTGACCTCTGTGTTTCCAAGCAGAAGAATCTACCCGCTTAGCATGCAGCTACCAGACGAGGGGGAATGAGCAAAGGGGAAGATGACCAGCAATCTAAGGCTATGTCTAGACTACATGCCTCTGTCATCAGAGGCATGTAGATTAGACACATAGGCAAAGGCAAATGAAGCCGCGATTTAAATGATCGCGGCTTCATTTAAATTTACATGGCTGCCGCGCTGAGCCGACAAACAGCTGATCAGCTGTTTGTCCGCTTAGCGCGCTAGTCTGGACGCTCCCCTGCCGACATCAAAGCCCTTTGTCGGCAGCCCCGGTAAACCTCATCCCACGACTAATAACGGGGCTGCCGACAAAGGGCTTTGATGTCGGCAGGGGAGCGTCCAGACTAGCGCGCTAAGCGGACAAACAGCTGATCAGCTGTTTGTTGGCTCAGCACTGCAGCCATGTAAATTTAAATGAAGCCGCGATCATTTAAATCGCGGCTTCATTTGCCTTTGCCTATGTGTCTAATCTACATGCCTCTGACGACAGAGGCATGTAGTCTAGACACAGCCTAAGTGAACACAGCACTGGGGACATGGGGCTTCTGTTAATTTAGGGCACTGCTTTATCTCTATGGCTGCGTCCAATAAGATGGGAGATCGCTTACTCCTGCCTCAGGGACATTACCACATACAGTCGGCAAGGCAAAAGACACACACACATGATGAATCAAGTCCTAAGCAGTTGTTGTGCAGTTGGAACTCAGTAGGAGCTGCTGGTGTCCTGCACATCTTGGGATATGGCAGACAGTCGGAGCTTGTCTACATTTACCCCAAAGATCAATGCTCCGGAGATCGATCTCCCAAGGTTTGATTTAGTAGGTCTAATAAAGACCTACTAAAGCAACTGCTGATGACACCCCCGTTGACTCTGATACTCTACCGGGTCATGAGAAGTAAGGGAAATTGATGGGAGAGTTTCTCCCGGTGACCTCCCATAGTGGGGACACGGCAGTCTCCAGTAATGTAGACCTGGCCATACCAACAATTAACTCCTGCTCTCTGTGAATTCCATGGGAACTTTATCAGTGGCCTTCGGAGCAGTGCTGGCTTTTAGAATAGCAAGATTTGCCACAAGGAGCATTGCGTGGCACAGAGGTGTGGGGAATTCACAAACATCCCTGTGCTTTAAGGATACACGCCCTTACTCAACACAAGATGTAGCTGTTGAGACCAAAACAAATCAAGGAAGCAAAGGACCTGATGAGAGGGAATTATTTAACTCCGTATACACCGACGCTCAGACACTAGGAAGCAACGATGAGGAACTAGAAGTGCTTACTGATGAGCATCAATTGGTATTACTGAAACCTGGAGGGATGATTTGCATGATCCAAATGTTACAATCAATGTATATAGCCTATTTAGGTTGGATTAGGTAGGCAAGTGGGGTGGGGAAGTGGCATTACTGCTATTGGAAGACTGTGTCCAATTTGGGTGCCCACAATTCAAGAGGATGTTGACAAGCCAGAGAGGGCTAAGAGAAGAGGCACAAGATTAAGTGTGTAAAAAACAAAAACAAAACAAAAACCCCTGCCTTGCACTCAAAGAGCCCAATCTATTTTGCGTAACAAAGAGCAGGTTAAGGAGTTACTTGATTACAGTCAGTAAGTACCTAGATGGAGAACAAATATTTAATAACAGGCTCTTCAGTCTAGCAGAGGAACATCTAACACAATTCAAGCGCTGGGAAGTTGAAGCTAGACAAATTCAGACGGGAAATAAGGCTACATTTGTAAGAGTGAGAGTAATTAACCATTGGAACAATTTACCAAGGGTCATGGCAGATTCTCCATCACTGACAGTTTCGACAGCACAACTGGATGATTTTCTAAAAGGCCTGCTCCAGGAATTATTTCAGGAAAATTCTGTGGCCTGTTTTATACAGCAGGTCTGGCAGTGGCTGGTGCCAGGTGCTTCAGAGCGAGTGAGCAGAACGACGCAATTTATTGAATGAACTATCCCCCATCAGCCAGTCCCAGCTTCTAGCCGTTTGAGCATGGGGTTGCATCCCTGATCATCTCAGTGAATAACCAAGGCCAATAGCCCTTTGGCTTTGGAATCTATGACTCATACGTGGGGACGTCAAGAAAAGATTCCTAATTCTGACTGGTGCTCCTAAATACTACTTCACTAAAGGGAAATAATAATCCCATCACCACCCCCAGAAGCTGTTTTAGAAGGAACTGGTTTTGGGGTGTCATTCATGGAGTATGCATGACCATCACTGCATGGCCTGCCATACTCCTGTTGCAGCTGTCTTCCCACTCAAGAGAACATCCTGCGTATGGCTGTGATGGCATCCAATTTCTACAAGAGTTGACGAAACCCAAAAGGAACCTTAAAGCACAGAGGGTATGTCTACACTACCCTCCTAGTTCGAACTAGGAGGGTAATGTATGCATACCACACTTGCTAATGAAGCCCGGGATTTGAATTTCCCGGGCTTCATTAGCATAAGCGGGGAGCCGCCATTTTTAAATCCCCGCTGCTTCGAACCTCGTGCAGCGTGGCTACACGGGGCTCGAACTAGGTAGTTCGGACTAGGGTGCCTATTCCGAACTACCGGTACACCTCGTTTCACTGGAGATGCCAAGTAATGTGCCTAGGAGACTGAGTTTTCCGTGGGAGAGTCCTTCATGGTCCATACCATATATACCTGCAAAGTTAATGAGAAAAACTCCCAGACCATATGGAGTACAAAGCTAAAGAGGTGCAGGATACACAATAAAGAACCATCACTTATAAGACAGTAGAACAGAGTGTTCATTTTTACGGTGTCTGCCTGAATAAAGCCACATAACAAATGCTGGTAAGGCTGTGTCCATTAAACATTTATCTGGACCTGAGTCTGCTTATAACCCTCTCACCTCTCTTTCTACCCCTCTGACACCTTGGTAAATCAAGACAAAGAAACACACAAGGAGGACGACTGTGTTGAGAATAGATTTAACATGGAGCTCATACTCACAGTGCAGTAAAGTGGAAACACTTTCATTCCTTCCTCTACCTTTATAAACAGGGGCAACCGATCAATACGTAAGCCAATTTCACAGGTCATAAAGTCTGCAACGATGAGGCGGAGAAGGCAGCTAAGTCGTAAGGCATGGAGAGGATACAGAATCCAGGATAAGCTCTACCCAGAGAAAATCCACTTGGATATGCCTTCTATTTGGCATGGCTGGGGTAACATGGGAAGTAACCCTGGGGCAGAGATACAAGATTCTTCATTGATGGAGGGTTTCTGCAGAGTGCCGGAGGTGGCAGGAAATCAATTCATTTTACTCCCAGTATCCCAGAACAGGTGCTGCATGTCACAGGTCACAACATGTTGCCTCAATAGAAACCATAGTTCATGACAGGGTGACTAGTGTCTGAATATCAGAGCAGGAGTAATTAACTCAAGTCACCACTGTAGTTTCACCTCATTGGCTGTTGTGGGTTAGGACAGGCAGCTGGGTCTAAGCACAGAGGTTGGGGTTTTATTAAAACTTTGATTGCTTTTCACAGAAGCCATTTCTAGCTCTTACACAGCCCTGATGGTCCTTAGATCATCAAATGTTTTTAAAAAGGTGGTGAGACACATTAGCCACACTTGTGGAGCTAACTGGGATCTCTAAGGCCAGGTCTAAACTGTGGAGGGTGGGGGGAAAGAGCAGGGGAAGGGAAGGTTGTCTTAAGATACGCTACTCCACTATGTACATAATGTTGCTGTAGTTGATGTACCTTAAGCCGAGTGTGGTGCTGCCTCCACAGTGGGAGGGCAACAGGAGAAATGCTCTTGTTGACTTCCCTTACTCCTTGCAACAGCAAGGAGTACCGGTGCTGATGGGGCACCGTCAGCATTTGACTTAGCAGGTCTTTACTAGACCTGCTAAATTGAACCTCGGAAGATGGATCATCAGAGAATCGATCCTCCCATAAGGCCTTAGGCATGGCAGGTAGCCCAAGACTAACCAGCAGGATAGTGGCAGAGCCCCTCAGATGTTCTGGTTCCCAGAACCAGTACTCTACCTACTGGGTCACACAACTTCCACACTCCTGCACTTCTTGAACAGAGCTATCCAGCATACTTCCAGGATTCAATGTCTTCTATGATAGGGAACCCACCATTCCATTATGCGTCCATTCCAGAATCTAGAGGCTGGGACTGAGCAACAGGGAAAGGACCATTTGATGATGATCTGTTTAATTCATTCACTCTGGGACACTTGTCATTGGCCACTGTCAGAAGTCAAGATACTGGGCTAGCTGGACCTTTGGTCTCACCCAGTATGGCCGTTCTTATGTCCATTATACAGAAATCCACACTGAGGCTCTCTCTCTGGATGTATTACCCCAGGACAAATCCCTCATGTAGACACATGGGACCAATGTGTATTAGTGGGTAAGTTACACTGGTATAAGCCATAGTGGTGCAGGGGATTTACACTAGACCTCTGCTCCAGCATAGCTATGTTGACAGAGCTCTACAAGTGCAAAATCCCCCAGAATAGACAGAACTTTCGTGTTAGGACAGCAGGTTGGAGCCCAGATCACACTGAAAGTAGATTACAGATGGGGGAAAAGCTGCCATGTGAGGCTTTGAAAAATCTTCCCCCAAACGACTTACCATTTTTCTTAAGCCACCTATATTGACTCAGACACATGAAAAGGAGAGAGTTAAAGAGATTTATCATCAACAGGCCTCTATGGCCCTAAAACAACAACAGACACCAAACTTCCCCCTACAAAGTAAGCATAATACTCCTCAGGTTTGGCTATGCTCCCCTTCAGCCAATCTATCCAGGTATGATTTAACCTAGCTACACATACTTAGGTCATGTCATCACTTGCTGTGCCAGAGATTGATTTTTTGCATTCAATTTAGCGGGTCTAGTTAAGACCTGCTAAATCAAACACTGAAGATGGCATCAGTCAGTGCAGGTATTCCTGGCAGCTGCAAAGAGTAAGGGAAGTCGATAGGAGCATTTGCTCCCATCGGCCTCTCTCTGTGAAGACAGCATCAGGTTCAGCTTAAGGTAAGGTGTCTCAAGCTATGTATTTAAACCAGATTAGTGTAGCTCTGGCCTTAGTTCTTCCCCATTTTTTCCTCTCTCCTATGCCGCTCACCAATTTCTGTCAATGTTCGTCCCCAGTTCATGCAGAATTACTGACGCTCTCCTGATTTGGATGTCCCCAGAACCTTACTCACCAATGCAGACGTAAGACTAGATTCTCCATGCCAGTCAAGCTGTGCTTGGCTTGGGGCCTAGTGGGGTGGGAGGACATTGGTGGCTCTGTGTTTCATGCAATCCCCTTGTCTTGGGGCCAGTTTCCAGGGATAGCTAGATCACTGGAACTACAGTGTCTCCACACCACTGGGGGGGGTCCCTTTATGCAGGGGGGAATCCCAACACAGCTAGTTAAGTTGGCTCTCAAGGTAGTTTGCGCTGCAGGAATGGTTCACAGAACTCTGAGCATAGGCCAGGATGCAACCAAAGATTTTGCTTGTATGGGTGCCATGTTGGGAAGCAGAAAGGTGGTAATTTACACTGGAAATGAGTTAATATTTATGAAGTGTTAGGCGACTGTCAGAGCAACTGCAACAAAATGCTAATTCAGCTCTGCAATCAATGGCACCTTTCTTAGAAGAGGCAGGCTAATTACAGAACAGTTTTTAAACAGAAATGAGGTTGTTTTTTTTAAAGAGGTAAACAGCTGAAATTCATTACTTCTCTCCCTAGCTATGTGGAAGAGATTGGCGCATTTGGTGAACACACATGCATACCGCACATGGTAAATTTACAGTGATGAGCGATTCTGAGTAGTTCAATGGAAAGAAGACAATTGAACCAAATGCTCGACTATCTACAGAAAGTAGCCTACACACATAATAACTTAGGGTATGTCTACACTACCCTCCTAGTTCGAACTAGGAGGGTAATGTATGCATACCGCACTTGCTAATGAAGCCCGGGATTTGAATTTCCCGGGCTTCATTAGCATAAGCGGGGAGCCGCCATTTTTAAATCCCCGCTGCTTCGAACCCCGTGCAGCGCGGCTTCACGGGGCTCGAACTAGGTAGTTCGGACTAGGGTGCCTATTCCGAACTACCGGTACACCTCGTTTCACGAGGAGTAACGGTAGTTCGGAATAGGAACCTAGTCCGAACTACCTAGTTCGAGCCCCGTGTAGCCGCGCTGCACGGGGTTCGAAGCAGCGGGGATTTAAAAATGGCGGCTCCCCGCTTATGCTAATGAAGCCCGGGAAATTCAAATCCCGGGCTTCATTAGCAAGTGCGGTATGCATACATTACCCCGCTAGTTCGAACTAGTGGGGTAGTGAAGACATACCCTTAGGGTGTGTCTCGACTACATCTCTCTGTTGGCAGAGGGATGTAAATGAAGCACTTTGAAAGTGCAAATGAAGTGGGGATGTAAATATCACGTGCTTCATTTGCATAATCATGTAATGATGCTTTCGAAAAAGCACTATTTTGAAATTGAAACCGCAGTCTAGACGCGGTTCTTTCAAAAATGGGGTGCTTTTTTGAAAGATCCTGTAAACTTCAAAAAATGAGCGCCCCATTTTCGAAAGAACCACGTCTAGACTGCAGTTTCAATTTCGACATAGTGCTTTTTCAAAAGAGCGCCATTATGTGATTATGCAAATGACGCATGGGATATTTAAATCCCCGCTTCATTTGCACTTTCAAAGTGCTTAGTTTACCTCCCTATGCCAACAGAGGGATGTAGTCTAGACACAGACTTAGAGAGTATGGCCCAAGAAGAGGGAAAAAGAGGCAGCCCAGACTTTCCCAAAGTGGAGACCATCATGGATTTATATCTCATGTTGGGTTTTGTCATTTGGAATGAAATCGATAAGACAAATGCACGCATGAGAGATAGGAAACCTGAAAAGCGTTAGCCGGTGTAGTGATCCCGGCCTGCCTGATATCAAGTGTAATGAGAAAAGAAGAGACTTTGAAACAAAATGACAAAACCGGGTTTCATGGCGTGTCATCCCGATGACAAAGATGTGAACGGAAATTGGGAGGAAATTAATCTCTCCTCTCTTGCTACTGTGTAAGAGGATAAAATATCCCAGGATTTCAGACTACGATAATACTTGAGATACAAGAGGGAAGGACAAGAGGAGACAATGTAACTCTCAGCTCTGGATTTCCAGGGTCAGGTCAGTTTGAAGCAAACTCTTAGGGCTAGTGAGTGACAGGATTACCAGGAACAGAGATTTTGCCAGACTGGATTAGAACAGGTCCCATGATGGTCTCACGAGGACACAGTGCTTCCTAGAGCACTTTGGTAAAGCAGGTGAATTCATTATCTAAGTACCTAGATAGGCAGATTTCACATCTAAGCCACTGGACGGTGATAAGTGTTCAAAAACAATGAGAAGTCCTGTGGCAACTTAAAAAACAACAGATTTATTTGGGCATAAACTTTCGTGGGCAAAGATCCACTTTGTCTGATGCTCATGACACCCCCCAAAAAAAAGTTCTAGCAAAAAGTAAACATTCCATCAAACCAAGACCTTTTCCTAAGGGAACATGGGCTAATAGGGTTTCTTGAGCTAATAAATACACCTCAGTATTAATAAGCATTCTTTTCTATACATGTAAACCACTGAGAAAAGGAGCATTTGGAAGGCAAATCCGCAGGGAAAGAAAAGATGGCCATTGTGGCATATTTGGATTTAATAAAGTATTTGACAGTATCCCACTCAACATCTTAACTTAAAAATCATTGCCAATTGGCACAGAGAGAACCTCTGCTTAAAAAAACAACAACAAAAAGCTTTATAAAAGGGTAAAAAAACCAAAGGGCAATGGTGAATGGCAGTATATTGTCCCTACGTGGTATGTCAGGAACGCACATCAGGTCCAACAAACTGTATTTTCTCTGGTCTTGCGTTATTTGCTCTAGGGGAGGGGTGGGGGCTAGAATAAACGATGCTGGCAAAAGTACTTTTGCCCCATACGCTGCCTTCACACTCGTAGCTCTTGGTTGGTATAGTATTCCTGTACAGCCCCACTGGCAAAATCCTCTTCGTACAGACCAGACCTTATTCTCTCTATATTGCACAACCTCATGCACTGCGCAATGGCATCCACACAGCAAATAAAACAGCAGAGTGCAGCCACTGTGGCCAAGGTAACAAATGAATAAAGAGCATATGAGGTACTGCTTTGTAAACGACCTTCTCAGGCTGAGTAGCTGCTTATTAAGGAAGACATAACGTATATACACTGTTGGGCATACACCATGCAGGAATAAAACAAACAAACCACCATTCAGTCTGCAAAGGTCGTGATGTTTTCTGGGCCAGTGAAAAGTTTGGGGCCTTGTAAGGAAAGTGCTGGACTGGGGTCCAGAACACGAGTTCTAGTCCCAGTCTCCGTGCCTCAATTTCCCCAGTCAATAAAACAGAGCTAATGATATGTCTCTCCTTTATTATTATTATTATTATTAAGGATTATAGAAGCACTAGAGATGATCATCATTAATCCTACCATATGGCGCAGGCTGGCCCTTGGACCCAGTGATGGGAAAGGATACAGCCAGGGCAGGCATAAACTGAAAGAAGGGGACGGCAGAGAGAGAATGAAAACAGGTGCACAGAGAGTTCTGGGTCTGACCCAAAGCCCTTTAAAGCTGGTGGAAAAACTCCCAGTGTCTTTGGTGGGCTTTGGATGAGAACCACAGAGTAAATTCCGAGACAGATACTAAACTGAGTTCCATGGGGGCCTCCTCTGAGGTCTTTAATCAGTTTTCTTTCAGGCTATGCGGCTATCCGGGTCCGTGCTATTTGTCTGCGTAAGAACCGAGTGAACCAGACAAATACGGGGAGACGTTTCTGTGATTTAAACCTTGAAGCACGCCTGTGTTGACCAGCGGGGCCGACCGCCACCCCGGGCCCTGTGGTAAGGGGGGGGGGGCCGAGCTCCGCTCCTTTTGAAGGGGTGGATGTTTGGGCAGAAGGGGCGGGGCTGAGGGAAGCCAGCCAGTAGTGATGCAGGGACCTTGGCGCTCAACCTTCCCCTCAGCTCTCAGAGCCATACCGAGCGCCCGGCACTGCAATTCATAGGGCCCGGGTCTCTAGCACCATGGCTACCACAGCAGCAATTCCTCTGCACCGCCAGGCCCTGGGGCAACTGCCCTCTTGCCCCACGCTCCCCCAATCAACAGGCCTGTGTTGACTGAGTGTGTGCCAAAGAGCTCTCCATTTTTTAATGTTTGCTTCCCACAGATACCAGAGCGATTTTTTTTTCTGCTTAGGAACTTCACAGACATTTGACTTTTAAGATGCAGAGTACGAGTATTGTAAATAGAGTTTAATGCTACCCAGCACACTTCAGAATATGCACATTCCCGCTGGCTTCTCACATACTTAAGAGGTGCTTTAGTGGCTGAAGTGCTTTACCTGACAAGGATCTGAATACCAGCCTCATGCCAGGCTTACTTGCTGGGTCATTCCTGGCAGAGGCTCTTTCAGGAGAAGAGGAAATGTGGTCCTGGCTTGGCATCAGCAGAGCCAGGCAGTGGAATGGGAAGGGAGTGTCACAGATGCCTCGTTAGAACACGCACGAGTATCATAAGTTAATACGTGCAGAGCTGTCAGCCCCAGTATAGACAGACACTGGTCATTTAGGCTACGTCTACGCTGTGGGTTTTTTGCGGAAGAGGAAATGCAAATAGAATGCTCATTTGCATATCCGGTGCTCTCATTTGCATATCTTCTTCCAATCCTTTTTGCGGAAGAGGTTTTTGCGATAAAAAGCCCTGTGTAAACGGGGCCATTTCTCGGGAAAAAGCCCTTTTGTGCCCGATCCCTTATTCCTCAAAATATGAGGTTTACTGGTTCTTGCGCAAAGGGGTTCTTTTGACAAATAACCCCGTCTACACAAGGCTTTTTATCCAAAAACCTCTTCCGCAAAAAGGATCGGAAGAAGATATGCAAATGAGAGCATGAAATATGCATTTCCTCTTCCACAAAAAACCCGCAGTGTAGGCGTAGCCTCACAAACAGATGAGTTGTCTTGTAATGGAAGCCCTTCGCCATTGCCAAGTGTTCTCCATCAGAACGTACGAAAGCAATTGACTTGATTCTCCGCACTTGCGCAAGCACCTTGGTTTATTCCCCAAGACTTAACGTGCAACGGACTCCAGCTCTACTAGGGCAGTTCAGTCTCCCCGAAGAGAAGCAGACCTCTGGTGAAGATAGGGCAGGGGGCTCAGAATGGGAGCAGTTGACATTTGGCGTTTCTTCCATTCCACCCCACCACGAGAAACACCAGGACAACAAACAGGTAAAGGCATGGAATGGAATGAAATACACAGAGGTTCCATTAATTCAAATGGATTCTGGGAGGCAGCGTTGCCTAGAGATCAGAGCACAGGCCGATGAGGCAGAAGACCTGGTAAGGGCTCCTAGCTCCATTGAAGTCAATATCAAAGTCAGGATTTTATTACGGGGATCTGTTCCTAGCGCCACTGCAAGGATGCTGTACAGTATTAAAATTATTTCACTTCTCTGTGTCTCTTCTTTTCTTCTCCCTCCCTTTGTCTGGCGTCCCTATTCAGAATGCACGATCTTTGGGGCAGGGACCCTCTTGTGCTATAGATGTTCGTACAGTGCCTCTAACATTGGTCTCCAATCATTGTGAAAGCCCCCTGGCACGACTGTAAAATCAATTCCTGGGTTGTTGGGTTTATAGTTTAGGGTGGACACATGCTAGCCTACAGACAATGATAATGCTCGCTATTTACCCCTGCTGTGTCCTGTCTCAAAGGCCGAGGGATGAACGGGCTGCAGAAAGTTATCTATACTGCTTCAGATATACAGGAACTCCTCAGCAGCACTTTGGAAACATTGAGCCCTAAAATCTGGCATCTCTACATGCCAAAACAGGGCATGGATCAAAATACTGGAGTCAAATGACCCTTCCCTTAGGTGAAGATTGTATCCAGAACCATATTTCACAGCCGGCTTCCTAGTTCTATACCACACAGAATCAGAATCTGAATGCCTACCATGTCCCCAAGTATCCAACTAACGCAGAGTGGGGTGTTCAGAACCTCTGATAACTAGGTCACTTACCTAGGAGCCAAAATGTGGAGAAATTGGAGCGGGTCCAGAGAAGAGCAACAAAAATAATTAAAGGTCTAGAGAACATGATCTAGGAGGGAAGACTGAAAGAATTAGGCTTGTTTAGTTTGGAAAAGAGAAGACTGAGAGGGGACAGGATAGTAGTTTTCAAGTGCCTAAAAGGGTGTTACAAGGAGGAGGGAGAAAAATTGTTCTCCTTGATCACTAATGCTAGAACAAGAAGCAATGGGCTTACATTTCAGTCAGGGATGTTTAGATTGGAGATTAGGAAAGATTTCCTAACTGTCAGGGTGATTAAACACTGGAATAAATTGCCTAGGGGGGTTGTGGAATCTCCATCTCTGGAGATACTGAAGAGCAGGGTGGAGAGACATCCATCAGGGATGATCTAGATGGTGCTTGGTCCTTCCAAGTGGGCAGAGGCCTGGACTTCATGATCTCTCGAGGTCCCTTCCTGTTCTAATATTTTTTTGATTCTATGAAAATGTATGTGTAGGTGCCTAACCTTGAGTACCCAAATTCATAAAGTTCAGAGCTGATGGTTTTGCACTAACCACAAAACTCTGGCATGACTTCACCTCCGGTGCATCTTCACTGCGAGCATACGTTACATCTAAAATTAAATTATTAAAATTAAAAAAATCTAAGCCTCAAAGGTTGGTGTGTGTGTGACATTGTTCCATAAATCAGCACCAGGCAGATAATATTATATAATCAACAGGTCCAATGACTGCAGGGGGAAAAGTGGAGGGAGAGGGCTCAGAGGGCTGTTGCCCCAGGGCCTGGCGATTCAAAAGAGTCGGGGGGTTCCCAGCCCCTTTAAATCACCGCCAGAGCTCCTGATGGTGCGCACTGGATGGCAGTAAGGTCTGACTGCCCCCAGCCCCACCCTTTCTGCCCAAAGCCCCACCCCTTCCAGCCATGCAGAGCCATGCCTCCTCTTCCGCCGGCACCTTGCCCAGGGGCCGGGCAATTGCTGACCCCCTCGCAATCAATCCCAAATTAGGAAGGAAAGAAGAATAACGCAGAAAGCCGTGCGTTTTGTTTCAAAGAGAGGGCCTATTGAAGCTGTGATCTCATCTGTCAGTGGATTCCTGTGCTCACACTGAGCCCTGTTCTCAGCAGTGCGATTCTGTCGAGGTACCGAGATAAGAATGCAGGAGAAAAGGCTGGTGCTGTATCATCCTGGAGATCACCTGAATGTTTACACTCTGGTGTAACACCAATACTTCACTCACTCAACAGCCTCAGGTCCTCATTGCAAGAACTGATTAGGAAGGCCAAGTACATTGCTCCTGCTCTGGGAAAGGAACAGTAATGATTATTAGGATTGGGTTTTCAGTGCATATGACCTTGCTCTTTGTCCACAGAAATCGAACACATGGGAAAGGACAGGTGACAAGCGTTCACTAGTTAGATTCTAATCTCAGCCATGCTGGTGTAAACATGCCAGTGGAGTGAATCTGGATTTAGCATGCAACATATTTGACGTTCAGCATTGGGATGTGAATATTTAACAGGTTAACTGGTTGGAGGCCAGATCAGCACCCTGCCCGCCATGGGTCGGGGGCTGCTTTAGCCCCACGAGGCCTCCTGTAGCCTGCAGGGGGCACTCCAGCTTGGCAGGGCTACTCAGACGTACAGCAGGCCCGGCCCGGCGCAAGGGCACTCCAGCCCAGCCCCCGTTTAATCAGTTAACCAGTTAAAAATAATGTTTAACCTGCTAACTAATGACATGGGATTCTATATCACTAGCTCAGATGAAGGGAGGTTAAAATTCGATGAAATAGGTGACCATGCAACCGCTGAACATCTCAGCAGTTACACAGTTACACACTGTGGGCTCTGCACTATAAAGTTTAAATAACCTTTATACTACAGAGCCCGCAGCAGGGCTGCCAGTCCCCGCAGTCTCCCCAGGAGCCGTCTCCCCGGGAGCCGGAGTGTAACCGGAGTGCAGAAGCTTTTCGGTTCAACCGTTACTCGGTTACACTCTGGGATCCCTATTCCAAACAAGCTTTAGACACTTGCAATATTTCCAGAGCAGTATCTAACATCATCTCAGTACATCAGTTTCAGCGGTGAGGACGCCATAGGGAATGCATTGATCTTAGATTTTGCTTACCTTTGATGCGAATATAACTTCTAGCCTCCAAGCCTAGAAGTGACAGGCAGCTGTCTTCCATACATGGAACAGCTTTTTTTTTTTTTTTTTATTGCTTCTGCTGTAAAGGAACCAATCAGAAAATGCTGGCCTGGGTATTTCAGAACAATGACTCTTGCTAACTTTTCCTTTTGCCAGTGTCTCAGGGGGTAACTTTGGAGAGTGTGTTGGGAAGCTGCAATGACCGTCATGCCTGCAATCTAACTAGGACACCAACCTACAGTGCACTTGACTTGGTAAAAACCCTCATGACCTGTGGGGGAAGTGTAGGTGGGATATTAGGAAAAACTATTTCACTAGGAATGGGGGAAGCACTGGAATGGGTTCCCTAGGGAGTGGGTAGAGTCCTGGCTGGGTTGATTTAGTTGGGATTGGCCCTGCTTTGGGCAGGGGGCTAGACTCGATGACTCCTGAGGTCTCTTCCAGCCCTAGGATTCTATGACCAGTTGGCGCTCAAAGCTCATTTAGCGTAGTGCCTCATAGAATGGTAGAAGACTAGAACCGGAAGGGACCTCGAGAGGTCATCGAGTCCAGTCCCCTGCCCTCATGGCAGGACCACTCAACATCATGTTGCTTGGATTTGCCTGCTTTCCCCTCCCCTTTTCTTCATGTGAGTCTAAAATTATGGCCCATCCCCCAGGCACATACTTTACCCAAGAGCAAAAGACTTAAATTGCAGAATAGATGTGGTAACATAAAGGAGACTCATTCTCCCATTGGTATTTGCCAGACGCCCCCCAAGCCTGATCCATGCATCCATCAGTTGGGAGACGAAACCCAAAGGGCTGAGGCAAAACAGTAACGCTGTTGTGCCTTCTCCTCCATCACATCACGCTGCAGTGCAGGGCCATCTAATGAACTTGGACACGCACTGGGCACACAAATAATATCCAGCAGCCACGGAAGTTTGTGCTCCCCACGGCTAAATGTCTAACCTTTTCATTTTCCTGTGGCTTAGAGAAAGTGCGTCTATTCTTTATCTTGGAGACGGAGTGATGAAATAGGATTTATGCTAACGAGGGCTGCTGCAGGGAGATGGCGAATTACCTTTCCCTCACATCTGAGCTCAAGCGGCGAGCCCCCCGCCGCCCCCGCCTGCTCAACAACGCCCACACACCTTCCACCAATTACACCACGGGGGAGAGAGAGAAAGCTCTGCAGCTCCCTTCTCAGATCCTGTTGAAAACAGACCCTGTTTTTCTCTTCAGAACAACACGAGCCATCTCCTGGCAAGCTGGGCTGCTCCAGAGAGCTACCCGACAAGCGCTTGGCTCCTACGCCAGCGATGGGCAACTGAGGCAAGTGAGCGGGCTGCATGATTGGCCCCTCTTCAGCTCAGTGGGCTGCATGTTTGTCGTAAGCCAGATTATCTCCTGGGAGAGGGGAGTTGTGCTCACCGCATTTGCGTATCTAGAATTTGCGGGGGGTGCCGACGGAGCTGTAGCTGCACTCTGATTGGCTACCGAGGGAGCGTGCGGCTCTCAGAGCCAATGTGTGCAATCAGCACGCACCTCACTTCCTGGGCCCTGGCTTTACGTGCGTGTCACCTAAGTAATGCAGGTAGGAAAAAAAACTCAGATGGAAATCAGTGGAATCTGGCAACCGACCGCACGGGCAACAGTAAACACTGTGTCTCGTGGGCCACACATAGAACTCTTATGGGCCACTGATTGCCGACCACTATCCGATGTCCCATAACTGTGTTGAGTCCACGCAACACGGGCAGATGAAACTTGGACAGTTAGTCTGTGGCATCTGAAACATCAGCCAACACTGAGCTCCTGTAATTATAAAGTTACCCACCTCTAGTTTTCTAGCTTGTCTGACGGCATTTGGATCACCAGAGAACAGTATATCTTACTGTAGCCATGGATGTCACATTGCCTGCGAAGCAAGGCTTGGCAGCGTCTCTCCTGACCTACCTGACTTCCTGAGGACATTTCTCAACCCCTGGAGAGACCTAAGAGGGTGCTCGTTTCCTGCTGCATCTGCCAGCTAGATTGACACTGCTGCCACAAGCAGCAGCCAAAAACTTGATACTTGTAGGATGTACCTCATCTTGTGGCATGGGAGCATTGCTCCAGGAAGTAACTTCAGATGTAGCTCTGTAGTTGGACTTTTTGACATACCACTTCTTACTTGCAATTGGTCATAAGAACGTCCACACCAGACCAAAGGGCCATCTAGCCCAGTATCCTGTCTGCCTACAGTGGCCAATACCAGATGCCCCAGAGGGAGGGATCACAAACAAGTAATCCTCACGTGATCCTTCCCCTGTCATCCACCTCTAGAGAAACAAAGGCTAGGAACACCATTCCTACCTATCCTAGCTAATAGCCATTGATGGACTTAATCTCAATGAATCTATCTAGCTCTTTTTTGAACTCGGGTAAAGTTCTAGCCTTCACCACATCCTCTGGCAAGGAGTTCCACAGGTTGACTGTACGTTGAGTGAAGAAAAACTTCCTTTTGTTTGTTTTAAACTTACTGCTTATTAAAAGGTCTGTAAAAAGTCCATTACAATATTGGAGCATCTTTTCTTCCTCCATAACTTTTCAAAGATCTATCCTATTACTTAATACCACAATCACTTTTTATCTCTTTTTCAACAACTGAGTATCTCTGGCCTCCCACTACACCCCTCTCAGACAAGTTAAAATGTTGTTGCCAAAACAGCCTCTTCTGATAGTCACACCATGCTGCCCGTACTCTTCTAAATCCCTCGTATTTCCTCTTCTCTCAATCACAAGCTTAACAACTTCTCCAAGACACTCTATAATCTCTTCTTAAAAAACATTTATTTTGAAGAGAATTGCATGAATTGTGGGACATGTTTTGAGTGAATTAATGTCTCTTTGAAGCTGACAATGAATTTTGGTTCTCCTGTGTCAGTAGCAGGTCAAAAGTTTTCAAACTGTGATGGCATTTCAAAGTTTTAAATTTTGAAATTTAAAAATCTGGGGAAAATGGTTAAATTTACCCACTCAACTTTAGAAGTAGTCAGGACTCCTATTAGAGATGGTCAAAAAAATTCAAATGAAAGACTTTTGTGGGCAGAGGGGTTGGAATTCATTGATGTGTTGAAATCAAAATGCTTCAGTGAGGTGGAGGGATGCAAATGAAGTTCCTCCAAAAGCAGAACCTTGCCATGCCTGATTGGTATCTGCCTGGTCTTCCTCACAGCTTAACTGGTGAGATGCCGAGGAATCCAAAATTGTAGAAGAATCCCCAGGCAGACTGTCTCAGGGTTGGCACATCATTCCCTTGAAGGGAATGATGGCCTTCTGGAGGCTGCTTCCAAATCAGAATGTTTCCCACAGCCAGTTGCATTCACTACCTTTTCATCCTTGATTTTCACACATTTGCCTGGCACGCAGCCTCACAAAATGCAAATGAGACGCCCGAACAGTCACTGAAAGCACATTTCAACATGTTTATAGACTGCGCCATGCTCATTATGTTGGCTACTTACATAATCCTTCCAATCAGGAAACGTAAACAATACCTTGAAACTTACATGGCTTTCCAAAGGGGGAGCGTTTGCAGTTTGCAGGCAAGCTGCAAACTGAGAATTAACCTCGAACGAAATTAATGAATTGGTGTGAACAACAAACCCATCCAAGACTTTTATAATCGGTTAGCAAGCAACAAACAAGTTAAAAAAATCCTCCTCTTTAATACCAAGTGTTACCAATTCTTTGACCTTCCTGAGAATCTCTGCTGGCAGGTTTTACGACCCAGCTGTTAGATCCAGTTATCCAACTTGCTTATGCTAGGATTTTGAGCTATGATTTTCTACTTTTGAACACAGGATGCTGAATACACAAACTCTCTATGCAGTCACTTGTCCCTTGGCACGACTGCAGGAGAAAAATCTTGTTGCCTAACTAATGAAAATGATACCTTTCCACTGGGTAGGAGGGCATGTTTTTGTGCTTAGAACTGTAATTTTTATTACTGTTTTCTTCTTGCACTTGCTGGTTGTGGCCATGGTAAAAACAAAAACATCTCACCTGGAAGAAAAGGATACCTTGCTGGCCCCAAATCCAGCATCAAGAAAAATAACTTCTCCCGACTCATGAGACAGAAGGTCAAAGCTCTGAAATGTGGCTGTGGACCCACCCCCTAAACTGAAGCATTCTGCAGCCACTCCCTATATCCGCTCCTGCACGCCATATCGCCTCCTGCACCCCAGATCCTAGCCCTGAGCCCCCTCCCAGAGCCAGCACCTTCTACCTCCACCTTCACTCCAAAACTATGTCCCAGCCTAGAGCCCCCTTCTGCACCAAATCCCCCCCCTTTCCAGAGCTTATACCTCTCACCCTCTTTTACAATCAACCCCCTTGCCCCCCTTCCACAATGCAAACCCCTCGGCCCCAGCCCAGAGCCCACAACTCTTGATGAACTTCAAGCCCCTTCCCGAAGCTGGTGAAAGTGATGACTGGGGAGAATGAGCCTGGGCGAGAGGAGGGATAGAGGGAGCAGGGCGGGGCTTCAGGAAGGGGCGGAGTCTCAGGGAAGGGTGGGGTAGATTTAAGATTTACGGTTGCCCTTACATTCAGAAAGTGATCTTTGGTATAAAAATGTCAGAGACCACTGATGTGGCCAGCAGCTATTTATGCGCCCACAAACACACACATCTCGTTTTCAATAATGGAGTGAATTGGAAGAGACAAAAATAAAATTCGGGAAGTTTCACTAC
This sequence comes from Pelodiscus sinensis, assembly GCF_049634645.1. Lineage (NCBI taxonomy): Eukaryota > Metazoa > Chordata > Testudines > Trionychidae > Pelodiscus > Pelodiscus sinensis. Next base: position 35,048,172 of record NC_134726.1, read on the forward strand.
ATAACTTTTTTTGGTTCAATTTTTGCATCACGGGGCACAACCTATTTAACAACGTGGCTTAAACAGAAGTAGAAAAGTCCCCTAAAAATGACACATGGCCTAGTATTGTTTTACGGCAATAAACACGAATGACTGCAGCATGACGGCTAAGTGCTTTACTGGCTGCTGACAAACTATGTAGGAAAGCCTTTAATCAAACAACAGACGAGGAAAGTATTTCATGCCCATCCTACAAATACACAATACACAAGTCACTATTTTCCTGGGTACGGCGCAGTTACCTAGTAACCGCAGATTCCATCCGCGGCACAAAGCCATAAGGATGAACAATGGAGGAGATGATTCTGCGGAGACCTCCCTTGTGTCTGGAAAGCCCCCGAGCTGTGTTTGCTCTTATTCTATCGCGCTGTCGCCTGGCTCTCTCTTTCTGGATGATGAATAATGGGAATTAAAAGAAGAAAGAAAGCGGTATGACAGTCAATTACTGCCTTTGTGATTTACTACCCAAGAGCTGCCTGCTTCAGATAGCACTTGATAGTCCTGTTACATGCAACTATTCCATGCCTTTCCTAGCTGGACATTTAACAAGGAGGCTAAAAATATGCTGATTTATCGGATGATTTTCCTTAAGTGTTCACAGCTTCCTCAATGTTGATGAATCAACACTACCGAGAGTTTGGAGAATCTGTCAACAGTATATACATACAACTGCCTCACTGTTGTAGGTGTGAACCCACTTCGCTCTAATTAGCGGGGGTAGTTTCTCTCTCCCTTTTTTAGCAATAGGTTTAGGAGAGAGGGGAAAAAAAAGGAGAAAAAGCTGATTTTGGTCACAGATGAGGACCGGAAATTCAATAGAGTGTTCTCAAACCCATCAGGTATGGGCTGGAGCTGCAACTTTTAGTTTATGCTAGTGATGATTTGGAGGGGTTATACCCCTTTTCTGGACATTTCAAACATTCAGTTAACCAAAGTTTTTTCATAGTGGTTAATTCTTGAAACTTAACCATAATTGTCTTGACTGTAAGGATTAAAACCATAGATAATGTGTCCTAGAGAGTCTCCAGGAAGCAGGAAGTAAGTTGGCAGGAAGCCAGGAGAGCCAATGGAAACAGCTTTTGAATTGGAAGCAGTGACCAAAGGAGAGCTGGGAGACAGGAACAGAGACAGGAAGCAGGGCATGGAGTATCCAGTGACATCCATGCCAAGTGAAGGACTAAATCGTGGAACAACAGATATGTGAGTAGAAAAGGGGATGTTTAGTCAGATGCGATCAGGTTATTTTCTTGATTTGGGGGTTTGATGGACTTCTCTGTGCTGAATACATGTAACTACCCCCCTTATAGTGTAATCCTCCAAAATGAATCCCAGGGAAGCAATTCTTTATTTTAATCTTTCTTTGTTCAGTTGCTCTAACACGCAGTAACCAAGTAATGTTACACCAAGTCCCTTTTCTTTGTTTTAATTAAAAAATCACCTTTTAAAAAACCATGATCTGATCCCTGTGTCCTAGAAGGCAGGAGGTTCTGTGTGCACATGACTAAGACCTGAAGGCCAGCTATTAAGCAAGATTACAGTGTTTTCAAGCCCTCTCCAATGGTAAGGTTAAGAAGGCAAGGGTCCCCTACAGTAAGGGATTCCCAATGCACCTTTCTGGGCTCTGAAAGGGGTTTTTGCATTTGGGTGTTGGCAGCAGTACCAAACCGAGGCCAGGAAATCTGTCACCTTGGGAAGTTTTTTTAAACAAAAGCTTTTAGTGACAAGGCATTTTTAAAGTCTTTTGTTGCCTCCCCTCTCCCATCTTCTGTACTCTACGGCTACGTCTAGATTGCATCCCTTTTTCGTAAAATCTCCCCCGCTTCATTAGCATAAAAATGGCTGCCGCTTTTTTTCGGCACAGAGCTTTGCTGGAAAAAAGCGCCAGTCTAGACGCGGATCTTTCAGAAAATAAAGCCTTTTCCGAAAGATCCTTTATTCCTTATTTTAAGAGGGATAAGGGATCTTTCGGAAAAGGCTTTATTTTCCAAAAGATCCGCGTCCAGACTGGTGCTTTTTTCCGGCAAAGCTCCGTGCTGAAAAAAAGCGGCAGCCATTTTTATGCTAATGAAGCGGGGGAGATTTAAATCCCCACTTCATTAGCAATTGTGATACGTCTAATTTGCAGCCCTTTTACGGAAAAGGGATGCAGTCTAGACGTAGTCAAAATGTCAGAATCAGAAACAGCCCTAACACTGCCCCTCTGCCCCCAATGTCTGGGAGCAGTTCTGGGAGCTCCAGGATGAAATCTTGCCGTGAATTTTAATCAAAAGCTTTGAGAAAACCCTTATTAACACGTCTAGAAAAAAGAAGCAGCCTATCATAGACACTTACCAAACAAAATAAAGGGACTCTTTATACATGAAACCTGGAGACTCTACATGCATCCATGTATATAGAAGTTAAGAAAATTACCTGTGCAGCACACATTGATCAAAGAACTCTGATATAATATAATATCTACTTTAAAAGTGGGGGAGACAGGGTCTCTGAGACGGACAAATTATAAACTGTGAATATTTGTTGTGAATTTCTTTCTTCCATTCATTTCCCGAGCAATCCTGATTTTCGCTAAATAGTTTTGCCAAAGATTTTTCGGCCTCCCCTCTCTCAAATTGTTACTTTGACTTTTCATTTTGATGGGGGCATGATAGGCCAGCTAAATCAGAGTGGATAGTCTCTTCTCCCTGAGTGGAAGACTAAAATTTCTTAAAGCAATTAGCAGCAAACAAGAATATATCAACAATAGCAAAAACTTCTAGTACGTGTAACTAAATGTTTACATATAGTTTCTGTGCATTATTTAGAGTTCCAGACAAAGTGTAGCCCCTGGTAAACGAGGGAGAAGAAGCTGGAAATAGAGCTGTGTGGAAAACTATTTGTGTCTGTTGTTGAAGTTGTTTTCTGCAATAAATGCCTCTTGATAGTGTCTATTTCCAGATGAATAATCATTTGTGCCAAAATATATGTAACTATTGGGATCTGATAATATTTTTGCAAATGTCCCACAACAGGAAAAATACTTCCACAGCAAACAAAATGACCTTCTGAACAGTAATGTAGCAATCTCACTTTAGTCCATTCATGAATATACATGGGTAGCAGGGAGTCAATTTTCTGTACATACTCTGGTGTTTTTTCCATTATACAGATGGCTCCAGTCTCAACAGACCAGAAAGCCTGAAACTGCCACATGAACTAGGCCTAGCTTTTTATAGAGCTTAAGGATTGGGTATCTTTGAGGATGCTGAGAATTACATGCAGGTCCATAGTGTTACACTGTGATGGAAGAGACGGCAGATAAACCACCTTATGCTAGAGCCACACTAAAACAACTTAGACTGCAGTTTGTGTGTCATTTCCAACATAGTACAATAGTGGGGCAATTTTATGTGTGTCCCGTTCTGGTGTCCACAACTCAAGAAGGAGATTTCTAAATTGAAGAGGGTTCAGAGAAGAGTCATGAGAATGAATAAAGGACTAGAAAGTATGCTTGATAGGGACAGACTCAAGGAGCATACTCTAGCTTAAGGGTGATCAAGGAGTGAGTTGATTACAGTCTATTAGTAACTATATGTTGAGCCCTGTGTGGATAAAAGCTTTGTATCTACATCTGTATCTGCAAAAATGTGCTGCAAATATCCACATCAATACCTGTGAAGGCAGATACCTATGGATATAAAATGGATATCTGAAAATCTGCAGTGTTCTACATACAAAATTTGTATCTGTAGCCAGATCTGTATTTGCAAATATGAGCCACAAATATCTGCATCTGCATCTGTAAATGCAGATACCTGCAGATATAAAGCAAATACCTGCAAATGGGCAGGGTTCTACATACAAAATTTGTATCAGCAGCTGTATCTGTATCTGCATCTGCAAAAATGAGCCTCCGATAGCCACATCTACATCCATAGATGTAGATACCCATGAATATAAAGCAAATATCTGTGGATTTGCAGGGCTCTGACCACATGGTGAACAAATATATGTAATGGACTCTTCTATCTAGCAGTGAAAGGTATTAACATATTCCAATGACTATGCTGAAGCTAAACAAATTCAAACTGGAAATGAGGTGTAATTTTTTTTCAAATGGTGAGAGCAATTAAACCACTGGAACAATGTATCAGGAATCATGGTGGATTCTCCAAGACTGCTAATTTTTAAAATCAAGATTGGATGTTTTTTTCCTAAAAGACCTACTCTGGTGATTATTTTGGAGAAGTTCTCTCGCCTATGTTATGCAAGAAGTCAAGCTAGAAGATCAGAGTCTCCCTTCTGGCCCTAGAATCTATGAATCTATAAATGAAAGTGCCATTTAGAAGTGTGTTATGAATATTTATTAAATGGTTATTAGAAGCAATGGCTGCACATTCTTTAAAAGTTTATTGTAAATCATCATGCAATAAAATACATTAGCAATAAATTCTGAAATACTGAGGCAGTAATAAGTCGCTATAAAACCAGATAATAGCTGGTGGGTGTTGCTAAACCTAGGTACAGACAAGGTGTAATGCACACATTTGGGTAGATTTAAAGCCAGTTAGAAAGCTGTTGTACCATCTCTCTGGAAAAATGTCCACAGCAATGTCTTTGTACCCATCTGCATTCCAATTCCTGTGTATATTATTCTTCACATACCCATCCTACTCATAAGGTTGTACGGAGATGGTACCATGCAATAGCTTCCACATTACTAGTATCAGCAGTTAGGCCAATTCGATACAAGGGTGCACTCTTTTACAAATAACAATCTAAATAAAATGTATCCCGATGGCTAGGAGAGATCTCCCCTCCAAGACTGATACATTTTATGACCAGAAGGGATCAACAAGCAAACTACAGCATGATACAGGTCATAGGGTTTGCCTCCATAGTTCCTAGATCAAGCCTATGATGTCTGGTTTGGCAAGAAAGTTGTGCTTGTCAATCAAGGTGCAGGGGGTGTCACCAAAAGCCACGGGAGTAACCAGCTAGCAACCCAAACTCTCTGGTAAATTGGGCAGAAATGCTCATTTTCAGACAGATTATTTCTGTAGGTCTTCCATAAAAAGAAAGCAACCCCCTTTGACGTGGACTTAGTTGGGGCCGGAAAACACTGCCTCTGCGTCCTACGGTCAGGACCCGGAGAAAGCAAGCAGCCCTGTTTCATTTCAACCCTTGTACCTGCGCATTTTGGTGGGGCTTGCTTTGGCTAGGCGACCAATCCAGTGCGTGGAAATACACAAGGGCAGGCGGCTTGCCTGACGCATTGCAGGCCTCTCCAACGGCTCCTCGTAAACTCGGTTGGAGCTGGAGAATGCAGTGAGAAAGGCTCTCTCCTACTACAAACAGGCAATGGGATTTCGGGTTGTCTGAGCTGGGGGAAAGAATGTTCACGGACAGCAGGGAGGGAAATCAAGGGAGATTCGCTCAGGAATTGCTAAGACTTGGCAAGAAAAGGAGTTTAAAAAAAAAAAAGCCCTCAACGAAAGTCATACATTAGAGAGGCTGCAGGAGTGATCTGCAGAATGTTCGGGGGGGGTCTCTCTCAATATGCACGTGGTGGATGAGCATGGGTTCCCTCAAGAAAACGGTCTGCTTTGTTTCTCCCCCTGTTGAGGCATTTCCAGACATATGGAGGAGGATCTGGCGCACAGGGTCCCCAGGCCCTATTCTCCAGGATAGTTAGGGAGCAGGCTGCTATTGGCGGTCTCACTGATATAGCTGACCCTCCAGTAATTTCCACGGATACATACCTGACCCTGCATGTGCCTACCCTTATGTGCTACCTTGAAACTCCCATAGGTCTTCCCATATGACCTCATCAATCATTGGCGCATGCATGCTCCTCATTCCTAGTATATCCGCGCCCATACATATGCCGCCTGGAGGGACCAATCCCTTGTCGAAATTCCCAGGCGGGAGCTGGTTCACAAGAGGACTTAGTTTAAAAACCGGCTCCCCTCTTGACTGGCTCCTGTCATCCTGTGCTGCTGCTTCTGAGAAAGACGCAGCAGCGTTGGGTGGCAGCAGCCCGCTAGGGACGGTCTGAGCTTCCGCACCCGGTGCAAGCTGGAACTGAGCCAGGCTGCCTGTCTAGCTCTAAATACACTTTAAATACAGGGCCGCAGCGGGGGGTAGGTCTTGGACTCAGACTGAGCTGGGTTTCTGGATAGCCTACTAAAAAATGTACTGGTGTGTGTGGAGGGCGGAGGAGGGAGGCAAATGCGTGTAGTCTATAGCAGTAACCTATAAGCTCTTGCTTATCAGTTAATCGGTTCATGGACTATACTATTACATCCCTACTGAGAACAGCCTCTCTCCATCCTCTTTAGAACCCTCCTTCAGGTAGTTGAAGGCTGCTAGCGAATTTACATCCCGAGGCAACCTACAAAGGCTGTACGACTTGTTACGTCCCAAAGCAACTGATCATCACCCTTCGCATGCACGTGGGCAAATCCACTCATCTGCAGGGTTCCATTGTCAGTGAATGCAACCAGCCGACAATTTATCAGGAAAGGGAGATAGAAGCACAAGGAATGCAATTTGTCTTATTTATTTAAAACATGCAAATATATGCAAATTAAGCACCTTGTTCTATTCCTTCCCTCTGGGGCACTTGCCATTGGCCACTGTTGGAAGACAAGATTCTGGGCTAGATGAGCTTTTGGTGTGATTCAGGATGGCCGTTTTTATGTTCTTACGTAAAACACTACTCCGGTCTCTGGTTTTATCCTCCTCTAAAAAAAAGAGCCGTCATGACTGTGTATTCCCACCAGTTTCCAGCCTAATCTCCTATTTATCCAATTCTGGGCTTTTGCTTTATTGTTGACAATAGCTGACATTTCATAACTTTCTGCTGCAAGCATTGGGAACAAATGGTTTTGTTTTACTTAAAAGATCTCCATTGTCTTTTTATTGGAGAGAGCAGGGCTGTCTATTGTAAATCTAATGTTTTGCTGCTGCCTCTTATCTTTTGGGCAGTGTTGGGAAAAGAGGTGCCTTTCACTGCTTCATCTGTCAGCTGGGGTGTGCAGGTTGTATGGCTGTGGGTGTGTATATATTATGATCTTGATCTTCCCTCAGTGTTTCTTTTGGGAATTTGCAACTTTGTTCAAGTTCTTTACAAGAACCACACCACATTGCTTAAAGGATGTTTCATTGGCCTCCAGAAATAATACTATCAATAAAAGGTAGGTCTCTTGGAGCATGTCTACACCTAGGAGAAGATCAACGCTCTGCAGGTCGATCTTTTAGCGCTTGATTTAGTGGGTCTAGTACAGACCCCCTAAATCGCACACTGAGGGCAGCCCCCGCCAGCATCCGATGGTACTCCTTTGAGGAGTAAAGAAAGCCAACAGGAGCACTGTGTGGATGCTGCTGGAGTTGAATACCGTAATTAAGCTGACCTGCCTGGTCTAGTATAGACCAGGCCTTGAACCCTAGAATGGAACAATCTTGCTTTGAACTGGCAGAGGGTTATTCTTTCCCCCATGGAAGTTATTTCCATCACTGAAATGTAGTGGTTAGGCCACTGGCTTAATACTTGGGCCCTCTGTGTTCAGTTCCCTACTCTGCCACAGCCTTCCCGTGGTGCCTTGGTGAAACCAGACCGTTTCTCTTTACCTCTGCAAAGGGGATATAATAGCAGTGTCCTGTCTTGCCAGGATGATCTGAAGACAAATGCATTAAAGAGCGTGTGGGCGCCCAGATGCTAAGGTGATGGGAGCGATGCAAGTGCATCGGATAAAGAGTAGTAATTCATTATTGTGCCAGGGTCCCATGACCCAGCCCTGGGCAGAGCACAGTTATACAGCAACGGGATACAGTCTCTGCCTTGAAGAGCTTACCGACTAAGACGAGAAACTGGATGGTCCAAGAAGGCGACAGCTGTGGCAGCAGGATGAGTAGCAGTCCCTGCTGCCCAAGCCTGTCTAGCTCTGGAGTTGTGAGCGGACTGCAGGGAACACCTGGGCAACTCCCTGCCTTCCTCTTATCTGCTTATGATACTCATGCAGCCCACCCTTCCCCACACCACTGCTAGTAACTGAACACCTGAACCCATGTGTACAGCAAGGCTACTATCCCCATTTTCGAGAGAGGAAACGGAGGCACGGAGCCAAAAAATTGAATCTGGGGCTCCTGTGTCCCAGGGTAGCCCTCTGACCACTGCTCCCTATAAGATGAATGTTTCTGTGGTTGCTCAGGGGGCAATTCCAATGTTGCTGAGCTGATTAGCAGAGTGCTACAGCTAGGTTTGTGTTTCTCTTGGTGGTGCACATTCCGCACACACCTCGGTGCATGTAACAAAATTTATTCCACTTGGATGGGAAAAGATTAGAGGAAACATTGTCTCTGATCTCTGCACCGTCCTTCTTTTTGCCCTCCCAGTGCCAAATCATTCAAATCCGTCTTGGGGTCAAAACAAAAATCAGGCCCAAGCTGATAGATCCGAGGTGCGATCCAGGGAGCCCTCCGCCACCTCCATACCTCTCCAGGTACAGTGGGGAGGAAGCTGACGCTATTGCAAATAGGGAGAGAGGGACCGAGCTAGGGAAAACGCTGAGTGTGACCGCTAGCACGGCTGGTGCCATGAGCTTCCAGCTGGACTGGAGGTCAGCGAGTGTGGGAAGGCAGAGGTGGATCTTTTGGACTCTTGGAGCAAACTTCTAATAGATTTTTAGGGGCCTAAATACCTTTGAAAATCTGCCCCCTTGGCTCAGTGTGCCCTGATAGGAGACTGGAACCTCTATCCTGGTTGTCATATATAGATAGGTAGCGCACCCCCCACCAGAGCAATTAGGGTTCCTCTGCAGGGCGAAATAGCCCCCTCAAAGAGTTAGGAGAACCAGGTGGGTTTGGATGATTTTGATATAGGCTGGATGTGACAGGCTCGAATCGATCATCCCTGCGTACGACACGAGGAAACGGAACCGAGAAACTAGCTGTGTCTCTCCAGTACAACACAGGCTCTGCTGGCTTGTAAATCCCTCCCAGCCTTGAAGCGAGAGAGCCGCACAGTACGGTCAACCCCTGATCATGCGCAACATCACCACTAAGCAGCAAAACATGACCCAGCAAGTTCTTAGCAAAGAGGTCTTTGCATTTGCAGCAGCGGTGGGTCAGCAGCAGCCACCTGCAATTCAGCTAATGGAGTTAGATGCAAGCTCGTCATTACATGCCTTCAACACCAATAACGCAGATGAGTTATCTGTTCAGGATAGATACTCCCCAGCCATCACAGCGAGAGAAGGATCCATTTCATCAGCCTCTCTCAGCCTCACTCATGAGCAGTTAACTCCTCTTTCGCAGTCCCTGCCAGAGAATGGTTTTGAAGAACTACATCCGATTTTAACCCTGGTGGAACAAGTATGCAGTCTATGAGCTGTGGCCTTCGGGGAATAAAGTCTTCACAGCTGCCACCTGTAACCTCACAAAGAGGTAGAGATGCCTCCCAGGAGGGTGAATGTTTTCCAGCTTGTCAAGGGAGAAGGATATAAAAAACGGCTGTTTTTCCGAAAAAAACTTCATTTACATCTACACTGCAATCGTGTCCTTTCGAAAGACAATCGAAAGAATGGAGGGTTTTTACCAACATTGGTAAACCTCTTTCTATGAGGAAGAAGTCTTTTTCTGAAAGAGCTCTTTTGGAAAAAGGAGTGTGTGGATGGGGAAGAGGAAGTTCTTTCTAAAGAAGAGGAAAGAGGAAAAAGCACAGGTGCCCTGGTGGCCACTCCGTGCATAGTAATCACAGCTGAAATGCGAGATATGTCCATTCAGTGTGGACGCAGATCACTTTGATGTGCTTTGGCAATGTGGATGCACTCTTTCAGAATCATTTTTTTCGGAAGATCTCTTCTGGAAAAGCTTCTAGACGTAGCCTGGGGCTGGTAACAAGGGAGCATGCAATTTCTGTAGGTGGACATAGTTCGCAAGGTGACACCTTTCCAGATTGGCATCAGCCATTTCTCCAAAGAATAAGGGATTTCAAATGCATGTTTTTCCTTGCTGCAGAAGGGCTCTGTGAGAGAAATCTAGGTGGCTTGATTCACTTCCCTGCACATTGCTCCAGAGGGGGGTTTTGCATGCACAGGAAGCATCATGCAAACTTCTCTCACCGTTCCATCTGCCGACACATCTCAGCCCTGCTCTGGAGCCCCATGGCTGCTCACCCTCTGAAGGCCAGCCAGCTCTTAGCCTCACTGCATGCAACTGCAAGCCAGGGCAGATAGTGATTTATGGTAGACTGTACGGGTCCTGCAATTGGAAATATTCATCCAGATGCCCAGAATGGCACAGAGCCCCTGCATGGATGCGGGAGTATATCATAGGGCATCAGAAAATGGTGAGGGATGTAGCTTATTTATTTATTTACAATAATTTTCCTCCGCCTCTTTATGTAAAATATTCAAGACAGAATATAATTTGTTTAAACACAGTAAATAAATGTATATAAAGTAAAATACAAGACCCCCAAGTGGGAAGAGGACATAAAACCTGCTAAAACACCTCAAGAGGAGGACACACGGACACAAACACACCCCTAATCACCAATAAAAGCATGGGTAAAAAGGGTGGCCTTAACCTGGTGCCGAAACAGTGCCAACGTTGGTGCCAGGCAAATGTCCCAGGCTGTGTCTACATTAGGAGTTTTGCCAGAAGAGGCAATGCAAATGAAGCTCAGATTAGCATTTTCTCGCACTTCATTTGCATACTCTCTTCCAATCCGTTTTTGCTCTGAGGGTTTTTGCGCAAAAACAAGCGTGTGGACGTTTTCTTTTTGTGCAAAATGGATCGGAAGAGAGTATGCAAATGAAGTGCGAGAAAATGCTAATCCGCGCTTCATTTGCATTGCCTTTTCTGGCAAAACTCATAGTGTAGATGTAGGCTCAGGGGAGAGAATTCCATAGCCTGGGGGAGAAGGCTGAGAAGGCCCTGCTCCACGTAGATGAAGCTAACAGAGTCAGGCACAAAATCTCCCAGAGAGCACCTGTCAGGATTTATGATTCTATTGTTCAATGAGGAGCATACTGAATGGTGATACTGGGTGTATCTCAGGGAGGTCGACTACTGGGAAGGCACATCTTCATCGACACCACCTGTCTCCTTGGCTTTTTTCCCTTCTTGCTCTCCCCATCAAGTTATCACTCACTCTCATTCCTGACCCCACCTGCATTTTTTCCGTAACTGCGTTTGCATCTACGATGAAGGCCTTTACTTCCCATTCTTAGCACAGGCATACACCGAGTTTTGCTCACTGAAATCTTCCATTCACAATCACTCAGGTTCTCCATTGAGAAGGAAAACCCACACCTGTAAAACTGCCATCAGCCCCAAATCGGAAAATTTCAGGCATCTAGATAAAAATTCTCAGTTAAACCCCAAACTTTTTTCCCATAGGCCAACATTTTTCAGTTTTGATTCACACCAAAAATTCAGTTTCAGGTTCTTGGGTTTTCTACAGAAAACCTAAACGAATTAGGAGAATTTTTTTTTGAAAGAAAGTAACAATCCCTTGACTAGTTCTAATGGTTATCATAGAAACTGCGGTGTGTAAATTGTTCACCTTTAAATGGCAAGACCTGTAGACAACTAGACTGTCAAATTGCGTGGTGATGCTGGCAGCATTCATTCATTAAAGAAATGTTCTGCGACCAAACAACCCTCCCCTAGTTTTTAGTTGCATCCTCACCTTTGTACTGGTAGATAAGCAAATATATAACTTTTATTATCTCTGTTTTCATTGTCTTTTCTGTTAGAATAATACACGTTTTGGTAGTATTATGGAGGCTCAAATTTGAAATAGCCTAGGGAAGAGGTGGGGAACTGAAGACCCACAGGCTAACTGCAGTTCTCAGCTAGCCTGGATTCAGCCCCTTGGGGCATAGGGCTCTTCCTCCCAACATTGAGGAGCCTGTGCTGGCATTCCAGCCCCTGCTGCACCCTGCCCGACTGATTTTTCTGTGGGTCAGCAGCCCCCCCCCCATCTTAGGGCCTCAGAATATCTTAATCCGGCCCTGTGCGTGTTCATGTCTGTTTGTGTGCTGTCCATCTGTCTGTCCCTTTCACCCCCATCCAACTCTGCCTCTCTGACCTAAAAGGGTGCATCTTCACAGCACAGTTAGTCTGGGCCCTCCGGGATGTTGCAAGCTAATTACCATCCCATCCACACACAAAACCTTTTTAAACCACATTTGTGTGGTGTTTGCAGCCCACGCTAGATGGCCCAGACAGGACCGTGAGATTTAGGGCCTGGGTTTTGCTTTCACCTGGGCAGGTAACCTGCCATCTTTGCAGAGTGAAAGCAGGCTAATTTCATTAAAAAGCAGATAGTCCTTCAATGCCCGCCCACAATTCCCCTGTGCCCAGGACAGACATCTCCCACAATTCACTGGGAAAGAACCACAAAATGGCGCAGCTGGCTGCAGCGCTAAGAGCTATGGTATGTGCCCCAGACGTTTTGTGACACACACAGAGGAATGCAGCACTAGAGTGGACACACGAACTCTACTAGGACTTTCCAGGGTGGCTACTCGCCCCAGGCTGGGATAACCCGGGGGCTCAGGACCACATGGTCCACCCGGGCTAACCCTGACATGAAGATATACCCCAGTGGCCTACAACTAAAAGAAACTGCCCTAGGAGTAGCTCCATTCCAAAGGGAGCCTTTGTCTACAGCAGCCAACGTTTGCGAATACGACTGGTGACTTTGGGCACCCAACTTGGGACACCTTAAAGGGGCCTGGTTTTCACAGAGAGGGTGCTGAGCAGTTTCTGAAAAATCAGCATCTTTCGCCCCAGCATGATTTACTGAACTGCTGTGCTGTTCCATTTATTAGTGTGCGTAAAAATTAGATGTCTGGTAGAATACAGACTATAAAAGGGCAAAATATTCCCTATTCTCTCTCTCACATCTGGCCTTCTATCAATACCTCATTATCTCACTGCAGCGTGTTCTAAGCATTCATCAAGCACTGAGGCCTTTGGAGGTTAAAGAGGTAGGTGATGCCAAGGAACCCAGTTCCAGCCCTGTTACTCACACTCACGCTTACCTGTGGGAGTAGGTATATCGATTTCAATGAGACTTCTTGGCAGGAGGAACTGCTCCAGTACATGAGCAAAATTATGGCAACACTGAAGAAAACTGTTCATACCAGTGGTGGGCATGTGGCCCGTTGGGATTCTATGCATGCCCTGAAAGACATTTCGTTTATTGTTGCCCACATGCAGGGTTGCCTGTTTCCTCTGGTTTCTGTCTTTTCCAATTGGTGTTGCTTAAAGTGACATGCATCGAAAGCAGGGGCACATGAAGTGAGGTGCACGCTGATTGCACACAACACTGATTGTCAGTGGCGTTAGCAGGTAGCTTCAGAAAAAATACTGGACACACTTGATGGGGGGGGGGAGGAACCAGCCAAGAGGGAAGTGGGGACGGGACGCAGGGCTGGCGGGGGGGTTGGGGGAGGCAGGGCTGGCCAGAGGAGATTGGGGGGGGGCAGGAAGCAGGGCTGGTCGGCAGGGGGGGGGTGTGGCCGAGGGCAGCGGGGCTGGCTGGGAGAGATCGGGGGGGGGGGGGAGCAGCCAGCGGGAAGCAGGGCTGGCCAGGAGGGGTCAGGGGGAGATCGGGAGGAGGAGAACCGGCCGGCAGGAAGCAGGGCTGGCCGGGAGAGGTTGGGGAGAGCAGGGCTGGATGGCAGGGGGTTGGGCGGAGTGGGGCTGGCTGGGGGCGGGGGTACCGGGAGAGAATTGGCCGGCGGGGAGCAGGACTGACCCAGGCACATGCATATCCCAGGGCGCCACCTGTCCCGTGCGTGGTCCTGGCAACGCATGAGGAGTCCGGTTATGGCTTCAAAGCGCGCTTGAACAGTGCTCAGGAGCCCGGACAGGGCTTCTCCTCCTCTCCAGGGCATCACTCCCACGTCACACACAACCAGAAGCTACCAGCGCCGATTACGCCCCACCTCCCAGCCACTCCCCCCACCCCCGCCAGCCTTCCGTTGGGCGTCCAGCCGGAAAACCAGAAAATACCAGACATTGCACAGGTCCAATATTTTCTGAATTTTTTTTTACCGGACAGAGGGCCCAAAAAGCGGACTGTCCGGTTGAATACCGGACACCTGGCAACCCTAAATGTCAGAGCCCTGCGCTCCCTCTGCAGTCAATTATAGTGCTGCTACGGTTCAATTGGCACCCACCACCCCACCTCGCAAATTCTATCTATGCAAGTGCAGTGAGCTAAACTACCCTACCCTGGGAGACTGTCCTGGTTACAACAAACTTGTGGCCCACTGAGATAAAGGAAGGCCACTGATGCAGCCCATTCGCTATTCAAGGTTGCCCATCGCTGGCTTGTATCAAGATAAGGTAATGGTCATTTCTCGCCTTCAAATTGATGAAGCTATGAAATCCTCCAGCAGAGAGTTTCTGTTACTTCATCCCCCCATTTCACCTCGGGTACTACGAATCAAGGGGTTTCCCTTGGGAAAGGGCTCTCCACCCCAATCCTGCTCTTGCTGATGCTACACCAGCGAAGAGCGCATTTGAGCTCTGATTTGAATGGAACATCTGTGCTGTCATGATTTCTATGGGGGGGAACACAACCATTCCTGTGTAGCCTTACAGGGCCTTTCGGTTCAATGGAAGGGCTGCCTCTGCAAATGAGCACTCGGATAATTGGTTAGGAATGTATTCAACAGGGGAAGGGAGCAACTCTCGTGGTCTTAAAACTCAATGAGGGGAAATATTACCTCATGGAAATATGGAGTTTCAATGGGGGAGGGAGAGATAGTACCTCATGGAAATTCAATGAGGGGGTGGGGTGATATGACCTCATAAAGATTCAATGGGGAGTGATATTACTTCATGGGGATATTGCCTCTTGGAGATTCAATGTGGGGGGAGGGGAGATATTCCATATGGAGATGAGGTGTCTGAAGAGAATCTCTACCACAGCCTCATCCGAGTAAGCCTCAAATAAGCCTCATCCAAAGCCTGAGGTAGAATCACAAGCACATGTGCCACCCCAAAATAAACTTATTCATTCATGTTGGGATTCCACTGAGCTTTAAATATAAAAGAGCTGGATGTAAAATCCTGTTTAATCAGTTAACCGGTTCAACGTTCTGTTTAACCAGTTAACCAAGGTCAACAGAGGGCCACTCTAGCCTTTGCTGGTTAACCATAACTGGTAAGTATTTCCTGGTAAGGGTCATGTTTACTGGTTAATCAGTTAACCATTCACATCCCTAATCAAAATCCCTTTCCTCGTTATTCTCCGTTGCCTGGCTGCCCATGGAACCTATCAACCATGCTAGATTTACTCGATAGGTGATGCTGTGGCATGCTGGGTCTGTTTGCTAGATTTGCTATTGAAAAAGTGTGCCTTAGTAAGGCAACAAGCATCCACACGGAGGTAAAGTTGTCAGCTGTCCGTGTCTCCGCCGATGCAGTTAATAACAGGACGCGTGAACGAAAAGCCACCGCTGCCAATCAGGGGAGAAATTTACTTGGGTGGCAAGTAGCTGCAGAGTGTAATTTTGATGTTAAAGAAAATAATAATCAATGGCGGGCTGGAAGGACAGCACTCGGTGCTCTCTGGAAGTGGTAATCGGAGCTGTATTTGCAGGATATAATGGATATAATTGACTTCGGCCCCAGCCCATCATTGTGATATTGACTACCGCTGAGAGATGAAGGGGCCTATGTCAGCACTAGTCATAACAGTAGCTGAAGGGGATAATAGAGCCAATTAAGTTGTGTCAATACACTGTGTACCATGGCAATGTGCCCTGACCGATACATGGGAGTGGGAGATAGGTTTTTTTTGGTTTTGTTTTTGTTTTTTTTTAATTCAAAATGACATCTGTCCTAACAACCCCAAATGAAGCCAATTATTCAATCAACATTCCTTTTGGGCTTGTAAACATAACCTAGGAATTCTGACCTAGATCTGTGTCTCTCAACCTTTTTTATAAAGTACCCCTTTAAATATATAGGTGTGTGGATATATAAGTACCCCCAGTACCTACAGTTTTCAGACACACACATTTTTTTTCTACCATTGCAACACATTTGTTTAAACAACTTAATCGTAACCGGGCGGGCAATGACATTTTTGGGTGTAAAAATTACAAAAATAATAAAGCACTGTAAAACTTAAAACAAAAATTCAGTTTTCTCCAAACTTCGGTTGTGTTGACGTATCCCCCAGACTTCTCTTGAGTATCCCTAAAGGAACCCGTACCACTAGTTGAGAAACACTGACCTTGACGACAAAATTCTCACCAAATCGAGGAGTGGTAGAATCATTCAGTCAAAGTTGCTTTAACTTTGCACGCCAGGACAAAAGGGGGAAGGTGACAAAGTGCTGCAGGAGCGGCTGCGATTGTGGCATTGCTTGCCAAGACCACAATCACAAAAAAGAAAGGCTGGGTCCTAAGGCTGGAAACTTGGGTTGTGCTCTCAGCTCTCCCTTGGCCAGATTCGAGGTCCAGTGGCATAGCAAGGGTATTATGTGCCCGGGGGCAAAGGCAATATTTGCACCCCGCCTCCCTGCCGCCATGCGGTGGGGCCCTGAACCTGGTGCATGGCTGAGCCCAACCCTAGGAGGTGGGAGGGGTGCAGCTTGTATCGCATCTTCCCCCGCCCCCTCCAGTTCGGGGCCGGGCCCCTACATGCCCTAAACCACCAGCAGAGATGGAGGAGGGTCAGGCTGGGGACAGAGAGGCGCAGAGGAGGCCCCAGCCAACGGCAGCAGGCAGAGGAGGAGCAGGCGAGCCGAGGAATGACAAGGGGAGTGGAGGGGGACTAAATTGGCGCCCCCTTAGCATGGCACCTAGGGGCAACTCCCCCTGCCCCCTCTCGCTACGCCACTGACGAGACCTTAGGCCATGCCTATGCCTCAGAGAATTCTGCTGTCTGGCAGGATAACGATACCAATCTGTCTTCACAAGGGTAGGGGGAAGTGATATTAATGTATGAACAGCACCCTGGAATCCCATAGATGCACATTACTTTATAAGACACTTACAGCATTGCTGGTTGGCCCCCTTATATTGAAGTGCTTACGTGCGATGAACAATGGGAGGGGGCTGCTCATTGGGGGAATGCCGCGCAGGGTCGGCAGCTATGGATTTTCTTTCTCCTGGTAACTCACTGCAGCCAAAAGGTTTTGACGTCCAGGGCAAGTTGCGAAGCTTTTGTATTCTCAGGGGCTTTACTCCAGGTTGGCCCTCCCTGGTCCAGCACCCTCAGGACCTGACTGGTCCTGGATAAGGGATTTTGCTGGACCAGGAAAGGTCCTTTCTGTTCTCCCTGCTGACAGACCCATCCCCTGCCCCACCAGGCTTCTCAGCAGCCACCCCAGGCAGTCCAGCTCCATCGCACTAGGCTCCCGGCTGCTGCCCTGCCCCCCTTCAGTGCGCCAGGTCTCTCCTGTGGTCAAGAGAGGAGAGCTCAGTTTGCTTGGAAAAGAGGAGAGGTTTTTGCACACCTGCATGCTCTCTCTATGTGGTTAACTTCTCTGCATGTACCAAAGACAATGGATGGTGGGGGGGGCATTTTAAAGACAACGAAATAAATAAGCAAGGCCTCTGGTCTTGCCGTCCCTATTGGTGCTGGTTTGATTACTCATGTGAGTCAAGTTAAAGAAGTGCCTCAGAGTTTGCAGGATCAGGGCATAATTGCTCATTACAAGGGTTCCAAATGTTTGGTTCTTCTCCAAGCACAGTCGCTGAGTCCTGGCTGCCTGGCTTCCCTCAAACATCCTCACAGAAAACAACAGAGTGACATCAGCCTTAAACTGGGGTACTTCAGAAGCGCATTACACCCACCGCCTTTGGGAAGTTCAATGCTACGGAGGCGGCTGGGGACCCAATGCTGGTGGAAGATAAAACCGAAGCCCCCGTTTCATTGCTGCTCACAGCAAAACCCTGTTGAATTGCAAATGCGGACGTGCATTCAAAGCTGTTTTAACCCACATCAACGTTCCAGCCCCTGGACTACGCTGCAATTCCGCTCAATCAGACTGTCATCGCACGAATGAGATACGAATTCATAAAATTGCATTTCCCTTGTGGCCACTGAGGTGCACAGGCATCCTCCGCTCGTGGCTCATCACTGTAACGATCGGAGAGAAGTTTCACGAGAGCTCCAGAAGCTGAGCTTTAATCACAGAGCTCTCTTCTGCCCCAGGCGGCCAGAGGGGAAGGTAACGAGTGCAGCGTGAGCTCGGAATATAACCAGTACTGAGTGTGACAGAGCTCCTTTGTCTTGTTGGGTCCCACACTTCCAGGCTGGCTGCTCTCCTCAGAGGCTCATAGCAGCCCTCGGCTGAAGTACTTTCGCTGGGGCATAAGCGTGCCACTTCTTTGGCCAATCTCAGCATTGGCCAGCATGGGGAAAAGAGAGAAGTCCAAACGCCTCAGTCTGTGCTGCCCCTTCAAGTGACTTGGGGTCAGGACAGACCCTTTTCCCCATTAGTCCCTCCTCTGCAGGGTGTCCCATTGTCCAATCAACTCTCTCGTGGCATAATGAGAGTTGGGTGAACCCAGGCCCATCCTCTATTCTGAGTTCTACCCCAGGGACCCTGTCACCTATAATGTCTCCAGTGTCGGGTGTGAGACAGCTGCAATTCCCTGGGACACTTCCCCACAGTACCCCCCCTTCCTTATTACAGGTTCTTCTTCTGGGTACCTGCCCACACTTGCTCCTCCCAGCCTTCCACAGGGCCTTCTTACCCCAGCTCCTTCTGCGCAATGAGCTGACAGAAAGGGAGTCTTTCTTATCCAGTTCCAACTGGTTCTTCATTGGCTCCAGGTGACCCGATTAGCCTGTCTCAGCTGGTTCTAGAAAGCTCCTAATTGACTTCAGGTGTCTTAACTGGCCTGTCTGCCCAAACTGATTCTGGCAAGTTAAGAACATAAGAATGGCCAGACTGGATCAGAGCAAAAGGTCCATCTAGCTCAGAATCCTGTTTTCTGAGAGCATCCAATGCCAGGTGCTCCAGAGGGAATGAACAGAACAAGGAATCAAGTGATCCATCCCCTGTCACCCATTCCCAGCCTCTGAAAAACAGGTTAGGAACACCATTTTTACCCATCCTGGCTAATAGCCACTGATGGAGCTAACTCCCATGAATTTATCTAGTTCCTTTTGTAACCTGTTAAAGTCCTGATCTTTACAATATCCTCTGGCAAGGAGTTCCACAGGTTGACTGGGCGCTGAGTGACGAAAAACTTTCTTTTGTTTCTTTTAAACCTGCTACCTATTAATTTCATCTGATGACCCCTAGTTCTTATGTCATGGGAACAAGTAAATCGCTTTTCCTTACTCACTTTCTCCACACCAGTCAAGATTTTATAGATCTCTACCATATCCCCTCTTCGTCTCCTCTTTTCTAAGGGTATGTCTACACTTGCACCCTCTTTTGATAGAGGGATGCAAATGTAGACATTCGAAATTGTAAATGAAGTCGGGATTTAAATATTCCGTGTTTCATTTGCATATTCGCATTATGGCACTATTTTGAAATAACAGACACTGTTAAGATGCAGTTATTTTGAGAGAAAACCCTACTCTCGAAATAACCCTTATTCCTCATACCAGTTATTTTGAGAGAAGGGTTTTCTCTCGAAATAACTGTGTCTTAACAGCATCTATTTTTTTGAAATAGCACTATTTCGAAATAGCACCATAACGCGAATATGCAAATGAAGCACGGGATATTTAAATCCTGACTTCATTTACAATTTCGAATGTCTACATTTGCATCCCTCTATCAAAAGAGGGTGCAAGTGTAGACATACCCTAAACTGAAAAGTCCGAGTCTTTTAAATCTCTCTTCATATGGCAGCCCTTCCAAACCCTGAATAATTTTTGTTGCCCTTTTCCAATGACAAGGTATCTTTTCTGAGATGAGGTGACCACATCTGTATGCAGTATTCAAGCTGTGGGTGTACCAAGTTCCTGCTTGTTCGGGATTAGACTTTTTGTTAGTTCATCCCAGGAAAAGGGAGCTATTTAATCTGGGACTAACAGACTTCCTCTCTACCATGCTCTTGTATCCATCGGGCTTGACCCTGCCGCACAATTAAACCTAGATACCTTGGCATATTACTTGACTGTCAGTTACAAAGGGGAGGAGCAGAGGATAGAATAACTCAAGTTATCTGGGACAGTCTTTGTCTCACCAGGTCTCCAGACATCAGTACAGCTACATAAGAACATAAGAACGGCCGTACTGGATCAGACCAAAGGTCCATCTAGCCCAGTATCCTGTCTGCCGACAGTGGCCAGCACCAGGTGCCCCAGAGAGGGTGGACAAAAGACAAATGATCAAGCGATTTGTCTCCTGCCATCCCTCTCCAGCCCCTGACAAACAGAGGCCAGGGACACCAATTCTATCCCCTGGCTAATAGCTTTTTATGGACCTAACCTCCAGGAAATTATCTAGCTTCTCTTTAAACTCTGTTATAGTCCTAGCCTTCACAGCCTCCTCTGGCAAGGAGTTCCACAGGTTGACTACACGCTGTGTGAAGAACTTGCTTTTATTAGTTTTAAACCTGCTACCCATTAATTTCATTTGGTGTCCTCTAGTTCTTCTATTTAGGGAACTAATAAATAACTTTTCTTTATCGGCCCTCTCCACACCACTCATGATTTTATAGACCTCTATCATATCCCCCCTCAGTCTCCTCTTTTCTAAACTGAAAAGTCCCAGTCGCTTTAACCTCTCCTCATATGGGACCCGTTCCAAACCCCTAATCATTTTAGTTGCCCTTTTCTGAACCCTTTCCAAGGCCAAAATACCTTTTTTGAGGTGAGGAGACCACATCTGTACACAGTATTCAAGATGTGGGAGTACCATAGTTTTATACAGGGGCAGTAAGATATTCTGTGTCTTATTTTCTAACCCTTTCTTAATAATTCCTAGCATCCTATTTGCCTTTTTGACCGCCGCTGCACACTGCGTGGAAGTTTTCAGAGAACTATCCACGATAACTCCAAGATCTCTTTCCTGATTTGTCATAGCCAGATTAGCCCCCATCATACTGTACGTATAGTTGGGGTTATTTTTCCCGTTGTGCATTACTTTACACCTATCCACATTAAATTTCATTTGCCACTTTGTTGCCCAATCACTCAGTTTGGTGAGATCTTCTTGGAGTCCCTCACAGTCTGCTTCTGTCTTGACTATCCTAAACAGTTTGGTATCATCTGCAAACTTTACCACTAAGTTTTGGATGTAAAATTACCCCGTCCCTCTACATCTTCCAGAGTCTCCCTTAATTCACCAAGATGACAGAGCTACAGACATGAGCACCATTTCTCCCTTTGCATCTCCCCTTTAAGAACTTTTACTGCTTGCACTAACTCTCTGAACTTGAGTCCTGACTAGTTCCGAACATGAACCCCAGCACTGTGAAGTTCTCCCAATGCTCAGTTCCTTAGCTCAGCTAGCGGATTTGCCTCTGAAATGGCTCAGCACGGGGGAGGCGCTGCTGAGAGGCACAGGAGGGTCCCCACACGAGGGCCTCCACAGCCTTTTGGAGTTACGTTTGCATTTCTGAGTCAGTTCCAAGCCAGCTGTCTCTTTAGTGACAAGCACGAGGCTCTCTTTGGGGCTCATTAAAAAAAGTCTCCAGTTCAAATCTATTCACCTGTAGCTAACATTCTGCAGCTCCTGGGGAACAAGTCTGCTTACCTGAAAGCTGTTGCAAATGGAGCCGGGCTACACAGTTTTCCTCTGCTCTCAGCAATGCAAACTTTTCACCTACCACCCTGTGAGTTGCAGGGTCCCAGCAGAAAATAAAATATGGCAGCTATGCACGTATTTTGAAAGAGCCGGCAGTGACTTTGGTGAACCCAGGGCGTGCGGACGCGTGTGTGCACACGTACACACGCGTCCGCATGCCCTGGGTTCACCAAAGTCACTGCCAGCTCTTTTCAATTATTAATATTAATAACAAACAAAGCTTCCCTTTCTGAAGCCCTCCCTGCGACATCCCTGTCTCTCAGATTTGGAAGGGAATGTGAGTGGCATAAAATGTTAATGCCCAGGGAGGACAAGTAAGCAAATAAACAAACAAACATACATTTCCCACCCTGTTCTCTTTCCACATCTCATGATTTATTCTGCTTTTACGTTCCCGCCTCCCCCCTCACACACGCACACACACTTGTGTTATGAATGATGTCAGACGTAAATTGTCTTGCCGAACATACAGAAACCGGAGTTAATTTCCACTGTGAGGTGGGTAGAATCTTGGCTGGGATGTTTACTGAAGGTTTAAAAACAAAAGAGAGAGAAACTTGCTTACAATTCCACCCCCCCACCCAATCCACCTACCTCAGTATATGAAATTGGAGCCAGTGATTCAGACTGAGGCAGGAGGTGATTCTTCAGGTTGCATGAAAGAGCAAAATAAGGGAGGCAGCCAAAGGGGTTTTTGTTTGTTTTAGTTTTGCTTTAACTTTCTATTAAACGAGGCCAGATCTTATCTACACTTGAAATGCTACATAAGAACATAAGAACGGCCGTACTGGGTCAGACCAAAGGTCCATCTAGCCCAGTATCCTGTCTACCGACAGTGGCCAGCACCAGGTACCCCAGAGCTGGTTGACCGAAGACAATGATCAAGCGATTTGTCTCCTGCCATCCCTCTCCAGCCTGCTGTCCTGCTGTAGTACTTCAGTGCAGACACATATGTCAACAGAATCAAAGAATTGTAGAAGTGGAAAGGACCACAAGAGGTCCTCTAGTCCAGTCCCCTGCAACCATGGCAGTACTAACACATGGCCCATGAGCCACATGCAACCTGCTGGTATTCTACATGTGGCCCACAAGACATGCTATTTACCATTGCTCGCATGCAGGGTTGCCAGATTCCACTGGTTTCCATCCCTGTAGTTCCCCCCCCAAAGGTATCCCTAAAGTGGCACACACGTAAAGCCAGGGCACATGAAGTAAGGTGCGTGCTGAGCGCACACAACACTGAGGCTACGTCTACACTGGCATGAATTTACGAAAATGCTTTTAACAGAAATCTTTTCCGTTAAAAGCATTTTTGGAAAAGCACATCTAGATTGGCAGGATGCTTTTCCGCAAAAGCACTTTTTGCAGAAAAGCGTCCGTGGCCAATCTAGACGCGCTTTTCCGCAAAAAAGCCCCGATCGCCATTTTCGCCATCGGGGCTTTTTTGCGGAAAAGAACACTATGCTGTCTACACTGGCCCTTTCGCGCAAAAGTCTTTCGGAAAAAGACTTTTGCCCAAACGGGAGCAGCATAGTATTTCCGGAAAAGCACTTATGATTTTACAGGAGATCGTCAGTGCTTTTGCAGAAATTCAAGCGGCCAGTGTAGATAGCTGGCAAGTTTTTCCGCAAAATCAGATGATTTTGTGGAAAAACTTGCCAGTCTAGACACAGCCTGACTGTGCAAGCTGTGTGCTCTCTCTGCAGCCAATCCAAGTGCTGCTATGGTTCAATTTGCACTCCCTGCAAATTCTAGGTATGAAAGCACAATTAACAAAACTACCCTATCCTGGAGGACCATCTTAATTATGACAATCTCACAGGGATGAAGAAGGGCCACTCACGCGGCCCGTTCACGGGCCTAGATTGTCCATCACAAGTCTAGACCCTCCCTGATAGAGGGTTTTCCTGCTAGAGTAGATAAACCACCCCCCGAGAGGAGACAGAGTGTTGAGAAAAAATTCCTCTGTCGACACCAGAGGTTAGAAGAGCTTAACTACATCTCTCAGGGATATGCGGTTTCCACACCCTGGAATGATGCAGCTCAATAGATCCAACTTTCTGCTGCAGACCAGGCCTAGTTCAAGTCTGGAACTGACTTAAGCTACCTCACTAAATGGCACTCTGAAATCTAAATGGACACTGGTTTAATGGCCTTTGTTTCTAAGCCAATTTATTGACATCAGTGCCATTTTCTCAGGGGGGTGAGGCCAGAAGCTCTCCTCACGGGAGAAAGCCCCACAAATGCCACAAGGAATCCAACGGCCAGGAGGTTTCTGATGACAGAGGCACAGGCGGTTGGGTGAAGTGGTGGCTACAGGCTGACATTTGGGTGCTAGTGTGAAACCACTCAAAGTCTGCAGTTTTTTGAGTTGCTTTCACAGAAAACTGCCGTGCCCACTGGATGGTGGTTAGGCAGCTGGTATGTCGAGTCCTCTGCTTATAACGTTGACCAATATGATCTCATTGCTTGCTTGTGCTCCCCTATTGGTCTGTATCTATCTGTTGTTTCTTGCCTTATACATACTCTAGAAGATTTACCCGGCATTGCTCAGGCTCTTAGCTCAAGTAAGAGGTTGGATCTTTCCATTTCAATCATTGCTTTCGGACAAGCGGGTCTGTATACAGGCTGCCCCAGGGAGAGATGGGCAACCGTAGCCCTCTCTCACTGCAGCAGCTTCGGCCAGGTGAGAAGCGCCTCTCCATGGCCATTGCAATGGGCACAGCTAGGGGAGAGGTGGGTGTCCCCCAGAAGAGGGACAGACAGACACACAAAAAGCCACACACTCTGAAATATATAGTAGATAGCTGTCTCTTTCTCCACTCCTGCCTTCTATTGGTGCTGTCCTGGTCCCTGTCTCACCTCTTGATACCCCGTGTGGTCATCCTAGAGTATAACTGTCCCTCCTACTACACATCAAATTATCTAGGTACAGTCTGGCACTACCTTGCATTACGTTATGATCAGAAGAAGCTGCAGACTGAATTTGGCAGTCCGAGGTCTTACCATTTAGGAGCAACTCTCGAGCAAACAGACTCACAGATGGACAAATTTTCTAAAGCATTTGGTTGATTGTAAACTGGTTGCAGCAGAGACTTTTTGTGGTGAGTTTGTACAGCACCTTGCACAATGAGGCTTTTATCTATGACTGGGACCCCCAGGCGCTCCCACCTTACAAATAACGAAACAACTGACCACACATTGTTCATTTTAAAATCACTGTAGGAAAGACTATGATGAGAGGCAGTGACTCTAGCTACGTAGAACAGAAATACAACCTCCCCAGGGCTGGCAGTTTACACGTGGCAGCAGGTCATTGGAATTAGAAGCTACCAAGTCTCTCCATTTCAACTATTTTATCCTTAGTGTGGAATGAGTCTGGTCTCTCTGTTCAGTGATCCCTTCATGTAGTTGCATTCATCTGTTTGGTTTTTCTCCCTCTGTTGCTCTCCAAGGCTGGGGGACATCTGTGTTCCAGTTCAAAGTCATTATCACAGCTAGAGAGTTTGCAATCCTAATTGCATGGGAAGTTGCATTTAAGGTCTGGCCATCCGAAGAAGGAACAATGGATAAGACACTTGTCTAGCTGCATATAACCCAGGGGTAGGCAATAATTCGGGAGCAGGGGTCACTTCAAAAATTTTTGGAGTCAAGGGCTTCCCTAGAAGGGGCGGAGACTTTAAATACCGGGAGTTGAAAGGGTTCGTGCCTCCCCTGAGGCTCGCAGGCAACACCTGAGCTGGAGACGGGAGCTGCAACCCCTTTCAATTGCTTCTATTTAAAGGGCTCGCGCCTGCCGGGTGGCTGCCAGGCAACACAGTTGCCTGGGAGGCGTGAACCCTTTAAACAGAAAGAGGTAAAAGGGCTCGCAGCTCTGGGGCCGCTAAGGCCTGACCTGGGAGCCGGAGCTGCATGAGCCCTTTCAACTGCTTCTATTTAAAGGGTTTGCGCCTTCCCTGTGGCTGGCAGACAACGCATTGCCTGACAGGTGCAGGGAAGGCGTGAGCCCTTTAAATAGAAGCAGCTGAAAGGGCTCGTGCAGCTCTGGCTCCCAGGCCAGGTGTTAGGGGGCGGGGCCTAGAACAGCCACGTGGGCCGGACCAAAGTGCTAGATGGGCCAGTTTTGAGCAGCTTTTGCCCACCCCTGATATAACCGCATCTCTGCAGAGCAGGGTAAGGGACAGACAAGAAAGCAGGACAGCTTTCCCTGTCTTAAAGAGACAGTGCGTGGCTTCTCTCAGGGACTTAGATAGAAGCAGCCAGCGTACACACTCTGTGTCACTGTCTCACACACACTGCCACAGGCACTCTCCCAGTCTTCATGCCACACACACACACGTGTGGCACGAAGTCTGCCTCTCACACCGAGTGTGTCTCTCTTTCACACTCATTTTCTTTCTCGCTGTCATCCCCAGCCCCACCCCTTCCAGTAGGGGGGCACTGAAGCTGGAGGACAGCGAGTCACCATTCAACCCCCACGTGCTGGATACACTGAGTCTGCCTCTCGCCTCACCCTGGCTTTGCACCAGCTACCTTCCTTGATTCAAGCACAGCTGCTCCTGAGGGGGAGAGTCCACAACTTCCTCACCATGGCGAGATGGACCCGAGACCACAATGCTCTTTAAGGCATCCTGCACGAATCCCCTTTTATCAGCGTCTGATCTCAGTGCCACCGGGCACACTGCTCGTTCTGAACAATATTCCAGAGCAGTTAGATGGCGGTGGAACCACTCTGTTAGGAAACGTGGCCCTCATAAGGGAGGCGTTTTCTCCCGCTCCATTTCAAGGTGGGATTCAAAATCCGGGGAGGGGAGGAAAAACGTTCTTGAAAAGAACAAGCTGCAAACGTCTGCAGTCTCGGTGACTGGCAATCGAGCATGTAACTCTGGAGACGTGAGCAATTAAAAATGACTAAGAGGGATTTCCCCTGTTCCCTCATTTGGGTTTCTAAACGAAGAGTAGGCACTCACCCTCTACATCTCACACTCCAGTCCCCAAGGTTTGTGATGTCTCGTATGCGTGTGTGTGGGTGGGGGGGATAGTCAATCTTTTGTCTAATTGCGTCTGACAATCTACACATCACGAGCTAATTGTTTTTTATCCTAAATGACACTCTTTTCCCTCTCTTTTTTTTATGGTGTGTCACCACCTTAATCAACGTGCCACTGGTAGGCCTGGGAGATTAGTTCCAGTACTGCTAAAGGAGGTGGGGCTGGAAGAATGTGATACAGCCGCAGTACTTTGAGCCCAGATTGGCCCAGCAAGCTTTCGGCAGACACTAGACACTGGATGGTGCTTTATTGTTTTCCTCCGCATATATAATTGTAAGTGGCTGAGGAAAACTGCTCCGATGGAGTGTTTAGCGTGCCAGGCTGGAACGCTGTATTCGGCATATGGTGTAACTTCTTGTTACAAATGGTAATAGTACAACATGCTTTTGTAAACAATCGCCGGATCACTTGATGGACTCCAGCATTTAGCCTTCCAGGTGCGGAACACAACAAACAGCACTGGTAGAAAACGTCCAGTACATCTGTTATGGACAAAAGGATCTTAGCTCTGAAGCTGAAGACAGGAGGCAAGATAATCACCCAGGAGACAGAAGTGAGCTGGTGGGAGGGGGAGGGAGAAAGTCTCAGTGCAAAACCTACAGGCACATCTCTGTGCTAGGAAGACCCTCCACTGACCTGGGTCTCTTTTAAAACATCATGGACCTAAAATACTAGAGATTAGGCACAGCTGCAGATTCCTGTTGACTGTAAAGGAATACAGAAGTAACCCCTGTTAGGGTACGTCCACACTAGCCCCCTAGTTCGAACTAGGGAGGCTAATGAGGGCGACCGAAATTGCAAATGAAGCGCGGGATTTAAATATCTCGTGCTTCATTAGCATGGTCCCGGGCGGTCGCCATTTTGAAAACTGACTAGCCCAGAGTAACTGCCCAAGTCTACATGTGGCAGTGAAACGGGAGTTCGAAGTAAACCCTTAACTTGAATTAGCTGTTAAACCTCATTCCATAAGGAGTAACAGCTAAATCGAGTTAAGGGTTTACTTCGAACTCCTGTTTCACTGCCACGTGCGGGCAGTTACTCCGGACTAGTCAGTTTCCAAAATGGCGACCACCCCGGAACATGCTAATGAAGCATGGGATATTTAAATCCCGCACTTCATTTGCAATTTTGGTCACCCTCATTAGCCTCCCTAGTTCGAACTAGGGGGCTATTGTAGACATACCCTTAGTCTGTTATGGAGAAGTGATGAGAGAGACCCTCCCCAAATTTTCTTAATTTCTTTTCTAAATTGAAGTTAAAGACTGCTCCTAACCAGAACTACCAACACAGGATGCTGTTAGAACCATGATGATCAAAGCCTAGACAAAAAGTAAGGGATGAGTGTGAATTTGAATGTTTTGTTTGATCGTGGGAAAATCTGACAAGTTTGCTTTTGAAGTTTCTTAGTAAGTTACTAGAGAGTTCTCGCTCACTCTCCTTTTGGCCCCAAGATCTGGGGTGTTGCAATAATCACGCTTTCTTTAGATTGCTGTTATAATTAAAATATGCCAGGTGCTTCCTAAACACAGCGAGAGACATAGAATGGCACTGCTGCATGCGTGCACGCGCGCACATGCACACACCACCCCTACCGCAGTGGCCAACGTAGTCTTCTTCCTAGTCTCTCAGACATCCATTATCAGCATCTTTATGAAGAATTCAATGCTGTTATAAAATGTTTTGCACTTCCATAGGACTAATTCATCTGAGCCCAAAAGTGCTTTACAAACATGACTTAAGCTTACATTAAGTATCCTATTACACATATGGGTAAACGGAGGCATACTAAGGTAAATAATTTGTCCTAGATCACACAAGTCACTGTTTGACTTCAGAGCAAAATCCAGAACACCCATTTGCCAGCTCTAATTACTTCCTAAATCTGAGAAATAGACGCATGGGGTGCTGGAGGAAGCAGGGAAAGCCAGTTTCGCTTTTCCGATCATATTTTAACAGTGGGAAGGCTGAATGCCTACCACACTCAATAGACTTTGCAGCTTATCAACTTTATGCCATGTACATTTGTGAAACTTAATGAATAGCTGGATTTTCTGCGCTAGAGGGATCAAACCATGAAGCTTTAAAATCCATGCCAGTTTTAAAGTAGTTTCTGCAGAACCTAAAGGAATGTCCATTTTAGGTTTACACGGACAACTCAAAACCGTTACAGCAAACCACGTCACTAATGCTTCAAAACAGCATGAGAATATTTAGCTGCTTGGAGAATTTGCCATGAGTATATAGGCCAGCACGCTGCCTAGCTAGACATAGCCCTTGAGATATTAACTCAAGTGGCACTTATGTTCACTAGCCACCACAAAAGGCAACACAAAAAGCCTCAGTTCCACTCTCAGTTATTCTGACTCTTATTTTGGCAGAGAAATGCCTCATTGCAAGTATTGTTTACACAACTCTCACTATACCATGTCATTAGCTGCAATGCTTTTCTCAGCCAAACCCTGTTAGTGACTGAAGTTCTGTCAATCTGTACGAGCCGCCTGTAATGTCCCCTGTGAGAGCAACCTAAATGGCAGGATCACAGCCCTTTTGTCTCCCTCCAGACAGGTGTCCTTGCAGGGATGGTGCATTGGCAGTAACCAAGAGATGCCATTTGTATGCAAATCCTAATCTGGGTTTTTGAAAAGAAACCCTGAGTAAATTCTGAAATTCCATCAAGATAATCCGGGGTCAGTAACCCATGAACAGGGCGGTCGCATGGTCTGTAATGGAAGGAGACAACTGCAATTTCATTTACACTAATGTAGATTTCAGAGTGATTTTAGAGTTATTCTGAATGAGCAACAGGGTAAAAAAGGAACAAGATTTGCTGCAGATTTTGCACTCACTTCTGGTAACTACATAAACATTAGGTCCAGGCTATACATGGCAATTCAAGACCCCAGCACAATTTTTGCAAGAGACTTACTTCTTGTGTAGAGGGAAGTTATTTTTCACTTCTCCTACAGCCTGATCCAAAGTGCACTAACATCCATAAGATAATTTCCATTTCACAGAATCACAGAACACCCGAACTGGAAGGGACCTCGAGAGGTCATCGATTCCGGTCTCCTGCCCAAACAGTAAGACCAAGCACCGTCTAGATCATCCCTGACAGGCATTTGTCTAACCTGCTCTTAAATATCTCCGGTGATGGAGATTTTACAACCTTCCTCGGCAATTATTCCAGTGCTCAACCAATTAGGAAGTTTTTTCTAATGTCTACCCCAAACCTCCCTTGCTGTAATTTAAGCCCATTGCTTCTTGTCCTATCCTCAGAGGCCAAGGAGAATATTTTTTTTCCCTCCTCCTTGTGACACCCATTGACTTCAATGGGCTTTCCATCAAAACAAACAACTGCCGCATAATGCTGCCGTCTACTACATCACAGCCTAGAGGTAGCTGCATTTTAGTGGTGAGTAAACAACACCACTCAATGCATTAAGTAAAAGTGTATTGAGGTCCGTCAGGGGGGCAGAAGCAGTATAAAAGTGTAGATGATGATGATCATCATACAACCAGAACTTCCTCCAGAAGTTTTCCTCCACTAGTCTTTCCTTTTTGAGGTTCCAAAATGTGTTTAAATACCTGTAAATAAAACAGAAGTACAAAAAGAATCAGAGGCAAACTACAGGTTGTACCTCACTGGTCCCTCGGCACCTGACCGCTTGCAGACCAGGGAATCTTGCTGGACCAAGACTACTGCTGCTTTGCTGAGGTCGGCTGCAGGGCCCACTCTGGGGGCAGTAGAAGGGCTGGCATTGATCAAGCTGGGATGAGGAGGGACACTCACAGAAGCACAGCCCTACAGGAGTGTACCCAACCCCACAGCAAGGCTGCATTCCTTGCTCCTGGCCATGGGACTGTGCGGACCCCTTGCCTCTCACCCCAGAGTAGCCCCTATCCCCACTCCTCCCGGTCCCTTCTTCCCAAGGAGCTAACTGAGGCACTCTGGACACTAGGAGGTTGGGAGATGAGTGCGGGACTCGGATTTTTCCTGTGAATGCTCCAGCTCAGGAGTACCCATGAGGATGCTGAACTATAGTATCGTCTGACTATGGAAGTCTGGACTATAGAGGTTGAACCAATACAGAAACAATCCAAGGAAGTACTCTCAAGAGATTTATACTAGAAAAAGCAGCAGCCTCCAAAGCCCACCATTTGTATTACAAGTTGAACCTCTCTAGTCCTGCATGCTCTGGTCCAGCAACATCCATGGTCCAGAATGATATTAGGCTATGTCTAGACTACGAAGTTTTTCCAGGATACAAGAGGTATCCCGGAAAAACTCTTCCGTGTCCAGGGAATGCATTTGCTCTTCCAACTTATTTTGTGGAAGAGCAGACACGCTCTTTCTGAAGCCATGTAAACCTCATTTCACGAGGAAGAAGGGCTCTTCCGAAAGAGGTTTTTCCAAAATTTGCCCCAGTGTAGACAGGCTAAATTTCAGAAAAGCCGATTTAAAAAAAAATTAAAAAAGGTATGCAAATTGCAGAGCGCAATTTGCATAACTTTAAAAAAAAAGTGTAGTGTAGATATAGCCTTAGTGAGCTGCATGTCCAATTAACATAAGTGTGGCCAAGTTTCCCGCGGTCCCATAAAGTTTGTTTACAGTGACCAGACCTGGAGCTCACTGTTCTGTGCTGCTATTTAGCTCTAATTTGTCCCTAAATGTTTTCTGAGAAGCCAGACAGCAGGGGAAGTGCTGGTAATCTGCTAGATAATATTGACCTCCTGTGGCTCAGCAAATTCTCTGGTTTGGCACCAGTCAGGTCCCAAGGGTGCCAGACTAGAGAAGTTCATCCTGTAGTGCCTTTGAATATTTTCACTGCAAAAATCTGAAACAAACAGTTGAATTATTCTGTAAAGAAGTATCCTTTATCCCCATTGCCAGCCTATCCTCCCCCAACTACTCCACCCTACATTTGTTTGCACCCAGATTTTATGAGGGTTTGTGAAATTGGACACATGTGGCCTGACTTTCCACTCACAAAAGCAGTTGTCACACCAATGTAATTCCATGGACTTTGGTGCAGTGACTCCTGATTCACACCAGATGGAAGGAGAACTGAATCAGGTGCAATGCACCAGTATGAACATAACAAGTAACACAACGGATCCCACGGACTCCACCGGAATGGTTGATATAATAATCCGCAAAAGAGAGATGGGCAGAAAATTTTCAAAAGATACTGAACTAGAATCATAGAATCATAGAATACTAGGACTGGAAGGGACCTCGAGAGGTCATCGAGTCCAGTCCCCTGCCCTCATGGCAGGACCAAATACTGTCTAGACCATCCCTGATAGACATTTATCTAACCTGCTCTTAAATATCTCCAGAGATGGGGATTCCACAACCTCTCTAGGCAATTTATTCCAGTGTTTGACCACCCTGAAGTTAGGAACTTTTTCCTAATGTCCAACCTAAACCTCCCTTGCTGCAGTTTAAGCCCAATAACTGACCAATTTAACTGACCAATGCTTCAATGAACGATGGACTCTGACAAAGAAACGATACACCAAGGACTAGATGTTGTAACCTCTCACATGAAAGAGAAGGTTGCAACAAAAAGGTGAAAACCCACAAAGCTGGTGTGGACAACATTGAAATGTCGGGGAAATTTTGAAAATTTGTGATGAGAGCACTGTTAAAAATCCCTAAACTTTTCAACCCAGAATGGGACCAGGAAAAGTTCCAGAACAAAGGGAAAATAGCTTTATGATCAAAATAGGAAAAAAAAAAAAAAAAGGTTACTTAGGCCAGTAGTTCCCATCCGCCAGTCCATGGCCTGCTGCCCGACCACAGATCTCTGGCTGCTGCGCTGTGGCTGTTCCACGGGCCAAAGCTGGGATACTTCAGTCAGTGCCTCCTCTACTACCGTGGCTGTTGGGAGAGGCATTTCTTGCCCCACCTCTCAGTCAACCAACATCAGGCAGGTGCGGTGTCTCCTCCCAGATGCAGAAGAGCTCTGTGTTGCAAGGTGGAAGGGTCGCACGGAGCCTGGCACAGCAGCCTTAGAGCAACTGTGACCCAGGTAGCAACTGGCAGCTGGGAGGCAGCCCAGGTCTAAGTGAGGGGGGCAGGGGCTCCGATATTTTATGTGCATATTTGCATGGTCATCATTTACATAATGAATATGCAAATATGCAAATAAAATGGTACCTGTCCACCAAAAGTTTGTGAATGGGTTTACCGGTCCCCAATATAGAAAAAGTTGGGAACCACTGATCTAGGTCACTGCAACAATTGGTTAGATTCCTTTCATTAATAGGTAAATCTTTTTAAGTAACATTAATTAAATAGAATAAGGAAGCTGTTGCGGCAAAGGGAAGGGAACAGCAGGCTAGAGTTATACCCAGAAGATCACTTGCCAAACAGATTTTCACCCCAAGAATAATTATGACAGAAACGAATGAATGGCAAAATGACAAACTTCATAAAAGTTGAAGAAAGCATTTGATAACCTCCATGGTAATTCACTCCAACATCCTGAAGCCAACAAAAGAAGTTTTCCTCTAAGGTTGGTACTGAGGGGCAACATGCCCAGTTAAAGCAAACGAAGATGTGAGTGAATGGTTTAATACAACACTGGTGTCAGACAAAGATGCATTTTCTTACTTCTCCTGTGAGCCACTGACGTAATTATGAGAAAAATGAAGACTGATACAGCATAGGTGTTCTGTGAGTTAGCAACAGGGCATTAAAAGATGTAGATTATGCTGATGACATGACTCTTCTAAGTGACAACTCAACCAACATGCAAGTGAAGATCAAAGCTAGAAAAATACTTTTTTAATCAGTCATGAAAAAGTAAATCTAATGAGAGCCGGAACAATTCCCCATTCAAGCGTTACATTAGAAAGTAAAGGAAATAAGAGGTGAGACACTTTACATGCCGCGGCAGTTAAGTGCAAGCCAATGGGGGATCTCCATAAGCAAATAATGTCACAAGCTGATAACGCGGCATCTGTATACACTCAAACAAAATTTGGTAATGGAAAATCGAAGTCTTAAAAAAACAAACTACAAAACTTCACCTCAAATATTATTTTCACCTGAACATCTGGATGCGAAAGCTGTAAATCCCTCTGTAGTACACAGAGATGTCTAAATGCCTTCAAAAGCAATTGGGCTAAATTCAATGGATACGTTGTTTGCAATACATAATTCAACCAGCTCTAGTAGGAGCAGCACACTGCAAAGAGTAGCTGTCCCTGGTGCTGAAACATAAGCCATTGGAATGGGAAAGGCATTGCCGCTTACGTCATTAATTACACCATCTACAAAAGGCACGAAGAGCGAGAGGGAAAACGCCACCATTCTGATTCAATCAGATTTACACTCACTTTGCATGAGTGTGATGCCACAAGCCAATGGACGGCAGTGCAGAATGTGGCCGGGCACTGGTTCCAGGATCCATTTCTTTCATTATCACCGTATGAATACTCCATTACGTTGATCACGACAGCCCAGCTGATTGATTGCAATGGGAGTCGATGCCACTTGGTACCTCGTCTTGAATCAGGCTTTATGCCTTTTTGGGGAGGGGAGAAATTAATTAAGCAGGAGACAATAGATGAGATTTCATGGAAGGAAAAACAAGCCCACATAGCTATACCTAAAAAAGTTTATGGGGCTTGTGGACTGGCAACAATACTCAAATATTTGCCATTGGACATAATCGATCAATAGCAATCTCTCTAATGCAAACATGAGCTCAAGAGAAGAGTAGTTTAATGGTTCATTCATGATACATGCCTATCTGAGAAAAGGGTATTAAAGAGCATAGTATTTAAAAAATTAAATTATTTTAAACACTATGGCATTTCCCACCCCCCCATTGTCTGCAAAGGCCAGGTCTACACCAGACCTGGAAGGTCGGTTTAAGGGACTTAACTCCAGCTGTGTACAATACATAACTGGAGTTGACTTACCTTCAGCCATGCTAAATTGAACACTAGAACACTGATTTCCGGCACAGCGAGTGAAGACTCACTCAAAGTGTCAAAGGATCCCTGCACTCTGGTCTAACAGGGAGTATGTTCACTGAGGTTAAGTAGAAACAGACCAGACTTATGATACACAGCAAAGCATGGCAAGCAGGCATACTGCCTGCAATTTGCCATTTCTATTAATTATCTGATCATGGCTACAACAAGGCAGAATCCAGGAAATCTCTAACCAATGGAAGTAGCAAGTGTTATAACTAACGCCCTGCAATGGCTGTCAAATCTGCCCATCTGAAAAGCCAGTTCCAGGAGCTCATTTTTGCCTTTATTGTGTATAGAGGCAAGAAATACTGTGGAACTAAACTGTATTAGGTCACCAAAAACAAAGCCACATTCCATCCTGGACATAGAAAGACAGGCTCTCTGGCATTGAAACTAATTTCAGTGACTGTATTAAATGCATCCTTTGTCTACACGTCACTTTCACACCGAGCAGGCCGGTGTGGAGGACCAACCATCATTCTATTTTCTCTCTCAAATAACTCATATTTTGCAGGTTTTTCCTTTTTTTCCCCCTAGGGTGTTAAGATTCAGGGTGAGCATATGAAAAAGAAAGAGCCTGGTTCTTCATTGACTCCACTCATTTCCATGGCTTTTACTGTGCACACTGAACAATGAATAGGCTTAAAGAACAATGCTCATTCTTAATTAAATGGTGCTGCAAAAATATGCATTGGTATTGGCCCAAGGCCATCCTTCTTCAGATTTATTAAATCTGACAGTTTAATATGCTCTGAATAGTCTTGCTCTTTCATAAGTAGTGCTTAGAAAACTGTTTAAGTGTGCTTTTGATTTAATTAGACTTCATACATGCTCCCCTCATTGTCAGCACATTTGTGCGCCATGAGTTAACCACTGTGCAATCTCTTCTCTAAAAAAACAGCAACAGGCCAACTAAGATAAATACTTTTAAATCAACAAATGGTCTGGTAGCACATTATAGACTAACAAAACATATAGATGGTATCATGAACTCAGAAGAAGTGGGCTGTGCCCACGAAAGCTCATGATCCCATCTACATGTTTTGTTAGTCTATAAAGTGCTACCAGACCATTTGTTGTTTTTTAAGTTTATCCTGTACAGACTAATTTGGCTGCCCCCTGCAACTTTTAAATCAGTTGTTTCAGGAAGTCTAGTCCCCAGTGGACTGGTGTCATGACTGGAGCATGGGTGGTCTGGTCTGGCGGTTAGAATAGAGGTCAGACATGAGAAGATCAGAGTTTGAGATACACAAAAAACACACCAAGTGTCAGGAGGCAGGCAGGGTCAACATACCAGGAGATCAGAGTCAGGCAGTACGAACAGGAAGTGCAAGGGAAACAATCTGAAGTGGGGGAAATCCAGTTGCATGGACAACTTCCTGTTCCTGTGCTTGGTTTAAATACAAGCTGGAAATGAAACAGGATGGCCAGAGTTCCACCAATGAGATCCAGGACTGACATCTTCTGTCACAGTTCAGCTTTTAGTGCTGGTGACGATTAGCAGATCACGGGGTAGCAAGCTGGGACATACTGGCTCCTAAGAACCATGTGGAGTAGGGTTCGTTATCCCACTTCCAAAAGTAGACCAGTGGATTCCTGTTGTCAGGGAACACATGATAAAAGATACATGAGCACAGCTGATGTCAATTTGAATCTATCGGCAGTCTGATCAAAATGGCTAAGGGATGAACAGGCAAGGAGATTCAACGGCCCACTCAACTCCCTCAAGGTGCTTTCTGCATTTCAGTGATGACTCACTGTGAGAAGCCTTGCATTGCCAATGCCCCTGTTGTACATGTGCTATCAGTAAACAGAGGAATCCAGAGACTGGGACCACCAGTCACACGTGTCCTGGTTCAACAAAATGGTTAAGCATGTGAGTAGCACAGCCAGCTTCCGGTTAAGTCAAGCTTTTAAACTTAAACAAGTGCCTAGTTTCTTTATAGAATCATTAGCTTTATAAGTATTCACAAAATAAAGCAATAAATTCCAGCTTCCATGTCAGTTCCACCTCCCCAAACTTAAAAAAAAAAAAAAAAACTTGTTAGGAAGTTCACAATGTAATCAAAGAGTCCTCCCGCACACAAGTCATTTGGTAGATTAATTACTCCTCCCTTTGGAAGAGGGATACCTAATTTAATCAAATCCATTTTACCAGTGCTAATTGTTATGGAAGAGACTATTCTTCACCTAAAGGTCAACTACACTCAAAAAGGCAAAAGACGTGGCTTTGCCTTCATCCTGCTGTCCTCATGTTCCATTATCTCTGACAGGTACTAATGATGCTATGGATGCAGAGAAGCTGCCCTGTAATTATGAGAGGACTCTCAGGGAGCCTGGTTAAGGAAAAACACGAAGCTGGAGCAATCCCATAGCAACTCTCTCTGCTTTTTGTAAGTGGACAGCAGACGTGACAACAACACCCAGTTTGACTCAAGCTGGGTCTCGCTTGCCAAATCGACACTATATCTGGTCTGCCAAAAGTTGCTTAGGTCCAGCAGTGAAAGTCATTTATACTTCCTCCCATTTGGGACGGAAATCACCCAACTTTTTGCTGTTTGAAACAAGTGATGCTGTTTCAGGGGGTTGAGTGAAATGAATTGGATAAAATAAGACTCATTGCATGCTTCCAGAAATGTCCCTAAAATAAAGGCATTTTGAGTTTCAAAAACACTTGGAAGATTTTTGTAGAAATGTAATGTCTGTAGCAGTGGAGACCATGGGCCGTATCATTACATCAGACAAGGATCTGGCCCCAAGGTTTACAACGTATTATGTATGGCGATGATTGGTAGTAACAATAATAAGTAGCTAGTTTGTTTTTCAAACAAAAATATGATGGTGAAAGAACCTTCATCATCAACATCTTCTATTTATTCTGATGACTGATTTGGCCTCCTAGCCATAATATCTGAGCATAATACAGGCAATAACAAGTTTATCTTTATAACTGCCATGAGGATATAAGCTATGAGTAGGGAAATATTATCCCCATTTTACACACGGTGGAAATGAGACACAGAGGTTAAACAGTTTGCACAAGGTCTAGGATAAAACGAGGAAGTCCTCAGCGCTAGATTACTACCTTAATCACAAGACCGTCCTTCCACTCTTAGGCTATATTTAGACTGCAGAGCTTTTCCGGAAAACCAGTGGGCTGGTCAGAAAAAAAATGTCGGAAAAGCGGATACTTTTTTTGGCATCCCTGTAAACCTCATTTTACGAGGAAGAAGAGGTGTTCCAAAAGAGGGTTTTTTTCCCCCCAAAATTTGGCCTTGTATAGATGGGTCAAATTTTGGAAAAGCCTCTTTTGGAAGTAAATTGGAAAAAGTTACACAATTTGCTTACCATAAATTGCATTTCTTTTTCCGATTTATCTTTGTAGTATAGACATAGCCTTAGTCATGGGGAAATGCACTGGAGGAGTGGAATGGAACATTCATGTCACAGAGAACTAGAGCGGCAGTTGAAGCAATACACTGCAATGATACATGCTGCAAACTTCATGGAAGGTGCTGCCTGCAATCCAAAGACCATCTCTAAAATAGACCAAATTAAAATGCCAGATCCAAACATTTCTGAACTTTGAGGGGAGTTTTGGAGCTCAGTTTTGCAGCTGAGTTTCCTCTGTACCAGTAACCGAACTTAAATCCGCCAGCTAATTCTGATGACACCCGACAAACAGATGCTAACAACCTTCTGAACCCATACAAGCGGCAAATTTCTTATGTCCCACTTGGGTAGGCATGTAATTGATTAAAACCATGGTGTATGTCTAGACAGCATGTGGTTAATAGTGCTGTTTGGAAAACGAAAGTTTCATCTCATGACCGTTTAAAATTAGTTTCTAATCTGAATCCGAATGGAAACCAAACCATATAAAAAAACATTTGCTTGAAAGGAAAATTATGAGCAAGTTTTAAACTGGAAATGGTGCAAAGCGTCAACATTTTTGATCAAACAAAAATGGATTTTTAAAAAAAAAATTGATTAAAAACCAAACTAATATGCTTCAATATTTCTTGCCAAAACCCAGACCTACTAAACCAGAACACGTCAGGAAAAAAACTTTTTCCATAAAAACCCTTGAGTACCTCTAGTTAATAATCATGTAATAATTAATGAATCTGCAGCCCCGGTGGTCATTTTATTTCTTCTGTTCATAGATTCCAATGCTAGAAGCAACCACAGTAATCAGTCATCTAGTTTGACCTCCTACTTGATTTTCACTTCACCAGGCAAGATTCCCATGAGGTTTGAAACCAAAACCTCTGACACTGAAGGTGAGAACCAAATCCATAGCTCACTGATGAGCCATTAACCCATACATGCTGCGATATTTAGTGATCTTGCAGTAAGGCATGGAAACATAGCAGTACCAACCCCTCTAAAAGAATTAGAGGGCTAGAGAGGAGGCTAAAATTGATTGAAAACCCTTTTTCCTGCTTCAATTATGAAGAGCTGTACTAGATGGACATTTTGTGAAAACTAAGGGCTGTCCTAAAATGTACCACTAAAAAACATTGTTTTCATGGTCCAGTAGCACGTACCTTCCTTAACATTTAATCCAATCCACTTTGGGAAGCTGGATAGGACAATGTCGTCACAGGCTGCACTTAATCATGTTAAAAGCTGCCGAGATAGTATTATGATGGATTAGAGATGAATAGGGCTTTTATAAAACAAACTCCAACCAAAGCAAATCAATCTGCTTACAAAACAGCATTACGATAAGTCAGATCAAATTGTCGCTACCAAATACATTCTAAACCAATAAAACACGGAAGCCTAGAACTGCCAGACAACGATACCACAGCAAAAATACCAGTGAGATCTTTCCCAGAGTTACTGCACTGCCAAACACTCCTGGACAGATAACAGATACTTGGGTGCAAAGCTGGACTTATTACGAACGTTATGGATGACCAGCTCGGTGGGTTAGAACAGTGTTTCTCAACCTTTTTTTAATAAGTACCCCCCCTTTTTAAAAAAGAAATTATAAGTACCCCCAGTTCCTACAGTTTTCAGACACACAATTTTTTCTTCTACCATTGCAACACATTTGTTTAAACAACTTCATCATAACCGGGTGGGCGATGCAATTTTTGGGTGCAAAAAGTACAAAAATAATAAAGCGATGTCAAACTTAAAAACATAAATTCAGTTTTTTTTCCAAATTTCAGTTGGGTTGACGTACCCCCCAGACTTCTCTCAAGTATCTCTAAGGGTACTCATACCATTGTTTGAGAAACACTGGATCAGAACAATGAGAGAGAGACTCATCATCTGAATCTGAAATAAAGCGTATATAGCGAGTGCGCTTTAGGGCAAAGTAGCTTTCTGGTGGTGTGATACATAGTTAAAATATAACTTGAGAGAAGTGGTTCTCAAAGCATGGTTCCATGGACCTCTAGTGGTCCACAAGCATCTTTTGGGTGGGCTGTGGGCTCTCCCCACCCCTGCAGAGTGTAGCCTGTGCGGGCACTCCAGCCCGTCCTCCCCGCCATGAGGTTGGAGTGCCAGCACCAGCTTCCTGCTGCGGGTGGAAGGCAAAACTCATGGGTCGAATCCCGCTAGCAGGAGGAGGAAGCAGTTCTGTATGCTGCCGCTCCCTCTCCTCCCAGCTGGGGGAAACAGCAGGGAACGGCTCACTTGGAGGCTTTCCCTGCTGCTCCCATTGGCTGGAATCATGGCCAATGGGAGCCGTGGAGGGTGGTATGAGGAAGCAGTTCTGTATGCTGTCGCTCCCTCTCCTCGCCGCTGGGGGAAACAGCAGGAAACCGCTCACTTGGCGGCTTTCCCTGCTGCTCCCATTGGCTGGAATCACGGTGGGAGGCACGGAGCCAGGTAAGGGCCCCCCTTCCCTTTCATCCACAACCTTCCTGCCAAGACTCTCCATCCCCACCCTACTCTTGCACTCACCCTCCTACCTCCCAGAACCTCCCTCCCTCCAGCCTGCTCCTGGACCCATTTTGTCATCATGGTTGGCCAGCTGGTGGTCCGCAGAAAGGTTTGTGTTGAATGGGCTGGGCCGTGGGCCAAGAAGTGTGACAACCACTGCCTTAGAGGTTCTGCTTTAGACACACACAGGGCTGCCAACCGAAGTGCTAGGCCCCTGGGCAAGTAGGAAGGCAACGGACTCTGGGCTTCCTTAAAGGGGCAGGATCTTGGATAGAAGGGGTGGGACTGGGAGTTAGGGTCCCCCAAGCCAGCCCTTCAGCTCTGCACGGCCCACGTGGCTCCAGTGACAATTTAAAGGAGACTCTGCGCTCAAAAAAGGCCTGCTTAATTAAAGCTTGTGTGGGGAGGAGCAACACGGGAAGCAAAAGGAAGTGATTTTCAGATCGAATCTCCCCTGGGCTAGAGCAAACGACTATGCATCCTTGGAAAGATGGCTTCCCTCTGTTAGGATTCCTGATAAACGTGGCCTTCCGGTCTGTATGGGTAAAAGTTTCTAGAACGTGCAAATCCTACCGATTGTCAATAAGACTTTGGGTTCTCAACACCTAAGTCATGTCTGAAACTGGGATTTTGGTTCATATTGGCATTCTTGGTCACGCCTCACCTCTCCTTCTTTCACAGACCTTCCTTTAAACGTTCCCGAAGGCCGCTTATTCTATGGGCTGCCTCTGGTGGGTTTGCTTTTCTGCCTGTCCAAGTGAATAACACACGGAGAGCGGCCTGGATTCTGAAGCATGTTTCCTATGCATGACTAAGATCTTTTTTTTTCAAGGCAGCAAGCTTTGTACATTTCCCACATTAATCCAACTCCTGGAACAGTCATGGGTTGAAAGGAAAAATGTAACATCGCAAAGAACCTCTAGGTGAGAAGAGTGGGAGAGAAACATGTTTTTGTTAAATACATTTCAGATGCTGGGCTGAAAGCTCTTTCTTCTGCTGAAAGCAGGCGACCACAGGCCTCCTTGAGGGGTATTGTGGGGGCATAGAAAGTTGGCTGAGGGAAGAAACTTTCTGCAGGTGAATACTTTAGTTTCAGCTGCGCTACTGAGAAAAATCCTTTCAAGCCATGAAGGAAAGAGGGGGAGGCTTTCTGCCAGTCTCCAGGAGGCTAGGGGTTACTTTCAGCCACATACTATACCTTTTATAAAAGGCGCCTCTGTTAGCTCACTGACAGAGAGCAAATGAGGCAAGAAAGCATTATCTCTATTGCAAAGACGGTAAAACTCAATCAAAGAGGTGCCCCAGAACTTTTCCACGCACCGTGCAGCCTACTATAAAATCCAACTGTTCTGGGACCTATTTCTCCTATTCAACCCTTCACTTCTCAGGTCAGCCTCCTCCGCACGGAATCATGTGCTACAGACTCAGTGTGTTGAAAATCCAAAGAACCAAAGACCGTCTCTTCAGCTAGCCACAGCTCCTTCCCTCCTCCCGTCAACGAGAGATACAAAGCCGTAGGCAGAGACAGAGGGCAGGGCCGCAAAGCCGGAGCCTCCTTCTACATCTCACAGCACCCCTCCTCAGCTCCATCCCAGAACCTGCATTCTAGTCACATTATGCTGGCTCACCAGCATCGATGATTCTCTTCAACTGGGTCATGAGGAAAAACATGCTGGGAAATCACGGTTCTAGCGGGCAGGACCTCTCGCTTCCACACACAAAGCCAAGACATTGCCTAGTTCTGCCTCTATCAGATAGAGGCAGCAAACTGGGGGGCGCGGGGTAGTTCAAAGCAGCAGCGCCACACAGCTGATCACTGGCTCAGCTGTGAGGTGCTACCCCTTTGAACACTGCCTCGGCATTTCAAAGCGGCAGCTGCCACATGGAGCCAAGGGTCAGCTGGGGAGTCCCCCGCTGACTCCAGGCTCCATGAGGGCACTTCCGCTTTGAAATGCGCAAGAGCCTCCGCTGGGGACTCTTGTACATTTCAAAGCTGGAATGTCGCCTGCAGCCCAGAGTCAGCAGGACTTCCCTCTGGCCCCAGGCTGCACAGGGAGTTCTGCGTTCCTCCTTTGAAATGTACAAGAGCCCCAACGGGTACTCTTGTACATTTCAAAGGAGGAATGAGGAAGTGCCTATCGACTAGTCAAGCAGTCGATGGAAATTCCATCAACTATTTGACTAGTAAATTAACTGATATTTAACATCCTTAATCCAAAGCTGCTTTCACTAGTAACTGTATCAGTTGTGCACAGTATGTGGATTTTGGACAGCTGGGAGAGGAAATCCACTAGGTAAGGAACACCGAGGCAAACTTTTTGGGCCCCTATCTCTTACTGCAGGCTCACAGCTCCACTGTCGCACTCACATGCTGCAAAGATTAGCCACAGTCAAAACATCTCCCCATCTTTTTTTAAATCCAGCCACAGCATGTGTCTGACAAAAGACATTAAAATGATTATGAAGGAGACGCAATGTTCCTCTCTCAACATCCGGTTATATGTCTCTCTGTAGGGAAACTGATCCTCTAAATAATATGCTATAGAGCTCGTGTAACAGGTTTTTTCCACTCATTATCCATTAATCAGAAAAGCAATATTCCTTTGGCTCCATCTAAAATTAAGAGGATGGCTCCCTCCATCACAGTTTTTTCAGAGATTCTCAGGATAGGGCTAAAACTCATCCAGAGTGCTTGACACAAAATGCGACTGCATAGGAGATAGGGCTGGAGATACGCTCTGCTTTTGACTCGATATGCCAAGGGCCACATTTAGGACTTGTGGAAATTAAAGGACAATGGTGCAAGGCAACAGCCTTACCCTTGCTGTTGAACGCACCTCTGACTTTGACCTCAAGTTGTTACACTCTATTTACAGTCTAGTAACTCACAGCAGGAAAGAGATGGTGCTTAGGTGTAACAAATGAGTATCAAGTAGGTTCTTTAGTGAGGCTGCTGGATATAAACAGACCTGGGGTTTTCTGGCTCCCAGAAGAACATGATCTGTATGGTCTAAAGTAGTAATACAGATTCTCCTAAAGCTATAGCTTGGATGGGGCTGTCATGGAATGACAAAAGTCTCAGAGGAGTAGCTGTGTTGGTCTGTAACTTTAAAAACTTTTAAAAAATGAGTCGTTCTGTGGCACATTGGATACTAACATACATATATATATATATAGAGAGAGAGAGAGACAGACAGACAGACAGACGGAGTATCATGAGCTTTCGTGGGCACCTCAAGATCATCTTATCTGAAGAAATGGGTTTTGCCCAGGAAAGCTAACGATACTATATAGATATTTTTGCTAGTCTCTAAGGTGCCAAAGGACTACTGTACTTGTTTTTTAAAAGTTGTTTTTATGGAATGAAAAGGCTGGCTACACCTGTATACTCAAGATCTTCTGGCCATGGACAAATCACGTGGTAGTACCATGCTATTGCCCTCCCCACTATGAAACTAATTTCTACTTACCGCTGTTTCCTTACTAAAACACATTCTCACATACTTCAGACTCCAGCTGATTATATCAGCTATAATGTAGAAGCTTTCTTTTGACATATTTTTCCCTGTGAGGATTGATTATTTGAAACTGGTAAAAGACTCCCAAAAATGTCAAAT
Source organism: Pelodiscus sinensis (assembly GCF_049634645.1). Taxonomy (NCBI): domain Eukaryota; kingdom Metazoa; phylum Chordata; order Testudines; family Trionychidae; genus Pelodiscus; species Pelodiscus sinensis. Next base: position 35,092,511 of record NC_134726.1, read on the forward strand.
GAGCCTCTGGAACTCCTTGCCACAGGATATTATTGAAGTTCAGTTCTTAGTAGGATTGAGTAGCCAGATCTATACTAGTAAGAATTTAAAAATATAATAAAAGTCAAAAAGAAAGAATGCAAGCCGTCACGCACTGGTGTATAAGTGGACCATTAACGGAAGGGAGGAAGAGACTTTCCTCATTGGTAGGTAACTTTTGTAGGATTTCTTACACTATTCTCTGAAGCAGCTGGTATGAGCCATGGCCAGACTCAGGATACTGGGCCAGATGGACCCTGGATCTAATCTAGTATGATATTTCCCATATTCCCACTTACATTACAGAGATCAGAGAGCAAATTTGTTCCATCACGGACACACAGCCTCCTCTAGCGGGGGCAAGGGCAGAAGAGAGGGGAGAAAGAGGAACGCTTTGAATAGCTTTTGCTCCAGCAGCATGCCAGCTGGTCTCTTAGGGCAAGGATAGAGAGTAACTTTAGATACAGCCACACAATAGGAGGCTTTGCCCTTTAATATTACAAAATCATAGAACTATGCAAAGTGGGCTCTTAAATCTACATTCTAATAACAAGATTGCTCTCCCGCAATCCCATGAAAGCTAATGCAGTTGATATTGGTTTAATCTTCATTAAAACACTCAGTCCCCTGTATTTGCAAGGCTCCTCTCTCTCTGCCTTAATCTGTTTGCAATTTCCTGTTTTTATTCAGATCCCACTGTATCTAATCACAGGTCACATTTATGATTTCCCCATTATGAAGACAGGCTCATCCTTCTGCAACTCCCTACCAATTTAGGGAGGAAAGACAGCCTAGACAGTCTAGCACTGGGCTTGGAATCTCAGACCCATGGGTTTAATTTCTGGCTTGGTCAATGACTCCATGTGGGACTTAGCCCATGTCACTTAAGCTCTCTGTGCTTCGTTTTCTCATCTGTAAAATGTGGAAGCCATCCTTCCACTTTTTGTCCAGCTTGTCTATTTAAACTGTGAACTTTTCCATACAGGGATTGGCTCTTACTGTCTCTGCAAAGTGCCTAGCGCCATGGAGCTAAGATCTTGGCGGTACCAGTTTAACACAATTAAACAACAACAGCAAAATAGCTCCGATACGTCTCTGGTAGGATGGAACTGGAGAACTTGGACCATTCTCTGGTCTCCTGTGCTCTAGAGGGGCTCTTTGTGAAGGACAGCAGACGGCGTTCCTGCCTGCATTACACTGATATTTAAGTGACGGTTAGACAGACATCTCTCCAGGATGATCTGGGTCAGGGGTGGGCAAAAGGGCCTCCGTGGGCCGGATCCGGCTCACCAAGCGGGTTGATCAGGACCTGGGGAAAGGGGGGGCGGGCAGGGAAGTGCACAAAGTTTCTTCCACCCTGCCCTCACCCTGCCCGGAGCGTGCGGCGCTTAGAAGCTCCATGCGTTCCTGGCAGGGCAGGAGGAGACGTCGTGCGCTCCCCTGCCCCCAAGCCCTGATTGGCCTAGGGGCAGAAGGGAGAGCGCGCTAAGTCTCCTCCCATCACCCGGGGCATGGGCACCTAGGGGAAACCTCTGGGAGAGGGGCAAAGACTTCATGCACTCCCACACCCCCGACCAATCATGATCTGAGGGTGGGGAAGCAGGGAAGTATCCTGACCCCATACCTTCCGGAGTGGCCCGGGGCAACTTCAAAAATGTATGAGGTGGCCCCCAGTAAAAAATCATTGCCCACCTCTGCGTGGTCCTGCTGTGAGGGCAGGGGACTGGACTTGGTGATCTCTCAAGGTCCCTTCCAGTTCTAGTGTTCCACGATTCCCTGATGGCAATGAAGACGCAGAGGTGCGATTTGCAAACATTACAGAGAACCTGGTGTCATCGAAGCTTTGATGTGTGAACTGGAAAGAGCCCCGTGTGGTACACTCTGACCCTGGGCTGAGTTTGCAGGCCCAAGAAATGGAGGCAGGGGAGTCTTTGTGCTTTGCGATGCACAATTGGCCATGGAAGTCACTGAGACGCCGATATGACGCCTCCCAAAGCCTTCTTCCCACGGCGCTTTGAAGGGCAAGAAAAAGACTCCAAACAATAAGGATTCATTTCTAAACTGAAATCTGTCCCATGGCCACCTCTCTCCAGATCTCCGCTTTCCACTGTGCGGCGAGTCCTTCATCTGCTAGGAAGCACTACCCAGGGATCAGCCTGCCCCCAATGGGGCGAGGCCAAATATTTAGCTGTTTGTCTCCAAATGACGAGTCGACCACTCGTTAACATTTCTAATCTAGACCCCATATCTTGGCTTTCTGTGCACAAGTCACAGTCCAAGGCTCCAATCGGAGGGCCAGCCTTCGCAATGGATAAGGAACATTTTCAACTTTTTTGCTGGAAAACACCACTCTGTTAACACTTCTCAGAAGGATAGCCGTGTTAGTCTGAATCTGCATAAACAACAAGGTGTCACAGGACTTGTCATTGTTTGTTAACACTGGAAACTTTTTGCAAAAACCTATCGGTTTGGATTAAGCTCACTTAGTTCTAAGATGAAGTGTCTGGTTGAGAGAGAGCGAAACACATCCCAGACAAGCACAGCAGGTAGGGCATTCACCAGGGCTGTGAGAGACCCAGGTTTCCAATCCCTCCTCTGCTTATTCTGAGGTGGGTCTCTCTCAGTTAGCCAAGACTGAACTATTACATTGGCTCTTCCGGAGTGGAGGTGCCTGTCTCCAGCATTCCCTAGAAGCTGTGCACTTGTGTGGCTGCTCGGGAGAGATGAAAATGCTGCCCAGGTGATTAGCAGAGCACCCACGGCTGGGTTTTCATTTCTTTGGATGGTGCACATTTGCATATGCTTTGATGCACAAAAAATTATTCCACACGCAGATAGAAAAGATTAGAGGGAACATTGCTTGTCTCTCATGTTTTTTCACTCCCCTCCCACCACCACAAATCAAAAGGTTTGGTTGTTCTGAAGCGGAATAAAAACACATTTCATAACGCCACACGTACTGTGAAAATAAAATTCTTGTTTCCCAGCCGGTTCTCCAAAAGGAATCTGTTACCACCTGCAGCCATTGGAGTTCTCTTTCAGCTCCGAAGGTGACTCACCCTGCAGTTTTTGCAGCTGAATGAAAATCGATGGATTATTCACCCCGTTCTGGTCCTGTGGCTTAATTCATCGGCCTTTCTAAAGCTTTTTAAGACTCTCAGCTCAATACAAAGTATTATTTTTATTAGCAATGAATGTAACAAGACTAAAAGGTCTAATGTGGTTTTAAAATAAAGCATGAACCCAGAAACAAATATTTCAACAGATTAATTAGGGAAATGACAACAAGACCCGTTGGAGCTTTGCTTGGAGAAGAAAATCAAAATCTGTGCCACATGTCTGGAGCCTAACCCTAACTCAGGAGGTTGGAGACGTCCCAGCTCCATTACAATTTCATACAATGGTTCAGATCTCCAGTGGCTGACGCTGAGCTGTTGTGAAAAGTGAAATCGTTCCCATCTGCAGAAGGAAGTGCCATGAATAGAGAGTTTCCCCGGAATTATTTCAGTATTCATCTCCCACCATCATCGTAGAACACTACAACTGGCAGGGACACGAGAGAGCCTCATGGCAGGACCACGCACCGTCTAGATCATCCCTGACAGGTGTCTGTCTGACCTGCTCTTAAATCTCTCCAGTGACGGCGATTCCACCCTCTTGCCACGAGAAGAGTTTTGCTCTTGAAATATAAAACCTGATGCTGCTAAATGATGGAAACTAGCAGAAAGCTGGACTTTTAAAAACTATTCTCCAAGGTGGAAGGCAACAGGGCCCTGGGGTGTGCTGGCTCTGCGCCCCCCCAGATGGGGTGGCGGTGACAGCTGGGTGCCCCAGTCCCTTTTAAATCACCAGGTCCCAGGACAACAGCCCCTTTTCCCTCCCCTTTGGGTGGCCCTGGGGCCTCGTGAAGAGGGGCATCTCCAAATCCTGGTTCCGCTAATGTCAGTAGGAAATTTCCCATTGGCCGGGATGAAATCAGGATCCTGCACTTCCAGTAGTTGGACAAGATTCCAAATATCTGGTGAGGGGCCATGTCCCTCCACATGCACAAACGGCAATACACACACACGTGGCATGGCAACACACACACACACGGCATGGCAACACACACACGTGCGGCATGGCAACACACACACACGTGGCATGGCAAAAGGTGTTACAGTCCTCTCTGTAAACACATTGGGCCTGATGCTCCACTCCTTCCACCCCACGTAATCGTGCACCGCAGAGCAAAGTGAATGTCAGTCACCACTACTTTCATGTCATTTTGTATCCACTCTGCACACGTGTGAGCGACTGGGCAGGGTAGCGCAGACCATGGCTCTTCGTGTCCTTGGCTCATTGTAATTGCTGCTTCAATGGCCTTGGCAGTTAGTCTGACAAGAGTTAAAAACACAGCTCTCTACTAATGTCATAAGAACATAAGAACGGCCGTACTGGGTCAGACCAAAGGTCCATCTAGCCCAGTATCCTGTCTACCGACAGTGGCCAGCACCAGGTGCCCCAGAGAGGGTGGACCGAAGACAATGATCAAGCTATTTGTCTCCTGCCATCCCTCTCCAGCCTCTGACAAACAGAGGCCAAGGACACCATTTCTATCCCCTGGCTAATAGCCTTTTATGGACCTAACCTCCATGAATTTATCCAGCTTCTCTTTAAACTCTATTATAGTCCTAGCCTTCACAGCCTCCTCTGGCAAGGAGTTCCACAGGTTGACTACACGCTGTGTGAAGAAGAACTTTCTTTTATTAGTTTTAAACCTGCTACCCATTAATTTCATTTGGTGTCCTCTAGTTCTTCTATTATGTCCAAGACCATCTCCAAGGGCTCCAGTGATGGGTGCACCCGGAAGGAACAACGACAACAGACACACACACAGAGAGGAGTCAAATCAAAAACTCTGCATTGCAGAAGGGCACATGGTTAAGGTCATGGAGCTTAATGCTCAAGCCCCCTCTGAACCTGACCGACATTTATTTTTAATTCATTTCCAAGGGAATTCTTTCCTCTCTCTCCCCTGAAGCTGTTTGCTCCAGGAATAACCTTACCGCAGGGGAGGAAGGCTGATTGCTTAACACTGCAACACCCTTCCCAAAGGTAACACCCCCCCCAGTTAGGCTTCCAGGCATGGTGCTTGCTCGGACCAAATATTTGGAATCTAGTCCAACTACTGGAAGTGCCAAAACTTGATCTCATCACAGCCAATGGGAAATTTCCTACTGACAGAGGAACCAGGATTTGGAGATGCCCTGCTTCACAAGGGTTCAGGGCCACCCAAAGGGGAGGGCAAAGGGGGCTGCTGTCCTGGGACCTGGTGATTTAAAAGGGACTGGGGTGCTCAGCTGTTGCCCCCCCCCCCAAATTTCAACTGCAGCTGGTGCCCTGGGCCCTTTAAATCACCACCAGACCCCCTGCTGGCCCACACCCTGCAGCCCTGGCAGCATTGAAGGGTTGGCAGAGGGAGACTAACCCCCAACTGTGCATCTTCCGGCCAAGGCACCGCCCCATCTGGGGGGCCCGGAGCCAGCTCCCAGCACAACCCAGTGAATTCTTCCATCAGCCCCGCATGGGACTCTCAGATTTTAGACCCAAATTGACCTCTGATGCCCCTTCTGCTTTTATTACAGTTAATCATGGACAACAGGCAGTCTGATCCAGGGGGTTGTAGGGCCATGGGATTGCATCCCAGATCATGTGATGCTTCCCGCCCTGCTGCTACATGTCGCTCCAGCCTTGTGGGCCTCTTCCCCCAGAGGTATCAGAAAAACTCCGCTGCGTCCAGGGAATATGTCTCCTCTTCCGACATTTTTTGCGGAAGAGCAGATGCGCTCTTTGGGAAGCCCTGTCTTCCTCATTTTATGACAAAGAAGGGCGCTTCTGAAAGAGGAGGTTTTTCCAGAATTTGGCCCAGTGTAGATGGGCCAAATTTCGGAAAAGCCTCTTCCAATAAAACTCTGTAGTCTGGACATAGCCTCAGTGTGACCCACACCTGGCAGAGGGGGGAGACTTTGCGTGCACCCCCACCTCCGCATCCTGATTGTAGGGTTGCCAGGTGTCCGGTTTTCACCTGGACAGTCAGTTATTTCTGGCCCCTGTCCGGTAAAAAAACTCCAGAAAATACCAGACATGTATTTTCTGTTTTTCTTGGATGGAAGGCTGGCAGGGACATTGTTCCCCTGCTGCGTCTGGTGTGGGAAGTGAGGAGCGCAGGGATTCTTAAAGGTGCAGCGACTTTTTTTTTTTCCCCCCTCAACTAAGTTTTTTTCCTACTATGTTCAGGTATTTTGTGAAAGCATCTGGCAAGCCAACCAGATTGGCATGAGGGCACGGGAGCACATGAAGTCTTTGCCCCCTCCCTGCCAGAGGTGCGTGGCACCTAGAGAGAATACTCAGCTGTTTTGAACAGCTGTGTGCCCCTAGTAGGGTGGGAGAGGAGTCTTCGAATCAGGACCTGGCTGCAAGGAGTGTATGAAGTTTCTCAGCCCCCTGCCTCACCCTGCCAGGGGCATGGAGCTCCTAGAGGGAAATGCCAGCCGATTTGAACCGCTGGCGGTTCCCTCTGGTGCTGTGCACCCCTGGCAGGCAAAGGAGACTTCGTGCACTCCCCCATCTCTTGGTCTCGATTGGCCTGGGGGCGGGGGAGCAGCAGGGCAGATCAAACAGCTTGGTGGGCAGGATCCGGCCCTCAGACCCTATCTTGCCCACCTCAGACACACAGGCGCAAATGAGAACTCCATCCGGGCCCCTGTCCTTAACTGCTAGGAAGAGCCTGTGCTGCGAACAGCGCCGTGTGTTCGCGATCAACACAAGGCTCAACTTGACGCTCCGGGAGCACATCTGGTTTCACGTCTGCATGGTTATTAAGGACAAGGCAAACTTGCAGGTCACGGATGGCTTCAGGGTTAGCAGCCGGCCACCGCTCCCTTCCTCCAGCCAGGCCCCAGCTGCTGGGCCGTACCTTTCCCACTAGCGACGCCAACGGAATTCTTCCGCTGCTCTCCTTTCCACTGGGGTCTTTTGAGTCACCGGTGGCTTACGTAAGATTGAAACATCACTTCCTTGGCAGAGCAGAGCAGAGCTCGGGGGAACTCCTGCCCTGGAATGACCTCCTAAAGTCCCTCACCTTACACAGAGTAGCATTCTCTTCCCACCCCGTCCATCGAAACAGCCGGGGACGGCTTCCTTGCTAAGGGTGATCACTAACCTCGGCTGGCGAGATCTTAAGCATTTAAAGCTTGACCCAAGTAATAAGGCCAGGGCACGGTTGCACATGCAGCACCTCTTATGTCCATGGAGGATTTGACTTCATTGAATTAGATGGAGCAGCCTTGAAGGCCACAGTAAAAGGGCTGGGGGAAAGGGGGCCGGGTTTAGTGGTTTCACTAGTATTCTCCCCATGAGCCACTTCGGTGGCGCTGTAGACACGTCAGGTCTGAGGCCAGTTGGTTTCAGCCAAACGAAGGAGCTTCATGAGGCTAAAGGAGGAGACAGATGAGCACAGGCATCTGTTGGGAGGAAGAGGCTGTCCTGGCGGCAGACTGACAACAATCTGGAACAAACCTCACAAGAGCTGGAATTCACTGCACTGAACTCACTTAATCCTCGCTGCGTAAGGGTTAACACCTTGGGAGTGCATTGTATGGACAGCACAGTTGTGTACCTGCTCTTATGGCATGGTCAGGTGCCAGACTGTGGGGGAGGGGGGGCACCATTAGGACCCAGAGTGTAGAAAATTGTGTCTGCTGCTGGTCCAAGCGAGGGGGTAGGGGGGTGTCATTTGAGCTCCCGCCTCAGCTGCCAAAATGTTGTGAGCCGGCCATGGGCATGGTGTGGGTCTTCTCTATAGGGAAGGGGGATATTAGTGCCTGTCCACCACGGTCAGCCTTTGAAGATGCTCCCTTCCTAGGGTGACAGGATGTCCAGAGAGGCTGAGGGATTTGGGCTTATTTAGTCTCAAGAAGAACAGAGTGAGGGGGGATTTGAAAGCAGCCTTCGGCTGCCTGAAGGGAGGTTGCAGAGAGGATGGACAGAGGCTGTTCTCAGTAGTGACAGATGACAGAACGAGGAGCAGTGGTCTCAAGTTGCAGTGGGGGAGGTTTAGGTTGGCTATTAGGCGGGTGGGGAAGCGCTGGGATGGGTTCCCTAGGGAGGGGGTGGAATCTCCATCCCTAGAGGTTTTTAAGTCCCAGTGTGACAAAGCCCTGGCAGGGATGATTGAGTTGGGGTTTGTCCAGCTCTGGGCAGGGGGTTGGACTCGATACCTCCTGAGGTCTCTTCCAACGTTAGGATTCTATGTCCCAATATTGGGGCTTTTTTTGATGTAGGCATCTATATCCTCTTCCGAAAACCAAGTGTCCCATGTTTAACGTTCCATATCTGGTCCTGCCCAGTGACGTGCAGATACTACTGCCAAGTGGATTCTCCAGAGACCAACAAAGACAGACTTGTGGACAAATTGAGGAGAAACTGACTCGGGCCTAGTAAAAAGACAGGGCCTTCATCTACGAAGGGAGCCCGTCCTTCAGGTAGGGTGGGAAGGTCTGAGGGTGGGGTGAACGCTATTAGTGGGCATGTAGGTTCTTGTATTGTTTTTAATGTTTGCTTTGTGATGCTTTTTCTCTGGAGAATAAAGCAGGCCCTGCTGCGGGGCACCTTTTTCGTGCTGACACCTAGAGTTGCCAGGTGTCCGGGATTGTACCGGTGGCTGGTGTTTGCGCACTCAGTCCTGTAAAAAAAAATCAGAAAGTACCAGACACGTGCAATGTCCAGTATTTTCTGATTTTTCCGGCTGTGCACCAGACGGAAGCCTGGCAGGGGCGGGGAGAGCGGCTGGGAGTCCCGGCTGGGAGGCAGGGCCGTGATTACCGCCAGGAGCCCTCAGTCGGTTGAGTGTGAGGAGGAGGGGAAGCCTCCTCGCTCGTGCGCTGCTGGGACCCTGCACAGGACAGGCAGCAAGTGCCAGATCAGTCCCACTCCCCACCAGCCAATTTACTCCCCCCCCCTCCCGGCCGGTTCTCCCCCACTGCCCCTCCTGATCTCCCCCAGCCAGCGTCGCTGCAACCCCTCCTCCCCCCGTCAGCTCTGCTTCCTGCCCCCCCTTCCTCCAGGCCAGCGCTGCTGCAATCCCCCCCACCAGCTGTGCTTCCTGTTCCCCCTTCCTCCCGGCCACCCTCACGGCCCCCGCCCCCCCCTCAGCTCTGCTTCCTGCTGGCCTGTTCCTCTTCCTGAACTCCCCCACCAGCTCTGCTTCCTGCCCCCCTCTTCCTCCCGGCCACCCTCACAGCCCCCATTTCCCCCCAGCTGTGCTTCCCCCCTTACTCCCAGCCAGCCCTGCCCCCTCCTGGCCAGTCCTCCCTCCTGCGATATCCCGCAGCCAGCCCCGTTCCGCCCGATCCCCACAACCAGCCCTGCTTCCCATTGGCCCCCTCCATCTCCTCTGGCCAGCCCCATTGGCCCCCCCATTAGCTGTTTCCAGGTCCCCCGCTTCCCATCCAGTCCCCCCCCCACATGAAGCGTGTCCAGTTTTTCGGGGGGTTTTTTAAAGCTCAACAATTTTGGTCCCCCACCCTTTTTTTTTCCCTTCAACAAAATTTTTTCCCAGTGGTTTTTTTTTGGGGGTGGGGTTGTTTGATATTTTTGTTTCAGCCATCCGGCAACCCTACTGACACCCCCTCCTTCATCAACCTCAGCAGGTGTTCTTGGGTGACTGGTGTGGACAAAGAGAGAAAGCAAGCGAGATGGACGAGTTTCTGCATCCAAGAGAGGCAGCCGCGGAGGTACACACAGCTAAGGTTGCCCTGGCTGGTGTGGGGGTGGATACAGGTGCAGATGTCGTGAGCTTTGACAGTCCTCGCTCATGAAGGGAAAGGACACGCACTTCTTTCTTTCTTTGAGATACAGTTGGTGCCAGGAGCTAGAGATTGTGACAGGGGAGATGAGAAACTCAGATCAGAGATGCTGCTGAACGGCTCTGCTCCCAGATTCCCCAAGCAGAGTTGGAGAGGGACAGGAATGAGGAAGGAGAGAAAGCAGAGAGAGCGCGAGTGTTGGGATATGTACAAATTAATAGGAGTCTGGGATTACTGTACATCATCTAGGAGTCTAGCCAGAAATAGGCATTGCCATTGCCTTTTAAACATGTTTTTCCCCTTTGTCCTGGCATCTTTGGAAGATGGTTGCACTGAACAGTGTCTTGTTTTGTCTTTGTACTGGTTTGTAAAAACATTTTCAGGGTTAAAGTGCTTTCCCCGTCCCTATAAGCTGCTGCTGAAGACAGTAGGTAATGCTGATTCAACTAAAAACCAGTAAACAACAAACAGGGGCGGGTAGAATTGTATGAATCCCCTACTTATTAATATTCATTGTGTAGGAGTCAACATTACTAAATAGGCTTTAGGAAAAGTAGTGAGAGACGTGTGAATTAACGTACTAAAACAGATCCAAGGGTGTGATTGGCACCAGGTTGTGGCCACTCGGACGTTGTGTTGAATGTCTGAAGGAAACGTGCATGGGCAATAAAGCAGTTCTTTTTACCCCCTTCGCTCCTGAATCGCCTGTTTCTTCTCTAACAGCGAGGAGGTAGGAAGTGAGGCAAAAGCAGGGCTATCTGTGAGGAAAAACCTCAAGACTCTCCTCCCTACGTGTGCATGGAGTGGGAGAACAGTCAATCTGCCCAAACAGATGTTAAATAGCGCACATGGAATGGACAGAGCTGGCCTCAGACTTTTATTGCAAATGCACATCTAGGATTTTTAAATACGAACCAAACGGCTTTTTTACAGGGTCTGACCTGAAAGTCAATGGGCCCTGTTGGAAATTCTGCCACGGCGAACAGAATTAAACTCAGACTATTTTCAAAACACAGTGCGTGCATTGTTGGCATGCAGTCACTGTCCCACAACCAACTCCCTGAGCTGGATTATCCAATGGCTCTCTCCGTGCACGTGCAAAGTCTGTAAGTGCCGTGTTTACATGTGCAAAACAAGTGGCATTTGCATACAGAAAATACATAGTGGTGTGCAGATTTGCACCAAGATATTCACTTGGAAATTGTGCAAACGCAACTCACAGGGACCTTAAGAGTGGATGCCATCACACGTGGCCAGATTTGTATCATGAGAGCACAGTGTGGATGCAACATTTGTATCGGCAGCGGTTATCCACAAACATGAGTCAGGGAGATCCACACTGTCAGCCGCAGATGCGGAAACCTGTGGATATTCGCAGCTTTGCAGGGCTCTGAAGCTAGATAAATACAGTTTGTGGCTGGAGTGCTTTGAATTAAATGCGTTCAAGGTGCGCTGTGATTACCTCCTGCCCTCAACTGGCGAAGGACATTAGGAGAAGAGGGAATGCCTTTTCAAAGGCCAAAAGCAGGGCACATGTACGGTTGCCAGATGTTTTAACCAAAAATACCAAACATCCTTCACCCCCCCCCCCCCAATAAAAACCCACCTGGGAAAAAATTCAGTTGAGAAAAAAAGAAGGGGAGGGGGGGAACCAAAGTTGCTGAGCAAAAAAAAAAGAAGAAGAAGAAAGGACCCCGAGGGTTATTAAGCAAAAAAAAAAAATTTTTTTAATGGTGGGGAGGGGCTGGGCCCAGTTGCTGAGTGTGTGTAGGATTGCCAGGTGTCCGGTATTGACCTGGACAGTCTGGTATTTTCGCCTCCTGGATGGGAAAAAAAAATCAGAAAATATCGGACACCTGGCAACCCTAGGCACATGCAGAAGCCCCACCGCCCCCTACTCCTCCTCCTCCCCCACAGCCTTGCCTCTACACCTCCTCTTCCCCCCCCCCCCCCAGCCTGCACCCACTGCTCCTCGATTCTTTCCAAGGCCCACCCCTGCCCCTACTCTTCCCCCCCAAGGCCCTGCCGCCTGGGCCAGACCAGAGCCAGTTCTGTCATGGTAAGAGCTGCCCACTGAGCCTGGGCCACTGTGGGGGGCCCCACGCCCTCCACCTGCCGTGAGCGGGGGGGGGGACAGGGGACAGAATATCTGAGAGCAGCCCCATCCCATTTCCCCACCCCCTCCTAGGAGAGGGATCCCCACAGTGACCCAGCTCCCTGGACAGCTTTTACTATGGCCTAGCCCCTGCTTCCAGATGGACCAGGGGTAGGACCTCTGGGGGAAGAGGAGAAGCTGGGGAGGGCCTCGTGGTAGTGTACGGCTAAGACCTGCCCCAGCCACTTGGGTAGGCACTGAAGAGCAGTGCAGAGAATCCAGGACAAATACCATCCTGGAGTCATTCAGCCCTGGGACTTGAATTCTGCATGTTGTGACTATCCCACCCAATTCAAGATGGCTGCTCACCCTAATGATGAGTTCATGCCGCAGTCAGTGTAGTACTGAATTGTCATCAATGGCCATGGAAGGCCTCCAAAACAGAGACTTCTGGTAGGAAGGTAAGTTGCTATTCTGACTGCTGTTTTATAGATCTATACAGACAAGCACGTGGAGGTTAGGTGACTTGCCCAATGCCACACAAAGAGTCAGTGTCAGCGTCAGGAGAAACTCCAACAATCCTGCTTCTCCTTCCCTGCTCTGACAACACTCCTTCCTTGCACAGTTGCGGAGAAACATGGCTTCTTAATTTAATGCGCCCCAAAATCCCCCCCCATACCACATACAATCAATCGACTTGGCATTCCTGACGTCTTTGGCACTAGGAGCTTAGCGCGCTGAGTTCCCGCACGCCCACACAAGAGGAAGCTCCAGCATTCACAAGACAGTATCGTAGGAGGCACAGACGCGGCAGATCTGTGCAGGAAAACACTGCTTCTAAGAAAATGCTTCATTTCGGGCTCCCAGTATTTGTCCCTCATTCCAATACTCTCTTTGAAGAGCTGGAGAAAACATGCCTGCCCACGGATGAGAAGGCCGAGTTCTAACTTTACAGTAGCTCCCGAACCTCCCCACACCAAAGAGCCTACCTCTTCCACAGTCCTTTGGACAACCCCACCGATGCACCTCACCCAGAGTGGTGTAGCGTCTCACCTCTAGACCTCGATCTTGCTGCCTTAGTGCTATAGCCTTACCCACACGATGGACATGCAGTTGCATGGGGCACCTGAAAATTTGGGGCCCTATTTGGACTTGGATCATACTGAGGGACACGGAGACCCACACAGCATTCAATGCTAGAGTTACACAAAGCTAAGCACCTTTCCCTTGGTGCTAGCAAACTGCATCTACAGCCATGATTTTTATTATTCTTATTATGTCTACCGAACCCTGCTTCTCCATTGGAAAAAACAACTTCAACAATCTGCCCCAGGCCAAACTGGTTTAAATAAACAGGTTTCCTTTTCATGCAGAATTGCACTTTTCTGCCTGTGAAGCCCCCTTGCAAAAAGAAAAAAAAAAGAAACTGAAGATAATGATGAAAAATATGTGGATTCTTGATTTTTTTTTTTTTTTTTTTTTTGGTGCACGTCCACTTAGACATGATTTTGTTTTGCTAGTGGGGAGACCTTGTTCAGACCGCTTTGATGAGCGCTCCTGCTGGCAGCTGGAGAATAAGTGTTAGAGATATCTTCGTTTTCTGGTCTAGAGAAACCTCAAAAAGTCTCTCTCTCTCTCTCAGCAGTTCTCTCTCTCTCAGCAGTTCTGTCTTATCTTGAAAGTACTGAAGCTGGTATCCTATCTGGCAGTAGGTTAGCACCCATGTATACTATCCAGAGGGAACGCTGAACAAGTAAACAACCTAATGGTAATACCACAATAACACTGCCACCTTGTGGCAATTTAAAGGTACGAAGGTTAATTATAGAATCATGGAACACTAGAACTGGAAGGGACCTGTCAAGTCCAGTCCCCTGCCCTCACGACAGGATCAAGCACTGTCTAGATCAGTGGTGCGTAACCCATGGGTCGCGACCCCCCGAGAGGGTCACGGATGTCTTCCCGTGGGGGCTGCAGTGCTTAGATCCGGCCGTCCGGCTGGAAGCTAGGCCCGCCAGTTGGCGGATCCCGTGACACAGGAGTCACGGATCAAAAAAGGTTGCGCACCACTAGTCTAGGTCATCTCTGACAGATGTCTGTATAACCTGCTCTTAAATATCTCCAGTGATGGAGATTCCACAGCCTCCCTAGCAATTTATTCCAGTGTTTAACCACCCTGACAGGAAGTTTTCTCTAATGTCCAACCTAAACCTCTGTTGCTGCAGTTTAAGCCCGTTGCTTTTTGCCCCGTCCTCAGAGGCTTTCTCCCTCCTCCTTGTAACACCCTTTTAGGTGCTTTAAAGGTCTCTAAAGAGATGCTTTGCAAAAATCACAAGATTAGTGTTTGCTGGAAGATTCCAGGGATGGCCTAAGATACCTGGAGCCCTGAGGACAGCCATTTTGTTAAAACAATACCCCATGGGTGGGGGACCTGTGGCCCATGGGCTGGAAGCCCCTCACCTCACTGCACACTCTCCCACACACCAGGCTGAAGCCACGAGTGCCAGCACATCCCTGTGGTTCTGAGGCGGCAGGGAAGCTCCGTGTGCTGCCCCCACTCGGCAGTGTCTCTGCAGCTCCCATTGGTGAGAACCACAGCCAATGGGAGCTGCAGGAGCAGTGCCCATGGGCACAGGCAACATGCCCCATACAGAGATATCTTAGCTCCTCCACCTATGGGCCAGATAGGGCAGCCACTTCCCGGAGCAGCTGGGAGCCAGGGCAGGGAGAGAGCCTGCCTTAAACTTGCTGTGCCATCAGCACTGAGGTAAGTGCCTCCCGGAAGGAGACCACACCCCGAACTCCCTCCCTCCTGCACCCCAACCTTCTGCCTTAGGTTAGAACCAGCTGCAGCCCAACTCCCTCCCAGAGTCTGTACCGGTACCCCAACCCTGAGCCGCCTCCTGCTCCCAAACTCATTTTGGAACCTGTACCCTGAAACTTCCCCTGCTCCCCAACCCTCTGTCCTATCCCCAGTCCCACCCCCCCAGCTGGAAGCAGGTCCCCACCCCCTGCTCAGCCTCAATCCTGCTTCCACACTCCAAACTCCTTGGACCCCTCCCAGAGCCCCCTCATATTGAACCCCTTACTTCTCTCCCCCCCCCGAGGAAAGCCCCAAGCTCCCCTTCCCTCCCTTCTCCCGGGGCTGTGTGTCTCTCTCTGACTAATGTTTTCTGTGGGACAGTGGCCCCTGATAGAGAAAAGATTCCTCACCCCTGTTATAAAGGTGCCCAAACCGAACCCCCCAAAAAACCCTTGGACCGTCAAACTTTTGAAACTCTGAAATCTGGGCGAGAATCCCCCTGTTCAAGATCAGCTTACGTGACAATGCTCTACGCCAGAGCGCAATACCGATGCGATGCTTCTGGAGTGAATAGCCGCCTTACATATTCCTCAAACCTTTGGAACTGATGTTAATTGTGACTCTCTCAATCAGGACTGCCACTTGATAGGGAAAGGGGGAAAATCCACACTCTGGATTTAGAGGTGGGCCCAGCTGTACAGAGGAAATAAGAATGCAATAAACCGATAGAAGAAAGGAGACTCAAGATCCATGCTAAACCCAGCAGGGCTGCCACTTTTGTGAGTTATCGGGAACAGATATTTTTATATGGTAGGCACTTTATATCCCATCAAAGTGCTGCCTCCTAATACAGAACAGGGTCAACACCAGAAAAACTCATGGACCTTAAAATTAGCTACAGTAAAAGAATGCTTGAAGCGAAGATTTGAGAGATCGATGGGAGTAAAACTATGCTGCTTGCATTATGGGAGAGTTTGAGCAGCAGCACTAAGCTAGATAAATGATGGCCCTAAATGGTAAAGATGATGGATAAAAAGACAAGTCAGGGCCTGATCATAAATTCCTCGCTGAGATGCATACAAACACAGTTTTACCAATACAGGGTTTGAAATTAGCAATCTAGAATGTTTTCCTCCCGAGAATGGGAAAACGTCCGCTAACTTCAATGGGAATCAATGCTCAGAAGTTGTTAATAGCCCACCACAGGAAGCAGTTTACTAGTCGCACTACATTTTTCAACATTTTGGAAGTTTTCCCCATCCCAAACGGGACCAAAGTGTCAATTCCAATAATTTCTGGATACCAAAAAGAAACAAACAAACAAACAAACAAAAAAGTCTGGTTCAGGACAACTGAAGCATTTCATTTTGAGTGTTTCAAAGCATTTTATTTTCAATTTTCTTTTCTAAAATTGTATTAAGAGAACCTCTCTAGTCTGACAACATCTGTGATCCGGCATGCTTTTAGTGAGTCGGATGTCCACTTATCATGGGTGTGGCCAGGTTTCCCACGGTCCCATAAAGTTTGTTTACAACCATCTGGCTCTCAGGGTTCTGTGCTGTTCTTTAGCTCTAATTTATCCCTAAGGGTGTGTCTAGACTACAGGGTTTTGTCGACAAAAGTGGACTTTTGTCAACAAAACTATACCTGCATCTACACTGCCGCTGAGTTCTGTCGACATACCGTCATAACGGCAGTTTTGTCGACGGCTGTAAACCTCATTCTACGAGGAATAACGCCTTTTGTTGACAGAATTGCTTTGTCGACAGATCTGGATGTAGTCTAGACGCTCTTTGTCAAAAGAAACTTTGTCGACAGTATCTGTCGACAAAACTTCTGTCAACAAAAGCCTGTAATCTAGACGTACCCCACATGTCCTCTAACAGCCCAGTGAGTAATGGAAGCGTTGGTAATGCTGCTAGATAATATCGACCTCCCGTGGTATGGAAAAGTCTCTGGTTCAGCACCAGTCAGGTCCTGAGGGTGCCGGATTAAAGAGATTCAACCTGCATAACTACTTTACCTTTCAAATGCAGAACATTCTTTCAGATTAGAAAAGCAACTTTTTTTGTTCTGATAATTTTGAAACTATGGTTTCATGGTTTGGGTTTTTTGAGTTAAGACATTTGTCCAAACTGTTTTGATTTGATGCTTTGGCATTTTTCCACACAACCTCCACCCCATTTTGCTGGAAAAATTCTGACCAGCTCTAGTTAATAATTCTTCACCCCCACAATAGTTGCTGTTCATATGCAAGTGAAGAGGCAATGCAAAAACTGGAGGAGCGCAACCACCAAGTCAGAATAGTAGCAGTGGACAGATATCTATTGCTCAGCTGGGCTTTCGGAAGGACCTCACAGTTATCCCCTGCTGACCACGTTTATTAAAAACGGATATCTCCAGTGACCAAGCAGAACTGGGAGCTTGGTTTGCAACATACACCTTTCAGAAGGGCAACCCTTCCAGCCAATGCCAGGTATTTGATCATCCTACAGAGCCACTAACTTTTTATTGCATTTGCAAATCTGTTTAAATTGATAAGAGAGAGCCCCCCGAGTCCCCAAAAGGACAAAACACAAGGATGAGGCCATTTTGAGCCACCATTTTGAGCCACCTATTGCTGAAGAGTGTGTGCCTGCACTGCTTTCATCCACCGTGTGTGTGTGTGTGTGTGTGTGTGTGTGTGTGTGTGTGTGTGTGTGTGTATGTATGTGAGAGAGAGAGAGAGAGAGCTTTCATCCATGCGTGAGAGAGAGCTTTCATGCACCGTGTGTGTGCGGGCGCACGTGTGTAAAAGAGAGAGAACATGCATCTTCATCGTGTGTGTGTGTGTGTGAGAGAGAGAGAGAGAGAGAGACAGACAGACAGACAGACAGACAGTTTCAGACAAATCCTGCTTGATTGTTTCAAGATGCAGGTTGTACCACAACGGAATGCCCTAGATTTCCAAGACTTTTTTTTTTGCAGTCTCTTAGACCAAAAAAAGAAAATCCCAAGTGTGATTTCTTTCACTTTCCATGAACGCAGATTGACAAATTAATAAAATGAGTGGTGGATCGGAGGACAGAGCTGGCGGGAAGATATAATAAAGCTAGATTACCATGGGACTGAACACTAGGCTCATTTTTCTCCTCTACTTTTAAATCCTTCTGCATGTGTAATTTCAAGAACTATACCAGAGAGTCACCTTTGCAAATAGGAAAATGCAGAGGCTTGTGCCAAATGCCCAGCAGTACAAAGCATCCAGAAGAGGACTGAGGGTCTAGTCTCTTGCTTCTGTGTTTGCAGATGTTGTTTAGTCTGGGCACGTTCACACTAGGAACTTATTTTGAAATAACAAAATTGAATAGCGTCATTCCCCGAGGAAAGCAGGAGTCCAGATTTCAAAATAACCCGCCCGTTATTTTGAAACAACGGGCTTGGACGTGTGGAGGCTCCGCTTGTTATTTTGAAATAAGGGGGGTATAAACCGGGGCTCAATGATTTTGAAGGACTTCAAGCAAGGCACAGAGAACTAAGAAAAGGTCCATCTATGAGCAACGCTGGGTTAGACCACCTGCTTCTAACTCCACTTACTTCAACGGTGCTTGGTTTCTTCCAGCTGAGAGATCTGGGCCAGAATTTCTACCCGGAAATGGCCAAACACACTCACTTTGCTTACAGTGTTTTTTAGGAAGGATGTAAAAAAAGACATATTACCTTCATTGTGCCACAAAAGATGGTGTCCAATTCAGAGGAAGGAAAGATAGACAGTGTTAATACTGCCAGCATCAAAGGCGCTGCCAAAACCGTGGCGAGCACCATTCTAGTAACCAAGCATACTCACGGCAAGCAAAGTTCTGTCACAGTTAGGATGGCCAAGAGCAGCGATCCAATTATCGCTTTGTTAGCTCTTCGCTAGCACAGTTTTCTGTGCAGGGTTAGCGGGGATTGTGTTTCCACATGTGTCTAGGCTGCTGATCTCTCTCTGTGATCACAGTTGCTCAGAGCAGTTGTAACATTCTTTCTGTTCATGCAGACGCTGGACGAGGTCACAACCCGAGTTGGAAAAATTGTGCCAAGTGGGCGGAGCAGAAGTGGAAATAATTCCACCCCCCCCCCCCCCAGAAGGCACTGCTGCGGGCTTCCAAGCCAACCAGCCAAAGAAAAGCTAATGGGCAAGTCTTTTTCAGGCCTACATTCTGGGGGGGGGGGGGAGGGAGGGGAAGGGGTAACCAAGGGAAAGCGCAGCTGCTACTGGGGAAGGCTCCCTTTCAAATCAGCTGGTGTCCCTTCCCTAGGGCAGCCTAGGATGACTGCTGAAATCCACCCTAGTTCTTGGCAGTTGTGCCAGCTTCTTAATTTACACGGCAACTCCCATGGGGTCCCCCCAGTAAATCCCTGTAACTGTAGAGCAAGTACACAATCCCGCAAAGGACTCAATACTTACAACGTGTCAGGTCTAAAAATAACACCCACATCGCCCGCACTCACATTTGAGATACAAAGGAAGCCGAGCATTTCATGTGATGATTGGACGGTGCTCGCCGTGTCATGAAGTGGTTGGATGGAGAGTTCAGTGTTTCCCCTACATACTGAGTGATCCGTAGGCTAAAGCGTTACCAAGGAAACAGTGCTGAAGCATTAAATACATACCTGGCCCTTGCCAAATTGAAAAGGGTAACCTGTGTGTGTGTGTGTGTGTGTGTGTGTGTGTGTGTGTGTGTGTGTGTGAGTGAGAGAGAGAAGCTAGGTGGGGCAAGAGTTATCATGCTAGCCTCTCCTGGAAGTATGGGTAAAAGGCTGCATTAGACGACAAATGAAAAGGTTTCAAGGTGATTCTTGAGTGGCTGTTTGTTCACATCGCAGGATGACTTCATGGCCTGTCAATTTCAGCTTAGGAGAAGTATCACTGGCGTTGCCTATCAGGATGCACGTGCATTCTAAGAAATTACCTGCACAGTATCTTCCTTCCTAACTCTTATTAACTGAACACTGAGGCCATGTCTTCACTAGGCGGAAGATCAGCGCTGCCGCGATCAATCTTCCAGACTTTGATTTAGAGGGTCTAGTTAAGCCCCACTAAATCAAACTCAGAGGGTACCTCCATCAGCGGCAGGCACTCCTGCTTCTGCAAGGAATAAGGGAAGCCGATGGAAGCGTTTGCTCCTCTCGGCCTCCTACTGAATGGAGGTGGGGAAACTTGAAAGAAGGTACATCAACTCCAGCTATGTAATTAATGTAGGTGGAGTTACCTATCTTGATTCGACCTTCCCCTCTTTAGTGTAGACCTGGCCTCAGAAAATCCACAATGGGCTTGTTCCTGCTTGTAGCTAGTGGGAGATTAGCTACTGATGCCAAGAGGAGACAAATCAAGTCCTCAGTAGAACAGGACTCATATAGCAGTCCAGGTTTTACAGGGCTGTATCTTCTACTCTGATCAAGTTTATTTTTAATTCATGAGGGGGAACCAAAGCCCTCCCCCCCCCCCACATAACTGCACACTTTTTATTCCAAGCCTACAGCAGAGCCACATCGAAACAAGGAAGACAAACATGAATTTGTAGCCTCAGATCTTCCAATTAACATCTCAGACTCCTAGCGGCCTTCCCCCTTCACCAGCTACAATTCCCCACATAGGTTGATTATTCAATAGATTTTCGGTCCAAACTTCTGCAACTCCAGAAACTTCAGTCCAAACTTCTGCAACTCCCCTTTTGTGTCATTCTAGGGCTTTCGCCTCTGAATCATTTTACAACTGTCTTGCCCAGCTGCATTATTAACAATATTTCAGTGCTGGGAAACACCTGACTGGTGAGAGCCATGGGGGTGTGAGCACACATGTGTACGTGGAACTCTCTTGCTAATTTCCTGGGCTCTGCCTCGACAGGTGAATTTAACAACAAACCCACGCTGATCTTTAGTTCATTTTCCAGAGCAGTTTTTTTCTTTTCCTAGTGCACTTTACAAAGGCTGGGAATGGATTAAAAGGCTGTATCTGGAGTTCCTAGGTCTCTCTCTTTACCAGTGGCTTTCGTCCTCAAGGAAGATGCTGGATTGACCACCCTGAATCCTATTAGCCATAGTACAAATACACGGGGAAAAAGTATACGTAGTAGGCAAGGTTTTTCCACTGAATTGGAGCATGTGACCTTCACACGAAGGACCTAATCTCCTGGCTAAATTCCTTTGGCCTCTCCAAAGCCAAGCACCTGGCAGATTTCACACGTAGAGGAAAGATAGTTTGCAGCCTTGCTTATTCGCTTGCCCCAAGATTAACGTGAGTTGCTGGGGTTGAGGTCAGCAAGACGGAGCACGTGGGATTCAAGGGAGAATTAGCCCCATACTTTCCCTGTCAGCTGCTACCGCCTGACATGTTCTGGACTATGCCTCAGAGTGAGTGAGTGACATAAGCCGGACCCATCCATAGCTGGTCTGCGACCAGAGCGCCGCGATGCAAGCCTAGCGTTCCACATGGCCTACTTCACAGCAGGCTATACTCTCCCTACCAGAGGGCTGTCTAGAACTCACACCCAGCTCCTATTAATGTGAACAGTCAAAAACTTCCCTGGGCAGAGATGGCAGCTACCCACCCGTCATATCTGCCTCCATTCCTAGTGGTCATTGCTCGCCAATACTCATTGGCTGGGAGAAAAAAAATGGAAAACGCTCTCTTGTGTTACATCCCTTACGTTCCTCCCCTCAGACAGGACTTTGCAAGAGAGAGCCTTGTGTCTAATTAACAGACAACACTGCCTGATTCAGCCCCCCACTGGAGAGTTCTTCCACGGTTTGGAATGGGAGAGGGATCCATTCAGTCCACAACAGAGTCGGAGGCTTCATTCTGAATGTCGCTGCCACCTACCCCAAGACCCTTTCTGTGATATTTGGCTAAAGAATCCTCCCTAGGGAACCGGAAATGGCTCGTCATCGGCCCCTCTTGAGAAATCTTGCCTCACATTATGTGGATGGATGCTGTGCCAGGAAACTGAAGGTCAAATATTCTCTCCTCCCTGCCCCCCCAAGCCTCTTCACAAGGGAGAGGCTTCCTGCCAGGCACTGTGCTTTGCCCTCCTGGGGAAGGGGCAAGAAGAGCGGCATCCATATTGCTTTTGCACACCGCTCACGGTTCACTTCCAAGGGTGCGCATCCCAGGGAGATGAAAACCGTCCACGCGCTCTGCGCCCATCCGCTGAGTCAAGAAGGTAGCTCGCTTTTGGAGTGACCTCCACCATAAGGCGGCCAGGCGCCCAATTTTCAAGAACATCAGAATGGCAAGACTGGGTCAGGCCAAAGGTTCATCGAGCCCAGCGTCCTGCCTGCTGACAGTGGCCAATGCCAGGTGCCCCCAAGTGGAAAGTCCAGTCAAAAAGGGGACCCGACAGTGTCCGGTCAGATCTACTCACCGGTCACCCAATGCGCAGTTACTGCAGATGGAGGAGACAGGGAGGCACCAAGTCATGACCTGCCCCAGCCGCTACTCAGACAGGGAGTCTGCGACTGGTATCTGGCACCTGCCGCTCCCAGCCCTGGCTCCACAGCTGAATCCCTCCAGATCCAGGCGGAAGGGTGGGAGCATGGGCAGTCGGTGAAGGTAGGGCTGAGGGAGGCAAGCTCCCTGCCTCACCCCCCCCCCCCGCCCCACCTCTTCTGCCAAGGTCCCGCCCCCTCACAGGAGCCAAGACACCTCCCCACTCCCCTAGCCTTGGGGAGGGGAGGAGCCTCCCCATCCTCAGAGCATGGAGAGTGAGGAGGAGGTGCTGGCCCAGCCTCCCTGGCTCCAGAGCACAGGGAGGGTGGGTGGTACATGGCTCCATCTTCCCATGCTCTGGGGCTGGGGAGGGTGTGCAGCACATGGCTCCAGCGTCCCAGGCCCAGAGCATGGGGAGGGAGGAAGGCGTGCGGCCCCAGCCTACTCAGCTCCTGAGCACAGGGAGGGCGAGCGGCGTGTGACCTGAACCGCTCCGGCACTGGAGCACGGGGAGGGCAGGAGATGGGGGCAGCAACACTTCACCCCCAGAATGCCTCCAGCAGGCGTTCTAGGGGCCGAGTCTGAGCAGGGCCAGGCTGGTGGTTTGGGAAGGCAACCAGTGAGCAAAAGGAGACAGGGAAGGAAGAGGAGTAGATGGGGTTAGGAGTGGGAGAGGAGGCGGCGTTTTGGGAGGAAGAGGCAGGACAGGGAAGGTTCCAGCACTCCCGCTGGTTTTTAAATCTCACCAAGTGGGCAACCCTAATCGCTCACCATTCCCCCCTGAGCATAAATCCCCAACCAAATCCATACAATAGCCAGAAACGAGGCAAACTAGCAGGTAAACAGTCAAGCCTGTCAAACAAGGGAAAGCAAGTTTGGGAGAGTTGGCCTGTGTTCAGACTGACCCGATATTTTATTGGCTCACTTGTATTGCAGCCCCGTTGACACTTTTCGCCTGTCTGAGGGATGGTAGGCTTCTGACAATCTTCCTTCATGTGAGGTAAAAATGATGTTCTTTGATTTGTGTCTTTAGGCAGACACACTTTTTTACTTCTATCAAGAGGGGGAAGGGGGAAAAAAGCCCTGATATTATAGCTCTTATCTCTGTAGCAAGGGTCAGTGATTCTTTATACTTGACTAGCGACATGGCTGTTCCTTAAAGGCTGAAGGAGATATAATTTCATTTTGCTAAACAAGCCCAGAACAGCTTTGCAGTTATCTCGGTATGTGACACTCGGAATGTGAATTTGCTTGATGGCAGAAGAGAGGCAGCAGGAACGGAGAAATGATTTAGCCGTCGTTTTCCCCTTTGAAATGTCAGCCTAGGATAACTCAGAGCAGGTGCAAAAGAGAGAGAGTCACTTTATGAGTCTGCATTTCAGCTGGAGTCGCTAGCACGCACAATAAACTTAACTTATATATATAATAATACACCTATATGTCTCAATCGTAGTATGGAGTTCTTCCGACTGTCTTGAGTTTAGGAAATAATTTCACACATTTCTATTTTGTTTCCTTATCTTTCTCCTTTTCCCGGTACAGCAAGTCCAGTCTTGGGTGGCACAGATCACATTAAAAGGATGGCCCAAAATTTTCCAGCGAAATTTTTTCTCCCCACTGAAAATTCAGTGGGTTTTCCTCTGAACAAAAACAAACAAAACAAATGTTTGCAGAAAATGGCTGCTTTTCACAAGAACAAAAAATCTAATTTTCTTTTTAAAAATGGGAAAAAATTCACTAGTTTTGATGAAAAATTTTCAGGATTGGTTTTTAAAAGAAGTCAATTTTTTCCACTTAGACTATCTACAGAAATATATATTTATTCATTTTAGTTAACAATTTTTAATGGAGAAAAAAATTCATGAAAAACGACATGCTGTACGACACAGTAGTATATTGGGGAAAAGAACTCTATTAGCCCAAATGCAACTCATTTTGAAACTTGGGACACAGATTCAATGGGCTAGTTCTGCTACCCCAGCAAGTCACACCGAAGAAGCGTCTATCCGACATTACACGTGTTTCTTACTGATGCCCCATTTATCCAGTGTTTGGGGTCACTGAGCCATAGCTCACTGAATTTGTTTCCCCTCAATTGTGTATGTTAAATGGAATCTGATTTATTACAATCTGGATAAACAGCAAGACCGCTAGTTTAATCCTCCATCATGGAAAGCAACGATGAAAGATTCCCCTCTATTTACACCTAATAGGTTATGTTTCACCCCATGGGCATGGATATTAAAAGAAATGTGTCCTACATCCCACATACAGACAAAAGAGCGAGTTCCTCAACATACTGCAAAGCTACAGCACTGTACATGGGCACTTAACTGTGCAATTCCTAGCCTTGTAATCAAGAAATGTGGCAATGTTATAACTTCATAGAATCATAGGGTTAGAAGAGACCTCGGGAGTCATCGAGTCCAACCCCCTGCTAAAAGCTGGACCAACCCCAATTCAATCATCCCAGCCGGGGCTTTGTCAAACTGGGATGGAGTTTTAAAAACCTCTAGGGATGGAATTTCCACCCCCTCCCTAGGAAACCCATCCCGGTGCTTCCCCAGCCTCCTAGGGAAACAGTGTTTTCTAACATCCAATCTAGACCTACCCAAGGCAGAGGACACAAAACATTAACTCCCCCACCTCAACACAGAAACGTGAGAACACAAACAGCCCTTTCAATAATCAACAAAAGCCTCTATTTGTGAAAAGCACCCAAAATGGCAACAGAGCATCCGATTGTGCCCGCCCCCTCCTCATTTTCTGTAAATAGAAAAGCACTCAGTAGAGTTGAGCTTCAAATTCAAGATACACAGTTGATTCAGAGTGATGAGATCCTCTTTCTGGGTTTCAGAACTCAATTGCGGGGGGGGAGGGGTTAAACCCCAAGAGTGACCTGCAAGTGGTTGAGCATTAATATTCAATGCTCTGTGTAAGAAACACAGGCTGCACTGGTTAGCTGTGATTGGTCATGCAAGGCAAGTAGTAATATGTCTGGTCTCTGAATGGATGAGCATAGAAGAGGTTCGACATAAAAGATTCTGGGGGAGGGGGGTGGGGAGACAGTTGGAATTTCCCAAGGAGATGGAGAACATAAGGCAAAATTAGAAAATGTCAGTAAATTTGCTGTCTGGGTCACACAAGCCTTTTCTTAAGCATCATCCATCATTACATTGTTGCTTATTTACTGGTTGGCTCCAGAGCTTAGATACTAATGTTCTCCCATGATACTGGCATAGGAGTGTGCACACAGGCATAATGCCTACGTGTGCCGAGGGCATCTCCGGGTGAAACGTATTTGGGAACACCGCCCAAAGAAAATTCAATCCCCATTTAGTCATAATGTAGGAGCATCCTCTCCTTAGTCAGTATGGACACGTGGAAATCCAAAGTAAGGAAGAAGAGCAAAGCTCCCATCTCAGAGGTCCCTAGTCACAGTAGAAATTTAATCTAATATTTGACCTCCCTACCGACTATGTACTTCCACCACTTCTCTGGTCAGGAGAGTTCTGATTTCCAACTCGTCAGTGCAGGTCTTTGTGGAGGGCGGGTGGACTCCGGGACCTGGTGCACAGAACTATGTGTGTGCCAAGAGATAGAAAGTTGTGATTTTGGCTGTGGTGTTGGCTTAGTCCATCCTAAGGTAGAATCATAGAACACTAGAACCAGAAGGGACCTCAAAAGGTCATCGAGTCCAGCCCCTGCCCTAGTGGCAAGACCACGCACCGTCTTGATCAGTAGGTAGGGTTGCATTTCCCCTTGTCCCCTGAAATCACTTCACATCTGCCAGCTCAGACCGGGCCCTAACTATCCATTAACACGAGCAGGAAATCAGTGTGGGTTGGGGGAATAAAACACGCCTAGTGAAATGCCACTGAACAGCTGGGAAAGGTCTATTCCATCGTATTTGTGAGATAGAGGACAGAAGGGTCCAAGGAGGAAAAAGCCTGTATCTTTCCTCCCTCAAGTATGAAGAGCATATTCAGCAAAGCCTTGACTGCTTCCACTTAGGACAAAGAAATGACCCCAGAGAAGTCAACGGGAAAGGCAAGGCTGAGTGTATTCAGCCAGTCTCCTCCCGCCTCGCTGTGCTTGGGACTCAGCTTAGCAGAACGAAGGTGCCAGCTTTTTAAAAGGTTAATAGAAACAATGCTGGGAGTTTAATTAAAGCCTCATAAGCAGCCAGATGAAAATGAACATTTGCTGCTTCTCTCTTGGTATTTAAAATGAGCCACTATTGCACCGAAACAGAATGGAAACCCTCCGTCCAAGACAGCACTGGCTAACCAGGTGACGGACGCTTTTCTAGGATTGTGTGAAGATGGCATGAGTTGTATCCTGGTACGGGGCCTAAAGAGGGCACCTGCCTTTCTCTGGGTCTCTGTCTTCCTCCTCTTACTTCCCCACAGATGCTCGGAGATTTGATATCCAATGCTGTAGGCAGGGGCAGATGACCGTTTTGTGGGGCCCCGGGCAGCATAATTTCGCGGGGCCCCCCCTTTGCCACGGCGCATGCGCGGGACTTTCTGAAGCGCGGAGCCCAGGGCAGCCGCCTCGTTCACCCTGCCCTATAGGTGGACTAGGCCACCGCCTAGGACATCGCCTTCAACAGGGCGCCCAGGGTGCCCGATGATGATGTCAGTCCATTGATGGCCCTGCAGGTGGGGGCGCCAATCGTGTGTTCCGCCTGGGGCGCCAGCTATCGCAGCCCGCCTCAGGCTGCTTCTAATGGGGCGTCACTTGTTCTCCCTCTCAATCGAAAGCCAGACAAGAAGCCATCTTCCAAGGAGATTTAGGTTAGAGATTAGGAAAATCCGCCTCCCCATAAGAAGAGCGAAGGACTGGGATAGGCTTCCAAAGGGGGTTGTGTCTCCTTGAACATGTCAGGGATGGGCTCAATCTACTTTATTCCCTCTGGGGCACCTGGCATTGGCCACTGTCAGAAGATGGGCTAGATGGACCTTTGGTCTGATCCAGTATGGCCGTTCTTATGTGATCTAATGCACTTGGACCTGCTTCTGCATGGAGGGAGGACGAGGTAGCGTTTCAAGCTCCCACCCAGCCCTACATTTCAGATGTCGAGGGGGGCTCGAACCCCAGATGCTCATGACTAAGAACGCAAACCAAGATCACTTGAGCTGCTTCTGGTTGGCTCTTTCCTCCTGGCAGATCAGCCACCAGATTGGAACACGCCACCCACTTTGCTAGTGTACTGCAGATACGGGATCGGGCAGACGGTTTCTCAATTGTGCTTCATTACAGGGCACATCAGTTACATTTTCAATCACAGTCTCTCTGCAGCCCACACACAACCTGCCATTCTCTCCTTCCCTAATGTGGTTCTTACATGGCAGTTAATTTCCTCGTCTGTCCCAGGTCCCCTTCCTGTTCTAGTTCCCTAACAGCTGTTTTCAGCCTTACTTCCTTGTTTCCATGATGTCTGTCACAACCCTTCAGATACGGCACTGCAAGTCAGTGCAGCTGGAGATGTTTCTGTATTGGATCCTGGGTCCAGGCCTGCCTATAGGGGAGGAGGGACAAAACGCGCAACCACCCTGGGGCCTGGCAATTTAAAAGGCTTTGGGCTCCTAGCCACTACTGCAATTACGGTAGCAGTTGCAGCATCTGGAGCCCTAGGTTCTTTAAATCACCACAGGAGCCCCAGGGGGCGCTAAAGGGCAGTCCTTCCACCTGTGGTCCCACCCCTTCCAGGAGCATGGAGCTGGGACTCCACCCACATTGCCCAGGGTCCCGGTATTGGAGTATCTCTAAGGCTACATCTAGACTACAAGCCTCTTTCAAAAAGCAGCGCCTAGACAGCAGCCAGTATTTTCGAAGAAGAGAGCCGCTTTTTCGAAAGAGAGCACCCAGGAAGGCTGGCTGCTCTCTTTTGAAAAAGCCCTGTTTGTGTTCAATAATGCCTTCTCTCGAAAGTGCTCTTTCGAAAAAAGGCATTATTCCTCATAAAATGAGGTTTTCTGCGGTCGAAAAACTGCCGGGTTCTTTCGATTTAATTTCGAAGGTACGTGGCAGCAGTCTAGACGCAGGTGACTTTTTTCGAAAAAAGGACACTTTTTTAGAAAAAAATGTAGTCTAGACACACCCTTAGAAATCAAAGGGCTCAGGGTGCCAGCAGCAAATCAAAGGCCAGTTGAAGAGAGGGACGGAGACAAGTGAGTTACTGAGCTGCGGACAATAATAAAAAGAAGATGGATGAAGGATGAGAAGATGGGGACAGGATGCTTGCAGCATGGAGACGTTGCCACTACAGGCTTTGGAAAGATGGGGAGAATATGGCAAGAGATTATCTTAGTTATAAATCAAGGTTTTTTTGCAGGTCAGGGAGAGAGAGCATTAAATAACTTTTTCCCTCCTTTTCCATGTCATCTCTTCCTGTTTCTGCTCATGCTTTTATCTCCTGGACGTTAGTGAAGGGTTTCTCCTGGATAGAGGCATTCAGCCTTCAAGCCATACTTTGGCGCTGTGTCTAGACTGCATCCCTCTGCTGACAGAGGGATGCAAATCAAGTACTTTGGAAATGCAAATGAGCCTGATATTTAAATATCCCAGGCTTCATTTGCATACCGATCAGGCTCAGTGTCAAAAGTGAAAGTAAAATGTAGCTGCGGCTCTGCTGACAGTGGGGGCCTTTTTCGGCAGCTCCTGTACTCCGCGGCTACACTTTACTTTCAATATCGACACTGAGCCTGATCGGCACAGCATCGGAACATGAGTATGCAAATGAAGCCCGGGATATTTAAAACCCGGGCTCATTTGCACTTCCGAAGTGCTTGATTTGCATCCCTCTGTCGGCAGAGAGATGCAGTCTAGACACAGCCTGGGAGTGCCTGCTGATGTGGTGGTCTTTGGTCTCTTTGCTTGTGGTTGGACTTGGGATATGCTGCTATACGAACAGAAAACAATGGTGTGGAGGGGAAACAGAAGGGAGTTTTCAAAACCAAAAAATTACCATGGATGTTTTCTGGGTTGATTATAGCATCTGGGGGAGTTTTCATTTATAAGACCTGGATCCAGACGGACCATCCCTATTTATTTTTTAAAAATCGTCCCCATCGAGTGTCAAAAGTTTGTTCAAACTCAAGCCCATAAAGACCAGATTTTGTCTTACCTCCCCTTCCTTCCCCAATGGCGTGCCGACAAAGAGCAGAAGAAATCACTCCCCAGGGAGCATGAAAGGAAAAACTACTAAATCTTCAAATCTGAAAGGCCACAGAGTTATTTCCAGAAAATGTGAAAATGTCAAGATAATTAAATACAAATAACTGAGCTATCTTGAGTCACTGCTCCCTCGTGATCCGGGGCATTGCTATGCCAGACTTTCGGATATCCCAGATGAACAGCTGTTCCCTGCAGGCCCCGGAGTAGCTTACTCCCATCAATAAAAGAGGGGAAAATACCACCATGTGTAAAGAAACTTAAACGTGCTGCCATCAGAGAGAGAGAGAAACACAAGTCCCATTGGAGTAAGAAGTTACTAAGCCAGTCTTAAGGGTATCAGAATCTCTCTCTCTCTCTCATCCTCCATTTATTCAGTCTAAATCTTCTCTTTACTGCACACATTCATGGATTTTAAGGGGTCTTTACAAGCACTCCAAGCTGACCTCCGGCATAACAGAGTCCACAGATTTTCACACAGTCTTTCCAAAATCACAACCAGGAAATGATCTTTTAAAAAGCCATCCTGGCTTGATGTAACAACTTCGAGTGATGGAAAAGCCACAACATCCGCTGGCAATCTGTTTGAATGGTTATTTACTGTCCCTGTTAAAAATGTGCAACTTATTTACAGGATGAATTTGTCTAGCTTCAAGGTCCAGCAACTGGATCTTGTTAAGCCTTTGCCTGCTAGATTAAAAAGTCATGCCGTTACATCTTCATTTCTTCCAATTACCCTTGTGAAGCCACACTTCAAAATTCTTCTTCCCTTGTATTTATGCCTTTCCAATACTTGCATAATGTTTTCGTACACGTTCTTTGTCACCGCTTAGACAAGCTTCTTATATTCAGCTCTTGAGTTCTAAACCCTCTATCCTCTGTTAATTTTTCTTGCTCTTTTCTGAGGGTACATCTACACTATATTCTAAAATTGAAATAAGATATGCAATTTGCGCTACAGAAATTGCGTATCTTATTTTGATTTTATTTCGAAATATGCTTTCTAAACTTAGCGCATCTACACGGCATCAAATTTTGAAATAAAGCACTATTTCAACACATCTCTTATTCCTTGTGGAACAAGGTTTACAGGGATGCCAAAATAGTACATCCATTATTTGAAAATTATTTTGAAATAGCGAACATGTTCCTTGGATGTGGAGTAGCTATTTCAGGATACCAAAGGTATCCTAAAATAGCCTTGCAGTCTAGATATACCCCGAGCTTCCCCCAGTTTGTTAATATCCTGTCTTGAAAAGGGATGTCAAAAAGTGAATGCAATAATCCAGGTCATACTGGTATTGAGGGGGGCAATTCCGTTCCTGCTCCTATGCCTCAGAATTCATTCCCTACTGAAATGTAACTTATTAGTATGCTTGCTCTTTGGAGGAGTAAGCGCTACTATTTAACATACGGTGTACTACCCATCCAAATTCAAAAGTCCTGAAGACCAGACTGCGGAACAGTGATAATGGTCAGAAGAACATTTAGGATACCAATTAATAATCCTTCATACACCTCCTTCTACCCGACAAACGACTCATGTTATTTCTCAGAGCTGAGCTCAGGCGCTTTGTTAATGCTTTTTTTGAGTATAGCCTCAAGCACCCATGTTCTAGAATAATTACAACGATTCAGCAAGACTTTTATTGATGTTTAATGTCAATTACTTCATAAGCAGTCTTAATTAACGTTCTCTTCCATGGAGATCCTCTGCACTTACAACCCGTGGATGCTTAACTTAATGCTGCTTTCAAAGGGGTCTCGCTTGTCTAAAAGCTAAATGATCCGAGTACGGTACTTTTGGTCAGTTTTTGAATCAATAGCCGGGGGAAGTAATCTAAGGCAAGTGAAGTGGATATAAACTTTATGATCCTGATACTTTCAGGTAGTTGGTTGGGGCCTATAATTAACAATACCGTTTTCTTCAAGAACGATAAATTACAAGCTCAGCTTTTCTATCCCAGGTAACATGGGCATCATTTATTCTCATTAGAAGACCTCGTAACTAAGTGCATGTCAAAAGAAGACACACTCACAAAGCCAAACGAGTTCTCCCAACGTTTGATCTAACCAGCAGCTTCTCAGAACAAGAGGGGATGAGGATATCAACCTCGTCTCTACTCTGTTATGAGATGATTATGTGGTACTTCCTCAAACAAAAGGAAGTTTTTTTTTCCACTCAGCACACAGTCAACCCGTGGAACTCCTTGCCAGAGGATGTGGTGAAGGCTAGGAAGTTAACAGGGCTCAAAAAAGAGCTAGATAGATTCATGGAGGTTAGGTCCATCGATAGCTATTAGCCAGAATAGGTAGGAATGGTGTCCCTAGCCTTTGTTTCTCTGGAGATGGATGACAGGGAAAGGATCACGTGAGGATTACCTGTTGTGATCCCTCCCCCTGGGGCATCTGGTATTGGCCACTGTTGGCAGACAGGACACTGTTAGCAGACATACCTTTGGTATGGCCTTTCTTATGTTCTCAGTGTGGCATTCACATTATACAGAAAGACAAAGAGGAAGAACGTGGGTAGGTTTAGAACCTCAATACACCTCCAGAAATAGAACATTTCTATGTTTCCTCTGCTGTATTCAGTGAAGTTGCTTTAGTCATAGAGGCCTTTGAGGACAGACTTGCATTTTACAGAGACCTTTAGCTTATCAGATATTACCAGATTAATGAATTGCAGGGAAGAAAGCAAGTGTTTGCACACAGTAGATATGCTCTTGTATCTCAGAGTAAGAAGTGGAGGTAACAGCTTCATGACCAAAGCACGAAAAACCCTGTTCCTCTGCAAAGGACAACTAAAATGGAGCTGCATTTCTGATCCCTGGCTAGACAAATGCAGCCCTCCAGACTCAAGGTGTAAAAGGGACAGAGTCATTTTGGATGCACACCCTGATGCAGCATTTAAGGGGACTGATTTTCAGAACATAGGTGCTCAACAGTCTCCAAAAATTGGGCCCCTTTAAAGTCACCTGGAACTGGGCATTCAAACCTAGGCACCTCAAAGCACTTTTGAAATCTTTATAGTTGGGTCTGCAGAGCTAACTACATGGAGACGTATTAGATGAACCCTTAGGGACTTAGGTCCTGTATGGCCTACATGAATGTTCCACAGTCCTTTCAATAGGAATGCAGTGCTTTAGAATCTATGGGGGGCAAAATGGCTCTAGCAATGTGATGACCTAGTGGCTCTAGCCATATTAATATGTAGCAGGTTTAAAACAAACAAAAGGAAGTATTTCTTCGCACAATGCACTGTCAATCTGTGGAACGCCTTGCCAGAGGATGTTGGGAAGGTCAGAACATTAACAGGGTTCAAAAAAGAACTAGATGAATTCATGGAGGATAGGTCTATCAGTGGCTATTAGCCAGGATGGGTAGGAATTTTATCCCTAGCCTCCATTTGTGAAGGGCTGGGAACGGGTGACTGAGTGGAATGATTATCTGTTCTGTCCATTCTCTCTGGGACACCTGGCATTGGCCACTGTCAGAAGACAGGATACTGGGATAGATGGACCTTTGGTCTGACCCAGTATGGCCATTCTTATGTTCTTAATATCAAATATTGCTCTTCAGGTATTTAGATTTTAATTAATTTTTTCAAACACAGCAAATATCTCAAAAGCTCTTACTCGTCATTAGAAAAGCACATCACGTCTGCCAGAGCCAAGAAGCTTGTGGGAGAAAACAATGTGAAGGGAGCATATACCAATGGTCACACGATTCAGAGAACATGCAGGAGAATGAGCAAAGGGGGAACGTACAAGCTACTACCAAATACACCAAAATGGTAGAAGCACACACGGGGAAAGATAAGGAAAATGCACAGAAAAACTAGACTGAGTTGGGGAACAAGTGGAAGGGAAAAGAAGTTGCTAGCAAACTCTAAAGTTGCTAATGAGCACACCACTTAGTGGCTAAAGCACAAGAACGGACCACACCACCATATGGTTGTGTATAAGCTTACTGCCTAAGGCAGGCTAGGGAGTAGCACGCCACACTATCCAAATCTGGCTAATGACTGTGGATTAGTTAACAAGTTACAATGAAATTGATTAGGCATCACGATGGAGAGAATGAATTCAGCATTTTTCACACAGACAAATTCTTTGTAGGAAGTAAATGGCTCTGCACCTGTTTACACCGCCAATGAATTTGGTCCTTAATGTCTTATTGTAGTGTTTCAACTCAATTTAACCTCCATTTTACTTAATGCCAGATCTTTAAATCTAAACCCTGCAAGTTTATTCCACTGCATTTCATTTGCCACTTTTGGTTAGGACCAGCTGGTGTCCCCGTACAAATTTATGCTTTAGAAGCAACAAGAAAATGAAAAATCCAAACAGGAGAACAGCTTTGATTATATGACTCCAGATAACCAGTTGCTTGAGAAAGCTATCTATCCTCCAAGACCGAATGGACAGCATGGGAAGACCCCAGGGTGGTAGAAGAACAGCTAGACAAAGCACATCAGAGAGAGAGGACCAAAAAGAAATGTGACAATTGGATTGTGACTGAATCGAGGAGACACAAGGACTCTTTAGGCAGGAAGGGCAGCACAAAAACAATTTGCACCTCCCCACTTTGACAATGTAAGGGGAACAGATGGCTTGTCAAGTGATAACATTTTAGCATCTCTGGTTATTTAAAGAATCCAGCCGAATGTATTTACAGAGACTTTATAAACTTGTGTTTCTAAAGAAACATGAATATTCAGAAGATAGGAGTCCACAGAGCAGATTTATTCTTATTCTAGTGGTCACATTAGCAAAGTAACCGGAGATATTTAGGTATCAGACAGAAAGGAGAACAAGAGAAACAATATACAACAAGGCTACTCAACTTTGGAAGCCCTGGGGGCCACAATGATTCTCACAGCACATGCCGAGGGCCACAACTTAAGTGTGGTTGCATAGACATGCAAATATATATGCAAATATATTCAAATTGCTTCTTTCACACTGGCGGGCATGAATTCAAAGATTAAGGCAAAATTACGCAACACGCAGGCCCCATGTAAGCTAGTTCTGCTGATATTAATAAAATGCAATATTTACTTGATTTTACTGCTGAATTTAACTATTAAAACGCATATCAACAGACCACCATTATCTTGACTACTTTTTTCTTTTGACTTGCACTTGCGGGTGGCAAACAAATGGGCCACATGTTGAGTAGCCCTGCTATATAACATTCTGCAATTCAAGGATCCTTGGAGACACCACTAGTTACCTCTTTCTGAAAACTTAGCATTTATTCCTACCCTTTGTTTCCTGTCTTTTAATCAGTTAGCATTCCATGGTAATGACCTTCCCTTTTATCCCACAACAACTTACTTTACTTAAGAGCCTTTGGTGAGGGACCTTGTCAAAGGTTTTCTGGAAATCTAAGCAAACTATATCCACTGGATCCCCCTTGTCCACATGTTTGTTGACCCCCTCGAAGAACTCTAGTAGATTAGTAAGGCACGATTTCCCTTTACAGAAACCATGTTGACTTTCCCCCAACAAATTATGTTGATCTCTTTGTCTGACAATTTTATTCTTTACTATAGTTTCAACTAATTTGTCCAGTGCTGACGTTAGATTTACTGGTCTGTAATTGCCAGGATCACCTCTAGAGCCCTTTTAAAATATTGGCGTCACGTTAGCGAGCTTCTAGACGGTGCTTGGTCCTGCCGTGAGGACCTCTCAAGATCCCTTCCAGTTCTAGTGTTCTATGATTCCAGTCATTAGGTACAGAATCTGATTTAAAGGATAGGTTACAAACCACAGTTAATAGTTCTGCAATTTCACGTTTGAGTTCTTCCAGAACTCTTGGGTGAATGCCATCTGGTCCCAGTGACTTGTTACTGTTAAGTTTATCAATTTTTTCCAAATCTTTGTACAAATATGCTGGATAAACATAAATTGTGAATTTAGAGGGGAGGGATTGGGGGAGAGGGGTTACTAGGGTGGCCAGTTTTTGACTAGAAAGTCCAAATGGGATCCACCTGACCATGTTTGGGCAGATCTGCTGACTGGACACCCAAAGTACAGTTACTGCAAGCAGGAAGACATCAGATCTAGACACCTGCTTTAGTTCCAGCTCAGTCATGGTCACCTCCTCCCTTTGTCAGGTGTTTGCAACTCCCAATTCCAGCTCTGCAACCAAATCACCCCTGACCCAGGAGGAGTGGGGGATGGGAGGAAAAAGCAGTGAGAAAGCAGGAGAGGAGTGGATGGTGGTGAGACCTCAGGGGAAAAAGGTGGAGCAGAGGCGGCATAGGGGAAGCTCTGCCACTCCCGCCGAAGTGCCCGGTTTTTAAATACTACCAAGTTGCCAACCCTAGATATTCCATAACAAAAAGCTCTCGAACCAGAAAACGACACCACATTACTATATACGTGTATGTATATGTGTCTGTGTGCATTTTTATTATTTAATGACTTTTAGTCCCAGTCTGGTTACCCAAATGAAATCCATAAATTCAAGCATCTCATTTGTCTTCTCTTTTTTGTAACTTTGTGAGTATGCAAAATATTACAATTTAAATGACACAGAGATATTTTTTAAAAGGACTAGTCAGATATGAAAAAAAAGATAATTATCTCATACGATTTGCATTTGCTGAAGGGAAAAAACATCTTCACTGTCTAGAATCTAACTTCTCAGTATATTGTGGGGGTGAAGGATAATGTGTATATATATATACACACACGACTGTCTGATGTATTGGATTTAATAAAGTTTCTAATTTTTTTCATCCCTGAATTTGTTACCATAGCTGCAAGTTGCTGAGCAGATTATATATATTTATTTTAAAAATCACATGAACTTATTTCTCTTGGCCAGAGAAGGCCCAATTAAATAGGTTTCTGAAGAACTTCTAGGGAAAGCAATTCCCTATCACTCTGAAAGATATGTCCAATCATGTTCTGAGCTCCTTGGCATGGACAGATTCAGCATTATTATCAATCATGTTTAATATTACAGATGTGCTGAAGGGCCAGACAAGAATGAGACACTACACCAAGAGGCGTATGCAGCCCTTGCCTCAAAGAGCTTACTCAAGAATCGCAAGACAATCCAGATGCAAACTCAGAATGATGTCCTTGTTTCCCTCTCTTCTGCAAGTTAGTAATGGCTGCATCTTCATACTGAAGTTTGCTCCACCCGGATGATGTAGGAGCACGGATTAACAAATCCCAAAACAGTCACCACCCATTGCTTGTTTTAGGAAAGAAGGCTCCTCTCCGAAAAGAGCCAGCTGGTTGTAGCGCCTTGTCTACACCAGCAGGGTATGGACAGCTACACGCCGCAGTGAAAAAGGAGGCTGTGTCCAGTGACAGTGACTAGGGTTCAGCCTTCCCCCTGCCGGAGCTTCTCCCTCTCGTGGTGAAAGGCTCTGGAAGCCGCTAGCGCAGGGGTCTCCAACCTTTTTAAGCATGAGAGCACTTTTTGAATTTTAGTGCAATCCAGGATCCACCTCAAACCCAAACACCCTTGCCCATCTCCTTCCCACCTCTTCTGAGGCCCCGCCCCTGCTCACTCCGTCCTCCCTCCCCCATCCTCATTCATTTTTATCAGGCTGGGGGCAGCGGTTTGGGGTGCAGGAGGGGTTCAGGAGTGGGGCTGGGGTTCGCAATGCAGGCTCTGGCTGGGCACCGCTTACCACAAATGGCTTCTGGGTGGTGGTGCAGGGGGCTAAGGCAGGCTCACCCCTACCTACACTGGCCCCGCAACACTCCCGGAAGCAGCCAGAAAACTCTCTCCATCCCTGCCCCTTCTGCTCTGTGGAGATGGGGTACAGGATGGAGGGAGGGGCACCCTGACATCAGCACCTCCTCCTCTTCTTCCCATACCCTGCACAGCAAGCAGGGGCAAGCAGGGGTGTGGGGCACCTCCAAGGCAGGGGCAGCACAGCAGTGTTGAGAGGGGCAGATGAAGGGTCAGCACTTGATAGCCTCACAGCCAAACCTCTCAGGATCACCTGTCAAAGGTTCCAGGATCTGCCAGTGGATCCCGGTGGACTGGTTGGTTACCACTGCCCTAGTGAGCAGAAAAGCCCGCTGCGGCATGGATCCATGGGAGCCTTTCCTCACCGACAGGATCTCCAGCAGCACACTGCGTCCCTAAGACGGCAGCACAGATGCACAAGGCACGGCTTGGGCACGTAGCGAGCCGGGTACATGCACTGAGGCTCGGACGAGACTTTACTGGCTTAGGCAGCACCTCCCCGTCCACGCTATTTCTTACATCCATGCCTGGGGGATATGCAGCGCATGTACTCTACGTGCCACCGTACGTGTAGAGACAGTGTCCGAGGACTGCTGATCCACTGGAAACAAGAAGCACCGGGCTCTGCACTAGAACAGCAGCTGGCCTGCCAAGCCTTTTCATCCAGCCCGCCTGCCCCTGCAGCAGCGCCCCTCAAACTGACTGGCTGCTTCCCTTTGGCTTTACGCACTGCCCTCGCCGCCAGCAAAATCTCGCCACTCCTATTGGCTGGAAACTGGCCAATGGGAACTGAGAGGTTTTGCTGGGGGCAGGGAGGATAAGGAAGCCCGCTTGAGAGTGCTGCTGGCTCGGAGCTGCTTAGGTAGCCACCTCCCAGGGAGCCTGCCTCTGGCTCCCTTCTCCCCCCCCCCCCACATACACATGCTCTCCTACCTCCCCAGGCCAATCCCAGGCACCCCAATCCCCTACCCCAAGTCACAACCCTTCCTTCACCCAAACTCCCTCTTGGACCCCATATCCTCTCCTGCACCCCAGTCTCCTATCCCAAGCCCCCTTCTGCACCTTACCTCTGTCCCAGGCCCTCCCACCCCTTCCACAGAAAACAGCAGCCTTTGACCACCTACCAAAATCTTGGGGTGCTCCCCTACCCACCAAAAACTATTGCCCACCGCTGAACTAGACGCATCTATCTCGGTTTTGCTGGGAAAAAAAATGAATGGGAAAAAATTGTTTTTAATGAAGAGAAGTGGGTGTGAAGCGAGAACAAATGCCTTCAAACGCATGTGGTATTGTCTTTCTTAAACAGAGTAACTCAGAAATTCCATTTGCCTCTTGAGGAACAGCTTAGAAATACTATGGCTGTACAAGACACAGAGTCCGATGCTGACCTGCCCAGAGAAGCTTGCAATAAAAATACTCTCAACATTTGTAATAGTGCTTTTCAGCTTCAAAGCCACTTATTACCTGGGAGATGGGCCTCTGTTCCCCCTCCCCCTCTGCAGATGGGGAACCAAGAAAGGGAAACAGGTCTCCTTCCAAACCCCGCCCTATGCTGGGAGATGAGAACTATGGATAGTGTCAATAGCATGCCAGGCACTTTAAAAGGAAGAGAATACATTCCTTGCTCTAAGAATATAGCAATGGAGCTCCGGAGCCTGCAAAGACTGATCCCCACACTTTATTTGCAGCACTTTGACTTCACAAGGACTAGTCAGGTGCTTAAAATTAAGCATCTTTGCAGGCTGGGAACCGTGGACTATCTTCTGCTCTGACCACCAAATTATCATCTTCCACCTTTCTTTATTTTACCCACTTCCTGATCTCAAGCCCTTGGCCTCGCCCCCCCTTCAAATCAGCTCTTTACAGAGATGTGTTGGGACAGTTTTCATGTCTTGCTGTAGCACAAGATACCGAGAGCTCGGGAGCAAGGCTCTGGGTCAAGCAGTGCAAGCTGGATGCAGCTAACGAGAGGTCTTATTTGGACACACACACACCCAGCAACCATTGCGCACGGACAACATCTCTAGCAGAGATCATGAAATCCACTACAGCATGGTGGTGTTAGAAATCCCTTGCAGGGACTGAAACTTACTACATCAGAGAGCAGAAGGGTCAGCACCTGAGAAGCAGCAGGCAGCTAAGCACAGTCATGCAACTCACTTAACACTGCCAGCACTAGGGGCTGGATTTCCCCAAGCAGGGGTGCTAACAAGAACACATTCATGCTGATCCAGGAGCAGGAGCCCCAGTGCCACAAAATACTTAATCACTTCCTTAACCTTAATCATCGGCTACATCTAGATTGCATCCCTATTTCGGAAAAGGGCTGCAAATTAGACGTATCGCAATTGCTAATGAAGCGGGGATTTAAATCTCCCCCGCTGCATTAGCATAAAAATGGCTGCCGCTTTTTTCGGCACGGAGCTTTGCCGGAAAAAAGCGCCAGTCTAGACGCGGATCTTTTGCAAAATAAAGCCTTTTCCGAAAGATCCCTTATTTTAAGAGGGATAAGGGATCTTTCGGAAAAGGCTTTATTTTCCGAAAGATCCGCGTCTAGACTGGCGCTTTTTTCCGGCAAAGCTCCGTGCTGAAAAAAGCAACAGCCATTTTAATGCAACGGGGGAGATTTAAATCCCCGCTTCATTAGCAATTGCGATATGTCTAATTTGCATCCCTTTTCCGAAAAAGGGATGCAATCTAGACGTAGCCATCATGTTTAAATTAGGGCTATGCATGTTTAACCAGTTAACTGGTAT
This sequence comes from Pelodiscus sinensis, assembly GCF_049634645.1. Taxonomy (NCBI): domain Eukaryota; kingdom Metazoa; phylum Chordata; order Testudines; family Trionychidae; genus Pelodiscus; species Pelodiscus sinensis. Next base: position 35,132,385 of record NC_134726.1, read on the forward strand.
GCCTCAGCCTTACCAGTTGAGGCTTACAGCTGCTCCAGCTCCACAGGGGCCCTGCTGCAGGCAGGAGCTGCTCTGGCATTCCTGTGGCAGGGGACTGCTCCCCCTTTAATGGGTTAACCGGTTAAACAATAGGCCAACTCCACTTATGTTAACTACGTAGCTGGAGTCGACATACCTTAATTCGAGTTTCCCTGCTGTCCCCACAGTGGGAGGCCAATGGGTCCAAATGCTCCCATCTGATTCCCTTAGGTATGTCTACACTGCAGCGTTATTTCAAAATATCTAATTTCAAAATAGTTATTTTGAAACATCTTATTTCCAAATAACGCGTCTACACACAAAATGCATTTCGAAATAGCTTTTGGTTATTTCGAAACTGCACACTGATTGGACGCTGAATCGCATTTAAGGCCAGCCAGAACTGGTTCCAGCAGGACATCAGGTCAGAAGTTAACTTGTGGCCAGGGCGGCCAGCAGGGCACCCTGGGAAGGGCTGGAGGCCTCCTATTTCGAAATAAGCATCTACACAGCGCTTATTTCGAAATAGCAATTTTGAAATTGGTGCTATTCCTTGTGGAATGAGGTTTACCAATTTCGAAAGAAGCCCTCCGCTATTTTTTATTAATTTCGAAATAGCAGTTGGCTTGTGTAGATGCTAGGAAAGTTATTTCAAAATAACTTTGCGGTGTAGACATACCCTTACTCCTTGATTAAGCAAGAGTACCAGTCACTGACAGTAGTGCTCTGAGTTTGATTTAGTGGGTCTTAACTGCTAAATTGAACTCTGGAAGACGATCATGACATGGCCTAAAATACAAAGATCTTGCAGCGGGTAGACCACTGGGGTGTGGAGATTTATCAAGTGGAGCAATATTATCTTATGGTTTGCTGGTACTTCCGTCTGTCTGTACCCATGAATTGTCTCTGGCCTAGTACTTAGATTGTAGGCTTTTTGGAGGCGTCGCTGTTTTCTTGTTCCGTGTTTGTACAGCACCTAGCATAATGGGCTCCTGGTCTATAACTAGACCTATTAGAAACTATACAAATAATAAAATTAATCAACCCCCTAGTTAACCAATATGTTTAACCGATTAAATAGGATTTTACATTTCTAACTTAAATGGTTCATTACACTGAGGCCACAGACATTACAACAATAAAAAAAAAATCCCGCAACAGTTCTCCAGGTGCATCAATATTTGCAGGGAGCGGGCATCCTTAAAATACAGTAATTCCTCATTTAACACATGCCTGCTTAACACATTTTTGCAATAGCACGATTTTTTGGGGGGAACGTTTTTTGAATTACACGACCGTCCCTGGAATAACACGATTTCCCCAGTTGGCCTGTTGCCAGTGGCTGCGCAGGGCTTCCCGCGCCTCCCTGCAAAGTGATGGAGGATTTGGCACTCACCATGCCGTTCCCTGCTGACTCCCCCTCGCCAGACGCCTTGCACTCTTTCTTCCGCCCCTGCCTGCAGGCTGGCAGCAGCGCGGGGCTTCCCACGCCTCCCTGCAAAGCGGCGGAGGGTTCACCGCTCACTGCTCCATTCCCCAGCGACCCACCCTTGCCGGATGTAGTGCGGGTCCCGGCAGACCCGTCACAGGGGCATACTCCCAACCCAATCCCCCTCCCCTCCCCTTTCCCAGAGCCAAACACCTCCCCTCCCTGCTGTAACCCAGCCCCCTTTCTCCCCCAACCTTATGTCCCGGTCCCAACAGACACCACCGCTTAAAACGCAACCCCCACCTTTTCCATTATTTTCAATGGGAAAACTGACCCCGCATAACACTTGTTCACTTAACACAATCATTTTCTGAAACACATCTATAGTGTTACATGAGGAATTACTGTGCAATTTTGTCAGCACAGATGTAGACAATGAATACAGTCCAAATGGCCTAGGTCAGTGTTTTAGTGGCTACTCTTAGTGAGGGACAGGAGTTCAGGTATTGGTACAGCCCACATATGTATAGGCATGCAGACACCATAGGGAGATTTAGCACAAGACACAGGGCCAGTCAATATGCCTTCTACAACTGAAAAAAGCTGGAGAATACATACTCTCATTGACAAATATGGCACCTAAGCCAACAGTACCCACTGTAATAGGAATCACATCCTCACTAACTGTTCAGCCGTTAGTCATTCAGATACCTCATACCAGCATACAGATATTCCCCTATGAATTCCTTCTGCGACTGTCCATTACTCTGTTACAACAAATGTAGTAAACTGCGTGTTTGGCCAAGCTTGGCTAATGCCAGCTTGTTTTGTGGCAGAGGGTAAGGTTCCCCTCAGACTTTCTAGTCTCTCACCTGGAGGTCACAATGGAATTACTTCCTGCTCAGCTGGAATGAAACTTGGAAATAATCCGCTGCTAAGGCCAGGTCTACGCTAAAGGGGAAAGTGGAATCAAGATATGCAACTCCATCTATGTTAATTATGTAGCTGGAGTCAACATGCCTTGAGTAGAGTTTCCCAGCTGTCCCCACAGAGAGAGGCTAACAAGAGCAAACGCTCCCATCAGCTTCTCTTATTCCTTGCTTGAGCAGGAGTAGCAGTCGCCAACAGGGGTGCCCTCTGAGTTTGATTTAGTGGGTCTTAACTAGACCCGCTAAATCGAACTCCAGAAGATCAATCATGGCAGCACCGATCTTCCATAGAGTGAAGACTTGGCCTAAAATACAAAGATCTTGCAGTAGGCAGGCTACTGGAGTGCGGAGACCACTGCCTATTAAGTGGTGCAACATTATCTCGTGGTTTCCTTGTAGTTCCACCTGTCTGTACCCATGTGCTGTCTCTAGCTAAGTACTTAGATTGTAGGCTTTTTGGAGCTGTCACGGTCTTTTTGTTGTGTTAGTACAGCACCTAGTGCAATAGGCTGCTGGTCCATGACTAGACCTACTAGGAACTACAATACTACAAATAATAAAGTTAATCTATCCCCTACTGCTCCTTCCCCTTCTCTTGCACGTACTCAGACACATCCTCTCTCAGTATCAGACACCAGGGGAACTTTTAAAATTTACAGTAATGGGGAAAATCATTTAAATTGAGCTTAAGCAAGGAATATGAGACTAAAGTGGTTTATAAGCTTTGTGCTCGCTCTTTCTCTGTTGGCAAATTTTATGTCATGTACCTAAATATGGGTGCAAATCATACCAAAATTATGCAATACTGTACATAAATTGGAGAGGGTGACATGTACCAATGCAAAGATACCGTTCACTTGGAAAATATAATTGCACACTCACAAACATGCTTGCATTTTATTAAAAGGCTGCAAATTTCTAAGATAAGAATTTCCTAAAGTTATTTCACTTTCTTGATATTTTTGAAGAACTCACTTTTGGCCTTTAACCAAAACCAACCCAAAAATAGGGACATGGACTCAAACCTATTTGTCAAGGGTCTTTGCCTCAAAGGTTTAACTACAAATTAAATTACATATCTATAAATGCATTTAATTTCATCCAGTTTTCTAGCAAATCTTTACATTTTAATTTCAAGGTGTGGGAGGGGGAGGAGGAGGAAGGGAAGCTGGCTGGATTTTAATGTAAAAGATTTATGACCAATTAAATAGAAAAACTTGGCAGCTTGAATCACCTCAGGTAGACATTTTCAAAAAAGCAATGTTAGAAATAGCATTGTTTCTCATTTTCATTTTTCGTGCTGGAGCATTTCCAGCAGGCAGAAAAGTAGCAGTTGCTCATGAAGTCAGTTGCTCATGAAGTCAGGATATAGAGAGAGGCTATGTCTAGACTGCAGGCTTCTTTCGGAAGAACCTTTTTTCGGAAGAGATCTTGTGAAAAAACTTCTTCCGAAAGAGAGAATCCACACACAAAAGCACATCGAAAAAGTGATCTGCTTTTTTGAAAGATTGCATCCACACTGAATGGATGATACCTTGCATTTAAGCTGTGATTGATATGGATGGAGTGGCCACCACGGTACCTGTGCTTTTTCCTCTTTCCTCTTCTTTCAAAAGAACTCCCGCTTCCCCATCCACATATGCCTTTTTCCAAAGAGCTCTTTCAGAAAAAGGCTTCTTCCTCATAGAAAGAGGTTTACCAATATCAGAAAAACCCCTCGGTTCTTTTGTATCAGAGGGGTAGCCATGTTAGTCTGAATCTTCATAAACAATGAGAAGTCCTGTGGCACCTTATAGACTAACAGATTTATTGGAGCATAAGCTTTCGTGGGCAAAGACCCACTTGGTCAAATGCATCTGACAAAGTGGGTCTTTGCCCATGAACGCTTATGCTCCAATAAATCGGTTAGTCTAAAGGTGCCACAGGACTTCTCGTTGTCTGTTCTTTCAATTTACTTTCAGAAGAACGTGCTTGCAGTGTGGTCATAACTCAGGTTTTGTCGGAAAAACAGCCGTTTTTCAGACAAAACTCTGTAGTGTAGACATACTAAGAGAGAATGCATTTGAGCACATGGATATGTGCAAAATTCTCTTTCAAAAAATTATACGAGGCATTTTTTCTCCAGAATATGAGTGCCCGTATTCTTAAAAGTGCATTGAAACCCATGTAGCTAATTCCATGATCTGTCAAAGAGGCCAGTTTAGTTACAAAACAATTAAACTCTAACAGACTGTAGGCTACAATTATGACTCATTGTGGGCTACTGCCAGCTAGACATGTACACATAAATCTTAATAAGGAGGGTAGTTCAAAATTGTTAGTTTTCAGAAGAAAATTCCTCAAAACATGGAAGGCCTTGGGTGAGGGGAGAGTTTACCTCTGACAACATTTATTGCACTCTCATTACACCCCAACAACAGACCTGCTCTTATATTCTGGACCTTAGGGGTGATCTTTGAGGATTTTATCAAAAACTAAATAAGTCCTTGGAATAAGTCCTTCCTGATGCCTGTATTTTAAAAGATTTCATGGATTGGTATTGTCAAACATTAACTAGCACTTTTCTGAAATGGTTTAATTTAGCGTCTAAAACAGAAGATTTTCTAATGCTTCCCATATGCTTAACCTAATTACGTCCACTGCTGAATGAAATTTATCTTCATTGGTGTTGCTCTGCCATCACATTGTTTCTCCTTTTATGGAAAAACAAGCAAAAAGTTAGCAAGATCGATTTGATTGG